>NC_140461.1:19932814-20615314 GCF_051167445.1 Perissodus microlepis
AGCACATTCTTTTTAAATTTCGATAGAACAGTGGCTGTACAATGCACATTCACATTAACACACTCACATGTTGTTATTATTCAGGCAGTTTAAAATAGTGTGTACAGCCGCTGTCATGGGGAACCACATAACAGCAGGGGTAAAGTTGCAAACAGCAGGGGTTGATTAGAGTCAAAAAAGAGGATAAAGCAGGGTGGGCTTCAGGGTGTCAGCTCCATCCCTCAAGCATTAGTTTCTTTATTATTACCAAGAGGGAGGAAAAAGCTACCTATGACTACCTACCAGAGTCTACCTATGCATGCAGTGCTTTGTCAGTCAGATCCTTTTCTCACTTTTCGCATCCAGTTAAAAACAAACAAACAAACAAAAAATCAAGCAACTAAAACTTATAAACTTAGGTCTTTCTAAAGCCAAGGAGGAAAAATGAAGAGGTTGGGTTGCTGATAGGATTGCTAATAGCGGTTGAGAAATGGCTCAGGTAATGTGCCTAATGTAAAAATATACTAATTTCACAATGCCGTGAACTGAAATTAGATCAGAATATATGTTTTCCTTTTTGCATCTGTGTGGTAATTTTTTTTTTTTTTTTTTTTTTTTTTTTGTGTCCCGTTTGGATCTTTAGCCATCAGAATTGTTGTCTTAAGGCCAAGAAAGATGCCAAGCGGATTTATTTTACCAAGTGGATCATCATGGCCTTGCCATATTGGTCCATTTGATTGACCTTTATTATAATTATGTATTTATTTTATTTTCGGTTGCTACAAACGGGACAGACGTGACTGGGGGATAGGACAGGGAGAAAGAATGAAAGAAAGAGAGGGAGAGAAAGAAAACCAAAGGGGAGAAGAGACGGTGAGAAGGGGGGGAAGAAAGGAAAAAACAAACAAACAAACAAACAAAACGCCTGGATCACCTGTATGGAGAAAAAAAACAGAAGAGAAAGCAAACAACAAAGAGCAACATAATAAAAACAGCACCATCACAATAAACTAGCTAGCAGTAGATAACAGTAGATACTAAATAATAAATGATATTGTGCAGCACGCAAGATAGACAGCGCACAATGTGCTTTGAGGCAGCAGCCAAGAAAGGTGTAGTCCGCGTCTGTGAACACCCGTGTGTACACCTGTGTGCATACCTGTGTGGATCAGCATGCTTGTATTCCAAAGGTTTCTCCATGTAACGATCTGCTAGGGAGTGTGGGGAGCCATAGCCCCGTCCACCAGGGTATGAAGCAGGTATGGAGGAGATCCAGGCCCCAGATATCCAGAGGCCCCAGAGTACAAGGACCCGAGGAGGACCACCAAAGGGGGGGGGGAACCGTGCCACCCTCCTGGGAAGAGCTGAATAGAGCCCCAAACGAGAGGTCACCCCGCAGCTACGGAGCAGAGGCCAGAGGGGGTTGCAGTGGCGTGCCCGCGGGCTCCGCCGGCAGCCAGCTGTGCCAGAGAGGACCGAGCTTCAGGCCCAGAGGCCAGAGGCCTGAGGGCATCCCACCCCCCGGAAGGAGCCCAGCCGGGCCACAGGTGCCCGGCCCCGCCAATCGGCCACCAGGAGTGAGCCGGTACATGCATGAGCGCCCAGCCCCAGATGACAAGGACCACCAACACACCAACGTCTAAGGGCATCAGCCACCGGCAGGGAGTGTGGTGAGGGGAGATAGGCCTCCGTACAAAAAATCAAGCAACTAAAACTTATAAACTTAGGTCTTTCTAAAGCCAAGGAGGAAAAATGAAGAGGTTGGGTTGCTGATAGGATTGCTAATAGCGGTTGAGAAATGGCTCAGGTAATGTGCCTAATGTAAAAATATACTAATTTCACAATGCCGTGAACTGAAATTAGATCAGAATATATGTTTTCCTTTTTGCATCTGTGTGGTAATTTTTACCACCTCCCATATTTTCATTTTTTTAAAAGTATGAAACAAACAGTGGATTTGGACATTTCTGACACTTTTTGTCTGTTAAAACAAATAAAAGGTCTCTCAGGAAAAATCCGAAATGCTCGTTTTTGTCTCCGCTGGCTGCAAAGAATACTTTGTTTATCTCATCCTCTAAGCTTACCCCCTCTAAGTTCAGTGCATTGTTCACATTCATCAGAAAGTAGACATGTCTGTGCAAACAAAACTCCTCTCATGCAGGACCACTTTGCTCTGCTCCCTCCTCGGTGCTGTGTTGTGTCTAGTTGTCCTGTGATCGAGTGACTCAGCAGCACTGAGTAGTGACATGCTGCAATGAGTCAGAAAGTGTAGCATTGTGTAAAAGTACTCATTAGGTTTAAATGAAGTAACTGCAAACAGTGATGAGTGCTGGAAGGAAATTCTTTGCTGTGGCAAAATCCTCGACTTGTATAAAGACATGAAAGACCATGAAAAAGAGAGCTTTGTCCCGGAACAAGCAGGAAATGAAAATGAAGAGAGGAGGAAGTGAATCCCTCAGACAGACCCAGACCCTCAACACAGAGACGGAGGTCACAGTCCTTTCAGAGAGGCAATGAATATCCAGGAAGCTGACATAGTAGTGAAAGTAATGTTTAATAACTGATGTTGGTTGTTCAGCTTTCGTTAATTTGAATGTGTTATTGGTCATCATAGTTGTGGTCGTTAAATACGTTCAGATTTGGAAAACTGATGATGATTCATCTCATAAATCATATCACACACTATCCCCTACATAAGCTGCCTTTGTAAGTTAAAAGTATTGGTATTGGCGATATTGGCTCTATATTTTGTTGCTATTGGATTGATACAAAAAACGGCAGTATCACACACTACTAGCCTTTTCCTTTCTCTCTCTCCTCTCAGGGGGAGTTGTGGGCTGGCTCTTCTCTCTGGGCACACCTGATGGGGGAGGCTCTGTTTTTTCCAGGCTTCAGTCATCACACTTGTTTCTCATCTCTTCACCAATGAGCAGTACTTAAAGACCGGCTTGTGCCTCCACTTGTTGCCAGATTGGCGCTGCCTCAGTGGTGTGACGCCTCCTGTGAAAGGACAGCTGGAATTTCCTCTTTGCCATTTTTGTGTTGCTGTGAACTTTCCTGAACTCAACTCTTGCCAATCAGACCTTTTCCCACAAACCTGCCACAAAAAGAATTCTCACAGGCCGCTTACCTGCAAACTCTCCCCCGACTCCTCTGCCATTCAGTGATCCCTCCACAGTGTGTTGATAAAGGTAATCAAGTAAACTTTCAGCTCCACTTTTCTTCAGAAATAAGGAATCATTCTGGTGCACTCACCTTTGGCTGAATCTTACTCTTGTTTCAGTGTTTTTAGTGCATCCCCACTGTTTTCCTGTAACCAAGACACTTACCTGCACAATTACCTGCAGCCTTTCCTAACGTTTTTAACTTCCAAGTTCCTGTAAATAAACCTTTTAAAGCTGGTACAGTCAACTTATTAAATGCACAAAAATAACAACAAAGGAAAAGAAAACTAAGGAAAAATTACTGAGGCTTTGCTTAAAATGAAAAACAATGTTCTAGCATTCATTGCCCAATATTTAAGAGAAAATGCAGATTTTAGTAAGTTAGTATATTTAATGTTTGAAAATAATTTGGGGTGTGATTTTGTATTTTCACATTGAATATGAATTTTGCCTGTAAAAATTCTGTTCAAATTTGCACTCAGACACAATGAGTCAGACACTTACTATGTGTAATACAGCTGATTCCATTTTTTTTTTACATGTTTATCGTTGGATAATTCACACACCAACTATCATGTTGAATTATTTGATTTGTGAGTTCCAATTTTAGCAGCGTTGTCTGACAATGTTTGGTGGGCACGCTCTTCTGTTTACTCTTCTAAACCGAACAAAGCTGAAAACAGATGCACGCTCGTGTGTGATTCATCACTCGAAGCAGTGCTTGATCAATTGAACGTTTATGAATTTTAAAGTGCACACATTTGATACTCTGAGCGCATTTCCTCTTTAAATAAACAGAGTTTTCCCACAAACAGCGTGTGGAGCACACCTCACTTGTAAATATTTGAGTCAGTGCTTCAGAAGAAAAATTACCCAAATTTGGTCTGAACAAAATTTCCCTGTTTGATGTCTTGGGAGGGGGGGAGGGGGGTGAAGTTGCAGAATGAGAACCTGACAGATCTTTTTCAATGGGAGAGGAAAATTCTTCTTTCCAGCCAATGAATATTTAATGCAGAGAAAGGTTTCTTTAATAAAATACTGTGCAGGCCAGTCAAAGACATGTTGGGCCAAGAGTGTCTTGAGGGAGCTTCCGTTGCTGTGAAAGGAAAATATCAGCCTGTGAATACTAAAAGGGACAATAACAAAGCAGGGAAAGACAGGGAGAAAAAAGAGTGAGGGGAGACTCTTGTGCATTTTTATGTGTAAAGCCTGAAGTCTAATCAGTTCTGAAAGAGGATAAATTTGCTTATTTTAAGTAAATATTAATTTCTGATGACTCATAATGTATAGCTCAAAAGGTTCTCATTCAGCTGTCGTGTAATACAATACGTGATGAAAAACAAGTATGGCTAGCAGCTTGGGCTGAGCTACAGTTTCAAAGATATGTGAACGGACACTGAAACACACTAAGGGCACTTTATTGGAGTTAAATAACAGTCGTAGAGTTCAGCAAAGGTTTGGGAGGCCGAAGTCACACGGTCGCTGTGGATATGACACAATGCCACACTACAGATTGGAAAAACAAAACCAACCAACAAACAAAACCAAAATAAAACCCTGGCACTACCCACTGTGACTCAAGATGTAAAAATCATAGTGGTTGTAAAAACCTGAAGACAATCAATCTGACTTGTTTTGATTCTGTGTATAAATGTATAATACCCAGTCCTCTGAAAAACCAAGCACAGTCTTACTGCTTCTATAGGAATTAAGACGGTAAATAGTAGCCAGGTGCTGATAATCAAGTGCATTTGATTAATTACTTATCAGAAACAGAAGTTCAGGCAGTTTGCTGGTCTGGAGCTTTCAGATATGTGTAAACGGAATGCCGCAATCTTCCCAGGAGTGGACGTATCGGCACACCCAATTCACCCAATGTCAGACCACGAATTGCTTGAGAAACTGTAAAAAACCCCCCAAAAAACCACAACCCAAAAACCAAAAAACAACCCAAGAGCTACATTCCAGACTATACAGGGCTCAGCATGTTACGTGCATAAGTTCATGACAGTACAATTAGAAAAGGACAGATTATTGTTGGGAAGAATTTCCTGGAGAGACCTTTTCTCTAAAAAAGAAAATTGCTGCACATCTTAGGTTTGCAAAGCTGTATTCGAACAAACCGCAGGAATTCAGGAGCAATTTCTTTTTGACAGAGGGGATGAATGCCTCGTTCGTTGGTGAAAACGAAACACAGCATATGAACACAAACACCTCACAATAACAGTCAACCATGGAGGTCGAGGGGTGATGATTTGGGCTTGTTTTGCAGCCACATCACTTGAGCAGTTTGCAGTTATTGAGTCAACCAACTCCTCTGTACACCAAAATATTCTAGAGTCAATGTGAGACATCTATCCAATAACTAAAGCTTTGCCCAAATTGAGTCATGCAACAGAACATTGATCCCAAGCACAGCAGCTATAGAACCTAGGTGGTGCAATAGCCCAGTCAAAGTCCAGATCTCAACCTCAGGAAAATGATTTAGTGGGAACTTTAAGAGAGCTGTACATAAAGGTGTGCCTGCAAACTTCAATGAGTTGATACAGAAACTGAATACTCCCAAGTTGTGGCTCCTAAAGGTGGCTCCACAAGCTACTCTATCATGGGATGTACTTTGCTTTTCACAGGACTGCATAGAATCCTGTAATAACTTATTTTATTTACTCCAACTCAACTATGTGATTAAAAAAACTAAATGAAGGAAAATCTGATTATTACAGTCACTGGCTTTTCAGCTTTAATGCGTGCCTGGTACAGAGAAGCTATGCATGAAAAGCAGATTGCTTAGGAAGTTGAGTGCTTTGTTGTGCAGTGGGTGCCCTAAGTGCTCAGTGGAAGCTGACTGAATAATTTTTATGCTCAATGTTAAACCTGCCTTCAAGCTGTCACAGACAGACAGCAGGTCAAATCAGGGGTAAAAAGGTCATAGACTGCCTGATGTCTGCTGTGCTTTGGCATTGTTTATGATAATTTATTTATATTTATAATGTAGCAATGCATGCCTGTGGACTTGTTTTCATACCGTGACTTTCCAGAGTGTGTTGAGGGGTAAATAAACAGGTTCCAATAGACCTGATGATTAGCCTTAAAATGAGATATGTTGAGCGTTAATTAAAGGAGATGCATGTGACATATAATCAGAGACACCAAACATACACACTATGTCTTGAATTGTGTTACATTAATTTATTTCAGAGCGCTAATGGCATCTGACGCTGACACACAAAGTTCAAGGTTAATGGTGAAACGTGAATGGCTATTCTATCATGTAAGCTTCATTTAATGGCGTGACACTAATGGTTTTCACCTCTCAACAACTTACCAAAGACAAATAAAGAAAGCATTCTTTCCGTGTGCTTTTTTAAAAAGCTTTATCAAAGTTGCCAAGTACAAAGCAAAGTTAAACCATCCATCCATCCATCTTCATCCGCTTTATCCGGGGCCGGGTCGCAGGGGCAGCAGCCTAAGCAGAGAAGCCCAGACCTCCCTCTCCCCAGCCACCTCCTCCAGCTTATCCGGGGGAACACTAAGGCGTTCCCAGGCCAGCCGAGAGATATAATCTCTCCAGTGTGTCCAGCAGCGGCTCTACTCTGAGCCCCTCCCGGATGGCCGAACTTCTCACCCTATCTCTAACGGAGACCCTTATGAAGAAAAGATCGAGGGAACAGTTTACCCTGCCCGGGATAGGGTTACCGGGGAGGGTGCCCGAGGGCGAGTGTCTGGTGGCCGGGCCTTAGTCCATGGGGCCCAGCCGGGCACAGCCCGAAAAGGGGACATGGGCCCATCCTCCCGCAGGCCCACCACCCACAGGAGGCGCCATAGGGGTCGGGTGCATTGTGTGCCGGGCGGCGGCCAGGAGCGGAGGCCCTGGCGGACTGATCCCCAGCTTCCAAGACTGGCAAAGTTAAACCGTTTCACAAAGTAACAAGAGGGCAAAATAGGAGAGAAAGCATAAAAACACAATAAAACAATTAATTTGCTGAGTTTGAATAAAGAATTTGAGACAACAATAGGAGGGGAGGGAGTGTGCAATCAAGAATCAAGGATAAAAAAAAAAAGTAAAACCCCTTAAAATGACAAGATTAAAACTGATGGTCAAATCCACCTTTAAACTTAGGTGTAGAAGAAAGGCTGTAATTGTCTCTTCTTTGGGTTTGTTTAGTTCTGCTTTAGTCAGAGCAAAGCGAGCTAGCACACACAAGATGAGATGCATGGATATATAACCTTTTAAAGGTCTGTGAAGGGCAGACGAGAGCATGTTTAACCAAGGATTTCTGTAAAGCAGAGCATTTTTTCTTTTGCTTTGGCATTTGAAGAAAAATCTGAATAATTTTTGAAGCTGTAAACTATGCACTACATTTAGTGTGTACATCTGTTTTTCATCTCCAAACAACTTGTTTCATCCTTGTTTAGTTGTCAAATAACAAAGTGAAGCATAGTTTATGGGCTTTCCTTTGAAAAAACAATACATTATGACTGCCAAGTTCACTCAGCAACCTCATAAAAACACCACCATGCAAAAGTCTTTTTTACCTTATTATGTAAATGTAGGAGATATTTGCTCAGGCATTGTTTATACTACAACAAACCATAGTGCATGAGTGTTGAGAAATGATATTATTACAGATCCTGTCTCGAGTGTATTTGTTTTAAAAAATGTAGGTGTGCATATTTTTTTGTATTAGAAAATACTGAGCTCTTTGAAAAACAAATGTCAGAGAGAAAATTGCACAATTGATTTATAATGTTTTCTAAGTAACTATATGAAAGGTAGCTGGCATTTTCTGAAAACATTTATAATTTTGTGCTGTATTCAAAGGCCCTTGCAATGCTGAATCTTCAGCTCTTCACTTATTAAAAGGTCAAAAATGTATATTCCCTATTTAGTTTTTCTTAGATATTCTTTTTTTTCCTCGATTCTTCTATTCATGCCAGATTGGACTCTCCATTTGGACAAATAAATGAGAAAAATACAGTGTCGCTAACTATAAAGTGTCACAAAAAGAAAGCAAAACTACAATATTACAACATATAATTATTTCACATATAATATGTCACAGTTATCAGTAAGGATGTGCACTGATTTCTTAATCAACTAAACGTGAAAAAAAAAATTAGACTAACAGCTTACTCTAGAACTAAGAAGCACTCAGATATTAAGTCAAATTTGAGAACCATTTAAAGAAAAAATGTGAAAAACTGATGACAACGAGTTTTAAACCAGTAATTACGTTCATTAATGATATGTTCATGCCGCTTAACTGTGCAGCACCTGGCATCGTGCATTATCAACATTACACGTCATACTCCAGACAGTGAAGAAGAGAAAACCGATGTTAAATATTGAATTTAATTTAATTTAATTCAATTAAATTTTTTTTATACAGCACCAAATCACAACAACAGTCACATCAAGGCGTTTTACATTGTAAGGTAGACTCTACAATAATACATACAGAGAAAAACCCAACAATCATATGACCCCCTATGAGCAAGCACTTTGGCGACAGTGGGAAGGAAACCGTGACCAGCAGATGATATCTTGATTTTTGTAACTTGCCACATTGCGCCATGGCTGTCACAATTGACGATTGTGCTGGGTTTTACTGCCATTTGATATGATATTGATAACGATAATCTTGCAGAGAAGCTCAGAGACAAACTTGTACACAGAGAGAGATGTTGCAACTGTTTTGAAAACTTAGGTTTATGGAAAGAACTTTGCAAACCAACACTCAGCAAAGTCTTTCCTTCTGGTTTTGACTTCTTCTCCTCCTTATCAGGGTGTATGACGCAAATTGTCCGAGTGGCGAGACCTATTGTTTCAGGGAATGCTGCAGCGGCTTCTTGCACCTTAATGGGGTGTACATATGACTGCATCTGTGTGATAATGGCACGACAGTGAGCGAAGCAACCACTGTGGAGGGTATATTGGCACCTTAAGCACAGAAGCTCAGACTTCCCTCTCTTCACCTCTGCCTTTCCCAGACCAGCCGATAGATGTAATCTCTCCAGTGTGTCCCAGGTCTACGCCAGGGCCTCCTCCTGGACATGCCTGACCAGAACACCTTACCTAAGTGACGACAGCCTTAGCCATCTTCTTTTGATGTGAAGAAGTAGCGACTCTACTCTGAAACCCTCCTAAATGATTACACTCCTCAACCTATCGCTAAGGTAGAGCTCATCCACCTTTCGGATAAAGCTATTTTCCACTGCTTGTATCAACAATCTCAATCTAATAGAGTTAACAAAAAGATGAAGCCAAAATGAACAGGTTTTCTCAACAACAACCAGTATTGGGCATAAATTAAAATTTTAACAATTACATAAACGTCTGGTAAGTCTGGTACCGACCAGTGACAACAGCAACTATTAGTCAGCTAGTCACACACATCCCTAGTTATCAGTACTACCATATCATGACACCACAGTTTTGAAGGGTTATGTTTGTGTTTATATTTACACATACTATAAGTTATAAATTTATATTGGAATGCTTTTTGAATTCCTTGTAGTGGATCTGCCCAGAATTCTGATTAGATGCTTGAGTCACCTCAGTTGGTTCCCATCGGCATGAAAGAGCAGTGGCTCTACTCCGAGCTCCCTCCAGATGTCCACAGCTGAGCCCAACCACCCCACGAAGGACAGCTTGTATCCTCAATCTCATTTGTTTGTTTTTCACCCAGAGTTTGTGACCATAGATAAGGGTTGGAACGCAGACCAACTGGTAAATTGAAAGCTTCTTCTTCCAGTTCTGTGCTCTCGTCATGACAGTGACACGCCGCACCAATCTGCAGGTCAGTGCTTATCCACGAGAGACTGAAGTGTTTCTCTAAACTGGCAAAATGTAACTTAGCCAAAGTTACTGGCATGTTTACAACATTTCTTTATCATCTGAGTGACAGATCTCCCTCATATCGCTACACAAATTTAAATACGCAGAAAAACCATGATAAAAAACATTAAAGCTTATAATATAGCAGCTGTATTTTTCTCTAATGTAGGGATGGCTTTTACTAACCTTCACCTGAAGAGGTCCAGCTGCAGTGTTTCTGCTGGGCCTGTTTTTATAAGTGAAGCTGAAATAAGAGTGATCAGGGGTTATTTGATGCTGTTTTTTGAGAGCCTTGCAGAAGAAGAGGCTGGATTTGCTGTACTGCTCTAAAAGGTAGTGATTCCCAACCAGCAGACGTGAGCAGTTGACAGAGATGAGTGCTGTGGCTGAAAGAAATTGCAGACCTGTCAACTAGAATAAACCACAGAGCTTGCTGGCAAACTGTCCCCAACAGTACAAGTAAAGAAGCTGCTCTGTGCATGACAATTACATCATTGGATGGAAATGCAAAATGTCCCTTCTTTTCTGCATGATGCAAAACAATGATTCAGTAATGTGTTTTCTGTGTCTCTTTTCTCCAAAAAATCAAGACTCACACTGTAAGAAATTTTCCTGTTTGTTCACAGGCAAGTGGTGGTGATAGATTTGCCAGGTTTAAACTTCTTTTACAGTCTCAGATTTTCATAACAACACTGTCTATAAAAATGTTACAGTGTTTTTGCTATTCCTAATATACTCCTTTCCCTACTGCTTGGTAAGCTCTTATTCTGTTATTTTAGTGCACTTTGCTCTTTATTCCTGTAAGTTGCACTAGAATACTTTTGATCTACACTGTTTTGGCAAAAGTATTCACTCACCCACCCAAATCAATGAATTCAGGTGTTCCAATGACTTCCATGGCCACAGGTGTATGAAATCAGTCACATAGTCATACAGACATTTGAGGAAGAATGGGTCGCTCTCAGGAGCTCACTGAATGTCAGCATGATATCATGATAGGATGCCACGAATGCAACAAGCCCATTAGTGAAATTTCCTTGCTGCTAAATATTCCACACTCAGTTGTTAGTGGTTTTATAACAAAGTGGAACCAATTGGGAACAACAGCAACTCAGCCATGAAGTGGTAGGTCACAAAAAATCAGAGTCAAGGGATGCTGAGTAGCATAGTGTGCAGAGGTCACCAACTTTCTGCTGAGTCAATTGCTACAGATCTCTAAACTGCATGTGGCCTTCAGATTAACTCAGGAACAATGCATACAGAGCTTCATGGAGTGAGTTTTCATTGCTGAGCAGCTACATCCAAGCTCTACATCACGAAGCACAATACAAAGTGCCGGATACGGTGGTGTAAAGCATCCGCCACTTTACTGTAGAGTAGTGGAGACATAATAGTGGTTGCCAGGAGAACAATACTTGTCTGATTGCATATTGACAGTTGTAAAGTTTGGTGGAGGGGATTATGGTGTAGGGTTGTTTTTCAGGAGTTGGGCTCAGCCTCGCAGTTCCAGTAAAATAAATTCTTAATGTCCAGCCCCAACTTTGTGGGAACAATTTGGGTATGGCCATTTCCTGTTCTAACATGACTACACATCACTACACAAAGCAAGGTCAATAAGAACATGGATGAGTGAGTTTGGTGTTTGGTGAAAAAACTTGACTGACCTGCACAGAGTCCTGACCTCAACCCAACAGAACATGTTGAGTTAGAGCGAAGATTGTGTGCCAGGCCTTCTCATCCAACCTTAGTATCTGACCTCACAAACACACTTCTGGATGAATGGTCAGAAATTCCCCGTAAACATACGCCTAAACCTTGTGGAAAGAAGAGCTGAAGCTGTTATAGCTACAAAGGGTGGATCAAAACCCTATGGATTAAGAATGGGACCACTCAAGTCAATGACATCAAGAAACACAATTTATTAATGTCCAATTTATTAATGTCCACTCATGTCACATATGTAACGCCAACCTTAAAATCAATACCGTGGACATTTTGCATGCAGAATGTGCTGCACAAAGGGTTGGAAAGCATTTTCACAAGAAATCAAGGTTGGGCATACAGAGGTTGGAATTTACCATCCTGATGATGCTTCCAGGATTGGACTTGGCAAAGTAGCAAGAATAGTCATAAGGATGTTTCACAATCCTACATGCTCTGGTTCTGCTCCTGCTGGCACATAAGTCCTGCAGAATAGGGAGCATAGAGCCAATGGTATGTGCAGCTGAGCTGTCTGAGCTGGTTAAGCCATTGCATCTTCTTTTCCGGCTAGGATGTGTGTGTGTGCGTGTGTGTGTGTGTACTAAGTCAGCCTCTTTGATGTGGTCTCTCAGGTATACCTGAAGTTCGTTACCTTCTCCACCAATGTCCTGTTCCTTCTCTGGGGTGTGTACCTTCCCTGCTGCTTCTTGCAAAGTCACAACTATATCTTTGTTTGTTGTTGCTTTTTTCCCCTCCCCTGATGATCAGTGAGAAGTTAAGATCTGCCACACTTTCTGTCTTTTGAAAACATGCACTATCACAGCAGCTTGAGATGAAATGAGGGGTTTAGTAGGGATTCTGGGGAAGAAGGTGGCATGTGTTGTATATTGTGCATATAGTGCATATGTATAGGTTATTTTCTTCATATTGAATTTGTCTGTTTGAGGAAAAATATTATACATGTGACATTAACATATTGTTGGTATGTAAAGGAAAAATAGTTTATCACTTTATCTAAGCTGAGAGGAAAATAATGTGTTAATAATGTGTTAATGTGTTTAATACTTTTTAAGGCCTTTAAGACCTAAACCAACATTTCAAATAATGCTGAAAGGATGGTTTATATTTTGGCTTTCTATTTATTTTCTATTACTCTAACTCCAACAAGGTTTGGACAGCGAAATATAAAAGAGAACAAAGTGTAATGATTTGCAAACTTCATAAATCCAGATTTTATTCACAATGGAACAAAAAGGTTTAATTTTAAGAAAGACAATTAGGTCATTTGAATGTGATGGGAGCAAAACACTTTTTAAAAATCGAGATGTGTTGCTGTCCATAAACATCTGGGAACTGAGGAGCCCAGATGTTGCTGAATGCTGTCCCATTCTTGTCTGATAAAGGATTTTTGCTGTCCTGGATCTTCTTTGTTTCATTTTTTGTTTCATGCTAAGTGATGTAAATTGGTTAAAGGTCTGGATTGCAGTCAGGTAAGCCTCTGCCCAGCTTTAATTCTAAGAAACTCTGCTTCTCTGAGATGCTCTTTTTATACTCAGTCATGTTACTGATCTGTTACAAATTAACCTAATAAGTTGACAAATGTTCCTCCAGCTAAACTTTTTTAATATTTGCTGCTACCATCAATTCCAAAATAACTTCTTTTCTGTGCATTTTCTCTTTTTAAAAACTGATATGCTTTCTATGTTGTATTGTGAATAAAATATGGGTTCATTAAACACAGAGGGATTTGTGAACAAGGAAAACACTGAACCCCTTACTGTATGAAAATACCATCAAATTGTATTTAAATTACAGCAACAGCAGTGACTAAGTGTTCATTTGTCTTCTGTTACAGTGATGTTTGTTCATGAAGGGGTGCTGTTGGTTGAAACATAATCATTATTCAATACTTTGGGGGTTAATGAGTCTCTAAATCCTGTCTTTCAGCTACAACAATTACCAACTGACACCAACTCTCTTAAGAGAAATACTTTACTAAAGGGAGAAAATCATGTCATAAGTATATTTAAGTATTGTCTTGTTAAACCTTTGAGCTGAAGAAACTAATGAACTGGTTTATTCATTTTGATGTAGGGCTGAAATGTGAAGTGTACTTCTATAGTTAAGAATAGAATCTAATAGTTGGACGAAGGTTAAGCTTGCTGTAGCCATAACAGACATTCATAATGCCTGTTCCTCAGCAGAGAAATGTCAGACTATTGTGTATAAAACTCAAACACATACCTGTGCAGATTGAAAGTATAGAATTTCTTTCTTTTCTCTCTCTCTCTAAAAGCTGTACAGTAGAATAATGGAGGTTAAACCACCGTTATGAGACTGTGACATTTGTTTTCCCTTTTTATATAAAAAATAATATCATTTACAGTTGTTGCTCACTGGTATTCACAAAACATACAGGAGTTCACTGTACCTGCAGAGACCTAGTTGAATCACTTAAATTAGATTATTATTCCCAATAAAAGCGATATCAGCATTGGTTTGGGGTAAAGTTTGCGTCTCTCAGTTGATTTCTTTTTTTGAAAAATGATAACATTCGCTCCACATCAATTAGAATTTCATGACTCTTTTCGTTGCTGTTTTATTATTAATATTGTTTATCTTTAGATATACCAAGCCATCAGTTAGTCTGGATGCAAGCAGTTTATCCTTTTTGGCTTTATCTGATGGCTGTATCAAATACACCATTAGTGGATGGGAGTTACTGATCACTTTCTTCGTGTTTAATAAATGTAGTACCTGAGCTCAGCATATTGCGTTACTTCCTTTCGATATGGTAAATGGCCTGCATTTGTATAGCGCTTTTCTAGTCCCTAAGGACCCCAAAGCGCTTCACACTACATTTAGTCATTCACCCATTGGCGATGGCAAGCTACATTGTAGCCACAGCTGCCCTGGGGCGCACTGACAGAGGCGAGGCTGCCGGACACTGGCGCCACCGGGCCCTCTGACCACCACCAGTAGGCAAACATGGGGTTAGTATCTTGCCCAAGGATATTTGGGAGGCAGCCTGGGATCGAACCACCGACCTTCTGATTAGTGGCTGACCTGCTCTGCCACCTGAGCTACAGCCACCCCATATCTACATTGCATTCAAGTGGTCCCTGCTCTCTTGAAAGGAAACTTGAAATACTGGATGCATTCAGAGGCCTAGACCCAGTATATGCCAAGTGAAAATAACATTTCAACCTTCTGGCACTAATGTAGTCATGCCTTGACCCACTGAGTTCCTTGCTGAGACTCAATTTGTCATAGCCTATGGTTTGACACCTACGCTTTGACTATAAAATGCAATTTAACATGCACACTTTTACAGTTTATTAACTTTAAAGAGTGTAAGTGAATCTTTTTCTTTGAAAAACCTTGGAAAACCTTGGCTTTTGAGATTAGGTTCCCTGCCGCTCTAAACGAATTTTAAGTTTTAGAAACCTGCATCCACTAAGTGACTATAGCCTCTCACTTCTACACACTTCTGTCTGCGAATACCTTTGTTCTCACAGGTACTGAGCTTAGGCCACAACGTTTCAAAGGCCTGAAGTCAACAAAGACAGGATTAGGGGTTTTCTTCAAAGGTGATGTTTGCAGAGGTGATTTTTCTTGAGAAAAAGAAAATAACACTAACAGTACAGTCCTTGCATATCATGCTGTGCAGACATATTTACTTCAGCACATATTCAGTGACGCATATACATGCACGTAATCTACAATGGCATATCTTACATCCAGACCAGTGCTTACAGCTCTCAAAATGGACAGCAAGCATGATAGGTGTTGCTGACACCATTTTCAGAATCTTACCTTGTGAAAATCATTATTTCTACCTCAGAGCAGAGAAATAATGCATAGCAATGACATATATTGATCTCAAGGTAAGGGATGCAGTTGCACTACAAAAGACTAAAAGGTGCAGGAGAGCACTGCAGTTCTTTAAACTGACTCCAGTGTCCAACATAATGGAAATCGTATTTAACTTCTTGTGCATGATGATACTCTCACAATAAATACAGCCTCGAGTAGCACAGTTTTAATCACTACAGAGTTTAATTGGCCAGTAATTATTAATTATTTTAATAAATATATTTAGACATCACAATCACTGAAGTTTGAGTTTGGTATAGCTTCAGAATCAGAATCAGAATCAGAATACTTTATTAATCCCTGGGGGAAATTATTTTTTGTTACAGTGCTCCATTATAAACCAACATTAAGACAAGACAGACAATACGCTAACTAAGAATAGTACAATATATACATATATATACATACATAAGTCACTCATAAATAAATAGCTGGAAAAGAAACGTGTAGTTGTAGCAGTAACCAGTGTGTTAAGTGGATGCGTTGTACAGGGAGATGGCCACAGGCAGGAAAGATTTCCTGTGTCGTTCAGTGGTGCTTTTCGGTAATCTCAGTCTCTCACTGAACGTGCTCCTGTGACTGACCAGCATGTCATGGAGTGGGTGGGAGGTGTTATCCAACATTGTCTTTATCTTGGACAGCATCCGCCTCTCCGACACCACCTTGAGGGAGTCCAGCTCCATCCCCACAACATTACTGGCCTTACGGATTATATACGGATTTCAATATGACAGGACTTAGTGTGGCCTATCCCACTTGACACAGGGAACCTGCCAGGCAGGCCTCAGTCCATCACAGGGTCAGGGAAACACTTATAGAGCATAATTCTTTCAGTGTACCAGTGCAGTCTGTATGTGCTGAGGTAATCAGGAAGTAACTTAAGAAAGCATAAAATCTATTTGAGCTATATATTTAAGATTTATTGTATTTTTTTTTCGTTTTACCTTTTCTGATGCAACAGTGTGCTTCAGCTTGATAATCACTGGGCGCTGCACATCCTGCTGAAAGATGTGATAGAGATGACTCGATTATGACATCACGACAGCACATAAATTCCTTCCACTGCTTAGATGCTCATTTCAGCAGAATTATTGCAGAAACCCTCACGCATGTTATACTTTCTGTACTTCAAAACAGCAAAGAGTAGTTCCCTGTGTCATAACAGTGTCATTGCACATAAACATGTACACCTTAGGCCAGGGGTGGGCAAGTCCAGGCCTCGAGGGCCGGTGTCCCTGCAGGTTTTAGACGTGTCCTTGACCCAACACAGCTGATTTAAATGGCTAAATTAGCTCCTCAACATGTCCTGAAGTTCTCCAGAGGCCTGGTAACGAACTAATCATGTGATTCAGGTGTGTTGACCCAAGGTGAGATCTAAAACCTGCAGGACACCGGCCCTCGAGGCCTGGAATTGCCCACCCCTGCCTTTGGCCTTTGAAATCCCCAAAGGAGTATAATAAAGCAGTACAGATATACTGCTGTAGCATACAATCAGCATGTTATTACTAGTGGTTATGCTGTCGAGCTATAGCAGATTGCTGCCTCTGCATTAAGCTTTGCTGTTGTTGCAGTGGAGAGACATGGATGCAGCTGTCACTGTAGATGTACCCCCACTAGGATTTAGGTGGCGATCAGGGTTTTTACCATTTTCAGTTCTTGTACTGCATACCTAAAGAGACAAAGTGGAAATACTGGTTTTGCTGGTTGTCACAAAGAAGTATACAAACAATGGTTATAACAGTATTTGCCACAGTAATAATGTGTAGCATAGAACCGTTAAGCTACAACTAAACACTGATGTTTTTGCTATGCTATATTTGCATGCTATTTTTATATCAAGTGCAAAAGTACCTGAAAAAGAGAAGACAGCTTTGACAGTTATGTGCAGCAACTTTTTTGTTTGGCATTCCATTCCAGTCATTTCAAAAAAGAAAACATAAAAACAGAGATCGGAAGAAATATTGTGATTCACAGCTACTGTAATCACAGTCAGTAGGCAGAACAGTATTGGATAAACATTCTTGACACTATCTAACCCAGAGTTATGAATATTTCTTTAGATTCATTCATGCAAATTACTGTATAAGATCTAGTGACATTCTTTTATCATTCATTTGTATATCTGCCACAAACTTGATAGAAAGGGAATGTTTACCAGTATGACATTAATTGTGCAATATGTCATGATTATATTTATGATCCAGGATTCCCAGAGGGTTATTTAGATGTTCAGTGTACTAAGACTAGGATGGGCTGACATTTATGAATCCTGTTTTCATCTTAGTCTATCCTGCATGCACTAGTGCATATTGCACCTTTAAAATCTGCTGCTTTTTTATTATGCTTACCAGTGTTGGTCAAGTTACTTGAAAAGAGTAATCAGTAACTAATTACTGATTACTTCCCCCCAAAAGTAATCCCGTTACTTTACTGATTACTTATTTTCAAAACTAATTAATTACTTAGTTACTTTTTAAAAACACGATTTACAACCTGAATAGGTGATAAAGTGATAGATCTTTCAGCCCAATTCTACTTTTTCTGCATAATCCATCATACAAAATATAATCAAATGAAAAAGTCTCTTTTTAAAACTTGTTTTATTAGTTTTAATCTTTTAACTTTATGTGAAGCAAGATATTAAGTGCAACATTCTCTGACTGGAAGAAATTTGTTTAACATTTAAACCTATTTTCTGCACATTCCTGCACATAAAATAAAATATTTTTTTTGTGTTTACACTCAGTCTTTCAAATAGATGCAAGCAAAACACAGCAGAAAATAAATTAAATCAAAGCCTAACGGTCCTTTTGCTCTATTTTCACCTGTATAGCAGGAGTGGCGTAGGTGGAGGTTTGCCCTGGTGCAGGTGTGCCGCAGCGGACAGTTGAAGAATGCGCGAGTTTCTCTGTGAATTTCCCATTACATCGCAGCGCACTCGGTGCTTGCTTGGAAGTTTAGGGTTTTTTTTTCGCTGTAAAAAGAAGTTTTCTTCCCACGCACAACGGACGCTAATGTTTTTGTCACTTTTTATGGAATCAAACCCAAAGTAAGGTCAGTACTTCCACGCTTTAAACGCTGCACGCTCATACTCTCTCCCGCACTCGATATATTATCCATTGTTGATCTGCACACAGCTGTTGTCATGAACGTGGCACTCGCTTACGTCACTGTCATGAGACATTCTCGCAAAAAAAATCACGGTTTTAGTAACGCAGTAACGCAGTGTTCCTACGGGAAAGTAACGGTAATCTAATTACCGTTTTTGCAATAGTAATCCCTTACTTTACTCGTTACTTGAAAAAAGTAATCGGATTACGCGTTACTGTAATCTGAAAGTTACTTGTAACGTGTTACTGCCCATCTCTGATGCTTACACCTATGCTGACACATCAGCCACTCCTTTCATATTGTGTGTGTTTTTGTTTACAATAATTAAGGGACAAATGCCATGATTGGGCACATCTCTTTTTAGTTTTGAGGTTTTTGTTCATGCATGAGACAAATATTAAAACTGTGGTTAGCCTGTAGAACTTGTGAACTACACAGACTCTACAGCTGGATTAGTCCTTGCTCTGTTTGTTCATTGTTATGTAACTTATAAAACGCTATGATAAACACAAGGTATAATAACAGCTGGCCAAATGTGGAGTCTTGTGCAAAAATCTTTAACCCCCTATATTGTTTATATTTAAAAAATATGAGGAATAGGCAGAGCTAACATACATGGAAATACAATACATAAGGCAAAAACTGAGTCTGTACAACAGGCATGGTCATTATCTGCTGACAGGCAAGAATTTCAATATTTGATGTGATCATATTTATGTTTCAGTACAGTCTGAACTTTCATAGCCAAGCCTTGGATCGTATTTTTTTTAGTCTTCTGGTAAAATTCTCCAGGCTTCTTGAAGGACGTTCAAAGCTCTTCTTTTGATGTTTGCTGCTTTTTCTTCTGTTCTCTGTCAAAATGATCCCACACTCCTGCAATAGTGTTGAGGGTCAGACTATCGCATCATGGATTAAATTCTGACACTGCTTTTCTGCGTTCACAATTCCATCATTTTTGACAAGCCCCAAACCATGACAGAGCCTCCACCGTGTACAGACACTCACTGTTGTACCTCTCTCCTGACCTCCTCTGTACTTACAACAATTTGAACCAAAGTTTTCAGATCTGGATTTATCACTCATAAGACCCGTTTCCAGTCGGGTTCTTCTGGCATACCTTCAGCCTTTTGTCATTGTTTCTATTCTTTAAGAACACCTTCTTCATAGCCATCCTTTCTCTGAGACCATCTCTGATATCTGAGAAAGCTTGAGCGAACAGTAGGTCGATCAACTGAATTCCTAGATGCACCTCTCAGGTTCTCTGTCCTCAGGTCGTTGCTAGAATTTTTTTCCTATTTCTTTAGGACCCGAATCCAGAAACTGTTCATCTGCTGAAGATATTTTTTGAGGCCTGCCACTCTTCTTTTCTAGTTCACTTGTCCAGTTTCTTCAAATTATTTAAAGGCACATCGCATGACACATGACACATGACAAGATATGCCAAGTTTTCAGCTAATATTTCTTTGGGAATCACCTTATTAGTGCAAAAATGCTAAACTGCGTAATCTTTGGCATTTTCCATACATTCAACTGAAGAATGTGAGCAAACTACATGTGTCTAAAGATACAGTTTGGTTCTTTGCTACATTTTCTTTTATGTGTAAACACAACACTGATACATCCCCTGAGCTAGGTGCTGTTTATATCCTTAAATGATTCATAGGTCAGTGTTATGTACTTCAACACACACACACGCACACTCACGCACTTGTGAAAATGGTCAGGTACAAGAACTGGACTGGAAATGAAAAGCAGTCAGTGTCCAAGGAAAAACATGAAAATAATTTCAGAAAACCTCAAGAACTGTCACTCAAGAGCACTTGAGATAAGTCTGGTTCCTTGAAAACGAAATGTACAGAAATAAGGGGTGGCTCAAGACTTTTGCACAGCACTACAATGATTGGTAATAATTATACTTAGGAATGTTTACAATCCACCATCAATAACTAACAAGCAGTAACTGTCATGTTATCTCATTTCTCAAAACAAAGGTTTGTGTAGTTATATACACCCAAACTAAGGAAAGAACATGATACATTTTCAGCACATTTATCGCATCTATTCCAGGAAAACATGATGTCTCATTGTTTAAAAAAATATAAAAATTTATATAGCTGGTTCTGATTTAGTTTCTTTTACCCCTCTCATTTCTGCTGAGTGGTTTAAATGGAAGAGCTAAATAGGTGCTTGTAAGCTCTTTAACGCATGAACATTTTCAGGATCTATTTGTGTCCCCCTTTTTTTCATGATAGTGGTGGTGATAGCAAAAAAACAAAAGAACAACAAAAAAACGGAGGGCGCTTTTAGAAGCCCCTTTAACATACTTGTTCAATTCACTGAAATTACACAGACATTCAGCTTTTACTGCAAAATGTGAACGAGTTAGGGACCCCTGAAAACTAAAGAGAAGTCTCTTTTATTACAGTTTATTCACTGGTGCCATTATGCAGTGATTGTCTTCTTCACAAATAACATAGTTACAGTAATCATAGCTTCCTCCTCTCTAATTTTTACAAATGAATATGCTCTTAATGTTAGGGAGTATGGCCTAGTCCAGGGGTGGGCAATTCCAGGCCCCAAGGGCCAGTGTCCTGCAGCTTTTAGATCTCACCTTGGGTCAACACACCTGAATCACATGATTAGTTCGTTACCAGGCCTCTGGAGAACTTCAGGACAAGGTGAGGAGCTAATTTAGCCATTTAAATCAGCTGTGTTGGCTCAAGGACACATCTAAAACCTGCAGGGACACCAGCCCTCGAGGCCTGGAGTTGCCCACCCCTGGCCTAGTCTAATAGTCACAGGGTTGTACACCACTGACCACCACTGACAAGTGGAAAACAGTTAACAGAAGAGACACACTGTTACCAGCTTGATGAAAAATAATTAAAATATTACCTGCCTTTGTCTTTCTTTTAGGTACTCTTAGCTGTAACTGAACCACTTCAGGGTGGACAGCAGTTAAAAAGAAAATCCAGGGTTTCTGTGTGGAGTCTGTGGTTGTGAGCATCTCTTTCTGTTAGCCCTGTGATAGACCAGGGACGTCTCACACCACCCTTCCACTTTGTTATACAACCATTTAACAAAGTAGAAAGGTGGATTAAAGTGAACCTGGATTTCCAGACAGAGTTACACTGTCATTCAGCTTCACTTTAAAAGGTTAACATAACTAAAAACTAGAGTTGTGTGTGAAGATGGAAATTACAAGCCATTCTGTTGCTTTAATCAGTTTGTAGTTATTGCAGCTTTGGCAAATGAAGTAATTGTAAGAGCTTGAAAAGATGGCAAAGAAGACATTTCACCTCTCAGCCAAGGGGTGGAGAGTCCCATGACCTGGTTGACTGAGAACCTACAAAGACCCGTGAAGTAACTGCATCACTGTTCAGGTGTAATTAAGTTAAACAGACACTAAAGCAAGTGAACAAGTGTAAAAAGTCATCACACCTTTAATTACACATCACACTGAGATATTGGGAGTCTCTAACTTCATAAAAAAGACTACAGACATCTTGGCATATTGTCATAAACTACTCCTACTACTCCTACTTGAAATTACACCAAATACAAAGTTAGTATTAATTAATGTAATTACACACCTTGGCTTTAGAGATAATGAGGCCATTTTAGGCAGTAAGGCTGACGCAGTCCTGTTTGCCATTCATTTTTTCAGCAGATAATTAAAATGTTTGATCCATTCTTCAGTCTTTGGACGTCTGCTTATCTTTTCTTTTGATTTTGAAAGGCTAAAGAAGGACACACGCTCTCCACTGCACACACATTGGAACAAGGAAGAGAAAGAGAGTAAAAATTCAGTGAATGAAGAGGAACTGCAAGAAAAGTCAAAGCAAGAAACAATCAACATAATTATGGAGCAATATAAAGGAAACATTTTGATTGCTGTCAATCGGAGAGACGTGCATGCGAGTAAACACTGCATGACTCCACATTATATGAATCCAAGAAGAAGGCATCAGTTTAGTACAGAACAAAATTGCATACAAGTTCAAATCAGCTCAAACAAAAGTAGTGATTGGGCTCTTCATCGTGGCTGTTTCTGTAATTGCTGTTCATCTGTGTATTGTTTTAGTTGATGTTCACATCTATCGAGCAAGGACAGAATAAAACAAAACCACGTACAACACAATATAACTCTGGGATAAAGTGAATACTGCTTTGTGAAGCTTTTCTGTCGAGGCTGCTAGAGCTGTTGATTAATGCCTGGGGTTGTAGTTGTGTGCTTTTGTTGCTAAATTTGATTGCATTATGTTCTGCAGGTGTTGATGTCATTCTGTCCACCCCCTGATGTGATGCACCTGAGTGAAAGCACGAGTTTAATGTATAAAAATCACATCTAATTGAGCTATTGAGCTTTTTCGTTGGATAATGACCATTGTGTTTGGTGCTTGGGCCTCAAGTTGCTCTGTGTGAAACACTGAGCCGCAGGCGCAAACACACAGGCTTTTATCTTTCCATGCGCCTTGCAGACAGGTTTTCATCTGTCCCTGGGCCTTCTGCTCTGGTTGAAAAAGAAGAGATAGGTGTTTCAAACAGACTCTGCAGGACTCTGCAGCCAGAAGATTTCTCTTGGAAATACAAACTTAATACAGAAACTCATACCATGCGTTTCTGTAAGATAGATTAAGGGTGACAACTTTATGAGCTTGTCCTCATCCTTCTTTGAAATGTCCAGTCCAACAAAAACTTCCACCTATCATAAAGTGTCTTTAACATTTGCCTTGAATCTTGAATATTATGCTCTGCTTTGCAGTTTTGAGTAATAGAGCAAATCAAGCATCACTAAAATTTAGTTTTCAGTCTGCAGTCACTGGGAATATTAAACATCAGAGCACCTAAAGTGCACAAATGGACTTTTATCCTTTAAACCAACGACTAACGACATATGTAAAACTTTTTATGGGTGCTCATAACTGTGGGGCGGGGATTGTGGTTGTTGGATGATCTTTACTCCATGTACCAACTCCATTCAGATTCCTTGGGAAAAACAATTATCTTTGAATGTATTTTCAGCAGAAATTACATTTTCTAAAGGTCAGTGTAAACTTGTATTTCCAACTGAATGCACTTATAGAGTTTGTTAGCATTTTGGACTCAGTAACACAGGTCTAAAGATGTTAACCATCTGGAAACCACTATGGAAAATGTGTATTCCCTGACTATTTGGTGTGAAATTGATTGCTAAAGCCACATTCTTTCTGGCCTAAAGGCCAGACAGTGGCTCCCCGGCTACTGCTGGTTGCTAGGAAAAGTGTGTATTCTGCAACCAATTGGTGAGTGTTTCCTGGAGTTTGTTGGCAGTCACGAATGTGAAACAGGCCACAAAGCGGTATATGGAGCTGAACCGAAAACCTTGCAAATGCTTTGGTTGCTAGTAGGTTGCAGCAGTTACCAGTAGTTATCAAACACTTGCAACACATTCGCCAAATGGTAGTTAAATTGTGAAACTGTGATATATCGTCTTAAATAATTCTGCAAAAACATTTCTGTTCCTCATTTCATCTAAATATTATTCGCATTTTGCAAAACATATTCTGTTATATTTCTTTTGTGTCTTGTCTGGAACTGTAATGGTAGCTGTCTAAGATAACCCTGTTGAGGTTTAGTGGGTCATAATGTAAAAAATGACAATTAGAACCATTTTTATTGTCAACTGATAGTAACTAATACATTAAAACTAATTTTTATTTTAAACAGATTTTTTACACAGTAAACACCTATTTGACAAACACTCCTGAGATACTCACAGTAAATCAGATTGCTTAGTTGGTGCAGATTCAGGCACATTGTTTCTCTTTTAAATAATGCGCCCAAGGGCATAGATGTAACAACAAGGATGCAATACAAACCAAGAAAACACTGGGGTGAATGCAGGAAAAAGACAAGCATAGCTCCAGATGAACATTGTTGTTTTGTTTTGTAGACGACCCCACAGCAGAGATCTCACACGGGAAACAAGTAAGTGACGCCTCAGGGTGGAGGTGCTGCCTGCAAACAAGTGCTAGTCACTGGGGAGAGGAATGCCACAGAATATGCGAAAGAAACCATCTAGATGACTGAAAGAGGAAGTTAAGACAGTGGTTGATGTTCTTATTTACTGAAGGTAAAACCCCATGGGAATGCACCCATCATCAGAGCAGTGGCAGCAGAAAAGTAATTAGACTTTCCCCTGAGAGCATTTGCATTAATTGGAATTATTCAAGGGTGGCATAGGAGGTCAAAGGGAGACTGAAAGAGAGACAATTAAAAATAAAGTGAAAGACAAACCTTTGCAAAGAAAGTCTTTCTGATAAACAAACCCAGGCATCATAGAGATCTTTTTAAAGACCCCCTTTTGTCTTTTATCATGACATTGAATGCACTGCAGCTTATTTTGAATCCATTTTTACTTCCAGATTATCAAGATCAGTAATTTAGCCCCAGGCAAGATGGGAGAGCGCATCATTTGCCAAGGCCATTCCCCTTTTTGCAATTTTTAAAGAAAGTGATTTGGATCAGCACCAAAATTTAATGGGTTTTTTCCTCTGCCCATGCCCCATTTCTTCATCAGGTTTCATTACATTCGGCTGACAGATAATTAGACAGAAGAAATGTGCCATTTACATACCTCACAATGTATGCAAGTCTGAAATATGAAAAAAAGAGCATTAATTATTTTGTGTTTAAGAGTTATATAAAATCTTAGACCAAGTTAGTATTTTAAAATGGACCGCATCACTTTTATTTCTATGTTAGAGGGATTTCTTGTACTAACAAAAGTAGGGATGGGTATCGAAAACCGGTTCTTGTTGAGAACCGGTTCCCACTGTTTCAATTCCTTGGAATTGTTTGCCATTTTTGCAAACGATTCCCTTATCGATTCCAGTCGCCCCGAATGACGTCACCACGTTGTGGAGCGTCATTTACCTGGCAGGAAACATGGCGGCTCAAACGCTCAAAAGTTTGGTTATACTTTACGAGAACGGATGACAACAGGGCAACTTGCAATACTTGCAAAGTAAGAAGTTCATTTAAGGGAGGAAAAACTATGAATATGCAAAAGCATTTGCTCACAAAACACGCGATGACCTGAAATGAATGTCGTAATTTTAATTCCGCTCCGGACTCGTGAATCTCAACCCAGCAGCAGTGGTAACGTTTGCATGTCCTCTCCCGTTAATGCGGCAGGTAAATAATCAACTAACAGTGCATATTATGTTAGCGCGATCTGCCTTATTACAAAACCTGCCATTACTGTGCAGTTAGGTGACCATGATGAGAGAGACAGAGTCTGGCTGGCTCAGATGCTGGCAGTTCTCGCTGCAGTTTACCGGTAGCGTCTCCTTTCAGGCCAGGATAGACGAATGTCATCGAGCAGTGACTAAGTTTGTGGTCAAAGGCTTGCACCTATTTGCCACAGCAGATGCCCCGATTTTCGGTAAGTGAATGTGTTTAATTGTAGGCAGGGACATTACTGGATATTCTTGTGTAATTGCTACAGAATAATTTATGTTATACTTTGTTATTGCTACAGAAGAATATTTATTTTATTATTTTACATTTACTATTTTTTTTTTCCTGGGGACCCTGTGACACCCCATGGAAGAGCCATAGGCTGGATCTCTTAAGATCTCACTGTTGGGTTTGTAAGGCCATGTTACTCCTAAATTTCTATCTTGTTCAAAGAGAAGATATAAAACAAAGTTCTAAGCTAATCGACCTTAGTGTTCTCCTTTTTTTTAAAAAAGAATCGATAAAGAATCGATAAAGAATCGAATCGTTAAACAGAATCGAAACTGGAATCGGAATCGTGAAAATCTTATCAATACCCATCCCTAAACAAAAGTAATTATGGTATCTTCCAAACTCTGCAGTTCCCCTCAGGTCATGTTTCAGCTCACTATTTTAATTGTCTGGTTTGCAATGCTGCTTTTTTTTTTTTGGCTCATATCTCTGCCAAGAAAGTAATGTTCTTACTGGTGTTTGTTCATTCTTCTGTCTCACTGTCAGCAGGGTTATCCAAAAACTATTAGGCCAATTTCCATTAACCTCGTATAGATAGCGCAAGGCTGGCTAGGAAGTGTTATTTATATATATATATATTTTTTATCTTTTACATTATGAGACAATGGGTTGGCTATCACTGTGCCTTTAGTAAATATATAGATATAGCACAAGACCTAAGAATCAAAATTTTTCACAGACCTGTGACAGTGACATCTCACACCTTTTCTGCATGTTTTGAATGACAAAACACCACAAATGCACATAAGGCTCTACCCCCACTTAGCAACCAGGTTGTGTGCCTGTCACCAGCCAGAATGAAGACATCTCTCGCACAAGCATCCTGGACCAAACAACATACCTAGATGCATGTTGACAGACTGCAGAGATACAGACATCTTCACGAACTCTTCACGAATAGTTACCACTACTATTACACTAGTACTAAAGACAGCATCCCGGTCCTGCTTCAATGAATACCACCCTATTGCACTGAGTCCCATCATTATGATGTGTTTTGAAATGCTATGCTATGCTATGTTATCAATGAATATATTAAATCCATCTTCACTCCCTCCCTGGAGTGCAATCAGTTTGTAAATCAATCAAACACCAATTCAATTTCCTTTGCCTTCCACTTAGCTATCAGGACACAACAAACTTTTATGTGATAATGTTCTGCATAGAATTTAGCTCAGCATTCAACACAACCATCTCTCAGCAGTTAATACACAAACTGAAACAAATGGCCTGAACAACTTCCTTTGTAATTGGTTGATTGATATACTGCTCTTGACCTGAATGCTGCTCCAACCTCTTCATCAAGTTTGCAGGTGACACAACAGTGATGGGCCACAACAATAATGATAATGAGACAAGCTAGAGGAGCAGGGTGAGGCAACTGACTAGGGATGCAGGGATGATCAATGGTTTTTCTGTGGAAAAACTAAGCATCACCGAATTTCTGGGTTTTCACATCACAGAGGACCTCTCTTGGACGAACAACGCATCACTAGCCACTTACAACAATGCCTTTGCTTGCTCTGCAAACAAGTCCCAGTGCCCATCATGTAACCAGCTGCATCGCTGTGTGGTTTGGAAAATTCATTGCCCCCAACCGCAAAACCCTGCAGTGCCTAGTAAATGAAGCACGAAAGATCACTGGTGCCTCACTCTCCTTCCTCCTGGAAATTTACAACAACCGCCTAAATCGGCAAAGCCTTCAGCATCGTGGGCAGCTCCACCCACCCCTCACACAGCTTCTTCAGTCTCCTGTCCTTGGGGAGAAGTCAGGGGCGCCTCTGTGGCTCCTCCACCAGACTGCACAACAGCTTCATCCACCAGCTTGTCAGCAAGCCGAACTCTCTCCACTCTTTACCTCGTCTCCCCTTTGCTCCTAAAAAAGAACTGTAATAAACAGAGAGACACACATCATACACTCACACCCAGCACCAGCCACTCCACAAAAAAAGGACTGTTGCTGTTTTAATACATGTCACAGGTATCTTTGTTTTGCTGTTTGGTTTTGCTTTTTTGTACTATAATGTATATATACTGCCCCAACATATGTAGACTTTAATACTTTTTAAATGCACAAACACATATATATATTTAAGTCCTTGGTTGCTTCCACAGTGGGTTGGGGGAATAGTATTTCAATCCTGTGTATCTTCTGTACATACAACAGAACTCACAACAAAGCTGACTTTGATACTGCCACAGGGCTAACACTACGAGTTTCATTACAATGCCAGATTGCTTGTTCATGACCTAAAAAGTTACAAAAAATGTAAACAAACAAGCAAAAATGGCAAGCTGTAACATCTGAAAACTTTTCTCCAGCTGTGGCATGTCTTATGCTCAACTATTTCAGCAAATAGCTGAGCATAAGACATGAACACCTTTATTGAAATTTCAAGTGAACAAATTTCTACCATGCTGGCTGCTGGGCCTCAGAGCCATAACCGAGTTTCTGTATAAATGCCACTGATTCACTCACTAATAATTTCAAATAACTTATGAGTGCCCTGTGCAAGTTCAAATGGCCTCATTGCTCATTTTTAGTCCCAGACCAGACCTTCCTCTCTTACATCACTTCCATAGTATAGAACCTAATCATAGACAGTCATTTATCCTGCCGAAGGAATATAACTGCCATTACTGGACTGAAAGTGCTGTGTGCGCAGGTACTCCACACACTCATATATAATGCCTATCAAACTACTCATTAATATTGTGAAGCTATTTCCAGCCTTCCTTGCAGGTCTTTATATTTACGTGCACAGCAGATGCCACATGCTTTCTATTGCAAATGGGGATGGAATTGGTACCCTGAGGCAGTTTTGAACCACTCTATCCAGATTATAAAAGCCATACAGTAAATGACAGTGGTGTGGATTAATGTATATAGACTGGATGGAGAGCTAAAGTTTTGATTATCAGATGGAGCTCTCTAAGCACAGAGATATTGCTTTTGTTTGGTGAAAAAAGTGAAGCCTTTAATGTCGGTGAAGGTTCTCAGCCATTAGGGTCATGGTACTCTAAGGAGCTTAAAAAGAAAAGCAACTGGACTTCTTTAAGTTTCTTGAAGACATTTCACCTTTCATCCAAGAAGCTTCTTCAGTTCTAAGAGCAATTGTTGAGAGTCCCAGATTTTTAAGACCTGATCAATAGTGGGTCAACGACTGTCTTAGGGACAATTTATTTGATAGAGTGTAATTCTGTCAAATAAAACACTAAAAGTTATTAAATAAACTAAAAATTTATCTGAATGTACTTCTTACAACCTTATGTCACATATTTATGATATTCCACAAGAATACCTTTGATCTGTCAAAAAAAAAAAATCAACTGGGATATGAATAATTTTGGGCCTAAATGTGTACTAAGCACAGTGCTATGCAGCAAGACGATTCACACTAAACATGACAGCAACAACAGTGAACAAAAGCAAAGCACATAAATGAGACAAAGGGAACAGAGACAGGAAAATACTGGGGAGACCTGAATAATTATAAAATCAAAACAAAACCTGCAGCATGAAACTTAAAATGATTACAAAAAAATGACAAATAAATATGCTATATGTGTTGTTGCTGCCTTTGTCATGTTGATGTTGTCAGTGTTGTCTTTGGAGCCCATTTCCTGGTATGTGTACACATAATTGGTCAATAAAACTCATTCAGATTCCAAACATTCCAACATTTGTTACATATGTCAATAACGTGAATGCATGAAATGCAAAGACAGAGCTTCTGGCATCTAGTAGCTGTTCAAATGTGCAATGTTTTTAATTAAAAAATATTATAATAAAATATTTTTTTCAAAGAAAGAAACTGTTAGTATGACTCTTCTTCTAATTCATCATCTGAAAGCTTCTGTATGACACCCACTCTCCACTCTGACCCCATTCACCCTATTTTAAAAGGACACAACTCTAAGCTCAAATTGTTGGTGAAATAATCTCCCTGTTTAAAAAGTTTTCCACCACCAGACATAAAGACAGTACTTACATGACATCCTTGAAACTTTCTCACCTGAGGCATAATGCATTCTTTTAGCGTATTATGCTTATCTGGGTAAAGGTCATGGAGGCAGCAGCATGATTAAGGTAGCCTACACCTCTTTGTCAAAAGCCACACGCTAAAATTTTCGGATAAATCCTCAGACATGCTGAGACCAGATGGGATGTATAATCCTTGCAGAGTCTTGCTGCATCTGTCACAGGGTCTTCTTCCAGTTGATCTTTCTGAGAATACTTTTTTTTGCAAATAGGCACCGTTCTGATCAGACCTGTCAAGGAATCAGAGCCCATCTCCACAGAAATTGTTCATGATGTTTTTATTATTCAGCTATGCATGTGAGTATGGGCTCAAAATGTGGTCATAAATATTTTGTACTTGTAAAAAAGATTTGTATGTGTAAAAAAGATTTGTGTGGGTGTAAAAAAGATTTGTATGTGTAAAAATAATTTGTGTGTGCGTAAAAAAGATTTGTATGTGTAAAAAAGATTTGTGTGTGCGTAAAAAAGATTTGTGTGTGTAAAAAAGATTTGTGTGTGCGTAAAAAAGATTTGTGTGTGGACTTAGAAAAAAAACCCCTGCAAGTTACAAGTACGAATTTTGACCCTATTTTTCTTCCTTTCATCTGATTGGTCAATGTCATGTCAATCACAAATGTAACAATCCAATCAGAGAACAGATGGGTTTGGCTGTCGGAGGGGCGCTTTTTTGAACTGCAGGTCCTTGAAGGGTGATACAGTTTGAAGCTGGAGGATCTCTATATAAATATCCGATAGCAGCTAGGTCCCCTAACTTTCAGTAGCTGTTGAAAGGAAAAAGTTGTGGTATATCAGTGGTTAGAAATACCATTATTACTTTAGGATTAGTTTAACACAAAGTCAGGGCTGACCCAGGACCATTGCTGTGAGTCACAGTGCGCAGCATAAAAGTCCTTTCACATCAGACGCAGGATGTACTGCTAATGCTAACTGCTAACTAAAAGCAAAGGATCCAGAATTTGTTACGCTGGCTGCTGGGCTCTGTGGGTTTTTGCAGCAGCTCTACCTGTACTAGATGCACCTGCTCCTTGTCTTTTCTATCTCTGACTTTATGTCCTCTACAAGAGTTTCTGTTTTTTTTGCTGGTTCTTCAAATGTTCAATAAAAACATGTATGCTAATTTTTACTGCCTTACTTTCAGTTAATGTATTTTGTTTTGCACTATGCATATTTTATATGCCATTAGGTCATTTATTGTGAAAATTGTCATGTAGGAACTATTGTACTGCATGTTGGTTCCACTGGTGCACCTGAGGAGATGCACGCCCATGTTGATGTGTGCGCATGGCAAGTTGAAGCAAGAGAAGTCAATTTAATTCAGAGAAAGTTGTTTCTTAAAAGTATCTGTAAAGTGCTCATTTCTGCCTCAAAGCATGGGTCAGCCAGCGAGGTATGTTTGTATGTTATATAGATCATTTTATGTCTTTATTTCACTCGTCTTACTATTTCATTGGATTTTATGTTATGTTTTAGTTCGACGGTGGCGTAGTTTGTGATCAAGGTGAAGCTGTAACAACCCCAAGACCTTACAACTAACATTAAAGCCAACTTCATGCCATCAGTAAAAGAACTCTTTATTGACTTTAAGAAGAGGTAGAAGTGATACTAATTCATAACGAAGAAAGCTTTGTAATGAAGACTGTCATTTCCAAAACACTGCCCGCCCCCCAGCCCGCGGTCCGCAGCGCTGTTGAAAAGGCTGTGGAAGTCCCTATATTAAACACGTAGACCTGTGACACAAAAATCACCAAACTCGGACGACCACAGACTGTTTTCCTTCGTGGTGATGAAGGAAAACGCTGGGTTGGCATGTAAAAGGGCATTTATTCCCTTCAAAGACCTGCAGTTCAAAAAAAGCGCCCCTCCAACAGCCAAACCCATCTGTTCTCTGATTGGATTGTTACATTTGTGATTGACATGACATTGACCAATCAGATGAAAGGAAGAAAAATAGGGTCAAAATTCGTACTTGTAACTTGCAGGGGTTTTTTTTCTAAGTCCACACACAAATCTTTTTTACACATACAAATCTTTTTTACGCACACACAAATTCTTTTTACACATACAAATCTTTTTTACACACACACAAATCTTTTTTACAAGTACAAAATATTTATGACCACATTTTGAGCCCATATGTGAGCTCTCTCCTGCTGTAGCCACATGGTTAAGATCCATTGCCACAATATAACCAAGGTCCAGTTGAGTGCATGGTTGCAACAGATGCTACAATAAAACACGACTGGATACTGAAAATTATACCAGAAAATAAGACAGGCCGATGAGAAGGTAATGAGGTAGAAGGAGACAAGTACTATCACTGCCACATTAAACCAGCAAAATGCAGCAGGTGCCTAAAAGGGAAGAAAGACAAGTAGACAGCTGAACACACTCTGGCACACTTAGCAGGCCCCACACACTCAGGGAGCCTTGTGTAAGCAACACACACTTTCATACAGACAGCAGACAGCCTGTGACTGTAATGATGCAGCCAAAGATTTGGCTCTCAGCAGTCAGTGGCTGTATTAATGCCGGGTGTAGAAGAAGGAAAGGAAAGAGAGTGAAAGGGAGGAGAATGTCAACCAGAAGCTAAACAGTTTTATGTGACAGTGAAATGGATTGCACTTGAGTTTGAGGTTTGAAGTTTTTCAGTTTTGAAGAATTAGCTAACGGAAGTGGGCTCCAAAGTCATTGAGCTTAGCAGAAAAATACTCCGCTGCCTCCTTAATCTTTGAGACAGCAAGAAAAATGCGATCATCTGAGCACACGAACGAAGCAAGAGGTCAGAGAAATTGGATGTTGAGCACTTGCAAAGATTTATACATTACTGAATCAGTTTAAAGCGAAATCTAACTTGATGATGTTTAGTGCCTGCATGACTAATTATTTAAAATGAAGTAATACTCCTGCAGAACTGTTCATTATTCACTGGCTGAATCAATATCTTGCAATAGATCTTTTCCCAAAAGGTGACAGAACATGCTGCTACTTCCTGGTGAAAAGCTTACTGAAAGCCAAAGAAACATTCATGATGTGATAGCTCAGGGGGGCTGCTGAGCAATTAACCTGATGAAAAACTTTTTTAATTAAGCAGATTTTGCACAGAACTCTGGCTTTGAACAGAGGGTTCAAAGGTGTTTGCAGAGAGTAGTCGTTTCACCAATCTTTGAAGCTGACGGTGCCCCATCATCAGGTTCCAGCTAGCTTCCAACAACACATTTAAAAAGTTAAACCATGAAAAACTCAGCTGTTCTCCCTCTGCCTTTGCGTTTACAATGGAAGCAATGGAAGCAGAAGCCATAAAAGCTTGCTGTTTGAATACACCTTACAAGATCACTTCACTCATTTACAGTAGCATTGCACTCATTGTCATTACAATGGAGACTTTTACTTTTTTTGCTCCACATATTCTTTTTACTTGTCAAAATCTTGAATCTATGTTACACTGTGGTTCAGTCACCAACAGTCCGGTTATATATTTGGTATGGTACGCTCGTGACGGCTAATGTAGCCTCAAGCAGAGATTATGGCAGGGCTACGGCGGTCTGTTGAGCTCACATCTGTCTATCTCCACTCCCCCAGACTGTTTTTCATTTTAAAATCTGTAGTCTTCAGCAACAACCAATGATAAGTGACATCACTTGAGGCAATTCATCAGAGTTCATGGAGCTCACTGGAGTCACGAATGGTTTTATGCAACCTGTATATAAACAGCAGACTATCTGTACTGCAGGTCTATTTTAGTAACACTCATTTTCTGATTGATGCAATTGCTGGTCTTATATTACATCATATGTTATAAATCATTACATAATTATTGATGATGAATCACTTGAATATTTTCAATAACAGACTTGACAAGTGGACAAAACTGTAAATGAATCTTAAAGAATCTGTGGAAATACACTTCCTAAATGCAAAAAAATTTAAATGCAATGGATTCCCCCCCTCTTTTCCCAAATAGCTTTGGCCCATTCCAGGGGTCTTCATAGAGCAAGAGACATTTTCAAACACTGTTTGGCCACCTTAGAGTCCAGACCTTAATTCCACCGAGGATCTTTAAGATGTCCTGGTGAAGACATTAACAGTCTGACTCTCCAATCAACAAGCTCTTGGTGAAATATTATTACAGCTTTGGACGTGAAAAAAATATTCTGGTCAAGTGCAGGCACAAACTGAACAGCGTTAAGGTTTTCAAAAGCTTTATTATAATCAGAGCGATAAGCAGTGACAAGACAAGAGTACATGGTGAGGAATCTCTGCCATTGAGGCACTGTAACAGTGTAGTTACAATCTTAGCGTAGGGAAAGCGGTAACTGATGAGAAGTTTCCTTCTGAATTTGCAGCTTAGTTGCAGGTGGACAGTGTAAGGTTTTGGAGGGGCTAGCTGGGTGAGCGGTTAAGTGGTGAATGAACGAATGAAGTTCCAACCTTACTTTTTCCATAATCCTAACAAGACGGTCGCCAGGAGGACAGTCATGTGAGAGTGGTGAGTTCTTTAGGTTCCAGTGAATGAGTTGCAGAGTGAAGCAGAGGATTGTGTTGTGGAAACCAGCGTCCAGATTGTAGAGCTGCAGGTGAGCTATGCGGTGACTTGATGAGGTCACAGAAGGCACAAAGAGATCAAGTTAAGTGGTTACTACCATGAGGTAGCTGACCAAAAGGATGACAGTGCTGGTCTTAAGTACAATCTGCCTGATTGCTGTCAATGGATAGCAGGTGAGCAGAACAAGGAATCAAGGCTCCGCCCACAAGGCAGACATAGGAAGGCAGTGGAAAGACACCAGATGCACACCCAGATCATGACAATTGTGACATTTCAGAAGTTTATGAAATGGTTGATACCATGTATTAGTATGAACAAACAATACAGGAAGTTTTGATTCAGGTATCCACTGGTTACATGGCAATCCACAAAATTTGACCTCCAGAGCTCAGTCATCTGTTCCTTGACTGTGACCAGAGGTGGAAAGTAACTAATTACATTTACTTGCGTTACTGTAATTGAGTAGTTTTTTTGTGTATTTGTACTTTTTAAAGTCATTTTTCAAGTCTGTAATTTTACTTTTACTTAAGTATATTTTTTTAAAAAGTATTGTAGTTCGCTACGTTTTCAATCACACCCGTTACTGAGTAAATTAAAAATAAAAAAAAAACATTGCGCTTTGGAAATACTGCAGGGAATGATGGGTAGTAGAACAAATTGGCGCTAAGGTCACGTTAAAGATGGAGTCTGATGTCGGTGTTACGGATCTAGTGAAAAAAGAAGCCCCGTCGAATTCTGCTGACCCTGAACTCGAAGAAACGGATGTGAACCCCTGGCCGTATTTAAGGGACCATTTCGGCTTCAAGTGCAAGAAAGGCAACAGCTTTATTATGCAGTGTAAGCTGTGTTTGCCCAGAGAGACCGAGTTAGCAGCTTTTAAAAATTCCACATCAAACCTGCGCAAGCATGTAGAGGTAAGTTAAATACAACTCGTACCGTTATGGTAGCAAAAAGGCTGTGTTCAAATTAATCACATTACGTTAAGACATCTGTGAAGAACACAGATAACTTTGGTTGGTACTAGCAACTTGCTGTAATCGGGCATGTTGTTGTCCACGCAACTTACATTTTTTTACTGGGTTGGTAAATTGCCAAAAGAAAATGTGTTTACCTACGTTTTTCCTGTTTGTTAATAATAAGAATTTATTTAAAAAAATAGTTAAATTAAAGACAGAAGCGGCTACTTTCTTACTTAACCCACATATGTTCACACTGCAGGCAAAAGAATAACAGAGCACTCACTTACCTTAGATTAGTCAAAGACAGCTGACTTCTGTTGTTAATTAGCACTTGCAACCTCCCGTTAACTAGCCTGTTACTGTCCAATAAAAAAAAAAACCACGAGGTATATTGGTATAATTTACCAGCGGTAGCTATGTAATGCATTGATGTCTTATTAGGGACGTCAAAAAACTTTCTCTCAAACTTAACACTGGCCTGCCTGCCTCAGCTGCCTTCGAGCGTCTCTTTAGCTGTGCTGGACTACTGTTCACTGCAAAGTGAGCAAGGATGAACTCTACTAACTTTGAAAATCAACTGCTCCTCAAAATTAACAGGAGGTTCAGAGAGTAACACTCTAGGATGGATACAGGAACTTTAATCTAGAGGTACAGTAGGGCAGGGCCATGTTTAAAAAATTAAAAAACATTTTTAAAGCAGCTGCCGTTCAGTTCAGTACTTGTTCTCTTATTGACAGTTTAGAACACATTCTCATGTGAAAGAATGATATGGTTTTGTATTGAAAACACTGTGATACCTGACAGTTTGGTTGATTGGTTTGGTGACCATTATCCATTTTCATGTATAGACTTGCAGTTTAACTGCCACTGCACTTTAATTTGTAAAGTTTTTCTTTTCACTAAAAAAGAACTACTTTGAGATTTATATCCCACTGTCTTTTTTTGCACTACTCAGAAGCGGCTGTCCTCCTGCTGACAGAAAAGTAACTATGTAACTTTTACTCTGAGTACATTTTAAATGAGCTACTTTTTACTTTTACTTGAGTACATTTTTAGACAGGTAATTTTACTTGTACTTGAGTAAAATTTCAGCAAAGTAATAGTACTTTTACTTGAGTAAAATATTTTAGTACTCTTTCCACCTCTGACTGTGACACCAAAAACTTGGGCAGAAAACAGAACATGAATGTGTGGAGACCGCAATACTCCTTTAACTGCAACAAGAAACAAGTTTGATCAGTTATCATAAGTTACAAACAAACAAATGCTACGCAAAGGCTTAGACAATTTAAGGCTAGCTCCAAGAAGCAACCGGAAAACTAGCAACCAGCAATCCAGTGGGTGCAGCCAAAACCATCTTCAAGTTGTGATGCTTCATTATTGTTGTTATTTTTTTAATAATACTATTTATTTATTTTAAATAAATATTATTCATTTAGGGCAGCACGGTGGTTAGCACGGTGGTTAGCACGGTTGCCTCACAGCAAGAAGGCCCTGAGTTAAATTGCACCATCCGGTCGGGGTCTTTCTGTGTGGAGTTGTATGTTGCAAGTTCTCCCGATGTTTACATGGGTTCTCTTTGGGTACTCTGGCTTCTTCCCACAGTCCAAAGACATACAGTTAGGGGGGCAGATTAATTGTGTGAATGCCTCACAGGCATTCACACTATTGAGATCCTGTTTCTCTTTATTCTTTATCCTTTATTATTCTAGTTGCTCCGTTTCTTTGCCGCTTAACTACTCCCTCAGTTTTCAGTCGATTTTCAAACTTTAAACTGTTCTGCTATTTCTGCTTTCGACTGCTATATCTTTTGGTGATGATAACTTTTATACTTTTTGAGATATTCAGCTTTTTATGCCATTTTTTGGCCCATTTTGCTGACAGGGACCACATTATCAGTGTGATCACCAGTTTTGCTTGCCGGGCTGAGCCATGTTTTAGCTCAGTGGGATGAGCAGCCGTTCTCAGACCAGGAGGCCTGGGTTCGAATCCCGCTTATGGCAACATTTTCTTCAGTTAACACTTCAACTGTTTAAACGCTTTTCCACACAAATTTCAGCTTTTTCACCTCTTTTTAGCAAAATCTTCAGTTTTTCAGTACTTTTTGGCACAAATTCCAGCTTCTTAAGCTGTTTTTAGCACAAACTTCAGCTTCTTTTCCTCTTTTCAGCAGAAAGTCTTCTGATTCACCTCTTTTCAGTACAATTTTCAGCTTTTTCACCTCTTCTTAGCACAATTTTCATCCTCTTCTGCTCTTATCAGCACAATTTTCAGCCTTTTCACCTCTTTTCAGCACAATTTTCAGCCTTTTCACCTCTTTTCAGCACAATTTAGCTTCTTCTGCACAGTGCACATTTTTTTCCTCTCATCATATCTTTGTTTGGGACCAGAACTGGTTTGGCGCAGTGGGATGCGCAGCTGCTGTAAGATCTAGTGGCAAGGGTTTGAGTACTACATGGGACAGATGCTGCACATCTTCCCTGCTTGCATGTAATCTGCTTTCTTGACACTCTTCAGTGTAGTCTTTCAAATAAAGCAGAGTTCAGCTTCTACACCTGTTTTCAACAGATAGCTCTCCTTAATCTGTTGTTTTCAGATTCCACTACACGGCATTCACACTGCATTTTCGCAGGAAATGCAACTTTTTCTAGTTGGTAACTAAATTGCCCATATGTATGAATGGTTGTCTGTCTCTATGTGTTAGCCTGGTGACTTGTCCAGGTTGTACCCTGCCTCTCACCCCCCATGACCCTGAAAAGGATAAGAGAATGGATGAATTATTTATTACATCTTTTAGCACCATAGAATAGGAGCTGGATAACAGCAATAAGAAGAAGGAAATAAGGGTAATGTAAAACAAACTTCACGTTGTTCAAGTGCTAGTTTACTTCTGTTTTAAAATAACTTGAAAAACTAAACTTTTATTTGTAATGTAACATAGATGTAAGACTGATTTAATACATACTTTTAATAAGTTTGAAGCTTCCAGTGGCTAGAGAGCTGTTACCATCTAACATAAGCCAGAATGATGTTGCTCCAGATTTTCACACATAAATATAACAGCAAAACTGGCAAGGAACCACAACCTACCAACTCTATTAATTCCACCACCCACAGAATTTTAAATCTGCACACTCATGCTCCAGCTGCCCCTGTCCATCAATGAAGAACACCAGGTCACACATTCATTTTATATTTTCACTAATTCAGTAGTTTTTTTTTTGGTACATCTTTATATTATCCTTCTTTGACAGTACTGCTTCTGAATCTGGAAACCCTTGTTTTATGCAGTTATTTTGTTTCTAGTAAGCTCTATTTTTTTTTCTCCTGTTTAGTTTTAGAGGGCAATTGTAACATTAAACCAGAATTTCACATGCGTTTTGGAGTAGTGTGTATGTTTCTGTGTGTGTTTGTTTCTACGTGACCAGATTCTTCATTCCACCTACGTGGCTGTGATGCTGTCGATATGACCACTTCTGAGTAAGTTAAGTCTTTCTTCTAAGTGAAGTAACACCTTGTTCCCTTGTGCCTAGAGTTCATAACCTCCTTACTTTCAAACAACCAGCCTCACTCAGCTCTGCATTTAATCTGCCTCCAGCAGCTTTGGTTGCCGGTTCTTCAGAATTACATATTGAGTTATACAAGGGCTTCAGTGTAAGTCTGCACCTTTGCCTGATTCAGTATGTGCAAATCTTTGAATCCACAAATTACTTTCCAGCTTCAGCTCCCACTCTTCCTCTGCATCCCACTCACAAGTTCTCCCGCTACATAGAGGGAGGCACAGCGGTAGTCCGCACTGCAGTAGCTTGTGTTTTCTTAATCAGGAAAGAAAAGCTCAGAGCCTAATTTGTAAATCAGGAGATCTCTGAACACAGACAGGGTGCTGTTATAGCTGGTCAGAGAGAAAGGTCCGGTAAACATAAAAAAAAAGCCTGGAGTGACAAACAAAAAGTATATCATCCCAAGTAAACAATAGGAAAGATGAGCACTTACTGGGTAATTTCTACTGCACTAAGAGGTACGAAAATAACTTGAGTAATGTTTTCTTGACTTAACCTGACAATATATATGGTATTTTTCTTTACAGTGAATGTTGTGTGAACGGGCAAGAACGTAGATATGAAAAGCAAACTATGATTACACCAGAAACAGTTATCTACTGCTGCAAACACCGACTGTAACCATCTGGGAAGGTGCAGTGCTAACATAAAGCTAGTAGAGTGAAAAACCCTTGGTTGTGAAGTGATGAATTTTGACCCAACTGTAGTTTTCAACAGAGAATAAAGGCAGAGATGAGGCTTTAGGCTTGTAGTATTGTATGATGCTTAAATATATTGGACCACCATCCAATGTAGGCTTTATACCAGCGGTCCCCAACCTTTTTTGCACCACGGACCGGTTTGTGCCCGACAATATTTTCACAGACCGGCCTTTAAGGTGTCGCGGATAAATACAACAAAATAAAACTAGTACCGGTACCGAAAAAAAATACGATTTATTCATAACACACGTGAAAAGACCCAGGAAAACCGAGTTAACGAAAAAAAAAAAGATAACAAAATAACGCTGAAAACCGATAAAAACCCTGAAAACCATACATTTCACACCCGAGTCTCACTCTCGCGGCCCGGTACCAAATGACTCACGGACCGGTACCGGTCCGTGGCCCGGGGGTTGGGGACCGCTGCTTTATACCATAGCTGCCCTAAATTATTATTAGTGGTAGCTACCAAAATATTCTATTTGCAATTTACTAATTCTTAATACACCAATATGTCAAGTTTTTTAATCAAAATAATTTAGTACAAGTATTTTTTACCAATATAACAATATACATTTGTTATGCACTGTAGACTTATCATACTGGTTCCTGTACTGGAATTCTTGGTGCTTTTAAAACACTTTGCTGTTGCAGTTGTGGTAATACTAGAAAGATTTGACTGCACCCTTCTTGTTGCCATTTTGTTTTGATATGTTGGCATATCTCTTTCTTACATTTGAAATTTAAAACCCTGTTTGTGCGAGTGTTGATTTGAGGCTTTTATTTATACACCACAGATCTAAGGTGAAAATTCTCGACTACGAACATGTGCTTGAAATCAAATAATTTCTCATATGGTATAAAAGAAATAGCTTTTAATGTATACTCTCTAATGAAACCCAATCAATCTAGCCAGCACAGGACAAATGGATGCAACAAATGCTCCTCTTTCATGCACTGAAGCACAGATCTATAGAAAGGCAAGAACAACACACGTTCTATGGAACAAAGATGCACGCAGTCATCTTACAAAATAATGTTGGGTTTTTGTTATATCAGAAAGCAGTTAAAAAGGCAGTGAAACTAGGACACACAAAGAAGAAGTGGATAAGTAACTCTGTCTTTAAAGAAGAACAAATAGTGATCAAAGTGTATTTAAACTAGCATAACAATCTTTAAATGTAAAAAGTAGATGCGGCTGCTGCCAGGCTCCAAAAAGAGAACAGGAGGAAAACTGCATGTGTTAAAAAAAAAAAAAATAGGCTTATCACTGCCAGGTCATTAAAGCTCCATGGGGATTTTTTTCATTAATACAGTATGATGTCTTCACACTGAGGCAGCGGGGGATTTTCAATTCACAAAGTTTGCTTTGCTCTGTGTTCCTCAAAGGCTGAGCTGATGTATTCCTTCAGTCACTCTCAAGACTCCAGTGGAGAAGTATCAGCACACTTAATATGCAACAATGAAGTTTATTCTGTAAATATACTCAACTAGCATGACTCTTTGTCAATTGTAAAAAGAGAGAGAAAGAAACGTGACATTAAATAATCACCTCCCTTGTTTTGTACGCTCTGATTTTTATTATTTTTTTTGCTTCAAAGAGTTCACAGCATTTTAACAATTTGGTTCACACAGCCTAAGCAAGTTAGTTTAGCTTCAAACTATGCCATTGTTACGAGACAGAAAAGCCACGGATAAGCCTAACTTAACTTTGGTAACACACTAATCCTGCTTTGTGTGACAGATCCTTGAAAACAACATCTTCATGTCACATCTAATCCTGAAAGCCTTTGTACCCAAAGTTCTTCTGAGCTAAGCTCCTTCCTGGACCAACTTTCAATGCCATGTAAAACTTTTCTTGTATGGATTAAGTAAGTATTCACAAACTCGATGTGATTTTAATATTCAGAATCTGTCACAGATTATTTGGCAGAGGACTCACTCGCAGGACTCTGAAGTTTAGAGAGAAGGTGAGGGTTTATTTACAGTGTGGCACCAAGTGAGAATATCTACATATATACAGTGAGACAGATAACACGGGGCTCCAGGGGGTGGAGGGGGGTCCGAGGGGAAGGTCCAAGGCGGGGGTACATACGCTCCTCTTCAACTTAATCCACAACTCACTCTGAATGTCCACTCCAAAATGCTCATGCTCACTCACACACATCCACAGAAATCCAGACGGCAGGGAAGACGGGCAGGGAATCTAGAAGGCCTGTACACAGAGAAAAACAACGTTAGGCGGAAACTCTAGGTGATCACAAGGAATACTTCCAAAGGCTAGGCTACACTGACGCTAGGTAATGTGACGCCCAGCAAGCAAGCAGCCCCTCTTGCCAACTTAAGTAGTCATCCAGGATCAGTGTGAATGAGCCACAGGTGTGTGTTCAGGGCGGGTTCAGAGGCGGGGAATCAAGGTCCAGTTCCGCCCTGGTGGGAGAGGCGAAGACAAAAAAAACACACACACACCACGACCTCCCCAGATTTTGAGAACCATGACAGAAACAACATCCTTCAGACTTGAAACTGAACGCAAGAACAAAAAATGCACATAGTGATTACACATACATACACATCCTTGGCTATAGACCAAATAAAAATGCAAATGAAAATAGAGTTCTTTGTGTGCACATCAAACTTCATAAATAATGAATAAAGTTTTCTTCCAGTAATTAGGAAACCACCAATCCAGCTGTTATAATAAACAATAGCACCTAGAGGAACTAAATCACCTCAGACCTCAGACTCAGCTTTTGCTGTGCACAAGAGCGCCTCTGTTTCTTTATCAGACTCATACTCTCCCCTCATTTACATACCAAAATGTCTGAGACATGTGAGGTGGTGCACCTGGTTTCCTCTAATCTCACAGGTGCAGGTGTTGTAACATGATGCAGAGCTGATTCCTCTGCATCAGGTGCATTCTTATCTAACACAGGTGCTGCATTCAGTCAGCTCAGTTCAACTAAGGTTCATTTCTGTAGCACTGAATCACAACAACAGTCACCACAAGGCCCTTTATACTGTAAAGACCCTACATTATTCAAGGGAAACCCCCAACATTCAAGCAACCCACTATGAGCAAGCACTTTGTGAAGGTGGGAAGGAAAAACAAATTTTTAAGAGATAGATATCTACCACATGGATTGACTTGCTCCATAGTAAAAAAAAATTACATCATATGGTCAGCCTTACACCTTACAGATGTCAAAGTTGCAACCACAACACAAATTGTTTCCTTTTTCTTCATAGGAAATTATACATTTCCTCTATTTACGACAGGGAAAAATGTTAATATCTGACATTTTCAGAGATTGAGAACGTTCTAAAAAACAGGAGACAGGAGGAAGATTTTTGCAAAGCTAAAAACTGTTCAGGAAGTTGCATTTGATAAATTTGAAATGTAAAATGCTGCATGTAAAGTTCTAACTCCTGAGACCCGAGCGGTGCATTTGATACAGTGGATCATGGTATTCTAGAGAATGGAGAATGGAGAGCTGCACGGGTATTAAAGGAACTGCCCTTGAATTGTTTAGTTCCTATTTAAGTTTTTCTGTTAAGTTTGGTGGCTCTTCGTCCACATCTGGCCCCCTACATGTGGAGTCCCTCAAGGTTCTATCCTCGGCCCTGTACTCTTTTCCCTTTACATGCTGCAATTAGCTTCAATTTCCAGAAAATATGGAATCTTATTCCACTGTTATGTCGATGATTCACAAATCTACTTTCCTCTTAAAAAGGATTCTACAGCCTATTTAATTGTTTTGCTGGACTGCCTTCACAACATAACATCATGGTTGGCATAAAATGTTTTGAATGTGAACGATTAAAAAACAAAGGTTGTACTATTTGGACGTTTTGACCCTCGTTCTTCTCTTAAGGGTGACCTTGGCCCTTTGGAAAACTCAAGAACTCCCTTTGCAAAATATTTGAGGGTGATCTTTGATTGAGAAACAAATAAATTCAGTTGAAAAAGCCAGAATCTTCCAGCTGAGGGCCCTTGCAAACATTAAGAATGTTTTGTCATCTGCTGAAAGTAACTGATGCATTTATTTCATTCAGGCTTGACTACTGTAATAGTCTTTATTTTGGTATCAGCCAGGCGCTGCTCTCTCATAACCAACTTTTGACAAGCACATGTAAACGTAACCATATTTCCCCAGTCTGGGCTCGTTTGCACTGGCTTGCAGTATATTCTAGAATTGATTTAGAGATTTTATTGTTTTTTTTTCAAGTCTCTTAGTGAATTAGCTCCTCCTTACCTCTTTGAAATTTTAACTAACACACTCCAAACAGTCAGCTGATCGGTTGCTTCTGGTTGTTCCTAAAAAAAGAATAAAACACAGAGGAGACCAAGCCTTTGCGGTTGTTACACCTAAACTTTGGAACACCCTGCTTCTTCAAATTAGGACCTCTCCAACACTTGACATTTTTAAAACCCACCTGAAGACACATCTTTACTATCTACCTTTTAATTGTCATTTGTGTAGCTTTTGTGTCTCCTCTGCTATTTTTCCGTATTTATATATATGTTTTTATTTATTTGTTTTTTTCTTTCAGTTTGAACAGTACAGTTGAATGAAAGTGTTATACTACTATAATAGGCCATTACAGATCAGTTCAACTAAACTGGTTACTTTGCATTGTTGTGGTTCAGTTACGGTAATGTTGCACCTGTGCAGAGCAGCCTGTGGTGTTCATGTTCAATATTAGATTACTCAGCAAGTTTTACATTTTATGCTAGCTGTACAATGTGTACATGCTGGAGATGAGCCACTGATTTAAGTCACTGATGATGGCTGATGCAACACTTGCTTCTATCTAGTTGAATTCAGATGGTTAAATCCATAAAGAGAAGTCACTCTCAGAGCGCCAGTGTTAGGAATAAAATAATTAAACAAAGCTGTTTTTTATACACACATTGCTATGTGCTCATTAAAGAGTTGGCACTCCATGTTATAAGGGTCAAAAGCTTCGATTCAGCGCTATGACTGAATTGAATTATCGTGATTGACTTGTAGAGTGCAGAGGATTTTACAAACATGCTTACACATCATAACTGGTTAAAAGTCAGGGTGATATTTTCTGGGCCAAGGGAGTCCAAACAGAATGTCCTGAACTTGGATAATCAGTAGAAAATGACAGGCTTAGAACCAAACTATTTTTGGTTTCACTTTTGACATTTATTCTTACAAATAAGTAATTAGACCCTTTACTGCTGTTGTGATTTATGAACTTTAACTTAAAAAATTAAGGATTTACCCACCGGCAATGTCTGTACTTCTGTGTCTGTAATGTTTTGGGCTAATTAGCAAGTGTTAGTATTCTAACATACTAAACCTAAATATATCAGCAACAGTTTAAGAGATATAGCAATCAAAGTGCAGATTTGCATTTGTTAAAACAAATGTTTGTGATCCAGTAAGAACGCAGAGTATTCTAGTATAACATGCTACAACAGCATCATACTACAGCAGGACCATGGGGGAAATTTTTGGGAGCAGTCCCTGCTCTCTGTCCCAAGCCCACCAGCCCTGTCTCTTATGATGAGCGAGCGATGGTTCTGTCAGAGAAACTGAGGACACCGCAGGCTCATACAATAGCAAGCGTGCCAGTCACTTGTCAGTCATAGCTGGCTGTATGACTTCATTTTTTCAGACCTAGGAGGTATAGCCATCATTTATTTAAAGTGCATGGTAGTCACAAAAACTGGGACTAAAACACTACCAGAAAATTTTGACACACAAGATAAGAAGAAAAGTAATGTAATACTTTTGTTCCTTTGTCTTGTCAAAAAACGTGCACAGCATACTACTGTTCTCCTGTTGGCAGTTAGCCTCCCAAGTTCACCAAATTTCCTTCCACCTTGTTTTGTGGTATTGTTGGATGAGCAAGATAAATTCCACACCCACTTTTAGAAATCTCTTGGGTCTGTTTGTGCACAGTGTACTGCCACCCAAACTGCTTGCTTAGCCTCTGCTTCTCCTTGAAAATGAATTAATTACTAGCAGGGCAAGACACTTCACCTGTTGCCTACTGGTGGTGGTCAGAGGGCCCAGTGGCGCCAGTGTCCGGCAGCCTCGCCTCCGTCAGTGCGCCCCAGGGTGGCTGTGGCTACAATGTAGCTTGCCATCACCAGTGTGTGAATGGGTGGATGACTGGTTGTGTAAAGCGCTTTGGGGTCCTTAGGGACTAGTAAAGCGCTATACAAATACAGGCCATTTACCATTTTACTATTTAAAATAGAGGAGAGGTGCATAGAGGATTATGGGATGCCTCCCAGCAGTTTGAGCCAATAGAGGAATAACCGAAGAACTGTAATTCTGTTAGACCAATAAAGTGACAAGCAAAGAAGCTGTAAGTATGTAGAGCCCTGAAAGATGGAAATGTGGATGGCTCACACAGTATAGAAATATATGAGTTTTACATTTAAGTGTTAGCTCACAGTCACATGCTTCAAATACATGAGCCAGCTGGAGCCTTTCTTTGTGGAGTTTTCCCTGTGCTTGCATGGGTTCTCTCCAGGTACTCCGGCTTCCTCCCACAGTGATGACATGCCTGGGGTGTGATTAATTGGTGACTCTAAATTGGCTGTAAGTGTGTATGTATACATGAATAATTGTCTGTCTCCTTGTGTTAGCCCGGTGGTAGCCTGGAGACCTTTCTAGGGTGTGCCCCACCTTTCACCTTGTGTGAGCTGAGAAAGGTTCCAGCATGCCTGTGACCCTGAAATGGACAAGTGGAAGAAAATGGATTGGCATTTAACCAGGAGGAACATAAAAAGAGTGAAAGTGTACTAACTTTATATAGATATTTTAATTCTAGACTAACACTTCAAAGCAGGATGATGGATTTTTTCTTTCATGTCTCACTGGTGGGATTTGCTGTTTTTTCTGTTCTACTGTGCATCAGTGAGGACATACTCAAACCCCTTTGCTCTTATCTCTGCCCTGAGCCCAGGATGAAACAGGACAGGACTTGCTGTCTTAAGTTGGCCCCTTTTAGGCAGTTTGGCTTTTTTCCTATGTTCTGTGCTGGCCTGGAAATGAAAAGCACAGAGCGAGGGCTCTGGAGAGATGACAGAGCTATGTCCCGGTCTTCTTGACAGAGCTGATCTTTAATGCCTCTTTGCCTGTCTTTAGCTGTCAATCTGTTCTCCCTCCAACCGCTAAGTGGCTGCTCTTGGCTTCTCCTAATTGTGTCTCTTAAGCTTAAGTTTGTCATAACATATTGGTGCATGGCATCGTGGCAGTTATGAGCATGGACAGCCTTGACTGCTGTGAGTGCTTGGTGATTGCACAGCTTATACCTCAGATGGCCTGTAGTGAATTGAATTTTTTCCCCCTCAATCCTTGTCCATATTTCAGCAACATATTCTGCACAGCAGTAGACAGGAGAGTCAGACCGCCTACTCCATCATCCTGCAGTGTCAGTGTAGCCCTGCTCAGGTGTACTATTTGAACAGCATGGCAGCACTTCGCCATGGTTCCTGGCATTTAGAAATCCGTTATTCCTGGAGCATTTTCACACTAGAGAGGCTTAATAACACATTTAGTCACAGGAAACGAATGGGTGCAATTAGGGTACACTGAATGAAGCCGGTAATAACTTGCTTATTGGACACAGACAGGTAAGAAAATGGAAATTTAACAAGATAATTTGAGAGAAAGTTGTGGCATATGGAAACTTCAGTCACTGGCTAATTTCACACCTCAGTCTCTCATTTGCTTTGAGGGGTTTATGAGTAAATATTGATACTGCTTCTCTTAACCTGCCATAAATTACAAACTCAGAGTGAACTAATTAATTAGAGGAGACAGAATCCATCCTTCTGGTTGCATATAGATTACATTTTAACTGACAGATACGTTCTGAATTATAGGAGGGAAAAACACAGAATAACTTTTAGATTTTAGTATGAGGCTATAAAGAATCACAGAAAATTTCATTATGAAGTAGAAATTAATTATAAAGGAATTTAAAGTGACACTGCAAAAGATGTATTTTTACAGGAATGCACTGCAACTCAAAGACATCTGATCACGAAGGAATACCTCTGCTTATGAAAGAACGTCATTTATAATTTAATATTACATTTCTCAGACATCATATATCATCCATGATTTTTAATTGTCTGTTCACATACAGTAGCTGTGCACATGCTCATGTTTTGCAGTTCATACTCTGAGAGTACTTGACTTTTTAATGTCAAATAGTTACTTGATAATTAGAAAAGCCATTTTCAGTTCACAGGTGAAAACATTTGTGCCAGATAAAGAAGCGATTTTGGGTCACAAAGGGAAGGGAGAGGCTTTGGAGCGCAACTGAGCAAGAGCACAAGTACATTAAAGTCTCACAAGTTCTCAGCTGGTAACTTCATTGAATGTTATCTGTAAAAAAAAAAAAAATCTGTCTTTGTGTCAACACTGAATGGGTAACTTTCTGGATATGTGATTGACAAATAAATAAAGCATGACTGACACTTATAATAGACTGACCTATATAAGTTTGAAGTGTTTGTGTCAAAAAGAAGAGTATTTGTGAGATACAGAACAAATTAAAAATGCTGCGGGAGTGCTTGACACTATCTTACAAACACGGTAGAAAAATGTGATTGTTTCGAGGGGCTTTGGACTTGTTAAAGTGAAAGATTTGTTCAGGATAAAAGGGATCTTTAAAAAGGAAGGCTATCACTGCTCTTCCTAACATCGTGCTACACTGTGGAGGCTGCTTGAGTGGAGCCAATTTTCTCCTATGACAGGCATCAAAGCACATTTCCAAAAACTACAAAGAGAAGAAGCAGACTTTATTCTGTGTAAAAAAGTAGTGACTAATACAGTAGATTTTAAGCTCAATGGTATGGGTATTGCTCTATAGTATGGTAAAGTGTCGAAAGTGTCCAATAAAGTTTCTGTTAGTCACTTCACTCATTTACGTCAAAGTGACCATCTGATATTCCACGACTGACAGGAAAATGCATGTATTTGACCGGTTGGTGAGGGGTTGCTCACTGTCCTGCACATTAAAATCTCTTTGTGATCGCTTTAGTTGATAGCAGACTGCCAGGGTCACCTGTAGTTTGCATCAGACATGAAAACCTGGAAAAAGTGCAATGTATTTGTATAATGTATTTGTTTCTGATTTGTGTCAGATTTCCCAGTTTCACTACTGCTCAACAAGTAGCGACTTTTTGCAGGTCAGTCAGTGTCTTCCATGCAAACTACAGGTGACTGTAACAAACTGCAACCAACCAAAGAAATTGTAAAGAGGTTTCTCGGTGTGGCACTGCATTCATCTAGAAATTGCCAGTACTTTCCAAAAATTACTCCCATACCTATGGCAGCCAGAGGATCACTGATTGGCCTCTACACCGTTGTGGCTGAAGCTTAAGTAATCAATTTCACAGCAACTGCCATCAACCACGTTTAAGCACCTGCCAACCGGTCGAAGAATACACATTTTCCCTGGAAACTGGTGGTTGCCACAGGGTCTCCAACTAGTCTTTGGGTCTATGTAAAGTTACACATTATAGGATGATGGGATGACCTTCCCCACTGGGTTATTTACATTATAGAAAGACAACTATTTTCTGTATAAAAGGTTTATGCTTTGCATGAATTTTCCAATAGACAAACTGTAACTAAACTAAATTAATTCCTTGGACTGCCAAAAAATAATATCTGTTAAGAATTTACAATATCTAGATTTTAATTCCACTGCTTAAGTGACATTCAGTTACACATATAAGCTTATCCATCTTATATTACAATCACCTGACTGTCTGAGATTAATTCTACTTCATGTAAATGACCCCAAATATGCAGCTAGAAAAGTATATTAGGTTACAAGAAGAAAAAAAAATCCTGCAGAAGATGGCAAGGCTCATGCAGAGAGCTGGTTTTAAGATCACAAAGTAAGCCTGGGATTACATGAAGAGACGGTAAAAAATTAGACAGACTAATTTCACAGACTATCGTGAGTGCTTCAGAAAATCTAGCTTGAAAAGTACCTTGAAAAACATGTATACTCTGAAAAGACACATACTAATTTGATTTAGGTTTTGGAAAAGAAATAAAGTGAAACTTTTCTTACTTTATTTTAACTGTGGACATGACTGGATTTCTGACCTGTGAGTCTCCTGCCATTTAGCTTGGAAAAAAATAACACAAATGATAACACTTTTTTTCCGGCCATTTCATTGCCCTGAATATGATCTTGTGTTTAAGACTATAATTTTCTCATAGTTGAAAGTGAGAATTAAAATTTGTCCTGGTTTATATTCTCTCTTGTTGAGTTCCTTCCCAGAATTTGAATACATGCAAACACAAAACTTCTAAATCAAGAAAATGAATCAGTCTCATAGTTTGGCTTTGATGCTTTCTGTCCAGCCTACACTGGTCAGATAATACTTTGTATTTCTACCACATATACCGAAAAAACAGGAAGAGTTTCAACAAGAAAATAAATATTTCAGTTACTGAGTAATGATGAAACTATTCATAATTCATGCAATATATCACTTTCATATATTTCTTTTCAATGTAATCTGTTTTTACTCTTGTATGGGATAGGGTGGTTTAGTTTGCTCAGCTGTACATAAATGTCATGCAATGAATCTCCAGGGTCCGTCCTTGTACTAATATTAGTCTCAATACATGCGTTGCCCTTGAGGCATATCACACATACAGTGGACAGTATATTGGTTTCTCTTGCTACTATGATGAGGTTCAAGTGGAGAGTGTCACAAAATCAATCTGACTCTCTCCACAGCTAAAATTTAAGCTAGAAAATGACTTGGCTCTTTTACTCCTCCAGTTTGTAGGTTGTGGCACAGTCCTCAGGTCATGGAGATATAACTTATTCTTGCTTTTTTGAAGCCAAAACCTAAACATATTTATTTATTTTTTTGCACTGATGTGACCTTCAATCTAGCACAACTCCCGGGACAAAAATTACCATTTTTAACTGCCTGGGGTCAGAACAATAATTTTCTTTCCAAACATATTTTAACCTTTGCACTCCTGAAGAAAACTGCACTGTGCGGTGATGTGTATACAGCTTGTATTTCACAGACTGCAATATTCAAGTCTCTTTTTTTGTTACACAACAGTACGTAAAGTCAGCAAAAAACTGCTGAACATTTCATCCCATAAATCATAAACAAAAAAATCTTGCTGTGGTCAGTTAATACAAGGTGGGCAGTTCCTATCTACTCAACCAGCAAAACATCCATCTATCTGTCAGGTTTCTATTAAAAATCAAATAAATCAAAAGACACTCTGTCACAGGTAGTAACTTGTGATTTGACTCTGGGATTTTCTAGATAAAGCAAAACCTGTTAGTTCAAGATGTAAACACACACTCAACAAACTGGGTTAATGATGATGAGATATAAATACTTTATTCCATAATTCAGAGTCTTTTACACACCCTCCACAAGTGAGTGATAGAAAAGCTCCACCATTTTCCTTCACACATTCAATTATCTTAGCTTCCTTAAGAAAGTGTTGTGCTGTTCATCCGGTTCAGCCAGGCACTCCTACTCCTCCATCGCATCAACACATGTTTGTGTTGCCAACCTTTTTCTTCTGAAGTCAATCATCATCTCTCTGTGGTGCTTTTCACATCGACAGGCAGATGATTCTTCCCTAACTACATGTGCTCGGGCCTTCTACTGCTCCTACTCATCACTAACATATCCAACCTCTCCACAACGGTTAAACTATTTCTGTAAGTGGCATGACCTAGAGCTGTACTGAAAGTCTGAGGTGACCAAGGTGACCAGGGGTGGGAACAGCCCCATCCCCTTGGGAGCTCCTGTGGCCCACATCACCCAATCAGACTGCGAACTGTCAGGTAGTCAGTAATCCATGAGATGGTGCGTGTGTTACTGATATGTCATCAGATACACAGCCACCTGTACATCACTCTCAGTGAGAAAATCTCAGAGAGAAAATCACTGCCCATTGCAGCGAGGTTTGGATGTCGATGGTGAATATGTACAAATTTCTGCGTGATCACTTTAACACTCAACCTCTGAAAAAAAGGGCCAAAGTCAGGTCCATCTGCTGTGCAGGCTGAGGTCTTCTTGGGTGTGCAGGACATGACTGAGGAGCTTTTATGATACAGTGATAGCCTCTGCAATCCTTTTTGTGGTTGTCTGCTGGGGGAGGTAGCAGTACATAAAGGGACAGGAAACAGCTTAATAGACTGGTGAAGAGAGCTAACTTTGCCCTGGCCAGTCCCTTAGACTCCATATAGAAGCTGGATGAGATGAGGCCCCTGGATAAGACCGTGGAGGCCCTGAGTAGCTCCTTCAGTAGTAGGCTGTTACAGGCACTGGGTACAATGGAGTGTTATTGCAGGTCCTTCATCCCCCATAGCAATCAAACTGTACACTAATAAATATGTAAATTATAAATAATTGCTAAAGAATACAAGTGCATATATTATCAATCTCACTACACTTTAGGTACAAATAAAAACAGTCTCTGTGACATGTCTTCTCTGTATATTTGAGTGTATTTTATTGTATATTGTACACAATACAAATCAATTGTATTGTTTTGTTTGTGCATTTTTACAAATGTTGGCTTTATGAAAACTATTTTTCTCATTTATTTCTATTTCTTTTTAATGCATCTCTAATTCATTTTTTATTCTCTTGTGGTATAGCAAATGAATTTCCCCTGTGCAGGATTAAAAGTCTTTATCTGTCTGTCTAGCTATGTACACTATATTGCCAAAGGTATTAGTTCGTCTGCCTTCACACGCATATGAACTTGAGTGACATCCCATTCTTAACCCACAGTGTTTAGTATGATCTTGGTCCCCCCTTTGCAGCAATAACAGCTTCAGGTCTTCTGGGAAGGTTTCTCACAAGGTTTAGGAGTGTCTTCCCACTAAACATTGGACGTCAGATAAATGTGCAGATCATGTCTATAATGGGTCCGTTGGTCCATGACCAGTTCTGGTCAAACTATGTTCAAACTAAGTCCACAATTTGGACGTCCAACCATGACCCAACTTGGACGTCAATATGATGTTCAACAGTTGAACTTTGGACTGGGTAATTTTTCTGGACATCATGTGGACGTCGACGACAGGTGCAGGAAATGTACATGAATATAATAAATGTAATATTTTTTATTTACAAATATCAACACTGTTGTTACCAACATGATACTTATGAATACAGATTATTTATAAACAAACACAATTTATTATGTGTGAGCCTATTGGTTATTATTCAGTACATGTGTATATTTTTTGTTGTTATTATTTTACAATTTCCTGCTTTTCTTTAACTGGTTTAATATTTCAATTAATCATCTTATTTCTTGAAACCAGGTTAAAAAGGTCACTTATTAAAATATGTTGAAATATTAAAAATGTTGAAATCCATGTTAAAAAAAAAAAGATTAAAGTATTTAGAAAAAAACAGAAATTCCTTTTAAAAGGAGTACAATGTGTTTAATAGTCTAAGGAGATCGGAAAGAAAAGCATCTGGACTTCTTTAAGTTGCTTGAAGACGTTTCACCTCTCATCCGAGAAGCTTCTTCAGTTCTAGGGTCCAATGGTGGAGAGTCCCAGATTTAAACCCTGTGGAGTTTCCCCCCAAAGAGGGACAAAAGGACCCCTGATGATCCTCTACCTAATCACATGAGCCAAGGCGTGAAAACGGGTGTAGGTCACAATCAGCCAGGGTTTCGGGTGAGCTCACTGTGAAACCTAGCCCCACCCTATCATGTGATTTCCTGAGGTCAGATGGCCCAGGATGTGAGTGGGCGTTAAGGCATCTGGGAAGGGATCTGAGATCTGGCTGTGACCAAAAAATGAGTAATCAAGGCCATAAATACAGCAGGACAGGGTTACAAGGGTCAAGGCAGAAAACTGTTTTCTCTGTAAAAGAGCATCAAATAGCATTTTCTGCCTTGGCTTCATTTTTTAGACCCAGAAGCTATCCAGTAGCTACCATAGGTTAGCATAGGTTAGCACTTTAAGTATTTGCAAACATAACAGCATTTCATAATTAGCCATATTTCACATATATGTTGAAAAAGGCAAAATGCTTAAAACTGCAGAAATACATTAGTCTACAATGGCACTTGAATATTTTACTTAACTATACTGCATATGCACCCATAGTAAAGGCCATTACACACAGAACTGGTTGCAAAAGAGTGACACAAAATTCCACATTTTTTCTAATAGAAACTTATTGTGTTATGTATAAACTTACCAAAGGGTTGCGTTTTTGCAGAAAATTTGTCCTCAAAAAACTCACTAAAAAAGATGAAGGTAACATCAAGTGATAAGATGGTCCTGATTTTTCTAAACAAGAAGAGGAAGAAACTGAGATTCTGGGTTCATCTATTTCTCACAGAAGACAGCAGCAGGCAGAATTTCATTGCCTGATCCAGGCATTGAAGCTGTATGAATGCTTTCGTACATATTTCAGGATGTCAGTGGGGCAGTTTGAGCTCTTGCTGGCTGAGCTGGGACCACATCTGAGGCTGAGAAATAATTTCAGAGAGCCCGTTGACCCAGAGCAGCATCTACCTGTGTGCCTGAGGTATTTACTCTTTCCATATCATTGCAAATTCATAACCGGTGTGCTATAGCACCCTTGTTGCCAAATATAGTGGTCTAATTGGTCAGATCTGTTCCTCTGGATCCATATAAATGCTGCAAATGCATCCAGTGAAATTATACTGTTGGTGGAAACAACTGCATTAAGAAAAACTGAATCTGAAAACTATTTTTAACATATGAAACATTGACATACATTTTACATGTTTGGACTGTAAAGGTATAACGTGTCAGGAGACAACAGTGTTCCCATTCCCCCGCATCTTATTTCCAGTTGGCACTTTTGTCTTCTGAGATTTAATTTGCAGTTCAAAAAAGTAATTATTTTTAGGTTTTTTTGTTCAAAGTCCAGTCTACTACATGGCTGCTTTGAGACTTTTTATAGTCCTTTTTACAGTCTTCAGAAACATTTTAAAACATGAAGGGAGGGAATTGAACTGTCTCAGACTTTCACTGAGTTTTTTTTCTTTGTGCTTCAAGCTTCACAAGTTCACACACACACAACAAACATTTGTCAATACAGAATCAATAAGCAGCAATGAATTGTTTTCCCCTCCAGTCCACTGTGGGCCAGACTTAATTGTACTCTGTATCATACTGATCAGCAAGACAACATGTGGAAGTGGGCAACTATCTCCTTCTATATGAAACAAACCAATGCAAAACCTACAGATAATAGCTGTAACATAAGCTTGGCAGCAGAAGAAAGAATATCCCAAATAACCCTTGACCTAGGATGTGCTGTGCTGGATGACAAGCCAACCAGCCCCTTCTGACTAATTTCCATATTAATATTGGATGAAAATGAAGCCACAAATGGGCAACAGAACATTTTATTACCATGAGTAAAGGTCCACAGACCAGATGTCAGCATTGAGATAAATTCTGTTTTAAAGGATTCAAATATTAATTTAACTCTCAGGTTTTTAGTGAATTCCTGCAATAACTGTCCAAATATAAGGAAATTTGACTAAGTTCAGAGCAGGTGTCCAAGACATCTGCTTGAGCAAGACTGAAATCAGCGAGAGTCAATTTTAAACATCTTGGCATTAAGAGAAAGGATTCTTACAAATGTCCATTTGAATCTTCCTCTGCAACAAGCAGCTCAGCTCAGTAGAAGTAGTAAAACCAGCTTCTCTTCTTTGCCAGCACTGCAGGTTTAAAATTTTAAGAACCTTCACACAAAACTTTTTCTGTACTTTTCTTATCATAAGTAAGTCATGAACCAGGATTTGATAAACATATTTTTGTGAGTTCCTGCCCAAATCTAGTTGTGCATATGCTATGAATATTTATACAGCATTAAAATATTTTGCCAGGTCTGGAAACATGGAGTTATCTATGCATGTGCTTATTATAAACAAGGTAATATGAACATTTCATTATTCTTTTACCACTTGGGTGCAGCTCAAAAAGTTATAAACACAATATTGACTCGTTATCATCTTTGCCATTTTAAAAATGACAAAGTTACCTTTTCTCACGCAACATTAGTTAATTTGCAGTTGTGATTCTGGCCATCTATTCACTCTCCATTTAGCTCTTTTTCAGTCACCATTTGCTTCTCTCAGAGAAAAATGTCTGGTACTTTAGATGCTAAATGATCCAGTGTGTTTAGCTTTTTGCTAGATGTGTCTGCGTGCTCTTAGTTGCTGAACAGGTAATGTACATGTAGGACCCACAGTATTGTTTGACAAATTAATGCACATTAATTTTTAATATTTTATTGCTTAAGTTTTTTAAAATTAGTGATTTATTCACCTGCACCCTCGTGTGCTTATTTGCAATAACAACTGTAACTCTTAGTAAGTTAGTTCTATGATTCTATGATTGTTCTATGATTGAACCCCGCTCTTTGGGCAGCTTAGACATCCTTTGAGTAGGATGCAGGCATGCGTGTTCTTTAGTGCAAAGAGACCTTGCAGAGTTTAGCCAGTTTGTACTGATCTGCTTGTGTTTCTGTATTTCCAAGGTTTTCTGAACCTATGCACACCTGGAAGGATCTTTGTGTCTAAAAGTACAACATACGATGGGTTAGTTTAGTTTTTTACCTTGAATCATCTGCTTTCAGTTGCTTAAAACATCCCCATGAGAGCAGCTTAAATAATACATTTCAGGTTTGTAAAATAGTAGCTACTAGCTGAAATTTAATGTACTACTCTCTAAAGGAATAGTGGTTATCTATTAAATTCAATTTGGTGCTTTGGGTCTCCTTTTTGACCCCTTCATTTGACTGTTTGCACTCTTGCATCATTTAAATGTTCAGAAAAAGTATGAGTTAAAGTAAATGTTCACAAGACTCAGTGATATCTAAGTACACCATGTAAAAATCTAAGTACACATCATAATTTGGTGTCTTGTAGAAACACAGCAGCAGTAGCTTGACGTAGTTGTTTTCTTTATGGCTTCATCAGTCTCTCATATAACTGGAGAGGAATTGTGGCTGTTCTGTACAACATTGCTTGAGTTCGGTTAGGTTTGAAGACACGGCATTGGTTTGATAAACAGTTACAATCGTAACTGTTTATCAAACCAGAACTGGTTTAGGTCTGGACGTCAACTTAATCATTGCAATACATTGAGGTCCATTCTGTTGTGAATTTGCTGCTGGGATCATTGTCCTGGTACATGACCCAATTTTAGCAGCACTTTTCCTGTTGGACAGATGTTCTCACATCTGACTATAGAATAGATAGATAAAAAGAGGAGTTCATGGAAAGGTGGCAAGGTGCTCAAACCAAACCCAAATCATCACCCTCCCACCACCATGCTTGACAGTGAGGTGTTAGCTGTTTGGTAGGAAATGCCCACTCCTGGGACGATTGTGGCATTGTTAACACACACCTGAATGCTCCAGTCCAGAGTGCCAAAACTGCATTTAGAGAGAAGTGCACATTTGCTGATGATCAGTTAATTTAATGCTTTGGGGAGTATAAGTGGACTGCATACAGTCACAAACATTGCAGTTAAAGTCAGTGTTTGTAATAAACTTTTCATTATTGTGTTGAAATGTATGTGTTTTTCCTTTTATTAGCATTCCACGAGATTGTAACAGTCTACCTACACAGTGACCTAAATTAATAATTTTGTAATTAGTTACTTCTACCACACACACACACACACACACACACACACACACACACACACAATTACTACATCACTGCACTCATGCATGTAATAAATTTGTAATTAGTGATGACCACAAATGCTGGAACAAAAATGTTGATACGAATCATCCATTAGTTAATGAGATATTTAACTGTGAACCAAATTTGTGGACCAGCATGCAAACTCCTTTTGCTGCACTCAGCCAGCTATTACGATTACAATCTGAAGAAGTGAAGCTTTAAAGATGACATTGGTAATGTGCAGATCATCACGATTACTAACTGAAATAACAAATTAACTGTTGTGAGGGCTTGTGTGTCCTTGAGTTACATCTGCTCTTGCAGAACTTGGAACTCCTAATTTTAGGGTGCTGAAATATACTGAATCGCTTTAAGTGAGGGAGCATTGAATATTGGCCATTATATGGATATTGTTAAGCGGACTGACAGTTTTCACAAAGTATTGCAGGGAGCCCAGGAGAGCCATTCACAGATCCCCAGGAAAAAGGCTTTGGCTTGATTATAATACTGTATTATGTAATTCTGCTGCTGGTTATGACTCCATTGAGAGTGAATGCATCCTGCTCTGTGTCTGCTCATGCGCAAGTTTGTGCGATGGCATTTAGAAAGAGAACTAATGAAGCCTGTTCTGCAGCTCTCTTCCTCTGAATGATTCTGGACAGACCGGAGCTCTGCAGCTTTGGGATCATATAACTCTCACTGTGATAGCTGCGCTTTACAGCTACATTTGTTCTAAATGCATGCATTAATGACTACATGCATCAATGTACTTGCACAGTGATGGCTGTACTGTCAGGAGTGCTGTGAAGCTACAGTATTACTCCTGTTATTTGTTGGGTTGGTAACTCATCTGTCATAGAAGCACTGCAGCTTTAAAAGGAGGAACCACAGCAGTGAACCACAGCAGAAGGCAAACAATAACTTTATCCACTGGCCTTTTAAAACAAGTAATGACAGTAAATGCAAGATCTGACTTTCCTGGCAGCGTGTTAAAATAAATATATCCCTGATATCCCTGTTTCGGTGTTGTTTCTGCATCATCATCATAACAATGTTGGTCCAGGATCAGCGCTGCAACTGACAAATCATGTTGTCTGAGCAGTCTGTTAGCATTAGCCAATTAGCTAATGCAATTAAAAAAGATCACCAGCAAACCAACATAAATAACCCAAATTTTGCTAACAGGTTTTGAAACCGTAACTTGGAAATATGTTTATTATTTTGTATAAATTAGCAAAGATAACATCTGGAATGGGTACATTTGTCCCAGAAGAGTTTTTTTCTTTCGATGTCCTCCACATTCCAAAGCTATTACTTCAGGTAATTGGTTATTATTGATCATGATGATAGCAGCAAATAGACTGGAAAACCTATTGCATGGTAATGCAGTGTTATGTGGTAATAGTAATCCAGAAATAAATTGTACACCATGAGATTTCAGGGGTTCCTCAACATTGTAATCCAACCAGTGTTTTATGGTATGGTCAGTAAAAGTACAGCAGCTTTAAATTGAAACTGGCAGTAAAGCATTGATTTTTTTTTCAATTATTATTATTATTATTATTGCACATGATTTAAAGTTTTCTATAATCTTATGTTAAAGGAAAATGACTGCAAATCCTGCTAATTTTCCCATTATTTCTTTTCCAGCCATTTGTTTGCCTAAATTCATTAGCTTTATTGGGGTAAATTATCCAGCCTTAGTCACTGTGTGGTGTCTTTTAAGGAGCCACGGGCGAATGGGAAACAGGAAGGAAATTGGAAGTAAAAGCAGGCAGATAAAAAATGAACAATAGAATCCCTGAATGCAATTAAGCAAAAGAATTAGAAGTCTCTGCAGCGAAGAAGAAATGTCCTGCCTCAGTAGATCCTCTCGTTCATGCAGGGAAAAAGAACTTTGGTGTAGAGATAAAGGAAAGCCTTTCATTCCTCAGAGGTGCTCCTGGTGTCCAAGAAGTGAGGAAAAATTTCTGACTTAATTTTCATGCTGTGAGCTCAGTGTGCATGATATTAAGAACACCTTCTTTGCTCAGTGGTGCTATATTTTCCTCTCAAAACAGTAGGTGATCTTTGAAAAGATGGATTTCACAAGATGTTCCGCATGAATGCTACTGAATACTGACCCCTGTGTCTTTCATGTTTTTTTTTTTTTTTTGCTAAATTTGCTCATGCTGGGTTTCCATCTATAGACATCACATGAATGTCTTTTGAACTATTCCTGGAAAATGTAATCTTTGAGGAATGAGCAATTGTCAAATATGCACATGAATCAGCTCTAATACTGAAATGAGTGAGGATGTTATTATAGTAAGGCATGCACAGCACAAAAAGACACAAAACCTGTCAGCGAACTGTCAGAGCAGGACAATTTTATGTATTGTATTTATCTTGATTGCCCCACAAATTGCCTCTAGAAAATGGAACTGATCACACTTGGATGTGTTTTCAGACAGAAAAAACCTGTCACATTGGTGTGACGGATTGATTTAAGATAAAAGGTTTCTAACCAGCACAGAACAGAAGCATATAGGAAAACAATAGCTCTCCAGACTTTTTATTTTTGATCCTGTCATGTTTTAGCTCCTTTTGTTTTCAGACACAGTCAATACACAGATAAAGGACTAAAAAAGTCCCAGGTGAACTACACAAATAAGAATAAAAACAGACTTCTGGTGGCTTGCCTGCAGTGTGTTTGTACAGGATTGCTGTGCACTGTTTGCTGTTTGTGCTCTGTATCTGGAGGCTTCAGCTTTTCTAGGTCTGTGCCAAGGAAATATTTTTAATTCTGTGCTAAGTTTTTTTTCTTTTATTTGTTTTGGATACTGTATAGAAAGGATAACAGTTTCCTGAGACTAATCACATGAAAAAAAAAAAGTTTTCACAAGACTGTGCAATCCTGTCAAAAGCCAAGTGGGTAGGTAGCAGCCATGTGCTGCTAATCAAATGCAGTTGATCAACTGATCATCATGAAGTTTTGACAGTGTGCTGCTCTAGAGCATTCAGGTGCATGTTCCCAGGAGTGGACATACCAGGAAATTTATCAAAAGTCAGACTTTGAAATCTTTAGACCACATCATAATAGCCAAAAACTACATCTCAGACTCTACAGGCTTCAGTTAGTATGTTAAATGTTAAAGGTCATGGCAGTAAAATTAGGAAAAGACTGATCAAAGCTTTTTTTTGGAAGGGTTGCCAGTTAAAGTCTCTTTTCTCTAAAACAGTAACAAAAAATTGCATCAGAGCAAACCAGAAGATTTCTGGAACAATTGGACAGATGAGACTAAAGTGGAGATGTTTGACTGTAAAACACAGCACCATGAGAAAACCAAACACTTCATACCTCCGCAGTGGTGGAGGAGTGATGATTTAGGCTTGCTTTGCAGTCACAGGTTTTGAGTTGGCCCAGTTAAAAGCTATGCTATGGCAGGACCTTAAGTGAGTCAAGCATACTTACAGAATGCAGACCTCAATAAACTGAAGCAATGTTGTAAACTATTGCTGCTTGAGTTATTGAATCATACACTTGGTTTTTCACAGCATTGCATGGGGCCCTGTGAAAACTTATTTTTTCACATGAGTATTTATTGTAGCTGATGTAACCATGAACACAGAAAACAAAGGAACCTACTGTGTAATAAAAAATGCAAAATAATGTTTCAGGGCTGCAGAGTAAAAATGAGGTGTTTGGGGAGAAACAGCTTGAAATAATTTAGTTTCTAAATACAGAGCAAACAACAACAACAGCATAAAAAAAAGACGGGGCCTGGGGAATGATAGTACTGTAAATAGGAAGAGGATTCACAGCAATCAACCCCTGCTGCAGAGGATGTTGTATGTCTGCTGATTAATTAGAAAATGTATAAATTAAATTTAATGTCAAGGTATTCTTTATAAAACGATATGCTTTTTTTCCCCACCAATCATAAACTTGAGACAAATGTTGAGCGCTGAAGGCGGCTGAGAAATAGTCTATCTTATTCATTAAACGAAATCAAGAGAAAGTTGAAGCACAACTTCTAAAGCAAGCTTTACAAAGTTTTGAGGCAAAACCCATCGTGTCAAATTTACATCTTTGGTTTACACAGTTGCGCACCATCATTAATTCATCTTACTTTCTCTCTCACTTAGCAGATGACACATTTCAAGCAGAGAAGCAGATGTACAAGCTGATTGATGTGATTTGTAGAACAGAAGCATGCCATGCGTGGAACATTATAGCCTGCACTTTTGCATAGTTACTCAGTTGGTGTAGGACAGATGTTGTCAGGAAACAGAGGATGACTTGGCTTCTAAATGATCTCCTCTTGCCTCGCTTTCTTGGTAATTTAGAAATAACGCAAGTGTAATTTGAAAGTGTGAAACTACTGAGCATGAAAGCACCTTTCAATTAATCTCACACTGCTGGACTGCTGGATTGCATACAGTATGTGTGTAAACAAAACACCACCTTCTTTAATACCCTGTACAAACTCAATAAACAAACAGAAACTAAATGATATGCTTTTGTTAAACAAGATATTCTGTATCTGTGTATGGAAGTATAGACTCTTACTCTCCAACAAATCAGCTGGTTGTCTCAGGAGGAAGAGTAATTAAGTCTGTCGAGTGCACACTACTTGCTCAGCTTTTTAGCCTAAATTCTTTAAGAACCAAAATAAAAAAAATATATGTTTGTAGAATCTTAAAATCTTTCAGCTTTGTTATTGAAATTGAAATCTTAACAACAGACTCTTCAGTGGTTTGCCTGTAGCTGCTGCTGCTGGCATGATAAAGCCTGTAAAGCTGTGGCTATAATATAATTATATATAATAAATTTTATTATAATTTTATAATAATAAAATTATCATATTGACATACTGAAGTATGCCAATTCTGATAATGTTCACACTTTAAGGCAAAAATGTTAAATGCAAAAATTGTACATCCTAAACACAGACAAGTTAGCCGTTTTAGATGATATGCATTGGTGGTGGGTCAGCAGTGACATGCTAAGTTTACTCACTCAGCTTTGGGCCAACCTCAAATAAAAGTTAAATAAATGTAAAAATGGATTATTCTAGAAGTCTTTAATTCCACAATCGCAGAGGTCTAGAGACCAGTTTGCGACTGACTGACAACTTCTGATCACCCTGACATTTTTTTCACATTTTGTGTAGATACCAATAACAGCTCGACCTGACTTAAATTTGGTGAAAATCAGGTCAAAGTCACACCAAATGTGAAACACACAACTTTTCATAGATCGTCTTCAAACTTCACAACGCTCTTTGATTGCTGTTGTCTGGGCTTGTTTGACATCTACAGAACCTGTGCACCTTGCAATCACTGAGTCAGCCATGAACTCCTCTGTGTACCATCTGCATGACTGTTAAAGCTTGGCTGAAACTGGGTCATATGACAGGACAATAATCCCAAGCACAGCAGCAAATCTGCAATGGAATGGCTTAAAAAGAGAAGAATCGAGGTCAAAGTCCAGACCTCAACCTGATTTAAATGCTCTAGTGGGACCTCAAGAAAGCACTTTCTGCAAACTTGAAGCAAGGTTGCAAAGAAGAATGGGCCAACATTCCTCCACAATGATGTGCAAGACTGATAAAGTCACACAGAAAATTTTTTCTTCAAGTTATTGCTGCTAAAGCCATTGAATCATGGGGTATTTAATTAACTATACATGCTTCTGAAATAAAATCACTATTTTAATGCATTACTTCCCACTCACTAACACAGAAAAAATGTGACAGTTTGTGGCTGTGAATAAGAAAAAATACATTATACTGACTGTATTATTCACTGTTTATTTTATGGAGTTGCATATAATGAAGCTAAAGTTATTCATTATTTTCTGAGGCGTGGACAGTGTTCAGCACAGAATATATTTGTTGTCATTTAATGCGATGACAAAGTGCTTACCTTTAAAGCTGATGTGTGAGATGCTCAGTGACCTTTATTGGAACAAGGAGGCACATACACTACATACAGAGACTTGTTTTGTAAATCCTTTTCACATGCTGTGAGCAGTATGATTTGTTGATGCTTCAAGGTGAAAAGACCTTGAAATATCTCAACTCAGTTGAAAATCTATTGAATATGACAGAAGATGGCAGAGCGGGATGTTATTAACGACAGATGTACTGATGTATAATATGTTTGCAAATAGAGCATACAAAATGCTATGAGAGGCAACAAAATTAAGACACTCACGATGATGGTTGTGTAGTGGGGAGGGCTTCAAGAAGGATCTGCCATGGTTCTTAGGAACATCAGACCCCCAGGGGACCTGAGGAGAAAGGAGAGCGAAAAGGGGATGAGGGGGTGGACCACAGAGAACAAGAACAAACGGCAAGGAACGTCAGGAAGTACGTCGTTGTAAGAGGAGTGGGTGAGTCTGATCTTGAGCAGCTAAATTATTACTACACACTGATTTGATGAAATGTTTGCTCAACTCACCAGATGCTTTAATTAAGAGTATGCTATATTTATCATAAATAGTTTTTTTTTTTTTTTATTAATTCTGCAAGTCCAAACAGACTGAAAACATTTTAAGGCACTGCACTTGAAGTATTAAAACTCTTCTCTCTCATTATTGACATAGCTCATTATATGCAGGGTAGCCACTCAGCACTGCAGGCATTATCAAGCAGAGATACAGCACAGCACTGGGCCTGATCTAGCTAAAAAAAAAAACAGTTTTCATTAAAGAACTGGTTTAGAAAACACTTAAAAATTAAAGAAATTTCCAATTAATAAATAGATGGCTCAAAAAGCCACTGTCTAATATGCTGTAAGAGCCATGCATGAGCAGTTTCAATAATGTGAGGTGTATATGCAGGGATCTCCCATGTTTCCACCTCTCTCATCTATGCATACATGTGTTGGTTTATTTGTTTGTGTAGTAGTTTGAGCGCCGATAACTGTGCACGACTTCCATTAACCTTTACATTTTTAAAAATCACATCCTGAGCACATCCATTCAGCACAAAGCTTAAAGGACATCCTTTGTTGAGCTTTAAAACCCTACACTTAGAGGATTAAAGGGTGTCTGTGGGCGGAGGTGCACTCAGGTAAGTGAGACCTGTGGGGTTCATAGAGGCCCACACCTGAACAAAACCCTGCCAGTCAGCCAAAGGGTACTGAGAGGTAAGATACTGCATGCACAGCCCTGGAGGAGTATCAGTGCTCGCTGCAACGTAAGACCCTGAAAGATCTGGTTTGATAGTAAAGTCAGCCCAATTCAAGGACTCAGTTTTTTACTTTGCAGTAGTGTTAACTGCAGAGTGCGCTTTAATAACAAAGAAGATGAAACCAATTCAGAAAAATGAGTCAGACACTTAAACAAACCTTCAACTAGCAATGATGTGCTGACTTCTCACATACTCTGGCTAATTTTGCTACTACAAAAACGTAAGCCCTGCATTAGCCAGATTGTTTTTATTGTCCTGTCACTCCACAATTTTTCTCTTGAAATTTCTGACAAGTTTAGCTGTATAATGTTGTTTTATGGAGTACTTTTAAGGATACATGGGTTTGAAAATGTGAATAAAGTGATAATATAACAAATGCCTAAATAATATTGCAGGTTAAACATTTACAAAACTGTATCCTAGTGTTTTCCAGATACATTGTTAGCATGTTTGCAATCCAGTTCAAAATTGCAGGTAATTATTTTTGTTAACTGCAATGATTGGCATTTGGCATTTAAATGCCAATATGGCAATTAATCAATTTAGGCTTTAGAGTAATGAATGGCTTTCACTAAGTAATATATCCTATATGCTGTATGAATGCATGCTGTGCCTGCAATAGCCATTTAAATGAAACAGAAATATCCTCTGCGTACCTTCTTAGCTGCCTCTACATTATAACAAAATCCTTTCCGACTGATGTACATCTTTGTGGGTGGAGGATCTGTTTTATAATTGCTTTTGAGAAACTTGTAGGGCTTAGTCTTTATCACTCAGATCTTTTTTATATTTGAATTTAAGTAATACTGTAAATCTCTGTGCAATCACCTCTCAGCAAATTAGGTTGCTGAAAGTAGCTGAAAATCCTTCTGCTTAACGGGCTCCTGTGTCCTCTCATCCTCGACAGCGTAATGGTGCTTTGTATCAGCAGTTATACATGAACATAATAGATTGTCTGCTGCCCTCTACATCTGTTGCCATGTGGAGAGTGACAAGTTGATTTATGGGACTTGGAGGAAACAGTAATGAATTAATTAGTTTGATGAGATGCGCCCATCAAGGTCACTGTCCAGTGATTCCCATGCATATCCTCGCTGACTGTAAACCTGATTAATTAATACTGAATGAGATCAGCAAGTGACCATATAAAGACCTGACAACTGCCAACATCATTATGTGTTATCCTGCTGTTTTAGTTTTATTTACAGCATTTAAAATTGCATGTCGTCTAACCGAGGCCTCAGAGGGTGGGCTTATGCCTCCGTCAACACTAGATTAAAAAACAGGAAACCTTCTTGTGACTCGGAAAAATTGTTAGTTGCCTGGTGATAGCATGTATTTAATTATTAATTTATTATAATTAATATTTTGTTCTATTTTATTTATTTATTCTTTTTGCTGTTGGCAAGGTTGAATATCCTCAAAAACAACCGCAACACCAACAACCTTTGAGCAACCAGTTTCAATCACAGGTCAACTGCACAGGTCTTCCTAGTAGGAGGCAATCTGTCTCCAAACGACAGACAGATAAACTTTAACCACTGTCAGGGCAGATTGTCAACATATTTTAATAAGTCTGAGTCAGTCTGCACTGACAAGCACAACTCATCTGCAACATGAAATTCGTAGCAGGGGACTCAGCTCAACTGGATGCTAACTGGTTGTGTTCTGGTTTTGTTTCTATGTAAAAGGTTGAAAGTTGTTGAGCACCTGTTCAAGCAGTTTATGTGAGTTTTTGAGACTTCTACATGATCAGTGTGATTTTTTTTCCCCTGTGAAAAATAAATTGCACAATCAATTCAAAGAAAAACAGCAAAAAAAGAAAAGAAAAGAAAAGCCAGATGTAGCAAATTTGATACAAATTAAAACTTGGGGGAGTGTATTAATATTTTATTAATTTAAAAAAATTGTCAGAAGTTTCAGTAACCACTAAATAAATAAACCATACCATACCTTAAAGCTTTAAGCCATCCTGCAGCAACTACCTCACTCTTTTGCAGAGGAATTTCAGATTTGTTTCAGATCTACAACTCTCTGGCTGAACTTTAAATTAATTTCTGTAATTTCTGCAACAGATAAGCACATTTATTGCCGATTAATGTCAGTTAATCATCATATTATTACAACTAGTTTGCTGATAATTGCCAACCCGATCATGATTGCAAACTGACAGCGGAGAGCCTCTATCTTAGTGCCGTTTTATCACCATCTTAAAACCATCTTGAGTCAAGGAGTCACAGACCTGGTTTCTGTCCTTGATGCGCCGATTTCAAAGGCAACAAATGGCAAGGTCATTGCACTTGGCTGCATAAAAAGAAGAATTCAAATATTAATATAAAGTTGTGTTAAAATATTAAAACCTGCCCAAAATGTTTTGGTGACACTGGAAGCAGTAGAAAGTGGCGTTAACTGAAAAGCTCTTTGGAAAACAGTTCTTTGTGACACATGTAAAAGGTACAGAGCAGCATTAGCATTCATTAGGAGTCATGTCATCGGCCACCTGGCAACTCTCCTGTTTTTGGTCCAACCCCCGGGGGAAATATCTGGCTCTTCAGCTGCTGCATGTTCCTCTGTGCTCATCATCTATTTGTTAACTGTGACTGTTTGCTGTTTAGTGCTCAGCAGGTAGACTGCAGTGACCTTTTTTCTCCAAACACCTGCCCGCCACCTGAGCTGGAAGGTGCTGGAAAACCAAAAATCTTAAAGATGCTTCCTTCTGCTCACTTGCTCCATAATAGGTTTTTTTTTTGTTTATACAAAAATTCTTTAAGAAAAAAACCCTTTACATATAAATTCTGCCTGGCAGAGTTAAGACTCCCAAACTTGGAGAGCAGGAGATGTTTCTTTGATATAAAAATCCTCCCCCTTACCCTGTATTCCCAGAGGCTGACCTTCAAATGGTGAATCCCATTTCAGGCTGTCCTCCCCTCCCATACTTCTTCTACCTCGTGCACCTGGAAACCACATTTAATTTAGTCTCAAAATGAATCTGTCACTTGTAGTCGCTGGCAATTTCTTCAGGTTAACAGAGGCACAAGCGACGGTGCAGCTCCCATTTATTGGTCACAGGAAACTAAGAACTTCCACTTTGCTCAGCAAAACACCTCAGCCTCTTTCCTGCGGAGCCCATTAGCTCTCTGATCAGAGGGAGTTAAGTTGGGCAGACTTTACCAAGGCTGAAGCTGTTAAATAGATCTGGCCTGCAGGTTGCAGATTCCATTCATGATGCTACTGAACACATTCAAGCTGTGTGAGACACCCGTCGTGACCCAGCGGGGAGCTCAGGGGGAGAAACTATTTAGCCAGCTCAGCATGTATACTGAGCAGGCACCATTACATCCCACTGCAACATAGGTAGTGGGATTGGAAGCCATTTTGGGGGGGGAGACAATTTAATTTCACTACACAGTATGTCTGTGGAATGAAATCAGTTAGTTTGTCTATACGTGAATGCTTTGTGGCATCTCTGCTTTTCTGTTTCATCGCTTTATCTGTTTTATCCCACCATAAAGAGCCAGCAGTATTTCCAGCAATTGCTCTTCTAATGTCGCTGAGAAATGGCAGCATTTTACTAATGCGTGTGTGCAATTTCAGAGCTTGTTTCTTGCCTTACATTTGTCTACACAAAAAAGGTTTGTCAGCATTAAATTAAATGTTCATAATCTCCATGATGAAATTAATTTGGTGGCTATAATACATAAACACGACACCTGCTAGTGTTATATCTGAGGCAATTTGTGGTGCAGTCTGTGCATGTATCCTAACAATAACTACACAAAAATGCATTAGCTATAGAAAACTACACCCAAATAAGCAATCGGTGGAATCTGGCTACAAAGGGCGGTTGGGGTATGATCTGACCATTTTTTGGTAAATAGTTCCTATATATTTGTTACACCTTGTGTCCCAAGACTGCAAAGATGTTCTGAGACGAGCATGATGTTGTCTGATTGTTGTTTAATTTATTTATCAAGCATAAAGCCACTGTCACCCTACTGAAAACTACACACTTTATGCTTTTGTTGCATAAACCTTGGTCTCATTTGTCAAGCTCTGCACTTTGTTCAGCTTTCACCTTGACTACTTCTATCTTTTGTGCACTACAAAAAAAATGTTAGCATTAGACTAAAAGAAACCTTAATATAATCCTTAACCAGAGGCAGGAATCAGCTACTTGAACTGTAGCTTTGAGTGTAAATTTCCTGTGATTTGCAAGCTCACCGTAGTAACACTAAAGATGATTTCACCTCAAAAATATGCATGTAAGGAAATTATTTGTATATTTATTAAATTATTATAGACAAAGTCGTGCATCATCCTGGTGGAGTATTTAACTTGGCTGGTATGGAGGTATGAGATCAGCGACAGATTTGCAGGTCAATATGCAAATATAATGTTTAAATTTACCGTTCTATGCATATATTAGCGAGAGATAACACTCTGGTAATAGAGCAGAAGCCTGTTTTTCCTCTTGTGCTTTGTGACTGATAAAGAAAGGAGGCTGTTTTGACACCGCTGATGTTGCTCCTGCACAACATAAAGCTGTGACTCATGGGACCTCACAGGTTCAGGCAGCAGCTTTAGATGTCCTTGAAAACAAGATTTTGAAGTTTGCAGCAGCTTTGTTTGCCTGGTTTCACACTATAGAAATATAACACAAGGGCCTTACACAGTTTGAGGGAAAAACTAAAGACCTAAAAAGGTTTTTCTTTTCTTCTGTGTCGTCTTAAACACAGGCTAGCTACTTTAATTTCCAGCAGCAGGTGAAGTAATGCAAATTCCCATTCATCTGTAAAAAGGAAAAGTTGACTTTAAATGCTGCCTCTCAAATAAAATGCATCTGACCTCATTAAAAGGGATTCACATTAAAGATTTATGTGCATGGGCATATCTGTGTCACAGAGGCGATATGCTGTGTGCAAAACTACAAAAGTAGTTTGCATGTGTTTTTGTCTATTTTTTTTAATTTTATTTTAATTGCAGTGCTAGCGCAGTGAATTACACAAACACCTTTCTGGTCATTTGTGTTGATTTGTATGACAGAGCAAAGCTTTACACACTGGCTTCATTATTGTTCAGTTAATCGTTTAGTTTCATTACAGGACCAGGACAAGTTCAGCAGGACAGACACAGGTACTCCTGTGTCTGCCCTGCTGTGACTTTTGACAATGACTACTGTGAAAAAATATATTTTATTGAAATGGAATGAATAGATAAGGACATATTACATCCAAACTGAGTACAGTTCACTCACGAATATAGAAATGTTACGTGTCCCCTCCAAAAGCATTACAAATGTCATGTCAATGACATGAAAACAAAGCTTTAAAGATTTAAGAAATTAGGTAATCAGCATCTGTGGAGAACTTTCATCAATCAGGTTACAATAATAACTACTGTACGTGGTTAAAGTCAGTGGATAATAATCATGCTTCTCAATAATAAACACTTTTCTGTCTGCTCTTTTTGTCCTTTTTTGGAGAGTATGTTACTCTGAAACAGCATCTAGGAGCAAAGAGTAGTTTCTTTGCTCTTGTCGTGCTCTTTCTTTGGTAAGTAAGGATCCAGAAATAGAAGAAAATCACTTTTACAGTTGTAGAAAAAGGAAAAAAGAAAACCATCTATTCAGTTTAATAGTAAATCATATAACAATAACATCATATTTCTTTCAATTAAATATGCGGAATTGATAAGATGGTTTCCCCTTATTTTTTAAAATTATTATTATTAATCTTGTTGAACCCATATGGCATGCAGTTTGAGAGCCACCTGGCATTCAAAAGTGGTTTTTCTATTGAAAATTGATTTGAGAATTTTATATCAGGAAATGGAGCTGTAGTGCAAAGACATGGACAGAGAGATGATTACTGTACCTTTTTTAAGCAAAAATATTTGCATCTCCTGGCATTTCCACTAATAGTCTCCTCGTCTCTGACACATTTTACACAGGTGCCTGGATTATTCTAATTAGAGAGGGGGATTATTTCCAACACTGAATTGTTCCTCCTGGATCCAGATATAATGTTACATGAAACAGGGATATCTGTGGAAAATTGGTTAAATAATGACTACGGTTCTGTTACTTGGTGGGTTCAGATCTACAGCCATATAAATGCGTCACTGATTTAAGTGTGATCCTTCTGCCATGCAAACGTGTGAAAACTAACAGTTGGGATGATAGTGAGAACCAGCGGGTACGAACTAGGTGACAAGTGTAAAAGCTCCGATTAAATTAAACTCATGCATGCTCAAGCAGGTCAGACACCTTTTCTAGAAGACTGTGTTTTTCTCTTATTACACCTCATAATTAAGACAAATGGAGCAAGGTTTGCTATTTAATCTTTCTCTTGGGTCATGTAACAATCTCATATTCAAAACTTAACTCTAATTGCAATTAAAGGGGTACTGCAACATAGAAGATAACTTATTTGTTTTACATTAATAGTTACAAGTACTCTGTCTTTCCCAGTTTCTTGTGATTATCTCAAGGATGGCTTTGGTGAACAATTGCCTTTTGAGTTTTTCTATCTTATCAATGTAACTTCTGCAGAACAAACATCTGTGTGTGGCTGTATGTTGAACAGTCAAGCAGCATATGGCCCCATATTGTTTGTCAGGGGGGAACAGTTTACTGTAAAATAATGGCTGATGCTGAGTTAGCAGATTAAAGAAAAAAGCCCACATCTGGCTGTAAAGCCTATTCCAAGGTTATAAAGTCTATATAAAATATAGAGTCCATCTGGATACGTGCTATTTTGTGCAGGCTCAAGTGTTTATGAAATCTGACCGTGTGTTGTTTTATAGTTATATACATATTAATTGATGACACCTACTTTTAGCAAACTAAGATGAAGTTAGAGACAATTTTGTACACTAAGCAGCACCTCAGTGGATAGTCTGTTGTGCATAGTACTGTGCAAAAGTCTTGAGCCACCTCTGATTAATTTGTATGTTTTTAGGTGCAGCAATTTATTAAATGTACAAACATACATGGAAATACAGTATGTAAGACAAAAATATAGTTTGTCTAATTCTAACAAGATTGAAACTCAATATTTGGTGTGACCACCTTTATTCTTCAACACAGCTTGAACCAACTTAAGCAAGCTGTCTTGCAATGTCTTTCAGTAGTACTCAGGAATAGTTCTCGAAACTTCTTGAAGGACTTCTCTGGATGTTGGCTGCCTTCTGGTCCACTTTCTGTCAAGATGATCCCACACTGCTTCAATAATGTTGAGATTCAGGTGCTAGGAAAGCCAATCCATGACTGAGAGGATTCTGTTGTGTTTGTCTATCCAGGTATGCTTTTACTGCATTGGCAATTTGATTGGGATCATTGTCATGGCTCCTTGACAGCCACGCTTCCAATGAAACGAGGAAACAGTTAAAATAAATATAATCAGAAAGCCTGGAGAACTATTGTTGAAGAAACTCTGGCAGCTTGGAAGCAAACTATAGAGAAATGATGGGTGACTCAAGACTTGCACAGTAGTGTAGTTATATATAAATTAATTGATGCCTGCTATTTTTTAACCAATTAAAATAAGGCCAGAGCTAATGTTTGGAACGGCAAGTACCACCTCTGAGCTTAGTCTGTCGTGTTTTACACTGACAAAGCAGGCGGTGCACCATCGTCGCAGCTGTTTTCAACAAAAAAGGAAGCTAGCAGAGACAAAGGTTAGTTGCAACAAAGGAACCAAGGGAAAGAAACAGAAGGAACAGCATGATTGAGAAGCCGGAGATCAAGACACTAATCAAAGGCACGCATGGATCTGTAACTCAGCAGCTGGGTGCTCTTTCCTGCTCGCAGACATGCTTTAACCTGCAGTGACCAGAGGGAACAAAGAGTCACACTTTAATTGATTTTACTTTTAAGTTCTGTTGCTAAATGGAAATCAAATCAAAACTCAGCCATGGGCCACTCAGCCTTTCTCTTCCTTTTCCTCCCCCCCACACACCCCTACCCTTCATCCCAATCCTGTGCCGTGCTGCTTTGAAGTGTAAATCAGATTCTAGTGATGTATGAAAATAAAAAATACTGTACACTAGAGACCATTTTGCAGCACTGAGGGCATGCAGGGTGTAACCAGAAGTAACTGTGTCTTTTTTACAATATGTTTAGGTCAATAATGCTTTATACTGTACAGCTCCGTGTATTTGTGTGTGTGCGTGTGTGTGTGTTTGATGTGTTTGTCATTCATATACCTGCAGTTTGTCCTTTCATCCAGCTTCAACTGTAGAGAAAAATGCAGTGACCACCAGGTGTTCAAGTACTTCTGCTGCTCTTTCTTCATCATCCTTTACCCCGATCTTTGTTTTCAGAGCTTTTTGGGGATTTTATAATAAATAGATCTTACTGCTGAGTGAAAATAAGCAGATTCTATTATAACAGAGCTCTGAGCTATGAATGAAAAAGCATGCTTGATGTTGGGTTCAGTTCTTTTCATCTTACACCCATGTGACTTTTGCTTCCTTTCATTTAAAATTCTTTCCTTGAATTTTCAGCGATTTATTAAAGAAAGACAAAACGCTAATTACTTTCACTTGGCTTGAACTCATGTACTTTATGAAAAGAGCACATTTTTATAGATTCTCACAGTCATTTGGGTAGTTGATGTTCATGTCCTATATTTTTCATTATGGGGTGTGTATAAAATTCAGTTTCTGAAATTATACATTACTTTAGCAATCAGCTAAAAAAGAAAAACACTGCTTTTAAAATAAAAAACCTTAACAAAATTTTAGCCTTGATAAAATTTTTGCAGTAAATAATAATAAAATTGGCCACTTTATAGGCACCAGCAGTGACCCAGACAATGAGTCAATCAGTGCTTGTGACTGAGTTTCAGTTTTATGTCATTTTTATTCATAAAGCATCAAATACTAATGAAAGTCATCTCAAGACATTTTACATAGTGAGGCAAAGAACCTACATATTTATTTATATATAAAAAAAAACACAACCCTGTGAACACAGCACAGTGGGAAGAAAAACAAAGTCTCTTTTAAGAGGAAGAAACCTTTGGCAGAACTAGGCTTAGGGAGGGCGGCCATCTGCTACGACCGGTTCGGGTTAGGGGAAAGCAAGAGAGGCAACAAACAGCAAACAAGGGAAGACACAAACTACTAGAGAGATTATACACAATGACATGCAATTTTTAGCAATTTGTTTATGATGCTATTTATTTAATAAGTGTAGTCATTAAATTATGTGTTACTGCTGTAAAAATTCAGTTTAGTAAACCAAACACACACACACACACACACACACACACACACACACACACGCTACTTTTGGTAGTGTAGTTACCAAAAGTAATACTGTCTGAAGATTTAGCCCCACTAAAGTAGCACAAACACAACTGTAATCTCTGTAAGTATAGAGCAAAAGAGAGAAGCGTGTAAGTGCATATTTTCAACATATAAGTGGTAAAAATGTTTCAGTCCTTTCCAAAAACACAAAGATAAATATTCTCTCATCTTTCCCTGATAACACAGTTCAAGTCCAACGTTCTGGCATTATACTCATCCTGCCCTTTCCTCTGATTTCCCTTTTTGAGAACCGCTCTTTTAATTTTACTTCTTCTGTGGTTCACAAAACATAATTTATAAAGCTACTGTGGTAACAAACTGCTCTGTGAGATTTTTGCAGAGAAACACGTTGATGCACAGTTGGCACCAGCAGGTTTGCACACATTACCCACAAATGACAGAGAGTCAGGGCAGAAATTACAAGTAATATGTATCCCAGGATGCCCCCATTCATCAAAACCTTTCAGGTGAGACACTTGCTTTTAAACTAAAGAAGTTTAAAATAGTGGAGTAAATAATTCAATAAAATAAATCAGGATAGAACTATGGCTTAGACATATAGTGCAACTTTAATTGAACTCAATGATCATCTGCATGTAATTTAATGTGGGGAAAAGGTCCAATTTGATATTCATGTTCACTGGGTCCCCCCCTACCTCCTGGGCCCCTGTGGTACTGACCTAGCTGCTTCATTGCCTTTAATGAAAACCCACATTTTCACCTGAATGGCATAAAGACTCTTAATGATGTGACTGAATAAATTTAAGTCATTATTGCCTGTCTTTTGTTCAGCTTTAGCTTTAGCTTGCATTGCATTCAGTCAGCCACATAATTTTACAGTTTGAAAGACTTCATATTGACAAGCAACCGGGACATCACAGGTGAGAAATATTTATAAACTATTAATAAACAAATTACAAGAATTAAAGGGGGAAACACAAAATACATAAAGGAAAAACTGAAAATGAGATTAATATCACATTACAATTGCAAACATGGGAAAAATTAAATAAACAACAGTGCCTTTTTTTTTCTTGACTGGGGGATAGGACAGGGAGAAAGAATGAAAGAAAGAGAGGGAGAGAAAGAAAAATAGAGGGGAGAAGAGATGGAGGGAAAGGGGGGAAGAAAAAAAAAGAAAAACAAACAAAACACCTCGATCACCTGTATGGAGATTAAAAAAAAACAGAAGAGAAAACAAACAACAAAGAGCAACATAATAAAGACAACACCATCACAATAAACTAGCTAACAGTAGATAACAGTAGATACTTTTTTAATTTCACCTGTTGAGAATGAAAAAAGAAAAAAAGCAGAAGAAAACGAGAGCAATAGAATAAACAACATCATGATGATCTATGGGAATATAATGGTAAATACTAAATATTAAACATTATTGTGCAGCACGTAAGATCAACAGCGCACAGTGTGCTTTGAGGTAGGAGCCAAAAAGGGTGTAGTTTGTGTGTGTGAGCACCCGTGTGTTCACCTGTGAGCATGAACGCGCTTGTTTTTAAAAGGTTCCTTCATGTATTGATCTGCTAGAGGGTGTGGGGAGCCACAGCCCCGTCCACCAGGGCATGAAGCAGGTATGGAGGAGATCAAAACTCCAGACATCCAGAGGCCCTCAGAACACAAGAGACCAAGGAAGACCAACGGAGGGGCAGCCGCGCCACTATCCCAGAAAGAGCTGACGAGAGTCCCAGATGAGGGGTCACTCAGCAGCCGCGGAGCAGAAGCCGGGGGGGGTTGCAGTGACGTGCCCGTGAGCTCCGCCGGCAGCCAGCTGTGCCAGAGTGACCGAGCCCCAGGCCGAGAGGCTGAGGGCACCCCCCCGAAGTAGCCTGAGCGAGCCCCAGGCTCCAGGCCCTGGGGTAGTCACACATCTGTCTACTTCCCAGGTGTTTGGTGGCAAATTTAAACTTTACATCACCTCCACTTTCCCACACTGTCAAACTCATTGTGACGTCACTGGTCTAGTCCACTCATCTTTCAGCTCAATCATCTGTCATTTTTCCTTGCAGACGCCTTTGTGCAACCCACCTCCTCCCAATCTGCACCTTTCCCCTGTTACACAGGCTCCATCCAAGCCTCCATCTTCATCTCCACCACCATCGTCTAGACTCCTGTGTGGTCCTGCCCTAATTCCTATCACTGCTGGCATTACGTCCTGCAGTGATGGGCCATCGGACTTCCATTGCCAAATACTTTAAGTGAATTCTGTTCTGTTCCTTCAAATGTTCTCTCCTTATTTAACTGGTGTCAGGTAAAGATAGCTACGGGAAGAATATTCAACATGACAATCCACTTTTCTTTTGAGACGATATGTTTAGGTTTGAGCCCAGACACACCACATGTGTTCGAAAACAAATATTTGTAGAGGATTTTATTGAAATGATGGATGATGGAAGCTGACGTTTATTTCAAGACAGGATAAGGACACATTATTAAAGTGCTGGCAATTCTGGATTGAGTATATGCCGATTTTAAATAAGCTAAAAATAACTTATAATAATAATATTAATAATAATAACTTGTACTTCCTCCCCTAGTTGCTAAGCTACTCAAAGTTATGATAGTATTACTGTAGGTTATTTACTTTCTTAATTAGGTTTAGGGGTTTTGATTTTATATCAAACTGGTTGTACAAAAAAAAAGAAAAAAAAAAAGAATTTGAAGCCAGTTTGTGGTGTTGTGATATACCATGTGCATCCCAAATAAGAACTTAAAGCAGACAGGTCTGTGTGAAATATATAGCCATGCCTGTATCCAGCCTTGGATAACACTGCCTGGATGAGTGGTTTTGGGCATGTCCCAGTGGCAGGATCCCCCGGGGCAGAACCAGGATATGCTGGGAAGATTATGTCTCCCGGCTGGTTTGGAAACACCTTGGTGTTCCTCTGGCATCTCTGCTTAGACTGCCGCCCCTGCAGATCAGTGGCAATGGATGAATGGATGGTTCATGGTTTCAGCTCAGTACACTAGATGATCACCAAAAAATATAACTGAAGATCATCACATACACCATAGGTCCAACTTCAAATTCATTAACATTTCTGGTTAAACAGGCATTGAATTGTAATTGTGACCTCAGAGGTTATTTTGTTCATCCAGGAATAACACATGCATGGGCATGTTGGGTCATAACCCCTAAAAGCCTTTTTCTGACTCAAAGTGTTGAAGTCATTCCTAAGTCAGTCTCCCACAGCAAAGGGATGTCACCTTTAATATCAGTCAAACTGTGGAAAAGTGAATTTGCGGCATGATTTTCTACTTGTTAGACCTTTACTTTAGTATCTTTAGACAACTCAGGTTCGGTATTAAATGTTAAAGCTTGTTAGGAAATGTGAATCATTCGCGGCTTAAAGGCTTATAAACAAAAGGATTTAAGACAGATTAGTTTTTTTCTACAAAGCTCATATAATAAGGATTACACATAAACCCCCAAGGTTTATTACAATATAGAAAGGACACAGACAATTTTTCCAGAGAATAAAATGTTCAGGAAGCGTTACTTTATTCATTCATCGTGCTAATGGAAAATGTTTTTGTGAATTACACTGTTAAAAACAAATCTACAAAGATGTAATAAAATTACAAGGTGATTGGATTTAAGAAAACATCTTAATTGATTGTAAAATATTTCAAGCTCCAATGTTGCTACAAAACACTGAAAAGATTCCCTTACCTTCACTCTTGAAAAAGAAAAACATACCACGGAGGCTTTGGGATTCTCATTCTGGGCAGCATAAATATATGCATGATGTCAAGTACTGCAAGTTTAGCCAAAATCTTTTCATTCTTGCATGAGAGAAAAGAAAAGAAAAGAATCTAAAGCTGAAATGGAAAAAGTAGGGCAAAGAAAGGAGACTTTATGCCGGGTATTAGACTCCCCTATTGTAACGGTCAACGATGATGAGTTTATTTCAGCTCTACAGTTGCCGAATAAAAGGCGGCCAGAGGTTGAAAAGCCTCTCTGAATGAAGGTTAGAAATATTCAAATGCATAAAGCTGCAAACTATCATACACATAATAATACAGCAGATTCTCACTAGATGTATTTTCTGACATGTACAAAATTCTTAGCAGTAACAAATAATTATAAGCCAAAGTAGTAGCTTGAGCACAAGAACAAAAAACGAAAAGAACAAAAGAAGAACAAAACAGCATGCACGGCACATTTGCATTTTTTCAGCATAATAATATGATCTGCATTTCTTGGTTTAAAAAAAGAGAGCATCTGACAGGAATGCTACAAGACATCAAAGCAACCTGATAACCATCTATCAGCCGTTAAACTTGGGTTAAATTAAACCATTCTGGATGTTTAACACGTTAGAGAGCTGACAACTCCAGTGCACTTTTTACATGTCTCTTTTTAAACACCTACAACAAGAAAGCACAATCACTGGGTGCCCTGGTAACTAGCTTCAAAATGGTGCATTCTTTTAATTTTATAAACCATACACACCTGCAATTTCTGTCAGTTTCTTTTGAAGTGAAGCTCTGGGACTCTTTGAGGTTGGTATTAGGGCTCTATAAGCCACCGAGCCAAGCAACTGTCACATTCAGTCTCAGCAAATGGGCTTGTCTGCATGTCTGATTAATTGCTGTGTGCGAGAGGTTATCCTCTAATCATCACTGCAAGTTCATACAGACAAAGACACTGCCTCTGTAAGTTCTTTAACTGTGGCCACGGTAGCCATTAATTAGCACACCCTCAACACATAATTACTAGGCAGTGCCAACCTGGAAATATGAAGCAGATATTTGTGGTATTTTGAACCAACTTTCAAACCTTCCCTTGAAATTATGCACTTCGACTCATTATGAATTGTCCACTTGTTTACTACATAGTATTTTGATGTGCTATTCAAAGTCTCAAGTGTAAGTTTTTGTACATCCACTCACCGACACCATCATGTGCTTGTCAGAAGGGGGAAAAGGAGCGATCAGATATGGAGCAAATGTGATTTTCCTACCCCCTCGAGAGCGTCTGGTGAGGATAACACTCCTCAGATGTCTGGCACGTTTAAAGGCTTGTCTCCACCTCAGTCTGAATACCATGATATATATATACATGTACACAAATAGATCACTTACAGCTCCAGTTTCCATCATACTTGTGAAGGTGGACATAGTTTAATAAATGTAAATGTTGGTACATTTATACCTGGGGTTGGGTGTAGAAGCAACACTACAAAAATTGTATAATTGCTCAAACAGCTGTGGAATATCTAAATCTAAATCTGCATGTAGTAACATTTTAATAACATTTTTTCATGGTCTCTTTCTTTCACTTTTTTCCGTATATGCTTAGCATTTATGGACAGAGAATAGCTTCTGTTCTTGAAATGATGATTACACATAAATCATTTACCCAAGAATCAGATAAATATTTGTATTTTTTAATTTTAATTAAAAATATGCTTTCACTTATCCATGTCTCTTTTTCTGACCTCCACCTTGTTAAAAGACTCTATTTGAAGTGGTGTAACTAGTCTTTGCTGGCAACAGCTGAAGGGCACAAATTCAGAGCAGAGAAGTCTTTTTTTAATTCGTGCTGAAGTGCTCTGAACATTTGTAATTTTAAACAAGCCCCCATATTAATTTAAGTGGTTGTGGAGCTATATTTCTTGATGTGGACACAGGGATTGTGAGATGGGAATCACATTAAGTTCAAGCTCATTTGTTCATCACAAGTGTGTCTCAGAGGACTCCAGAGAGAGAAACTGCAAACCTATCCAGATCTCTCTAATCATACTCATGACATGACAAAATGAAGTGCTGTAATACATGATGAAACAACTGAAATGCAAGGCAACAAACAAAGCACAGAACTCAGAATAGACTCTAATACATCTAATCTACAAGAGGTGGACAAAATATCACAAGTGCAGCATAATTTAATTCAACAGCCCTGCTCTGAATAATAGATTTGTCAAGCTTAAAGTAATAAATTGTTTTTGTTGAGACGAGATGAGAGAAGCCGGCTCTGGAAAATTTTATTCTGTGTGTTTCTATTATTATGTTACACAGTGTTAAGCAGAGCTGGTGTGGACAAAATATAACGTCCACCTTATAATTTAATATATTTGTAGTTAGCGATTCCTGCGGGGCTCCAGAACACGATTTTATGAGGTTGCAGAGATATTGTGTTCACTCCCTGTACGTCCTGAAGTCTAGTCTTGTTTACCTGACACCGTCAACCTTCCCTTGGCACAATCAAAGCTGCATCCATCTAGTGGGATCACATTTGAAGTATAGCATCCTTTCACTACGAATAATTTGAATAGTCTCATCTCTCTGTCAGCTCTCTGAGTGTTATTAACATGCTGTGCTCTGCAGGCTGCCTGTGCAGAAACTCTGCTTTTCAAATAAAACCATCGAAATGAGAAGCCACAGGTCTTGAGGAGGTACATGGGCTTAATGGACCAAAAAGCAAAATATATGTCAATAATTTTAGCAAGCATTTGCTAATTAAATAGGCTCCGAAAATGGCTGAAAAGGAAAAAACAAGTACAGAGGGTCGCCATTTAAGGATGCGCGTTTACTTTACCAGAGGAGGCAAAAACAGTTCTTCAGGTTATATCTGTGTTTTTAGAGTGTTTCTTTCTCTCTCTTTTTTTAATGCAGCAAAATGAAGTGATGTATCCGAAAGTGATGGCAGGGGGCTTGAGGAGAATAGATGTTTGGTTTGACAGAATATTGAAGAGAAAAGCTAGGTGAACTCACCAGGGCTTTTTAGAGGAAATAGAGTTTACTAGCTCAGTTTGGTGCCTTGAAAGAGAAGCCACAGAGCTTTCTCTGTGCAGGCAGGAAGGAATCAAGTAAGGTTATTGCAATTTTAGTCTACAGAAGTCAAAAAGAAAAGTAAGCAGAAGCACAACTTTCTCTTCACAAGCACTTATCTTCTATTATAGTCAAACACACCAAGGGGAAAGAAAAAAAAGGACTCATTCAAATACTGACATGATTTCCAGGTAGTTTTGATCAGCCTTGAAACACAGAATTGCTGCAGCTATACTGCTTTGGAAATAATCTTTTTGTCTAAGGAAAAATTTCAAAAATGGCTTTGACTGAAAGACACATTGTTCTTTGTGCTCCTCTGCAAAACAAGTAACTCAGTGAGATTTCTGAAAGAAAAGACACTAATCTCTCTTCTAGTTTTATGCTGAAGGTCTTCTTGTATCATAAAACATTTCGGTAAATTAAATCATCTAGCATTGATGCTTGCTTACCCTGCCACTATGTTGTAAAGCTCCTTCCTCACAACTAACTGTACTGACTCATTTTATTTATTTTCTGTGTTAATGTTATTTTTTTTTAAAGTAAATTAGTGTCCCAGTAGCCTCAAAGTTTGTGTCATTCTCAGAATCTGCATGTCACAAAATTGAATTTACTTATGTTTAGTTCAGTCAGTACAGCTGCTTATTAAACGAAAAAAAAAATGATTAAAGCTGAAATTCTGTACTTCAGACAAATCTTGATTTGTGTATCAGTTTGGTAAATAAAAAAAACAAGCTTTTCAATAGGACGTTTAGACATTTAATTCTGAGAAGCATCTAACAGGCTGTTTAATCTCAGTGAAAGGTAATGTCTCAAATTCTTATTCAAATGCGACTTCTGTGAATATTTCTGTTCCTAAGTGACCTCAAGTTTAAACTATGAGGAAAAAAACCTAAAACATTACATCAAACACTATCTTAACAAATCTTGAATGAGTTAAACAAAAAGCCATGCCTGCTTCAGGGCTGCTGCAATTACACGGTACAGACATTAGTGCTGGGCCACCAGCACATGTCACCTACAGAAGCTGCTCAGTCATGGAAACTAAGGCAATGAAGCTCCCAGTGTACAGTTTTTGTGCTGATGTTAGTGTCAGAGCAGGTTTATAGCCCTGTGATTAGTGAATCAGCAGCACTCTGTCAACTTTTGTTCAACAAAATACACCTCAGCATTTGGTGACTCGTGTGACTCATATTCATGTGGTCAGCCACAGGGTGGCTGAGCTGCTGTGTTTCCTCAACATTCAAATTTTGCAAAAACACCACTTACAGTTGATTGTGGAATACTTAGGAGGTAAAAAATGTCAAAAATTGACTCTGACTTGGATCTTACAGCACCCATTTTTAAATTCAGTGAGCTCTTAAGAATGACCCGTTCAATTCAATTCTGTTCAGTTTAATTCAATTGAATGCAATTTTATTTATATAGCATCAAATCACAACAACAGTTGCCTCTAGGTGCTTTATATTGTAAGGTAAAGATCCTGCAATAATACAAAGAAAACAGAGAAAAACCCCGCCAATCATAGGACCCCATATGAGCAAGCACTTTGGGAATGAAATACTCCCTTTAAACAGGAAGAAACCTCCAGCAGAACCAGGATCAGGGAGGTGAGCGAGTGAAGAGAGGACAAAGACACTCTGTGGAAGAGAGCCAGAGATTAATAATAACTAATAATTAAATGCAGAGAGGTGTATAAACACATAGTGACTGAAAAAGATGACTGAAGGAGAAACACTCAGTGCATCATGGGAATCCCCCTGCAGGCTAGACCTGTTGCAGTATAACTAAGAGAGGATTCAGGGTCACTAGATTTGCTTCACCTATATGCTTTAACAAAAAGAAAGGTTTTAAGCCTAATCTTAAAAGTAGAGACGGTGTCTGTCTTCCAAATCCAAACTGGATGCTGGTTCCACAGAAGAGGGACCTGAAAGCTGAAGGCGCTGCCTCCCATTCTGCCTTTAAAAACTCTAGCAACAACATGTAAGCCTGCAGTGGGAGAGCAAATTGCTTTGATGGTGTGATACGGTACTATAAGGTCATTAGGATAAGATAAGGTCTGATTATTGAAAGCCTTGTATGTAAAGAGCATGATTTTATGAGTCCTACTTTGAAGTCTGGGTGATGTTCTGTATTTATCATTTTCTAGCCAAAACATATAAAATCATGGAGTTCAGCTGAGAGAGAACTAAAGGAAACAATATGCACAATTGAACTGTCAGTTTTAATGTTCAGCTGAAAAATATACTGATAAAAACGTGAATGTCATTATCAAACGTAAATGAATGTTTTCATTAACTGAGCAATAAAGATTTATAGCTGGTGTCATAATTGTAAATGACATCTTATACACAACATTTTAAACTTTTATCATGGACCTCAATTTACAGTCTAACTTAAAAGGTGCAAAGACTGCAAACAGTGTATTGACTTTCTGGAGAATCTAATGGTTTGGGATAAGTAGAAACAATGGGAAAAGCAAGAAAAATCTTTTTCATCAGATCCTTGTAACTAGAGAATAGGAACACCCTTCACATATTGCAAACTAAAACAAATCTACCTTTTGGCAGTCTGGCAGGTCTGTTAGCTGAGATGAATGGGCAGCATGCTCCTGCATTGATCATCTCACAGCCATAAATGGCTGCTGCTGCTGAGAAGACAGGACAGAGGTGGTGGTGGTCTTTTATAGAGATGTCAGAAGCTCCAAAACAACGGACAGCAATATTAAATATGTAACAGTAAGAACAATAAACGTAATTTTACAAAGCAAAGATAACTATGAGCTAACCTGTGTTCTGAAAGACAAGTTAAAGAGCAACTGATTTGCAGCACGGTTGAGCAACTGAATCTAATTGCAACAACGCTTCACTAAGTGACTCTGACAGGGAATAGATATTGCCTAACCAAACCAATAAGATAGGAAAGAACAAGAATAATTAAAATCAACTACAAAACACACTGTTCTGAAAGTTCATTACTATTATCTTTTTAAATAACAAAATAGGTAGCATTTGTGCATTATCTCCTAAGCTCTTTCTTAAGCAGACTGTCTGGGTACAGTCTGGGGCCCAGATGTAGAAAATTAACACTATTCAGCTGTCTAATCTTTTGTTCCAAAGGCAGGCAATCTGCCGATTGAACACGAAATCAGTAAAAGAAAAGCATCATTCACAGTTAGTTCTCTACGTTTTTTGAAAAACTACACAATTTTTGTCATTTTGCCTCTGTCCAACAAAACAGTCGATTTGAAATCAGACAATCAAGATGGGAATGAAGTGCAGACTTTCCACTTTAATTCAAGGGTTTTAACAAAAGCACTGAATTAACTGTTTAGGAAGTACAGCCATATTTATTCATAGTCTCCCATTTGCAGATGCTCAAAAGTAATTGGACAACTGCCTGTCATATAGTTTCATGGCCAGGTGAGGCCCGGTCCCTCATTATTCCATGACAAATTGAGCAGATGAAAGATCTCGATTTGACTGATTCTGATTCCAGTGGAACCGGGTCATTAGTGTTTATTGATGATGTGGCTGCTGATAGAAGAAGCATGATTAATTCTGAAGTGTACAGGCTACACTGTCTGCCCAGAAATAACCACATGCTGCAAAACTGATGGACTTGCTCTTCACAGTTCAAATGGATAGTGACCCAAAGCATATGGCAAAAGCAACCCAAGAGCTTCTCATGGGAAAGAAATTTGATATTTTTCAGTGGTAAAGTCATTCACCTGATCTCAACCCAATACTTTTTAGTTATTAAATAGAAAACGGAAGGCTGAGAGACCCACAAACTAGCACTAATTGAAGGAGGCAGCAATAAAGACCCAGCAGAGCATCTAAAGGCTCTAGAACTCATGGACATCGCCAAATGTCCTTGGGTTCTAGATTCAGGCCGTCTTTGACTGCAAAGAATTTTCATCCAATAAAGTCCTTATATTTCAAATTGTGTTACTTCATCCAATTATATTTGAGCCTCTGAAAATGCAATATTCCTAAACAGTTAATGTCTGCACTCAATTTTGCACTTCAATCACATCTTGACTGTTCAATTTAAAACCAACTGTGATGGTGTACAGTGGCAAAATTACAAAAAGTGTCACTGTCCAAAAACTTATGGACCTGACTGTATCTTAGAGATAGTAGAACTTCTGTGTTTACAGTTCCAATAAAGAACCACATATGATTCATTTAAGTACCGGCATCAAAACTAATAAACTGAAAATGCAAACTGAAGCACTGGCAGTGTTTAATTCTTTGAAAGCTGTCCTTTAACATTTTATACCAAAGTGTGGGTCAAATTACTGTGAAGCCGAGTGGGAATGACATTACTCAGTGATAATGGCTGCTAGTGTGACCATCACTGATGAAGCACAAATCGGGTAACAGTGGTGATCTTTGACTGTCAAAATAAATTAAAAGTGATTGAATTTAGAATAATAAGGCTTTTAGATTTGTTTTTCAAATGGCCGCATATTCCCAGTTGTCAGTTTAATTTACCAAATTCCTGGTTTCCCCCTCCCAGTCTCTGTAATCATAGCAGCCAAGCACAAAGAAGACATTTCACGTTTTGCTCTGTAAAGTTAGAGAATGGGATAAAACTGCAAACAAAGGAATCTGTCAGCATTTGCTCTGCTTTTCTATCCTGTCTTACTTCACTAACATGCTTCAGTCACTCAGGAAAAAATGTGGAGGAACGAAGTATCACATTTAACGCTATTTATCCCATTTGAAAAATTATGCCTATATCATATTGATGTAACTTTTATTTTTCATTACTGAATGTAATAGCTTCACCCTGACAAGCTGCTGTGCTGTTGCTGTCTGGATGATTGGATGACAAAGGGTTTTTACTAGCAAATAATCATCTGGTGGAGATGATACTGGAAAATGCTGTCAAAACATAATCAAGAACTGAAGTGGGGGGGAGAAAAATACAGTCAACGACGTCTGACATTCATTCAGACAATAAAAATATACTGCAGACAAATACTGTGTGCTCTTAATATAAAATAAAAACATTCTGATCTGCTTAAAAAGGAAAAGGAAATGCCATATGCTTTGGATACACCGAAAAGGAAAATCACTAAGTGACAGATCTGCGTAAACCTGAGGCTCTGCTGCAGACATTAGTATTGGTGCACTATACTTGGGAAAAATCTTCTACACAACGGCAACATTTAAAGCTGTTTGTTATCGCTATATGTGTCATTTACTGACTCCTTTAATGAAATGTCAATAAAGAGAGGGTGCAATTAGGCCCAGACACAAAAGTCCATAATTTAAAATTCAGTCCTCACCCAGTCACTCAAAAAGGGGAGGGGGTCTTCAAAGAAGCAACATCAGTTCAGCTTGCCTCGAAGTAGATGTTGATAATTTTAAAAAATGAAGTTCACGATTTAGCCCAGAAAATACATTTTAAATGATTCTCCATCTTCCCTGTTTTATCCACCCTCCCCCCTCCCCGCTCCCTCTTCTCTGCATTGATAAGGCAGACCTATGACATGACCCCACGCCTCGATTTCACCGTGAAACCCCGTTGTCTCTATCTCGTGGTTTGATCCAGTATTGCAGCAGGTAGGCTGTGGATTTCATAGCTCTTGCATCAAAAGTGTGTTCTACATGCACGGGACAATTAAGAAAAAAGAAAGAAAGAAACCAACGTGTCCGAGGAGAGAAATCAGACACGCATGCTGGAAATGTCTCGCTGTCTAAATAAAATAACGCCTGGCTACTTTGTGTCCTTTAATGTGCGAACAGTCTTGACAGATCCACTTTCACAGTGAATCAGTGCGCAGTGTGAGGACGCGTGCAGCGGGCAGACTGTCAGTCCTCTCCACCCTCCCATTGGCTGCAGGATGCTCGGTGTCTCTCCAGTTTCCTTAATTCTCCAAAGCTACTGGAGCTGACGGAGGTTTACGATGGATCGCGAGAGGGAGCTTCACCTGTAGATATTTCATATTAACCTGTGATTCAAAATTGAGAGAGGAGGATTAAAAAAAACTAACACCTCTTTGGAAGTAAATGGTTTTCTATTGGATTTTGCGTTGCTGAACAGTTGCTGGAAATAACTTCACTATCACAGTTTTGCGGGCGGGCTGTCGCCTCCTGCTCCGGTTTAACGGGATACCGTAAGCTGTATGGAGGGATGTCGGCATGGCTTGCACCAGGAGAACCAAAACTTTGGTGTCCACATGCGTGATACTGAGCGGCATGACCAACATTGTTTGCCTGCTCTATGTCGGATGGGTTACTAACTACATCGCCAACATTTACATCAAGGTCCCGATGCCTTTACCGGAGAGAAAGTTTGAAGGGGACAAGCGAGGTGACACTCTCCGGATCATGGAGAGGCTCGATCGGCTGGAGAATGTGGTCAACCAGCACATTCATGGTAAAACCTGTTATTTTAACACGGTTCTGGATGAACTAATCCTTCTGTTTTACATATAGTGTCCGAGCTATTTGCACTAAACCATGTGAAAGTTTCATTTTTGTCACATAAAGGTGTGTGGTATTTGAAAGTGCGTTGTGCCTGGGGGAATGGATAGAGCAGGAACTTCTTTTGTCTGTTCACGATCAGGTTATTTAGAGGGTGTAATAAAGGACAAAGAAAAGCTGCAGGTTTGCAAAGGAGTGCAGCGAGGCTCTAACCTATATGACAGTAATACAGCACACATAAACACCATTTAAAAAGCTGCATATATGAATTTCATTGTAATGAACAGATAGAATACAATAAAGTCTGAACAGCATTTTCTCATTTTTTACGCACAGAGAGTGAATCTTCATTAATACTGTCAAACACGGGATTGTATCTTTCCTTCATTTATTTAGGTGTTGTTTATGCTGTACAACGCGGATTGTTAATAAAACGTTTCCTCTTAGAGAGACAAAAAACGTTGAGCGCTGCCAGCGTTAAAATACAACAGCACGACAGGACATTTCACATCTGCATTAAGTCTGATTATGTGTATAAGAAACTTGCAAAGAGAATTTCTGGATCTGCTCTTTCATTCCTCGTCTGAATGAAACGGAGTTATACATTAAACAGCTGAAACAAAAAGTAAGTCCTTTCTCCCCAATCACGTTTGACTTGAACTTGACCTGTTCCTACACTTATAGGAATGCCGGGAATCCTTTTGGTCAGATTCCTTGCTGGCATGCAGTTTCTTTATGCTTGATCACACATGGTTAATTTTCGTCCTCTCCCTCTCTTTAAAAGAGCTATTCTTGTCGTCACAAGGGGGGCTCGTTTTGGGCAGGTCCCAATTTGAAATGGCACAGAGCTGCTGCAGAACTGAAATGCAGGCAGAAATCTACTCATGCTTCTTTGAGCAATAAGGCTCTGTGCTAAGCTTGGGTAAACATTCCTCCTGGAGGCAGGTCTCCATTTCAGCTTGGCACCCATAGGCATCTGCAGGAGCTTTGTTGAGTTGCCCCCATTGACTTGCCTCCAAAGTACACGTTTCAGCTATTTCTGTTACTCTGACTGAAAAAGATAATATGTGACATTGCCACTGCTGCTGCGATTCTGCTTCTTATTAACCTTATCACCCAACCTATATAAATTATGCTGCTTACACGGAAAAAGACTCGGTCTCTAGAATCACCTGTACTTTATTTTAAGCTGCTTTTTGACAGACCGCACATGCAACATCTGAGTTCTTGGACTTTTTCCAGCTTTAACGCACAGTTTGGCATATGGGGAAATGTGCTTATTCACTGTATTGCATTCGGTCAGATGAAAAGATCACAAACCCTCCCATCTCGTTTCTGTTTGGTAATGAAGCTAAGCTGCAAGAGTGCCAACAGGGAAAAAGCTCACCTTGCTTTGTCCAAAGATTAAAAAAAAAATATATCTGCCTGCAGCCCCTCTGAGGCTCACTGATTAACTTGTTATATATTGCTGAAATTACTGCACCCAGACCAATTCCCATGCACAACCCTCCATAAACCATAGCTTGTTTTCCTTCACTTTGGCAAGAAGTATCATGGTATTTGGAGGTACTCCGGGGTGCTGGTTGTTCAGTTCTTTTTTTAACATTTGGACGAAGGCTTGCTGTTCGGATTTCTCTTAGTCAACGTGGCTTCTGGCTGTAACAGAAACAGGGGTATAGCTCCCTAAATGGAAACTCTCTTTAAAAACAGGCTGTGGTTCACGTTTTTCTTACTGTCTTTTTGTGCTACTTTTAAAACTAGGACAATCATCCTGTAATTAGTTTTAAAGAAAACGTCATGCATATCAAACATTTTCACTTCTCCATTGTTTCACCAGCTCCTGCACAGTCAGCCAGCATTATTATTGTCTGCTTTGGGATTTTTTTTTTTTAAGTTTCTGAACCTGTTTCCAGGCCCTTGCCATAAACTGAAGAGACAAGACAGAGATAACTTTAATAGCAACAGTAAGTCTCAGTGCTTGTCATTTTTTAAGAGTTCGGGACCACAGCGTTGTTGTTGGAAGCAAAAATCTGTTGGGGCTAATGCTGGGGGAGACTGTTGGAGCTGACTCAGTCAGAGCACATTTGCAACAGTAAAAACTGTAACAGCAAAATGACCCATCATTCTAAGTGCAAGCCATATTGTCTGGATTTCCCCGATAATTGCTTTCAATGGATCTGCAGCAAATGTAGACCCATAATCTGAGTGCATATGTGGCCAACAGCGTCCTCAGAAAAAGAGCCAGAGAGTCATTAGTGCACTTTTGACATCTCTAAAAATACATTTCCTTTCTGCACAATGATTTGAGACAAATGCAGAAATGGTATATTTTCACTCTTACATTCTTCAGTTTTGTGATGTGACTGAGTCATTGTATACTAGTCACACAGCCACCAACTGTATATGCACTTAGTTTCAGTGCAGCGGAGGCCAACATGAGCCCTCACACCAGAGAGCATTACCGCATCCGAGAATGAAACATTTATTGCAGCTGACAGTCAAGAGAGATGTCTCTGGTGTCAGCTTCGCTCTCAGGGATGAGACAGAAATATTCCACTATGTGATGAAGTTAAGTGGCCTGTTACCAAGATAAAGCATCATGGAAACAGCATGTTAAGCGGCTGAACTCTTTTTTTTATTAAGTAGAGTCAGCCGAGGAGAGTTTTTTCGAGTGGCTGGATCGAGCACGTTCACACATGTCCACCATGTGTGAACGTGCACTCTTTCCCTTACGCTACCAAACCCAAAACTCAAGGGCAAATGCTGCAGCTACATGTGTGACAGTTTACAGAGCATATTGTCAAGTCGTGCTACAAAATGTCTGATAAACCTCTGGAATATACAGTTAATGGAGCACTCCACTAGGTGTAATAGTCAAGCTTTTTTTGCTCTGTGTACATTTACATATAGTTGTAATTCTTTATTAAAATAGGAGGCATCAGAATTCCACATATTTTTATTTGAAATAGTGCTCATCAACTAATTTTGTCTTATTTTTTGCTGCTTTTTGTTGTTGATCTGGGTGACAAACTGTTGCATTGTTGACACAGCAGGAAAAAATAGCACTGAATAGCACTGCAGCTAAGAAATATATTCTTGAAATCATTTTGGTTCTTTGTTAAACCACTAATGAATTGTTAAAAAAAAAAAAAGACGAAGAAGAAGAAAAACAATTTCTAAGAATCAATGGGTGACATCTTCCAGTTTCCTGTAATTTGGATTTTGTTGTTTAGTTTATTTGGTATAAACAAAACAATGAGGCCAATTATCACACCTAAACAAACATAAATGCACGAGTGTTGTTTTAACAAACTGCTGTTTTATTGTGATGGTGATTATGAAAAGATAGCCGGTTTCATTGCTTCATTTGACCTCTGAGGACGTACATTCGTCTGATTGAACAGTCACGGAGCCTCTGTGAGCGAGGCATTAACGCAGTGGTGATTTAGCTGCAAATGATTGTGACAGCTCCCATGATGGCTCCAAGAAAATACTGTACACCCATCAACTCAATTGAGAAGCTCAGTAAAAGAGCATTTCAGTTGATGCTCAGAGGACAGTTATAGCTGGCTGTTTATCTGATGTGATTTTCTCTGGGGAAAGTCGGTGCAGGCTGGAATAAACGAGTGAGGGTGAAAACTGAGAAAGGTGGGTGCATGTTTGTCTGCATGTGTTCAGGTGCTTGTGTGTGCAGGCTACGGCATGCAGCCCCGGCAAGAACAAGCTGCACTCACACATACTTGTGGATTCTCAGGACTTAAGGGCCAGTGAAAGAAAGCCTTGTTTCTTACAGAAGTTATGATAAAATATAATGACTGCGTTTGCATCATAAACAACAAGAAAACACAAACATTTCTGTATTACTATAAGAATACACGTGTGTGTGTGTGTGTGTGTGTGTGTGTGTGTGTGTGTGTGTGTGTGTGTGTGTGTGTGTGTGTGAGAAAACCTCTCTTTCTGGCTCACGTTGCAGAAACCTGTTGATGATTGGTCTGTTTCTCTTTACCATTTAACTTCTTCTGAATCTGACTCACATTCATTTGGCAGCTCTGAGAGCTTGTTACTTCAGCAGAGACTAGTGAGGCAAACTACACAAATGGTGTGGCTGTTATGTTGGAGTGCAAAGCAGCTTATTTTCCTTATGGATATAGCACAATTTGAAACATTTTTATAGGTTGTGATGATTTTTTTCCCCAACATGTCATATACCAAATGACAGATTAATGTACAAGCACCACTAGTACTACTACTACTATTAGTAGTTCATGTACCTTGACATATTGCAATCTGGCAGATAACTAGAGTTAGTGGGCATAAACTGAGTGGCTAATTAAGGTAATTGAGGGCAGGTGCTGGCAGGTTGAGGGGATTAGGACAGCTGGAACAGCTGAAGACTGCTGCTGGGTGGAGAGACTATTCGGTATCTGAAGTGGCAGGACAGGTTCAGACTGGCAGAGAATCATGATGAGCATTAGCATGCAGAACCATTAAGGATGAAGATGATGTAGAACTGTTGCAAACTAATGTGCTATCCATGATGAACAAAAATGTGATTTTATTATAATATTTTTGCGAGAAAATGTCAGTGTCGTTTTACCTATTGTTCTCAAGTGCTGTCTTTGCAATATACTGCAGAAACACTGCTTGTAATTACTGTAGCAGGCTATTAAAGAGATCATATTTTTCTTTCTAATATTGTCTTCTTTTCATTGGCTCCCTGTAAAATCTGAAATTTAATATGAAATCCTTTTCTTTACATGCTAAGTCTTGAATAATCAGACCCATCTTAAAGACCTCATAGTACCTTATTATCCTGATAGAGCACTTTTCTCATAACCTGCAGGCTTATGTGTGCTTCTTAGTTTCCAGAAGTAGAATGGGAGGCGTTCACTCTCAGGTTTCTCTTTTGTAGAAGGAACTTCCTCTTGTATTGAATTCAAGAGACCAATATCCTCCTTGGGCTTAAAATTGTACTTTTTGTTCAAGCTTGTAATTTGGGATAGATCAGGTGATTCTGAACCCTCCCCTGGTGTTGCTGCTATAAGATTAGGCTGCTGGGGAATTTCCATTATACATATCATTTCTTTGTGACACTGAAATTTTGGAAATAAACAATGCAAAACACCTTAGACAAAGCAATGCTTTGAGTGAAACGCTAACACAATAAGAATGCTGGCAGGCTCATGTTTAACAGGTGCAGCACCTACTGTAATTGCCATGTTCGTTTCATATAAGACAAAGGAATATATTTTCTAATGGTCTCCTTGAGGAAATTGGTCAATTGCATTTAGCCCAGTGTAGGTATTCTGATAGAAAATCAGGTTCAAACCCAGGACCATTTTGCTGTGCACTGACTGTGGAAACTACAGAGCCACCATGCTGCCTTAGCATGCCAAAAATCACTAATTAGTACTATAGTACCCTGCAGCTAAGGCTGAATGTCATTAATTTTTCAGGTATTTGTATCATGAACCACAGTAAATTATCTCAAAGGGATGGGAGTGAATAAATGTGACTGTGCTTCCATAATAACTGGTTAAGATTCAGACTCTTTTAATTTCTATATTTCCAATACATGGAATTCAGCTGGAAAATAAACATGCCAGTGCGTTCACTTAAGTAATCTGCAGTATGTTCGATACTGCTTCAAAATTACTGCAAATGTATCTCAGGTGTGGAGTGTGTGTGTGTGGCATTTACATGTTTTCCCTGTGCTTGTGTGCGTTCTCCCGGGTACTGCGGTTTCCTGCCACAGCAGCCCTGCGCTGCATGTTAGGTTAATTGGTGGCCGTAGGTGAGAATGTGAGCGCGAATGGTTGTTTGTCTCTTTGTGTTGGACCGGAGACCTTGCTAAGGTGCACCCCTCCTCTTGCCCAATGACAGATGGGATAGGCTCCAGCCCCCACCCATGACCCTGAATTGGATAAGCAGTTAAGAAAATGGATGGATGGTGTCTCGGTTGTTTCTGTAGTTAGTTATACCTTTTGTGCAAAGTCAATAGATCTGTGACGAGCTAATATCGGTCTGGCGCTGCTGTAAAAATTTTGTGATTAAAAAGAATATTTGTTTAGGGAATAATGCAGTCTTGGTAGGCTGGCAACATTTCATGTTTTTTTTTTTTAAGTAAGCAGCCAGGTAAGGCACTCGGCACATTTAGAGAGACATGAAAATGCAAGTGCTTATAAAAGCTCCAGCCCTTTCAATATGTTTTTTTTTTTCTTTTTATGAATAGATCATGAAGCAGAGATGGTGCTTCTCAGACTTCACCATCTGTTAAAATATAGCAAGGAGGATTTTACTGCATGACTTTATCTTAATGCACAGAGCTTAACAGTGCTTCATATTGTACTGTAATGTAACTGTGGCTCTAAACATTCTGCTGTAGATTTATTACAAGTCTGATTCATCTGTCAGCACTTGCTGTTCGCAGCCTGTAGGCAGGGCTGCAGACAGTGTGTGAGAGCGAGATGTGTGAGGAGTGGGAATATAAAACAGGAGAATATTCTGGGTGGTAATTTCAATAAATCAAGACGCTATTGAAACACAGGGATATTAATCCACTGGAGAGTCTTTGGTAATGAAAACAATTAATTATTTTGAATCCAGAGGGCTAATATGTTAAAGTAAGTAAAGCCCTCTTACAAAAAAGGTCATCCCTTGACAATTTATCCTGAATTGATCAGTTCACTTTTGCAAATGTTCTCAGTGTTGTTTTTCCCCCGCTGAATTTGAAGTTGCTGCTAAATATGAAAACAATCCTTGTAAGTCAGACGGAAATCTGATTTAGCTCTGACTGCATGGGATTTACGTTACAGCCCCAGCAGTTTATCTTTATATATTGATCTACAATGATTTATTGATAAGAACCTCCTTCCCTGGAGCTGGTTATGTAAACATAATAAATATTCTCACAGGATAAACATAAAGATGCATTGTGTGATTTTTTTTAGACCGATGTGCAATGAAAGTCTTTTCTCCGGGACACATTTCTGATAACCAGATGTTGTCATCCTACAGTCAGTGGAGTAGTTATTTGCTGTCAGCAGAATGAAGCTCCAGATTAGCACACTAGATGTGATCCTCAAAGTTGTCAACACCACATTTATAAGAATTGAATTAGCAAAAATAAACACAGGGCGTTTTATGAGAACATGCATGGACATAACAGATATGTATCTGTGTTAAAGCATCTGCAGAATGCTCAGCGCAAAAGACGATGAGTGCATCAGCAAAGCATTCGAAGTCAATCCATGGACTGGAAAGCGTCAGCTGTTTCATGGTTATGTTTAGGCAACCCAGACCTCTTATATAAATCTGGGCCCTAATTTTGGTTTAGTGTTTTATATCAATTATAATTAATGTAAGGGGTTATAATACCAACAGAGTCTCATTGAGGTGAGACTCTTTATTTTGCAGAATAATCATAAACCAGTATTTGTTTGAAAATAAAATGGCAAAAGAATGCACCATCTGGGTTTCTCCTCAAAGTATCTTCTAATCCACTGTAAATGCTTCAGACCTCCATGCTTCACATTCAGCGTATATCAGCAAAGGCAGCAACAGCGGAGAACAAATTGAAGTGTTTTGTTGCACTATGCATTCAAGATTTGTCAGCAGTCGTTTCTTTTTCTCACTCCTCTGCACTTTTTCATAATTAATGGCACTAAGTGAGGAAGTATGCGTTTCCAACACAGCTATGCCATTATGTTTTCATCTGCTATATAAACAAGATCTGTCATTTTCTCATGTAGTGTCTCTTCGACTCCTTTTTATTAGATTTAATCTGAAAGCATATATCTTAAGGTATCTGAAATTATCCAGATCTGTGCTTTTATGTTTGCCTAGCTTTGGTATGAGACTGCCGACATTCAGATTATACTTTTGGGTCTATATTAAAGTCAAAATACAAACGCTTTCATCAGAGCTAAAACAGACAATCAAATACTTAAATCTCTGTCTGTTTTAGCTCTCGTCCCTTTAAACCAAATTTCTTTTGACAGACAAAGTTCTGTGAAACAGTATTTGCCTCCTATCTGATTTTTTTATTTATCTTTACTACACGTAAATGTTCAAGATTCAATCAATTTCAATAGCAGTGAAACATAACACATAAGTAAATACAAAATGCCGTTTTTAAATGATTTCATTTATTAAGGGGGGGAAATTTGTAAAATAAATAAATAAATAATTGAACTTTATGTTTGTGTCCCGCTACATCTGGCATAAAACTAACACAGCATTTCATATAAAGTCATACCAAGAACACAGTGGTAAAATATTAAATATTAGTTAATAATTATAATAATAATTTCATCTCTGCACACAGTCGTACAAAAGAAGGGCAGATTGTGAGGAAAATTGGTCTGAGCTGCTGGTGCTGCTGGTGCATACAGCGTCTGGCTCATGTTCACCCACCAACACCCATCTGCCAGCTGCCTGGATTTGCTTTTATGAACCATGTGGACCTGCATGCAGTGTGTGGCCTCCATGGCAAATCTATAATATGCTGGCCATGTGTGCACTCAGTACACAAAGCCAATCTGCTCACACCTCGACTGAAACTTCAATTAAAGTTCCGTTAGCCAAATTTAAATAATGTTAAATATTTTTCATGTCTTATGAATATGCATTTTTCTCCACTCAGCACGTCTTTGCCCTACATGATAGTTGACTGTATCTGTCAGTATTTGATTTCTCTTTATTGGGTCAGCTGATGTTGCTGATGTGAGACAATGATGGGGACGGTGTAGATGGATTATAGGGTGAGACTCGAGAAGATAGAAGTGAATTACTGTGGCCTCAGAAAGAGATTTATCATCGGCTCACTATAATTGAGATCCTCTATCAGAATACATTTTCCCAGGCTTCACTCACCATTAATCCATCACTGATACAGACAAAATTGGAGCTGTAGTTGTCCAGCCCACAGTGCCACATTGATGGAACAAATAGTTCTCTAAATATCAAATGGACATGAGAATTTTTTTCTTAAAATGTTCCATTTTTTGTTCCAAAATACATCCTTTAAAACTCCAGCAAAGTACTGAACAAAAAAAGACACTTTCCTGCTATTTCTAATAATCATTCAAAATAATCATTGCAAATCTTTTGTAATCTCAAACTGTCAAGGCTTGATGATTCTAAAATGGCATTCAGCTGTATTACCAATGACACTTGAGTCCATCTACAGTTTTTATGGCTCTAATAATTCATGCACCACTCCAAACAGAAAATGTGGAAATTGATGTAGAAAGCTTAATCTAAATGTGTTTGTTTCCACTATTAATTTGGAGAACATTGAGCATCCTTATCATTCCACCCAGATCTGATATTTTCTGTCTCAGTTCATTTGTTATACACATTCATACCCCTACACTAACTTCTGCTCACCTCTCCTGATCACTTGATTTCCCTCACATAAACTCTCATCACATCTCTTCATTCACTCCCCGGTGTAAATATATTTTGTTCACTTCCAACTACCCTCTGCCCAAATTGCCTGTGATGCTTTTCAAGTTGTAGCTTTCATGCCTTTTTTTGTCTTTGGCATCCTGACAGTCTTTTGGACTCTGCCTTTTGCCCATTAATGCTTTTGGTCTCTTGATATTTTAGCCTGCCTGCTGACTTTGCCCCTTGCCCCTTGTCCCCACATCCTGCTTGTGCGTGCATTACTTTTCACAAAGGTGAAGCAGCTGAACTTTTGGAGTCCCTTGTTCTCTGAGCTGTCAGTTTTTTTGGGTTTTTTCTCTTTCTATCATAAATTTCATCTCCTCAATAGATTTAGAAGTCCCATCGCTTCATGTGGGCTTATAGCATGGGATTTCTGCTGAGTCACTTCCATCATATTGTATTCTATTTTTCAATCTCTGCCAAGAGGCAATGTTGAGTTTGTTCATTAAATTGACAGCATTTGTAAATGCAGTGATGGCTGTCATCTTCACGGTCTTTCTAAAAATGACATTGTGACAAAATCACAATTCACATAAAATAATAACAGAAAAGACAGAGAAGATACTTAGTAAAATCCAGTCATTAATCACATGAGATCCACCTTAGTGATTGGAGTTTGAGTTGACCTTAAGGTAGATATATTGTATCAGTTTTAATTAGACAGATCCTAACACCAGTAACATCACACTGGCCTTTCCCACTTCCACTTAAAACATACGATCCGGTTTAAAACATGACTTAAAGAAATACCAATATTTCAAAATATCATTAATAAAAGTTTTGATTTGAAAAATAGAAAGGGCTGTAGTTTTATATTTCCAGTGGTTGCTCTGAAAACTGGGCATGAATTGCAGAGAGATATAAATTAGTGTGCAGCTGTGTATAAGAAAATTGAGAGAAAATATCACATTTGTGAAGATATTAAGTAATACTTTTCTGCTGTGATGTCTCTGCTACCTGTGCTTTTGCTGTTGTCTTGCAGTATGTCTTGACATAGTTGTTACACTGTTAACGTCGGAAGTGAGAACCACCTCCTGTTCTGAAGCTTTTATGTCTCTGTTGAGGCTTAAATCACTGACAGAAACTTCACATTATGCCCCACAGAGATGAAGAGGTTGTAAATGTGCTTTACGTCAACATTTTTCATGCCACTCACCTTTTCCACATATCAGTTCAGCCATTTTCTTAACTTCTTATTCATTTTAGGGTTGTGGGGTTGCTGGAGTCAAAATCCCAGTTGACACTGGGTGAGAGAAAGTTTACACTCTGTCCAGGTCATCGGTCTGTCATAAGGCTAACATAGAGACAGATAGTTATTCACTCTGTTATCTATTCTTACTTTAGTCTATGAGAGGAAGCCAAAGCACCCAGAGAAAACACAAGCATGCACAGGGAGAACATCCAAACACAGAAACGCCTCAGATGACCAGCATGTTCTTCTTATTTAAGTGTAAATTACTGCAAAAAATGGAAACACATTTGTCCCATGTAAGATTGAAACTATAATGTCTTAACACTTAACTTAAAATTAAAATAATTGCCAAAAAAAAGTTTTCTTATTCAGCTAGAGTGTACAGAATCTTTTGACAATTAAAATAATAACAATAAATTCAATATTATTTTGGATATGTAAGTTTTAATTTGTATCATTTTCATTGACGGTCATGAATCAAATCAAAGTATTAATTTGTTTAAAGTACTTTAGTTAATGTTGTGATACTCTTTTGGTGAAAATGAGATCAATCTAGCTTTATTCATAATGCATTAAATGACAGCAAGAGTCGCAAAGTAAAGACTACTGTAAGGTAAAGAGGGGTGCAACAGGTTGTGGGATGAGAGGGGAAAAGATGAGATGAGATGACATCATATGGCACTTACATGAATTTCCTTGGATTTTGAGCTGTTTTTTCCAAAAGGGTTTCAAATGGATCATTCTTAGCTCTGCCTCTTATTTCTTGCATTTAAATTCAATTCATTTATTCAAATACATACTTAAGTGCATAGTTTAATCTTAAGCATAATGTAAGTGAATAATAAATTAGTTTTTCCATTAGTCTTAAGAAAAGAAAATTACTTAAGCAATTGCATTCACTAACATTCAATATGTCTGCATGGTGTGACAGCATGTATAGGAACAGCTTTACCTACATATTCACAAAAGACTCCAAAAGTAAACAAAAGATTGTTTACTCCCCTTCTGTATAAAGCTTTAAACAGGATAAACAGTGAAGACACACACACTAACTAATTCCCCCTCTGAAATAAACAATACAGAAGCAGATTTGGTCACGTTATGAGGCAATTGAAGGCCTGAAGCTCTGCACCAGCTTCCCTTGCCTGTCTGAGTCTCTTCCTGGTGCAAGTGCAAGCTATCAAATGCACACAAATGCCTTGTGAATGCTAATGCTTTGCATAAAAGTAGAACTGATGCCTTTCAAGGTGGTAAATATCATTTTTATTTAACACCTTTAAATATGTATGGAAATGAAGTCATTAGAATCAGAATCAGAGTCATCTTTATTTGGCCAAGTTTGTGCACACAAACAAGGAATTTGACTAATCAGGTTCGCTTTGCATTTCTTTTTTTTTTTTGCATACAAAAAAAGGAATGTTTTTAAAAAGACAATATACTGTATACACAAGGAGAACATAAATATGAGGAGAAGATAAAAAGTAAGAAAAGTCTTAAGAAACTACGCAACTTTTTGGAACATATTGTTATTTGTTTGTTTTTTTTACAGGATGTCCCAGCTGCACTGTAGCCTGAGAAGATTTAAAGTTACTTGCATAACAAATCTGGGACTACTTCTCTATAGGACCTTCAGTTATGGGTGGCAGTGGTTAGCACTGTTGCCTTAAAAGAAGAAGGACCTGGGTTTGAACCTCACAAATGACTGCGGTCTTTCTGTGGAGTTTGCTTGCCCGCCCTGTGCCCACACAGGTTTTCTCTGGTGGCTCTGGTTTGTCCCACAGTCACGAGACATGCTCTTTAGACTAAACTGTGATTTTAAATTGACTGTGGATATGAGACCTGTTGTCTGTCTGTATGATGTCCTTGTCCAAGGTGTATCCACCTTTCACCCTACAACAGCCCATCCAACCGAAAATGGCTGCATGGGCCATCAGTTATCATCATCACTTTCTGTATGCTCATCTAATGTGGAAGGTATTGAGAACATATGGTCACAGAAAAAGAAAATGTCTTCATTTATTAGTCACGTTTTCTAAGAAGAGCACTGAAAGTCATGTTAAAAAAACTAAAAAAGCTATCTTGCCTTGCTGGGTGTAAATGCTGATAAAACTAACTCTGCTTTTTTGTCCCACTTCTTTTACAATCGTTCTTGGGAAGCTTTTAGATCTTCTGACACAACATGACAGGGCATTCAGCTGTCAGGCAGGGTACAGAGGCCAGCAGCTGCCATCAACAACAAACCAGCATCCCGTCTGTCTGGCCTGAGGTGCAAACCAGCACGTTGCAAAAAAGCCCCCCAAAAAACTGTCATGTGCTTTTGTGTGGCATCTGCTCTGTGGTGATAAGGACTGAAGTCAGTTGGTTCACTTTTTGCTTCAAAGCACAGCTAATTATATCTCTCATTGTATTGTTGCTGGAATTAATGTTTAACCTATATGTTCTGCAGAAGAGTTATGACTCTTGATAGTGTGAGTGCGAGGCAGAATGTAAGGCTTTATTCAAAGTGATGTGTTGAAATGCAGGAGCACATCTGCTCCCCTGTGATTACAGAAAAGCACCTATGTTCATATTTTTTTTCTTTATTTTATTTTTTTTACCGAGAGCTGACTTTGGCAGTTCTGCTGTATCTGCAGCCTCAGGTTGAACATATGGACTTGCTGGACCTCTCTGTGATCGCTGTCATTTTGCAGGCTGAAACCCTGGCTTTGTGGCTCCTGGGAAGAACATTTAGGCCACTACAGTTAGTTGGCTGGTGGGTTTAACAGAAGCAGCTACATCTGTCCATTGCCTGAAGTTGCAAACAGCCAAAATATTTTGCTAACCCAAACCCAAGCACAGTGTATTTTTGGTGCATTTAAGTATCTGAGAAGCATTGTGTGCACATTTTTTTTATGCATTTACATACTTGCTGAAAACTTCCACATGTTGTGTGGGGATATAACATGCATTACCACCATACAGTGCTAGTAATAGTACTAGTAATGCCAGCACTCAATGTCTAAAACTGTTTTATTTCCTTTCAATGTTTTAATTTATGCATTATATTAACTTACAGTATCTCAATTTATAGTATTACTTAGATTAGTTGTATTTTTCCCTCTAATAACACCCAACATATTCATAGTCCATGAGATATTGTTGCAGTTTTACTCATTTTTCACCAGCAGCCTTTTCCACTAAAGGTTTGATAAACCTCATTACTGGCCTTTACCTTGTTTCTTCACCCTTAATGAGAGATATGAAAGGTGCAACTCATAAAGTCAGCTGGTTCGGCAAAAAGACAGCCTGAGGCCATTTTTCTCTATTTCTTACAGATAATAAGCATGCCAGTTCATACTTGCGTCTGGACAGTGACGCTTTATGTGAGGTTAGTGATTCTTATGATTATGCATGCATTACACTGGGTGCCAAATCTGACTCCATTTTCCCTTTTGACCTATGTTTTGCTCCTTCTGGGCATTTTAAAGGTGGAATATAGACTACAAGCAACTCAGGAAAAGTAATATTTGTATTTTAACGTCAATAACATGAATGCAGCAAAGCTGAATCCCTGTAGCAATCATTTTGTCCTCTCTATTTTTCATTTTCCAGCCTCTGTGTCACCTATCTTCAATAACAAATCAGCAGTTGATTGCTGTACAGACATTGTCATATTCATCAATACGGGAGCATTGTTGTAAAGTTGTTCTCAACCAAGTATGATAAAGGCCTGACAGCGCTGAGATGGTTTTTTTTTTTTTTTTTTTGCCAATCACTGCACCATCTGATTTATTGACCTCAGTCATAAAACATAACAAGCAACTGTCTATTGTTCAGCTTTGACAAAAAGCACTTCATTTCACACTTTGTGTTCTGCCCCTGCCACCATTAAAATATTTAAACACACTATGCTGTTGTCATAAAAAAACGGTAAATTCTTAATTTCCAATGATTTTTGTGTTTCTGAACCATCAGTCCATGTTTTTGTCCTGAATTTTGTTGAAGGATTCCATTTTTATTACAACCGTAGCTCTAAAATTGAGGCATGGGGAGAAATTAAGAAATATATATACAGAGATATGAGATAAGAAAGAAACCTCATGGGGATCTTTAAATATTCTCTCCAATAAAGGCAAGGGCAAACAACAAATAAGGGCACTGAGTGAAGTGAAAACCAAGGGTGGGAGAAGTTGACAAGGAGAAACATGTTTGATTCAGTCTCTATAAAACTGCAAAATAATATAAAATTAAAGTATATCAAAGCTGACGTGCTTTTATGTTTCACTTCACATAAAAATGGTTAGAAATAAGTGACAATTTGAAAGTTGTTCTTTAAGATAAACATCTGGGTCTTCATGTTGTTTGTGTCTGACTGGTGAAAATATCACAGAGTATCTAAGGCACAAAGCAAAGAAATTCATTTAAAAAGCCTAAATAGTGGTGCAATAAAAACTTGGCTGTATTTAGCTTTCAGTTAAAACAGTCCAGCGGGGAGTTTAATGATCAGTTTCTCCATCATCAAAGAATAGATTTTAGTAATCCATCCAATTAAAAATCTGTTGCTGTCTATGTACTTTCAAGGTCACTTAAAACAGAAATTCAAATAAACTTCTTAAATTCAGGGTCCAGCAGAAACTCATAGATATGAAACTGAAATTCCTCTACAAATAGTGACATTGTTGCTGCAGGATAGCAATTGAACCACAACATGCCACATGTGGGCAGTAACCTTGCTTTTATATAAGAATATAATCACAATACAACCATCTGGCAACGAGCTGAGTCAAGTCTCATATTTGAAAGAGACATGTCACAAGTGAGTTTCACTTGTTTCACAAGCAATTGGTTGCTTGTTGGCACTCTGTTGGTGTTTGTCCAGCAAGTCCATTTGTTCAACATGAGGCGGCAGATACAGCAGAACTGCCAATGTATCTGTGTCTGAGGGGAATTATTTGAAAACCTCTGATAATCTGTCTGAGAGTGCAGTTAGTCCTAATCAGACAGTGATTGCTTGGCAATAGTTTGCCTCTCACCATGCAACCTGTGCAATCGCCTTATTATCAAAACTGGGCACTGCAACTACCTGCAATCTGTGACTGAATGCAAAAAACCTCAGTGCAACAGCTGATTTCTCCTAATCATAAGCAGGTTGGTTTTCAATCTTGTTTGACATTAGCAAATTATTTAACCACATTATTCAATGAGGAAATCAGAAAGGAATAACAAAATTAATTTTGTAGCTTTCCGGTGACATTTTGGGGCTCCTGGGTTTGATAACATTATTTCAGTCTGTTTTTATCCCTCATCTGCAGGTAGCTCCTGCAGTTTGACCTCAGGTCTTTTTTCCTTTTCCAAAAAGAAGTGGAGAAAGCCTTGACTGATCGTTTTCCAATCCTTCAGCTTGCTTGCAGAAGCTGATAATGGATAATTAGTTATCAAAGCTTTGGAGCTTTAGCCAGTCGAGCCCAGGAGCACATTTTCTTTTGATATTTGTCTCAATACAACATTGCTTCACATTCATATACAGGAATGTCCTTCTCCAGCTTTCACTTCCCAGAGATGCACTTTATCCACTCTGCATGTAAAGATGCACAACAGTGAAGATGCAAGGAGCAGAGATAGTGTAGCTGGATGAGTTTAAATCCCTGGGGTCAACCATCTAAAGCCTCGGACAGTGCACAAGAGAGGTGAAGACGAGAGGGCAAGCAGGGTGGAGTGGGTAAAGGTGAGCGTCAAGGGTGATTTGTGACAGAAGGATAGCAGCAAGAGTGAAAGGAAAGATTTACAAGATGGCAGTGAGGCCTGCTATGATGTATGGTTTAGAGACAGTTGCATTAACAAAAAGACAGGAGGACGAGTTGGAGGTGGTAGAGCTGAAGATGATAAGATTTTCATTGAGAGTGAGTAGAATGTGCAAGAGTGGAAATGAGTATGTCAGAGGGATGGCTCAGGCTGAGCAGTTTTGAAACAAAGTTAGAGAGGCAAGGCTGAGATGGTATTGGACGTGCAGAGGAGAGATAGTGGATATATTGGACAAAGAATGTTAACAATGGAGCTGCAGAGCTCAGAGGAGGTTCGTGGATGTAGTGAAGGACATGCAGAGGGTTGTTGTGACAAAGGAGGATGCGGAATGAGGGATATCATCAACACGTGGAAAATGGGGAGTGATGATTAATTGTCCTTGCTGGTGTGTTGGAAGCTGAAGCAGTGACACAGGGCAGCAGAAGCACTAACATATCAGAGGGAGAGAAGGGTGATTTGCAACTTAAATAGAAAACTAAATTAGAATAGTGTATTTGGTTTCTGTGATGAGGAGTGTGAGGCATGTTGAAGCAGTGTGACTTCAGTTGTCTGCCTGAACTAAAATCGGCTTCCCTTGATTTCACAAACTGCAATAAGTTTGGAATTTTTAAGTCCTAATATGTGAGGAGGCAAATAAGACATTTCTCTGAATATTTTTACTCTTAGCCCAATCACTTGTGCAGGCTCTGATGTGCACATTTTTAATGCAATGTTCAGTTGGTAGGGTGATGTATCTATAATGCTCAAATAATCTCAAACTGGTTTCTTGAATATAACAACGAGTTCACTGTCCTCAAAATGACCTCCACAGTCACCAGATCTAAATCCAATAGAGCACCTTTGGGATGTGGTGAAATTGGAGAGCCTCATCATGGATTTGCAGCCAATAAATCTGCAGCAACTCTTTGATGTTATCGTATCAATATGGACCAAAATCTCTTAGGAATGTTTTAGCACCTTGTTGAATCTATGCCAAAAAGAATTAAGGCAGGTCCAAAGGCCTAAAGTAGTCTAACCTGGTTTCAGAAAGGTGTACCTTATAAAGATTCTAGTGAGTGTGTATCTGGCAGAGAGCTATCTTTACAGACACTAGGTTTCAAAAATCAGATTACAATAGAAGGCTGGATATAATCTTTTAAATCTTTTTTATGTAAACACTTGGCACTAGAGCAGCTCAGTATTTTTTCCCAGACTAAAGTACAAAAACAAATGCAACAATAGAAACTCGAGCAGATGTTTTCTTGTTCAGTTCCTGTGGAGGTGTGAAGAGTGTGAATAGTATGCTTTTGTGTGCCATCATTTCATTCAAGTATAATCAGAAATAAAACCTCAAAACAAACCTCAGGAGATGAACAGCTTTTTCAATAGTGACTCGCTTCAATAGCTCCAGCTGTTAGGTGACCTGTTCCATATTCCCATCAAAATTCCCCAAGTGAAAAATCAAGGAGCTCTCTACCTGAATAATTGATAAATACCCCTCACCAGTCGTCAACATAGGGCATGATCAAAAAATAAAACATGAATCAACGATGTCTGTATCTGCTGTCTAAATCCATGTAGACTTCACTGAATATAGAGCAGATATTTCTGTTTCTACATGCGGTCATTAAGAAAAACCTCTGTACTCTCAGTACAGTATTTTAAATATTCTGTTGCTAGTGTGTCAAAATCCTTCACATTTCCCAAGATCTTTCTGCATTCATTAAAAGAAAGTTTTTCACTGATTTGTGCTGGTGTAGTTGAACATTTTTGTACAGCTCTGCTGGAATTAGTTTTATTGCTTATAAGATATTGAATAGTAAAATACTAAAAGAAGAAATTCTCTGAGAGTCACTGACACACTGACATATGATGATTTATTGCTCAGTTATGTCAGTCCTTTGAGAAATAACGTAATGAAAAAACAAAAGGTACGTAATAAAATTATTGTTGGTTGGTTGGTAGACAGATTTTTTGGTTTTTGACAAATAGAAAATACACCCCTTTTGATTTTTAGCCACACTTATAACACTGCTGCCAATGTCAGTCAATGATTTGACGTTTTTTTTGTCTGTACACTTAAAAAGTTAAACAACTGTTGGATAGATTGCTCTGAAATACGTGCTAGATGAATTGTACTTAGTTGGATTGCCAACTGGCTTTTCCTCTTTTGAGCCTTTTGAGTGAGAGGTATTAGTGTAAGGACCAATTTTCCTGTAGAATTTGAGTTTGGTTGAAAGCATACCCCGAGAGTTTCTGTAGTTCTAGCAGAGTGTTGGAAAAACAGTGTTGGAATATTTCAGTGCATCGTGTTACTTTAAAGAGTCAAATTTCCAGTTAAGGATCAATTTATATCGTAAATGAAGCAACTTTAAAATTAAAAAGTAAAACAGAAGTTTAAAAATAAAATCAGACAGGAGTACACAACATTAAAGAACAATGACACATCTCCCCAACTAACCCTCATATTTAACATTTATTTTAACACTTATTTTAAATTAAGTAATTCATATAATTTCAGAATAACCAGAACATTTCATTACAATTTTTAAATCTGGTAAAATTACATGAATTTTCAAGTTGGGAAGAGACCGCTTGACACTAGCCAAGAGAAAGTGTTTCAATTACTAGTCTGAATGATGCTGCAGTTTACGCCATGCATTTGAGCTCATTCTCAGTTCTTTTTATATGTTGCAGGTTTATATGTTCTTATGTTCATACTTTCCATATATATTGTTGCTTTATTCAAAACATCCTTGCAGGGGTTAGTGTTTGGGACAGGAACATTTCCTGATTTTTCCTTTTTTAAAAAAAAAAAAAACAATAAAAAAACCCACCTTGTAGAGGGGGTTTCTTTTTTTACATGGGGATGTTTTCTTTTGTTTGTTTTATGAGTTATGAATCATTTTCCAAGATTATTATAGGGAGATCTTTAGTTATGTAAATGAGCTAGCAAGTCTGTGGGTATTATGTGATTCTCTGATGTCAGTATTGCTTTGTAGATTTACTGGCTTGATCTATTAGTAAAAAAGCACTATACAAATAGCGCTTTTCTAGTCCCTAAGGACCCCAAAGCGCTTTACACAACCAGTCATCCACCCATTCACACACACATTCACACACTGGTGATGGCAAGCTACATTGTAGCTACAGCCACCCTGGGGCACACTGACAGAGGCGAGGCACTGGCGCCACTGGGCCCTCTGACCACCACCAGTAGGCAACGGGTGAAGTGTCTTGCCCAAGGACAATCACAAGGCAAACTCCCAACTCTTGAGCCACGATCGCCCCAGTACTGGTTAAACAAATTAGGGGTGCAGACAGCTAACACATCATAGAGAGTAAATACATAGCTTATCTCGGGGAACTCATAATATATGCTAAGTGGGGGGACTTTTAATGACTTGCTAAAGAAAAACACTTCTAGTAGTAAGGAACGTAGCAATAACAATTATTTGCTGTTTATTCTGTTGCCTCTAAGAGCAGACTGGTCTCTGCACTAGTGTTGTAGCAAATTGGGTTAATGGTAAATTATTAGAAAATTAGGTCTTAAAGAAAAAAAAGTGTTTTGTTACACTTTAAAACTTCATTACCAGTGAATAGTTGGTATTGACTTAAAAAGACAGATGTGCTTTCTGATAGATAAATGGGATACTTCACCCTATATTTTTCCATGCCTTGGGCTACATCAGTTTATTTTTCTGCTCCCAATGCGCTGAAATATTTTCAGATTTATATCCTACAACGATGAGTGCTTTTCTGAGAAGAGTCTACAGCCGAGACTCAGGGAAAACAACCCCTCCCCATAAAGGACAAATGGTGTTAAATGCAGGGCACAGATAAAAATTGCAAGATAGAAAATGAAAAGATACTGTGAAGAAGTTTTTTTTTTTCTCCACACGCTCATTGCTGAGGAAGTCAAATCTGATACGAGGTTATAGAAAAGGCATCTCAGATGACTGAATTTAATGGAATGGCAAATCCAGCTTTTCAAGTTGAGCAGTGAGAATGAGAAATGTGGCTGAGAAGCAAAATGTCCAGAGCTTGACATCAAATAACGCCGGCAGTGTCTCATGATATCTGCTGTTCTTCAAAAGCAGGAAAATATTAGGAGTTACTTTGCTCTGATGTTTTTGGTGTTAATGACATTGAATTTTTAGAGAAGACTTCTTCTTCTAAAGGATGAAAAAGCAAAAACAAAGCATCGGTGGCCCTCTGAAGGGCATGGGTGATTTCAGGGCTTTAATGAGGAGAAATGAACAAAAGGAGTAGAGATGACAAAGGCCGCTGCAAGTAAACATGACCCTCCTAAATTCTGTCCCTGCATATCCCCTCTTGGGAGTAAACAATGAAAAAGCTGCACACCCCTCTCCTCTTTTAAGAGGAAAATGTCAGTGTGACGTGCCAGCTACTGATGCGTCCTAATGAGAGACTCCCACCGCCACTACCACCCTCCCCCCAAGTCAGAGATGCCTATACAGCATCTATACAGTGGCCAACTTAGCCTTTCTGCCAGTAAGTAGACTAATTGGTTATTAGCTGTATTTATTGCCAGAAGAGGGGTGACTTGTGTGAGGAAGGAGTGACAATAAAAGCTGTAACTGGTCTATAAACATGAAAAGCTGATCACACTCAACGTGTTTTGCCATAGCATGCATCTTCTTTAGGGTGAGCTTACATAACTGCGCAGGTTGTATCACTTCATTTTACAAATAATTCACATAGTTCTGAGGATGTTTTTCACACCTATCGTTTGTTTTCTCTGGTCCGAATCAGTTGATAAGTAAGTAAACTTTCCCCTGGTTTGAGTTCTTTTCACACAGAGAAGAATCCAAGTGGACTCCAAAGAAACTAAGATTTGCCATTACAAACCACAGGAGAATTTTCAGTCCACTTATTGGTTAGATGTGTCGGGGGACCCTCAATGAACTGAAGCAACATTGCGGGCCAAAATTCATCCCCAACAATGTAAGACAGTGATGAACGATTTCTCATTTCTGCTAACGGTGGTTCTATAAGCCACTGAATCACAGGGTGTAGTTAGTTTTTCACAGAACTTTATTCCTCTTAAACTCAGGCAAACTGCAGAGTCAGGTTATTAATCTATGGAAGTTTGTGATTATAAGTCACAGCTTATATGTGACGATATTCTTCAGAGATGGTGTTAACAGACAGAAGTTGATTAGTACAGCTTTAAACTCATGTAACATAATTTACAATTAAACAAATGATGTCACAAAGATGGTGTTACTTTGTAAAGCAGAATTTTGCCAGATGCTTTACAGACCACAGGTCTTGGCTCCAAATTGAATTAATACCGCTAAGACAAGTTAGCATTGATCACCCCGCAAAAGAGAACAAGTGTTTTAGTTTAGCATTTCTTTCTAAATGCAGACATTCTCCATGTCCTTTTGACAAAACTAATTTAGTTGTTTGTATCGACTAATCCTGCATTCATAATTTGACATTTAAAGCACAAACTGCAGCCCACTGATTGGATAATAAAACCTCTGCTTCTACACCAGTGCTGATTTCAGGTAGATCATTGAATCTCGTCTCTGTCTTCCTGCTCATATTTTTTTTGCTCACACCCTGTTACCATACGAATTAAAGATAGTGTGAGAATAACATTAATTGCAACATATATTGATTAACAGCAGTTGCATGAATTTCACATTTAGTCTCGATTCTGGACGAGTCGTGAGGTAATTTACAGAAGATCTAAGACTCTTGTGGCCTGGCTCTTTGGGTAGGAGGGGCAGGGCTGTGAAATGGTTTTGAAACAGGCGATGCCAGAATCAATTAAATCTTTGAACTTCTTCTAAACCTCGGAGAGAAACAGAGAAAAGGCGATAAAACTGGATTAATGTGTCATTTAGCTTCTGTTAAGCGTCTACCAGCAATGTTTCCTGCTACCTGCAGCTAAAATGGCAAGGGAAGGAAGAGGAAAAAGGTAATTTATAATGAAATCAAAGCATCAGTGACCTTCTTCACATCACTGTCAGATAAGAGCAGTCTTATTTTAACCATATTTCTGAAAGCAGTTGAACTTGTCTCTTCATGCGCTTCCACATCAAGTTAAAATTAAAAACGAGTCATTCTTTGAAGCTACACATTTAGACAAAAGGCGCAAAGGAACAGTGTGTCAGTCTGTAACAAAATGCAAATTACTGTTTTTCTTTGAACGACTCTTATGTGAGTGCTTATGTGTTAAAGTGGAGCGGTGTTACCGTGACTTGCTGTTGGAAACAAAGTAAAAGCAGATAAGATAAGACAGTCAACAGCAAATTATTTATTTAAAGAATCTGTTTCTCTTGCACCCCTCACACTGACTTGAATGTGACCACTGAGTTGCAACCCTGAGGTGCCAACAGAGTTTTAGTGTGAAAAATTTAAAAGGTACTCAGCAAAGTGAATTGGCAAAGTGAACATGTGCAAGAACACTTTTACTTTCTAACATGGATGCAGTATTTCTACTGTTCAGTCTGCAGTGGTCAGAGGGAAAGATAAGTACAAGGATTGGTCCACTGCTAACCTCTTATAATGCAACTCATCCTCCATTTAGTGTGGGAAAGTCAGTTACTGAAAATGGACTTCCTGCATTATGTTTTATTGTGTCTGTTTGTGAAGGATAATGCTGCAGCATTAATGGATTTATTTATTTATATTCCAAATATCCATTCAACCTTACCATGCCTGGGTGGTGACACGGTGGTTAGCATCACTGCCTCACAGCGAGATAGTAATGGGTTTGAAGCTGCTGACCGGCTGGAGCCTTTCTCCGTGGAGTTTGAAAATTCTCCTTGTGCCTGCTATGGTTCTTCCATGTACTCTAGCTTCCTCCCATAGTTCAAAGACATGAATCTTAGGTTAATTAGTTAATAGCTGGTCTGAGTATGAGCATGATTAGTTGTGCCCGTGTTAGCTCCATGACTGGTGACGTGGCCTGGGTGTACCCTCCTCTCACCCTATGACAGCTGGGATAGGCTCCATCGCCACCTGCTATCGTGAACTGGATAAGTGGTTAAGAATAGATGGATGGACTCGGCGTATGAAGAGACATGGATATACAGTAGAAATCTACTTCAAAGGCATCAAAGGTTTTTTGTCAGTACATATGAAATTAGTTAGTTTTTTGACTTTCTTTTATCTATTAGTTGTCTGGCATGTTTTTACTGGATCGGATGATGTGTTGTCTTTCATTTGGGTTTATGGTTCCAGCTTATTTTACAATCCTGGCTCAGACTCAGATTTTTTGCTTTATAGCTAAAAAAGGAAAACGTTTGGAGAATGGACCAAAGAGTGGACCACAATTCCTCCACAGGGGTGTGAAGGACTTATTGCTGCCAAGGGTGACACAACCAGTTATTATGTTAAAGGAGTAGTTACTTTTTCACATGGAGGCAAGCTGGTTTGGATCAGTTTTTATATTAATACATTGTCCAATATGGAAAATATTTCAGATCATCAAACCAGTTAAGTGTGACAAATATAATATAAACCTAGGAAAGCAGGAGGGAGGCAAATACTTTTTAACAGTGTGTGTGTGTGTGTGTGTGTGTGTGTGTGTGTGTGTGTGTGTGTGTGTGTGTGTGTGTGTGTTCAACTGCAATGTAATATACAGGGTGGGCCATTTATATGGATACACCGTAATAACATGTGAATGGTTGGTGATATTAAAGTCCTGTTTGTGGCACATTAGTATATGTGAGGGGGCAAACTCCTCAAGATGGGTGGTGACCACGGTGGCCACTTAGAAGTCGGCCATCTTGGATACAACTTTTGTTTTTTCAATAGGAAGAGGGCCATGTGACACATCAAACTTATTGGTAATGTCACAAGACAGGACTTTAATATCACCATCCATTCCCATTTTATTACGCTGTATCCATATAAATGGCCCACCCTGTATATCACAAAGCTTTTTAAATGCATAAAACAAGTCATCTGTTCTTCATCTTTAGCAATTTATGAATTTGATTTTCTACATAAGCAGAACAAGATTCTTAAAATCAAAATGCAATATTTAGGCTCATAAACTTATGATTTTAATGAAAGCAGCTAGCAAACGTTATTGAATCAGCATTCACTTAATTTAGAATAGCTTAAATATATGTGTGTGTGTGTGTGTGTGTGTGTGTGTGTGTGTCGTCATTGCTTTTTTCCCCACTATTGTCAAAATCGCCTTGAACAGTAAATTTTTTGAAATAAATACTCTCTTTTAGCAGGCAGCTTATCTAGTTTTATATTAACCGTGTACCTGAAATCTTCATCTGCCTTGTTCATAAGACTGTAATCGATGTTGTAATCGAAGGTCCTTTCCCTGCTCACGGTCCGAATGAATATACAATGAATATATTGATCGCGTAACGGTGTTTGATGTCTTGGCTTCATACTCCACTCTCATTACGTTGGATGTTAAAATGACAGGATAGGATAAATTGCAGACTGTCTGTTTTAATTGGACGGTATTTTCTAGACAGTGAAATTACAAGAATAGACACAAGACCTTTTGAAAGGCTTGTCTCATGTCTCGGTCAAACAGGGATCACTGATTAAAGCAAAATGTGCACATCAATTTTAGTTTGTAGCAAAACACATTTGAGTTCCTCAGCACCTGCATTAAGAGTTTTGAAGCTTAGATCTCAGTGAGAGTTACATAAATTAGTTTCGAAATAACAGAACTAAAACCCAGAAGTTCATAAATCTGATTTTCATCTTGTTTTTCCCAAAAAATTCTACTTAGACCATTAGATTAAAATAATAGACTGAAACTGAAGCACTAACAATATATCCTGAGTAATAAGCTGTAAAAATATGATGACTATAAAGTAGGTTCTTAATATCAGCCATGTTTTTGCTATTTTCTGACTGGACCTGTGGAGGTGGTAATAAATGTGGTAAAACAGTATATCTTACAAGGCTACCAAACTACTATACTATCCCTCGAGACTGCTTGGCAAGCATGAGGCAACCATTGGTCACTAGGGAAAAATTAGTATTGTCCAACTAGTTTCTAGCAGACTGTATGGCAGTTGCTGATTTGTCACTCACTAACTGCTTGCCATGAGGTCATGAAACTGTGAAAATTGCTGTGCAAACCATTGTTTTTCTTCGAGGCAAAAGTGGTATGTAAGAGTAGAATGGAATCGAATAAAATGGAATAGCCTTTTATTGTCATCGTACATGCAAATGATGACTGTCGTAATCTACTTGCAATGAAAGCAAGCAACTTTCGGCAACAATTCACCAACCATTCAGGGAAATACTGGTGCTGTTTAGTTGTTGTTGTTGTTGTTGTTGTTGTTTTAAATGCCCCCAACACTGAGGCTTAGCAACCATTTACGCAGCAACCTCCACCAGCCACTTGCTGGTTGGGGAACTGGTTCAATAACGTTTTCTAATCGCTTCACTGAAATCATTTCAATGAAATCATAAGGACATTGTGGTGTGGCTTTTTAAACTTCTGTTCTGCTCATTAATTATTAATGATGATTTAGATTTTAAAATCAAAATCATAAACTGATAAAGATGACAGAAGATTTTACTAACAATCTCGAGTAACCACTCATACAGGCAGGGAATACACATTTTTCCCTAGCGGCCAGAGGTTGCCAGGGTGTCACCAATGGATCTCTAGGCCTATGTGACTGAGGCCCAATATATGACCTCTGCCTCGCATATCGATAACACATCTGTTGGACCTCGTCTGATATTTTTATCTTAACAAAGTGGAATAGAGTGTCTATAAGGAAGCTCTTCCCCCTCACTAAACCATAATTACTGTCAGAAATACAAACAGGGATAGCATCCTTTGGGGAAGCTCTTGGATGACTATTTATGAATATGGTGATGATTATCTGTCCCAATTTAAGCCTACTGTCACGTATTAAATAAAGAAAGGATCGAGGATAACCAGTGGTGTGATCTCTGAAGATAGTAACCATTATTATCATTACTATAAGAGCTAAAAAAAAAAAAAAAAGGGTTAATTTGATCATTTTTATATATATAATAAATAATATAAATACACCTAGCATGAGCTTGGTGTTGGCCAGTCTGCTACTTAAAGTGAACAAAAAAGGTCTCTAAAACCCTGAGAAATATACACCATATATTCATCACAAAACAAAGCTTTTCATCAGTTAAGTTATTTTAGGACTATATAAGGTTAATGAGAATATTCTCCATCCATCCACTCTTGGCCGTTTGACAGTTTGCAGGGTCTTAGATATACTAAGGATTTCTTAAAGGACATTTTGTCATCGTATTGATTTGCATTAAATAGTTTCAACAGCCTTGCATTTCTTACCAAGTGTACTGTGTACCTTAGGGTTTGAAGGCGCAGGTAAAAAGCTCCCAGTGTCTGCAAGAGCTTTATCAGAGGTCTACATCTGTACCACTGTGAGTTAGCATTGCACAGAAGGGATTTCTATAAAATGATAATGCTTTGTGTTTGACATTCAAAACATTTTCCCTTCACAAGCATGGGGGCATGAGTAAATATAATTTGATAAAATCTTTGTGCATTGTGGGGTGGTTTCATCACTTTGAACTATCTTTAATGGGATCAAATTGAATAATTTAACACGTACTGCTTTTCCTCCCAAAAATTAGACCATGCAGGACCTGGAGGTTTGTTGTTCTCTTTCAGTGACGTCTTTTTTAACTGTTATCTGTTCCCTTACAACTATTTTTCTTCTGTTAATGATGAGTGTGTTTTGGTTGTATGTGCATATCTTTTTTCCTGCACTATGGGAGACGGCCGTAACTCAGTTGCCTTGCTGTGCACGCATTGAAAGCACACTTAGTGTTGCACTCCACACAGGGCTGGAGTGCTTCTGGGAAGCTTAGGGAATACTTTCCCAGTCTACACGCACTATGCACGTGCCCTACTCTTTGCCTCAGGTGTTTGGCTGTGCTTTACTTGAATTAGCAGCAGTGTTTGTTCTGCTCAAGAGGAAACCACTCTCCAAACACAAGGTTAAAGTGAGTCACGTGATCTGCTTAATAGAAGAGTCATGTGACACACTTTTAATTGCTTCGGTCTTTGTTTGAACCACTGCAGTAATTGTATTGTGCTATCATATTTGTCAGATGTGATTATGTAGATGTACTAAAAAACACCAAGTTGCCAAACTCACTCTGTCTAAACAACACCAACCTGCCCTAATAGCTACTTCTGGGATTCACCGCAGAGGAAATCATCTCTGTAGGCTTAATTAATCACCACCACAAGCAGTCAGATGAATGGGGCTTCAGGCATGCTTGCCCAGATTGAAAGACTTGGAGAAGTTTTACGCAGGCCTTAGCCTAACCACAGAGTTCTCTTATCGAGAGCTGAGACACTTCCTCTGTGCTTCACAGCAGTGAAACAACTGTGGGTTGTATGTAAGTTTCACTGCCTCGGGCTTGTATCGTTTTCTGTCTTCTCTCAGCTTGGATGTTGGCTGGCTTTTTGATTTGTAAATGTTTCTCTGAGCATTTTTATAAAATACAGCTACGCCACTGTGATGTATCAAAGATAAATAACTTTGTGTACAATACCGCACCACATTTGATAAATGCAGGAGACATGCAGTCAGCTGGTAGCTTTCTGTGCAGCAAGACAAATACATTCAATCATCAGCTCGTGCTTCAGTGCAATCTATTCCTTGTTACTGCGCACAGTATTTAAAGCATTTAAAGCTCACAGTCTAGTTGGTACATGTGGAGACTATACAACTAGACTCGAAAGAGTGTTAAGTACATTAATAGCTGCATGTCCTGCATTGTCAACAGTGCTATGCAAGTTCACCTCTAACCTCCTAGGACTTGGCGTCCACGTGGTGTCCACATGTGGACATCACATTTTTGGTTGTCTAGACCAAAATACTAAATTTTGCTTTACAAGGGCCTGATATCCACTTACAGGGACATTATACTGCCACTGTTCTATTGAAATTTTAAACAAATATCCTCATATGTGCATCTCATTTTTGTCAGGAACAAAAATCAGGTAAAAAGAGAAGAAGAGTTCGGGTCTTATGAAGTTAAAATAGAATAAATATTAAAATGACCTACAGGTTAGATTAGTTACAGGTAATTCCATCTGGACTCAATGCCTCATTTACATTTATAGTTTGCATGTTAGAATTTTTAACCTAAAAGTGAAATTTCCTCCATATTTCTCTGCAATATTTTTGCCTTCTTGAGCACAGCACAGAGTAATTTTCAGAACAAGATCGACTGCATAATGCAAGACTGCATTATCACATTTACATGCTGTATTTGTTAGCAAACAGTACATTTACACACCAGGAATTACACAAAACAAGATAATTCATTTGGAGTTGTATTTCGTGCCCAGTGACGAATATATGAGTGTAATGTTTGCTTTGTTCATCTCTAATTCTGCCTCTATCCTCCAAATTCTCCAATGTTTACTAGCTTGTCAGCTTTGTCTGTACTGCCTGCTGTTTATTGTTGGGCTAACACACCATGTGTTTGTAGAGTTTTAAAATTTCTTATTTGTAAAAAGTGATATTAAGCTGAAACAGAAATATTCAGTGAAGGCCTGCATTACAAGATGCCCAGAGGCTATTTAAAAAAATTTTTAAGAGACCATTTTAAGGTCAGACTCAGGGTCGAGGTACAAAACTATGATTATGTCCTCATGATAACCAAATGTGTACAGGATAGAGACTGTGTTTTAATTTAACGGAGTATAAACTTTGTAGTTTTTTTTCCCTTTCAAAGCACAGTAGTATTATCTCCTGCCTTTCAGAAGAAGTTTTTCGTTCTGTTCATAATGTAATCCTGTTACACCTGCTGCCCCTTCATATTGTTGTATTTAATCTGCTCATGAATATTAACCTTTCTCACACACACACACACACACACACACACACACACACACACACACACACACACACACACACACACACGTCTGTAACCTGTCTTTTGTATGCAGTCTCAGTGAGGAGTCACCCCTCACTTCTCTTTGGGTATTTGAGAGTTCTTAGTTTATTTTGCTCACGTTTTATTGGTAAAAAAATAATAATAGTCTTCAGTTAATAGAATACTGTAGCTGTATTAAAACAGCTTAAAAATGAATAAATCTGAACTTTGAAAATTTAATTAAATGAAGAAATTCTTTTTGTCACTCTTCTACTAAACAGCTTTTTTTTTAATAACCATACATAAATGTTTACGTATGGTAGGATGTGAATTATCCCTGATAGCTGGAGTCTTTCAGCAGGGAGCTGAAATACTGAAGGTTTATAATGGAAATTGTCTCTTTTTTATTGTTCTATAGTTTCACTATGCTGCAGGGCACTGATGCCTTCTCTTAATGAAATTATTAACACATGATACGCCAGAACCTCTTTTCATTAGATTTCATTTCCTGCTGATGAGGCCATTTTAATTTACAATATGTTATTATTAACCATGACACAGAGGTAATTTTTTATAACGTTAATTATTTTCTGACTATTTTTTCTCGCCTCTAGAGTCCCTCTGTTTGCAATCACGTTTTCTTAATATTACTAACAGCCTCAGTTTTCAGACCTGTTGCACACTATTCACTGAAATGAAAAAAGTGTTTTAATAAGTGTATTAATAAGCATCACAGAAAATATTTTGGGATTAGGTATTGTAAGTATAATTGTAAGTGTTGTAAGTATTGCAAGTATAGCTTGAAAACTTTTATTGTGTCTCTTTTGAGATTACATCACTTCATTTTAAAAAAGTTTATGCGCTTTATTTGCTGTATTTTTGGTGATTGACCCTCTTATGGATAAATCACACTCACACTGTTAAACACACTCAAAACTTTACCTCTTAAGTTCATTAATGTCTCTTGGAAGCTTTACAAAAGGTTTAAATGATGCTACCATTGCTTTATGGAGTCTGGTCATGAAGTGAGTCTATCAACACGGACCGAAAGCTGTAATGTCGCATTCATCAAAACTTAAATGTCTCTAAGCTCTCAGTGCTGTCAGTGCAGTCACCGTGTTGAATTTTTCTGCTGTCAGCCTTTTAAACACAGTCCTTTTACAGTCTCATGTAGTGTAAGAACACAGTAGGATCGTATTTTCCAAGAAGGATCACACAATACCAAGTGATTAACTATTAAAGAAAGGTAAAAAGTGTACTGGGCACAACTAACAAGGTGCCGACTTCCTCCAGCAGCAAAGGAACGTAATCCATTAAACGACACCGCCCTGAAGACTCACTGTAGCCAGTTTCTCCACAGTACAGCAACATTGTTGACATTTTGGCGTCCACTGTTTAAAAAAGCTGTCCAGCTTAGACGTACGCCTGGCCCTCCTGGAAATCCTGCATAAAGATTTTTAGGCACTGCGCGAGTCGGTGGAGTTCAGCCAGCAGCAGGTGGAAACACTGGCTGCTGAAAATGCCACCCTCAAAGAGTTGGTGAATTCCTAATTGAAGGAATGACCCAACTCTCAGAAGAAAAGAAAAAAAATCAAGGAAACTGTCATCAGGTTCCAGGCCTGCAACACGAGGGACAACTTGGTGTTTTCAGGAATACCAGAGAAGGCAGAAGAAGACCCAGAAACAACAGTGAGTCATTTCTTCCAGACTCACCAGAAACCTGGAGGATGTAGTTAAAAACATCAGCTTCCCTCGTGTCCATTGTTTGAGCTGATCGTTCTTGGCCAAATTTGAACACTTAAAAAAAAAAAAGAACTGGTGAAGAGCCACGGCCAGGAGCTAAGAGGAACAGACTTCAGCGTCAACAACCAGTTTTCCAAAGACATCCTGGAGTGACACAAGGTTCTGTTAGAGATCTGAAAGAAATTCATCCAAGAAGGCTCTCGAGCTTTCATCGCTGTTGATAAACTGTGTGTCAACAGCCAGCTTTATTGCGATCAAAACACCACGCCATGACTGTATTGAGTCAGGTGACCTGGATCTACACAAAAGCCACTTTCTGCTTTTCCCTTCTCACTCTCCTTTCCCACTAACAGACATGTCTACGGAGAACAAATATTGCTGGTTTAATCATCTTAGCCTGTAATTTTTCTTTTTTTGTCATTTTTTCTTTTTTTGTCATTATGTGTTAGCCCTGCGACAGACCATCCATCCATCCATGGGGATGGTTAGTTGATTTAGGTTACTCAAAATGGTTCTTGGGTGGCTGCATTAACTTATTTCCCTTGTCACCATTCATATCTTTTCTCTTCTCCCTCAGCACTCAGCGTTATGTATGCTTTGCCTGAATGCTGGAATTTACCACATAAACGTAAACATCACAATAACAAATAAATAAATATTTTAAAGACTTCATCACAGATTAATCCTTCTGAATTTCTGCTATATCAGAATATAAAATAAATATTTAAAAAATATAAATAAATATTTTAAAATATAAATAAATATTTGTATTTTTATTGAGCCAGTAGTGGTAGCAATCTGACAAAATATAGCTATCAAAACAGTTCAAATTGAAAATACAGACCATAAGATAAGCCTGTATGCCGATGATATATTACTTTTCCTTAGGAACTCACAAACCTCTCTCAGAAAGACGATCACACTTATAGATAAGTTCTTATCCATATCATACTATTCCATCAGCAGTTTTGCCTCTGAATTGCAATTTGACAAACACCACCACCCCACTACAGTCAGGTAACATTAGATATCTAGGTATATATGTTTCTGCCAGGTGCCTCTCAGTTGCCACCATGAAAATTATGATTTTGCCAAAAATAAACAATTTTTTCTCAGTTATCCCTAATAAATCCCCTTTACTTGGTTTAAATCACTAGACTCGGTGGAAAAGTAAAAATCTCTAATTTGCCTTTCATAAGCTCCAGTATTAAGCATCAAAACTGCTTTAAAAGCCTTAACATAAAAATCTTTCTGATAGCCTGGTGGGACATCTTAAAAATAACTAAATGTTCATTTTTCAATTGTAAACTAACACACATTTGGAACAATCCAGATATCTGTCAGGAAAAGAAAATACTAAAGTTTACATCGTGGCATGAGAAAGGGATAAAAAATCTTGAACATGTTATATGGAAAATCTTATGGGCCTTAAACACTCAAACATATGCACCCACTGCAAAGAGAACTCTGCTGAGAACTGTGTGCATGATATATGGTCCTACACGCCTGTCCAGAGGTTCTGGCAGAGGCAGGAAAGCTCGCCTCTTCTGGGTGGGTCCAGGTGCACGACCTGGGGCCCTGGGATTGTAGGTAGCAGACAGTTGGTGCTGCAAGCCATCCCCCCTTTTCAAGGATGATCATTCACAGTGGACACAATGGGTGACGCTGTGGAGCCCATGGCACATCCTTGTTTTTTGTCTGTAGAAACCCTCGCTGTATTTAAAATATGTAGTGGTAAGGCAGAGGTCTAACAGTGGGCAAATCTGATCAGGGCCAAAGCTGGTTCTGTCTTCTAAGGAGCTGTCTTGCTTTAGTCATTTTCTGACAGTTTCCACTGCCTCAGTTGTATATCTGCAAGTAACGAGTGAAACCACATCAAAGGACACTACGGTTTCTTCTGGATCCAGTATAACCCAGATAGCAAGCAGGTCTGGCCCGGATCTGGTACCAAGCCGGCACTGCTGGCTGACTTCTGGCATGATAAGACGTATGTCATCCACATATGGGCCAGGCCTGACATAGATGGTACTGCCTATGTGATGGCATGCCATATCTGGCTCGATTGTGGTTTGGTTTATTTGGCCCAGGCCTATAGAAAACAGGTCTGGCCTGGATCTGGCATCAAGCTGGCACTTCTGACTGATTGGTGTCATGGCAGAGTGTATGTCAACCAGATGTGGGCCAGGTCTGGAAATGATGGCACTATTTATGTTCCTATCTTTCTATTTTAGTTAGAAGACCCAAATGCCATGTTGCAATACTATACTGCTATGGTAGCCAACATTTCAAATGCAGGTTTGACAGGTTTGTGAGTGTACACTTTATCCAAAACCTAGTGACGGTTTACTCATCTTTGCCAGTGGGTGGCTGTAGCTCAGGAGGTAGAGCAGGTCACCTACTAATCAGAAGGTTAGTGGTTCAATCCTTGGTTCCTCCAGTCTGCATGTCAAGAGTGTGAGTGTGTATGAATGTAGTTAGGAAGCACTGAGTTTGGAGAAAGTGTATGGCATGTTGTATAAAGCACTTTGAGTAATCCGGGACGCTAGAAAAGCACTATATAAGAATCAGTCCATTCACTGTCTGAACAGAGCTTTGTCATGTTACGTTTGCACTGTTTTGCATGTTCTGACACATGTTGTTATTACATGGCTTGATTAAGGTACGCATTCGGCTGACATCTGGGGCCAACTTACAACTTACACATGGCCCACATACCGCAAAGAATGACGGCCCTTTGGTGGCCCAGATCAGGTTTGCCAGAGGTAGTTCACACATGGGCCAGCACAGGACCATCAGTGTGTCTGCAGCTGGCCTTGTGCTGGCCCATGTATGGGCCAGATCCAGGCCATACAATTTTGCTATGTGGGAAGTTTCTGGACCTTGTTGGTGAAGTCAGTGGAGTTTTTGATGTGATGGGGTGCGTTCCCCAGAAGGGGAGCTAGAATATTGGCGAGGTTCTTGGAAATGCTGTAGGCAGCTGAATTTATACTGCTAACTGTTTATACTGTCTGAGTGGGACTCCATCTTTGCGGATCTTCGGAGGTCCCACCCACACACCTAACACCCACTCACATCTTGCGTAATTTGATCTCAATAAGTCACATGATAGGGTGAGGCAAGGTCTCACAGTAGTTTCGCCCGAAACCTTCTGCTGATAATGACCCACACCCTTTTTAACCCTTGGATCATGTGATGATGCACATGATAAATAGTGGGACAGTGAACCTCTTAAGGGACAACTCTCACTAAGGCTTAAATACCTGTGACTTTCCACCATTTGGTCTTAGAACTGAGAGGTGAAACGTCTTCAAGAAACTTACAGAAGTCCAGTCACTTTTCTTTGCAAGCTCCTTAGATTACTGTGACCTGGATGACTTAGAGCCTACACATACATTGTTGCTTTATGTACCTGTGCATTTTTGAATGTTTGCGTTCCAGGTGTTGTATATTTTTTGTTTTTTTTTTACAGGTGCAGCAGCTGGCAATACATTGTGCATTTCTAGTTGTACTTCATCCTTTCATTATGTCTTCCCCAACCCCTCCTCTTTTTTTTTGCCTGTCCTGCCTTAAACATTGTCATACTGTATACCACATATAATGTAATAACTGAAATAACAGAAATAGAAATAAAGAAATAAACAGATAAACCATGAACAAGAGGAGCCTATAGAGAATTTATAGAGCTGGTCTTGGAAAAGCAAAATGTGTTTGGCACAGCAGTGCATATAATTCTGATTGATAAAACTGCCAGACAGGACAGGATTTAAAAGGAAATGGAGAAAAAAACTATGAAAGAAAGGTTGTGTCTGTTGCTGTAGGCAAATTGGTTTCACTTTGTCCTGTCTGTGTAGGTCAAACAGCAAAGTCAGCTACAGCGCAGCTCAGCAACTGCTGGGACAAACTGAATCTTTTTCTCGTGTTCAAGGACATGAGAGAGCTTCTCATCATCAGCATGAACTCTAGCATTTCTGTTGAAGGACACTCAGCCAGTCTTTTTAAATAACAGTTCACCCCCACCTGCACACATACATTACAACACAAGGAAAACAACATTAATCATAGGGATTATATTAGCTTATCGTTTTTCACTATTCCTTAAATATCCAGTTATGCAAACCTCACAGGTAGGTTGACAAGTTGGAGTGGAGTAGACAAATATTTATGTTATTTGTCTTTCTATCCCTCATAGAGACTCCATGGAAGGACGATGGTCAGCCGGATACATCATTCTCTGACTCGTCACTGTTTGCTCACTGGGGTCAAGAGCTCAGTCCAGACAACCGGCGAGTGGCTCTGAAGCAGTTCCAGTACTATGGATATAATGCCTACCTCAGTGATCGTCTCTCTTTAGACAGGCCAATAGCAGACCTCAGGCCTGATGGGTAAGACTGGTACAAAAATGTTCAAACACTGCCTATGTGCTAGATTACTAGATTATATGCTGACTTTAGATGTAAAGTGTTGCTTTTAGTTTAATTCTATCCTACCATCTTTTTTTTTAAACAACCAGAATTGCAGTTGGAGAGTGAGGCATGTGCTCATATTTAATGTTTGAAATGTGGTCGTTTAATTCTATGCGAGTATATATGTCTCTCCAACTGCAATGAGATGCATTGAATTAGATGTAGCATGCAATAACATATTAAAAAAAATATGTATGCATGTATGTATGATACACATTTTACATGTATCAACGATGAAGGCAACTTATCACATTAATGAGTATGGGTGCAAACTAATGGGGCACACAATGTAGATCCTGGGGGCTTCTTTATTTATACAAAGGGAAACACAAAATCCAGGTGACAGGTTCTTGAGACAGGTACATTTATCCTAAAATGTAACGCAATGAGTTTTTCTCACTAATTCTTTGCAACTTTTCACATGTAACAATTATGATACATGTGATACATACACAGTTATGATTTCTATTTACCGGTCACTTTAGTAGGTACACCTTGCTAATACTGGGTTGGACCATCTTTTGCCATAAGAACTGGCTTAATTCTTTATGTCATTCCACCACATTCCACACATTACAGTGAACTCACTTTCACTTTGAACACGGTTGGCTTTCCTGCTGTGAGCAGCCATCAGAAAACTGTACTGTGGTCACACTGTGGTCATAAAGAGATAGATGTGGTCAGCAACAATACTCAGGCTGTGGAGTTTAAATCATTCTCAGTTGATGCTAAGGGGCCCTAAGTGTGCCAAGAAAATATCTTCCACATTATTACACCACCAAAATCAGCCTGAAGGCAGAATGGATCTATGCCGTCATGTTTTTATGCCAAATTCTGACTCTATTGTGCAAATGTCATACCAGTCAGCCTTTTTTTTTTATCTTCTGTTGTCCAGTTGTAGTGAGCTTGGGTATATTGTAGCCTCACTTTCCTGTTTTTAGCTGACAAGAGTGGCTCTCTTTATGGTCTCTGCTGCTGTAGAACATCTGCTTCAAGGTTAGACATGTGCATTCAGAGATGCTCTTCTGCATATCTTGGTTTTAAATTAATGTTTTTTTGAGTTATTGTTGTGTTCTCTTTTTTAGCTACTGATACAGGGTTTAATTAAGCTATTTGCAAAAAAAATAGACTCCAATGAGTCATCATAGCAGAACAGAATCCTAGCAGTGATAGAATTTCAGACAGGACTAGACTTGGTGGCATCGAAGGTGAGGGTAAGAGACAGAGACGGGCAGGAGTCTGAACAGTAGAATGACAAAAGAGCACCAAGAAAGCAGAATAGAGGCTGATTGGCAGTGATGTTGATGATTTGGTTAATTAACCAAACAAAACATATGTTTACATGTGTGCATTATGTCTATAAATTTGTACATGCATTTATTTTAATATATTGGCCCTTGAAATGTAATAGCTTAGAGCTATTTGTGAGAGATTACTGCTCATATGTAAAACTTCCGGCACATTCAAAACAGTTCACACATACAGGAATCCCTTTTTCGGGACACATTTTAGGAATTCTATTTTAGCTTTGTTATTAAAACTGAATGAAAACAAGAAGTACGGGCAATGTCATCTTAAAATTTATTTAAAAACTACAAAAAAATACTTCCTAATTAAAGAAACACAATCAAAGTGCTCGCAACCTGCATATTGACCGGTTATCCGGTAATTGTAGTGCAGCTTAATGAAGAGATTAATAAAATACTAGAATTTCACTCATTAAAACTGGAGCGCAGATGTATTGGACAGGTTGTACCACAGAGTAGATACAACACCACAAACACAGAGGTCAAATTCACCCATCAGTCAAAGCAGTCAGAATAAGTACACTTCTATCTTGAAGCCTTAATTAAAACCCCATTTTCTTCAGGCAGTTATTTTTACTTTGAAGTTGGGGATTTTGATATTGGAGTTTTTGGGGATTGATTCATATTTGGAAGCTTTGAAGGAGCTTAAATTAGCACTTTGTCTTTAGCTTCCTTTATAAGCCCTGGAGGTTGCAGCTTGGCAGTGAAAAGTAAATGGAGTCATCCTGTGGGGACCATGAACATCTGTTCTAAATTTATGGGCCACAGCAATTGACCAAACAAACAAATAAAAATCCTGAACTGGCAAATATTGTTCTTCAAATATTTTTTTTTCTATTTTCTATTTGGAAAACTGCATTTTTGTAATTCACCCACTAAACTATAAAACATCACAAAACTATGCAATGTTTAAAAATCTATAACAGAATCAAATATTTGTAATTTGTGTTAAAAAAAAAAAACAAGAATTACCTGATGGTTTTTGTCTCTAATCTCACTGTAAACATCCATGTACTGGCTAAAGAAATCTACACTGGCATTGTGTTCTGATTTTTAGCTCTAATGAAAAATCACTTTGAAGTGACAAAGAATTTACAAGGTCACATGGAAAAACACTGCCTCAGTAATTGAAACCCAATGAAGAGTTTACTTTTGCCTAAAGCATGCAACACCACTCACTACCTGCTAATGAGTGAATTATGTTATAGATGCAAGAAAAATGCAGTTTTAACTGGTGTTACAAATCGCCCATTTAAAGGTGCTGGGGCAGCTGTAATGCATTTTTATCCCAACAGTCAAAGGTAAAGACTACTATTCTGGAGAAAACCCCAACAATCAAGAAATTCCCCTGTGAGCAAGCACTTAAATGGACACAACACAAGAATCATTCACATCACCAAACGTGATTGTGCACCTTCTTAGCGATGACAATTTAATGAAGGCCACTCCACAGTCCAAAAAATGTGATCACACAAGTTATTCCAAACAAAAATCAGGGAAAAAATTACATCACATCATCACGTTTGGGACCAGACATATGTAGATGGCTCCATGGTGGAGAATAAATGGCGATATAGTGCAAAGGTTTACACAGCTTAAAGAACTTTTGGACATTTTCTTCTCCAAACTCAATTCAGCACATTCATTCTTACTGACACTGGCTCTGCACACTCATCTGAGATAGTTCCAGGGGAGACATTAATCACGCATGTTTTGTGTCTCTGTTTCACATTTCCCAAACATTATGCCTGAGCCATGGCTTTCTGCAGATACAAAAAGAAAGGCGAGCATGATGAGCATGGACAGCAATGGGGTTTTGTTGAATTTTTCTGAGGGGTGTAGAAGCAAATAAAATGACACAGTCCTAACCCAATTCTCTTCTTTTTAATTAAATTAAATGTTCATTTCTAGAGGATATTATGGGGAGGTTTTAACTAATTTTGCTACTGTTGTTATTGAGGTAGTAGTTGTCTGTGAACACAGGAGCCATAGAAGCATACAGATAAACACCTGGGTCATTTAAAAATACCTCTGTTCAGACTGAAAGCTATGTTTCCCGGACTTTTATTGGCATTTTGTGCAGCTTTCTCTTTCTGCAAATCTTGGAAACAGACATTTAGTTTCCTTTCAGGAGAAGAAGCTGGACTCATTATTCACAATGCAAATGTCAACATGTGGTGACAGAAAACAGTGTTTTGAAAGAGAAAGAGAGGAGTGGGAGATTGATGACAGACCTTACCGCTTTTCTTTTCTTTTCTTTTCCCATTTGCATTGCAGAGCACCAGCAGTGCACTAGCACCTGTATTTGTTAGATTAACCATAAACCAGTGACAACATTTATGCGTTGATAATCGGATATAAGGTTCTGATAGTCTGCCAAGGAGACACTTTGGCAAGAAACCTGACAATATCTCACTCTCAAGCGGGATAGTGTCAAACGTGTCTGTTAATCATTTAGACAAGCTGAAGGTCTAAACGTTGCCTCTTATTTGTTATTTGTCCTCCACAGGTGCAGAAACATTACTTATCCCTTGAACCTCCCTCAAGTGAGCATTGTGTTCATTTTTGTGAACGAAGCCTTGTCTGTCATTCTGCGGTCTATTCACTCTGCCGTCAACAGGACACCTTCCCACCTGCTCAAAGAGATAATCCTGGTGGACGACAACAGCAATAATAGTAAGTACCCACATTTTATGTAACAGAAATTGACTGTTTGTCTTGCTGTAGCTCAGCAGCCGCAAACAGGCAATAGATGCCTTTCCAGCTAGATTGAAGTAATAGGCATGGATTTGCAATTAGGGTGACACTTTGTCTACTATGCATTTCTAAGAGTTTTATGTGGTTTGATCACAAGCGCAAAAGTGAGTAAGCAGTGTGTTGAGCTACCTTTCCCTAAGCTTCCATCTGATAATTGTCTTGTCACATGCAATTACTCCAAAGGTAATGGAGAACACCATCAGATAAAGATATTGTTTTGTTGGGTTACAGGTTGTGTAAAAACCGTGTGGAAGCCCATCCTGGATGCTATCAGAATAATCCTTCAGCATCTCTCTCTCCTTCTCTGCCGTTGTTGGTTTTGGGGGAGAGCTGAGCAATTCCAGCCAAAGTTGTTAAAAATTACCTTCAACAAAAACTTTTCAGTCTGAAGGGCCTTCTCTGCTAATGTGCATAAGCGAGAGCACAGCGTAAACTGCCACTGATACACTGAGTTTCAATAAAATTACAATAATGCTTCTTGTCAAAGTTTCAAAATGCATACATTCAACCCTACAGCTCAGCTCCCAAAGTATCCTCAATAAAATGGCCAATTAGCGATGAGCTCACAAAAACACAGAGGACACATAAGAATGCAAAGCTGGAAAGGCCAATATAGTTTAAATATCGGTGTTTTCTTGCAGTCAGTATCTGTATTGCTGCTCCTCTGAGGGCCTTCAAACTCCTTTAATGTTAATTAGGAGCTGTGTACACTGGGTTTAACTGATAGATGAATAACACTAATTAGCTGCAAAGCCAGGAAATTTGCCCCAAGGCAGATAACAATCCAGCAAGGTGATGAAGTGTTTGTACATATCTTGTCTGCATTTGCAAACCTAATTCTTACATCTGCATGCATTGGATGTTGAGTAAACACTGTCAGGTCAAAAAGACATTTAATATATGCGTGTAACTACTGAGCTCTGTTTCTTCTGTGCTGCTATCACTGACATGACTGATGTGTGAGATCACTGACAGGTGACTTTAGTCTGCTTTGCAGAGCACAAGATATAGACTTGAAGTCACCTGTGAAAGTGGACCTGATAATTTACAGCAGAAGACTTTAACTACATCACAAAGGCAGAAAGCAGGCTATAAAAAGGTAATGATACTGTGCCAAGGTCATTTATAGGCTTTTCACTTTTAAATAGGCTCTGCACCTTGTAACAGGAACTGAGACAACCATTACGGGCCAATCAACAGGGGAAATACTGGCACTGGGAGGAATATGTTTACCAGAGTCAGTAATGCACAACATGGAGCATTGCCTGTAGCCTGCTGGAGCAAAACATAGATCACTGTGGTATGTCTTGATAACTTACCTCAACTCGACTGAATAAGAATTATCTCTCTCCTTCTGGCTGTTACTGGCCATAAAGTTGGATTTATCCAAATGTATCATATAAAAAAATGTAAAACCCAGAAGTCTCGTCCCAAATTACAACTAATATTCATTCATATTTCATCAGGTAATTGAAAGCTGGAGAGCAGTTGCCTTCAGCGCCTTCAGAGACCCAAGTCACGCGTTGACATTTTGCTGATGGCATTTCGCCCTGTTTGCTTGAGCACTCCGTCACACTGCGTATGATAGGCCTGGTGTTATCATTATCACCATGACTGTGAATCTTATCTGTGCTAAATGTCGTTAGCCTGTTGACCTGTGATGCTGCTGATAGTGCTGAAAGGGTCATCATCCAGAGCTTACCTCTGAGGCACCCACGGCCTTGCATTAGTCATCAGCCGCTGTCACAGCTCACCTCCGAGACATTAGCATGCAGGAGAACGTGTAGCCATCAAGGGAGAGAAGGGCAAATTGACCTAGCTGATTCCTCCTTAATTGGATAATGTCCCAAGCTGTGGGCCGCGAAAGACTTGTCCGTGTAAAAGTAGGGTTTTGAGAGGGTATCGCTTATTAGACAGGCTCAGAGGACTTATGATCCATTCTTTACCCTAAAATGTAATATGTTAGGGTGTAGAGTTCTATGATGAGACACTAACCTGAAAGAAAACGGACAGCAGAAAGAAAAAATCATGCTTATAGTAATGTAAAATTGTTGAAGAAGACTGTCTCTGCAGCATCCATCTAGAAATTCAAAGGCTAGCCTGCTGATTAGCCTCTGTAGGCAACATGCAATCTTTTGCCAAGGTTTCCTGTTCACTCATTTAAGTAAGGAGATAGAGATAGCTAATAAATAGCTTACATTTCATTAGAAGATAGTTTTAAGATTGCATTTTAGCAAATATAATGTTCTGCCACACAGACTATTTATGCAAACTTTTCTCAAAAGGGGTTAAAAAACGTGAAAATAATTTAAGCATGCTTAAGCATTCAGAAATTTCCTCCCTTGCCTTCATGTAAAAATAGTCATAGGCAGAGATTACTATGGATTTTAACAGTTGTCAAAAACTGCCTGAGTTTTCTCATATATGATAGAGTCTAATATGTTTGTTGGCTAATTAATCCTTTAGTCACAAAAGTTAAATGTAAAGTTCTCAGAAACTAGTGAACTAACCATAACAGTCTCAGCTCCTTTAAAAACAAAAATAGATTCAGTTTGCTAAAAAACTTTCTGGCATGTTTTATGGCAATTTGTTACTGACCAGTAACCACTGACTTAGTGTGGAATGGTTCAGCCCCTCATGTGTGCAAAAAGGTTCCAGCAGCTGTTGGAAACCACTGAGATATCCATCAAGCAGTTACTACAGGTCCAACCAGTGAAAGCTGGAGGCTACACAAAAGTTATGATATGATCAGAAATAAAAGATTGTATTAGTGTTCAAATTGCTGTTAATATGTACTGCCAAGAATATGTCCAGATATTTTCCTGTTCTTTGACAATGCTTACTGAAACGTCCGTACCAGAAAAGTCTTCATCAACGTCTAGAGAATGATAAACAGGCAGTGCCAATTTGTGATATAACTATAAATGTACTCTATGTTCACCATGTTTTTTTTTTTTTAGCTTTTTTATTTCTTCTTCTGTTTTTTTTAAACAAACTGCCTTTGGACTTTTTGGCTTGATTGTGGAGGAAGAGCAGTTCTCAGTTGGATATTTTAAACACTGATTTTCACTACCACTGAGTTGTGCAGTGAGAAATTGCCAAGTGATGCTGTGCAAACTACTCATCAACTGCGAGACCTGTATCCATGACGATTTGCCATCTGCTGTGCAAGCAGTAACTCCTGCTTGCTGATAAATGGTGTTTAGTTTGAACATGCATGAAAGAAACATATAATATTCAAGGCATAGTCAGATAGGCGCAGTTCATAGAAACATTTATGTAAGTTATGATGCAAGATAGATGAGGAAGGAAACAATGACTAAAATCCCATTCATCAAATATCCTTTGCCTGGTTGTGCACGCAATGATATATATGACACAGTCACAGCTAATTCCCTGTGCAGCTAGGAGAAAATCTGAACAAGAGGATTTTAAGCCCTGTAGCCATATGGAAAGCTTTCAAGGTTTGTTCAGGAAAAATTGTTCATTCAGGAAATCCTTTTCTATAACTGTGTTACATCTGACTGAGAATAGGCTTGAGGTGAGCTAAATGGCAGGTTCTTCTATTGTGCCACTCACCATTAGATTTGCTATTCATCCTCTGAGTGAGAAAAACCTTGACTTTTCTTTGATACTTGTAAATTATGTACTGGAATTAGTGCACGGCTGCACAGTGATGTTATAACCTGTTTTGCTTGTTGTTCGAGTCCAACTCTATCCCAAAGCCCATTGCTTTCCAGCAGAGCGTCAGCCGGATATTGGTCCTGAAAGATTGATGAGCGTTGGCTATCAGCTATTCCTGGTGTAATGAAGTGTGTTTTATTAGGATTTGTTATGAGGAATAAGAGCATCATTCTTATTTTCAGTGCACACACACATTAGTATGTCTTAATTATTGATGGATTAAAACTTATAGATCTGTTGCAGCTGCTTTATTGGCTTTAGCCAAAGTAAATGGAATTATATAGCTAATCTCTCTACTAAATGCCTTTAAACTTGAATTAGTACAAAAATTACTCTGCTTTGAGTTCGAGAAATCTCATTAGGGGCAAATTCACATCTCAGTTGTTAGCTGATTGCAGTTAATAAAGAGGTATAGAAACCAACTGTTACTGACTCCTCTTCCTACTGTAATACTCAACATACAGGACATGTAAAATACCACAGTTTCATGTGGCATGTAGTGCATGTTCATTACTATGAGAATTAATGTGCTTTTGAATTATTTATTACCTGGCGGGAAATGGCAGCCGTCCACTGGAATAAATTAAACACACTCTGACTCTTTTCTGTTGAAGCACTCCTGTTTCCACATGTGGTCTGCTTGTAGTCCAGTTTTGGTTGCATGCAGATAAACAGTGTGAATGGAGAGAAAAAGATAGATGGCATTTCCTAAATGCAATCTCGAAACCAACAGATTGCTTTACAAGAGCTTCTTAAAATGTATCTTTATTCGTAAACAATGATTAGTGTGAGAAACAACTATACCCATCATCCAAAAGTTGGCTGTTGCCTCCAAAGCATAAGTCAGCAAACTAGTGATATATTCCAGAATTGAATACGTAAATCTTTTTGTTTTTTACTTTTGTTGCTCGATGACATTTTGTGTCTGGAAAGTGTGAGTGTGCACAAACTGAAATAAGTGGCATCTCCTGCGCTCACATTTATAGGTGGGATATCTTATCTATATTATCACTCTTCATAGAGTTTGTTGACATTATATAATTCAGACTCAAGGGTGAAGGCAGGATAGCGGACATTTTATAGAACAGCTTCACGTACCTGTGTATCCCACAGGCCAACTGGAACTATGATCAAGATGCAAGAAGGTCAACCGTAGCCAAATACATCCAGAAAGTAAGACAGGTGCTCAGAAGCCAGCTGAATGGTAGGAATAGGATCTGAGCCATCAATAAATAAGCCCTATGAGTCATCAGATACTCACCTGGAATACTAAGCTGGCCACAGGAGACATAGATGCCACTGATGTCAAGATGCAAAAACTCCTCACAATTCATTGAGGTTTTAACCCAGAGTCCAGCACTCTGAGGCTCTACGAGCACCAGAAAGAGAGAGGGTGAAGATTTATTAGCATCATAACCTAAATCCTTGAAAAAACACAGAGCATCTATGAATAGGAACTGTGCCATCAGATAGAGGAAGGGGCTGACAAGACATCCTACCAGTGGCTAGAAAAGGCCAGCATAAAGGACAGCACAGACACAGAGTGTATGAGGAGTCTACCACAGTCAGAAGGACCCAAGCTGCAGAATGTCCAAACTTACCCCAGAGACTATCCATCACAAAGTAAGAGGAAAAAAGATGCAGAGGAGGCAGAACCAAGTAGCTGGGATAGTGTATGGGATCATCTATGTTTATTATAGACTAGAAGTCTCCAACTCCTGATAGGAGACACCAACAAAGGTGGATGTAGTGATGGATCTGGCAATACCAGTAGACAACATCAGAAAGAATGATTGTTAATAAATAGAAAAGGACCAGGGGCTGAAGGAACAGCTGCAGCAGATGTGGAAGGTAAAGGTCAAAGTGCTCCCAGTGGTAATAGGAGCATAAGAAGCTTTAAACCTCAACATCAGAGGTCTCTGTCCAGAAAAGTGCAGTCCTAGGAACAGCTAAGATAATCCGCCGAACTGTCAAACTCCCAAGTGTCTTGTAGAGGACCCGAGTTTGAGGAACACATGCACCACCACCCCAAGTTCAGCAAGAGGGAGATTTTTTATTTTTTTTTTATAAAACAAGACCCCTTATTAACTTGACCTTGGGTGGCAATGTAGTATGCTAGGAATTATGTGATGTCAGCAGACTCTAGTGTGTCCGCATGTGTGTGTATAAGAACCTATGCAATTCTTTGGCTTTGGCAATCATGTTGCTTTACTGTGAATACCAATGAAAAGAAAGACATAATAAAATTTTCATACTCCACATATGGAGGAGATGAAGATAATTACTGCTTTTGCAACCCTTGAAAGGATTCCAAAAGAAAAGATGAGCTCTTAGCACTCATTTCTGCTCTTTCTATAGGAATTCAATGCTGTGGATTCACTGGATCATATGGTGTGAGACTTATTTACTAACAGTTGTCAAAATTAGCAGAAAATAAGGCTGAAAAATATTTCATTTAAAGACCACATATTGGTTTACTGAATGCACTGTCGGACTGTGGGGAATCTTTACATTCCAAGAAAATATGCTGCCTTTATTATCTTTGTAGAGTTGATGAGGACTTGACTGTACAACTTTTGAATAACAGAAACTTTCTTTAACAGAACTTTTTGCTAGCATTATTCATTTAGAAAATCAAACTTATTTTTTTCTAAAGCACCTCACACTGCCTCTAATAAAGCCAGCACAGCATAATTTCACGGTAGCCACTTTTTGTCTTCTCGCAGCTGCTTCTCACTCTCTTCAAACTGAAAAGATGGTTAAAACAGTGGGAACACAGCCTCGGGTGATTTATGTAAGGAATGATAAAACACAGTACTGATAAAACTTTTATTTTTTCCCCAGCTTTATCTGGTTGATAGTACAGTACAGAGCTATGATGTAATTTTGCCTTATCACACTGGTCTATGCTGATATTTTACAGCAGACTCAGAAGCTTGGCCTTTTTGAAAGAATTAGTTTCCGTCTCAGTCTGTTTCACTATCCTTGGCATTTTTCTAGTCGAAGCACAAGGTGAACCTGTAAATGTGCTGTTGTAATTTATTGCATTTTTGAGAAAATTACCAAAAATGTGGCTCTCTCAAAACCTTGAAGTAAAATACATATTTATTTGTCATGTAAGCAGCAATGAGTCATATTCTCCATGGCGTGATTCATCACACAGTATACAGCTCAGGTAATAATGGAGGTAAACTTTGAATCCAAACATCAAACCACAGACATTTCATCTCCTCCTTTCATGTTTTGAAAAGCATTGCAGGCTGAGTTCTCAATATTGCAATATCCCGTTATGACTGGTAAGCCCATGGAGGTCTGCAGTGCTGGCTCAAGCTGCTGCCTGTTTGGTCCAGTGATCAAAGCAGTGAAGCAGAAGTGCTGCTGGCCTCCGACCAGTGAAATACTGCCCACTGGAGGAGGACATGATGTGTTCTTGTGGGTGGAAGTTTACTTCTAAGTAGCTCTCACTTTTCTTACCCTTTTCAAATGATATCTTCAGACACCGATATGCATTTGTTTGTTTCTTGCAGATGAGCTAAAGGAGAAACTTCATGATTTTGTGTCTGAGACTAACAGCCAACGTCCAGGATTCATAAAGATGGTGCGGCACGACAAGCAGGAGGGTTTGATCCGGTCCCGAGTGAGTGGGTGGAGGGTTGCTACCGCCCCAGTCGTTGCCCTCTTTGATGCCCACGTTGAGTTCAGTGTCGGATGGTGAGTAACTCACAAGTGCAGCATGTGAAAAGCTCAGCTTAGCAGCACAAGAGCGCCACTTCTTGAGCCATATTGCTCTGTGAGGGTTGATTGTTTCTTTTTTTCAATCGAACCATCAAACTTCCTTTATATAAATAGCAGGTTAGCGCAGGTTCCAAAAGAGTACGAACAGATTCAGCTGAAAAAAATTAAATCATATTTAAAGCTAGATAAAATAAATTAACAAGACATACTGTAAAATAAAAATATAATGTACACATACACAATGTGCATTACAAGCAAGTGGATAAAAATTAAGTTACGCTACTGTAGATTAAATAAAATTGAAAGACAAAAAATTTTAACAAAACTGCAAATTCACTTAAATCTAATTTTAGAAATGTATTGTGTATATATTACTTTAAAAGAAAGAAATTTGCTATGTCTTTATAATGAACTAAGTAAATAAAAAATACAGTACATGATATTCATACATCAAAAAGCCAAGCTGAGTAGTTTTATGTTTACGACTGAATAAACAGCACTTCGGGCTCCTCTCAGGACTCACTCACTCGCACTAAGAGTGGGCCAGAGCATAAAAAAGCTGCACCCCTCCCCAAAGATTTTTGTTCTGCACTTTGAAACAACTGACTTGTGCTAGAGAATGTGAAGAGCCTTAGTGATTCACACAATATATACATTTACATGTACGCCAAGCAAGACAATAAACTTTTGTTCTACCGGCAACAGTAATTTGTATCTTTGTATGACAAGATCACTGAAACATATCCTATGGGCTCAAAATGTGGTCATAAATATTTTGTACTTGTAAATCGGTTTTGTACTTGTAAATCAGGATTTGTATGTGTAAAAAAAAATTTGTGTGTGTGTAAAAAAGATTTGTATGTGTAAAAAAAATTGTGTGTGTGTAAAAAAGATTTGTGCGTGCGTAAAAAAGATTTGTATGTGTAAAAAAGATTTGTGCGTGTGTAAAAAAGATTTGTATGTGTAAAAAAATTTGTGTGTGCGTAAAAAAGATTTGTATGTGTAAAAAAGATTTGTGCAGGCGTAAAAAAGATTTGTGTGTGCCAAAAAAAACCCTGCAAGTTACAAGTACGAATTTTGACCCTATTTTTCTTCCTTTCATCTGATTGGTCAATGTCATGTCAATCACAAATGTAACAATCCAATCAGAGAACAGATGGGTTTGGCTGTCGGAGGGGCGCTTTTTTTTAACTGCAGGTCTTTGAAGGGAATAAATGCCCTTTTACATGCCAACCCAGCGTTTTCCTTCATCACCACGCAGGAAAACAGTCTGTGGTCATCCGAGTTTGGTGATTTTTGTGTCACAGGTCTACGTGTTTAATATAGGGACTTCCACAGCCTTTTCAACAGCGCTGCGGACCGCGGGGTGGGGGCGGGCAGTGTTTTGGAAATGACAGTCTTCATCACAAAGCTTTCTTCGTTATGAATTAGCATAGATGTTTTTATTGAACATTTGAAGAACTAGCAAAAAAAACAGAAACTCTTGTAGAGGACATAAAGTCAGAGATAGAAAAGACAAGGAGCAGGTGCATCTAGTACAGGTAGAGCTGCTGCAAAAACCCACAGAGCCCAGCAGCCAGCGCAACAAATTCTGGATCCTTTGCTTTTAGTTAGCAGTTAGCATTAGCAGCACATCCTGCATCCGATGTGAAAGGACTTTTATGCTGCGCACTGTGACTCACAGCAATGGTCCCGGGTCAGCCCTGACTTTGTGTTAAACTAATCCTAAAGTAATAATGGTATTTCTAACCACTGATATACCACAACTTTATCCTTTCAACAGCTACTGAAAGTTAGGGGACCTAGCTGCTATCGGATATTTATATAGAGATCCTCCAGCTTCAAACTGTATTACCCTTCAAGGACCTGCAGTTCAAAAAAGCGCCCCTCCGACAGCCAAACCCATCTGTTCTCTGATTGGATTGTTACATTTGTGATTGACATGACATTGACCAATCAGATGAAAGGAAGAAAAATAGGGTCAAAATTCGTACTTGTAACTTGCAGGGGTTTTTTTTCTAAGTCCACACACAAATCTTTTTTACGCATGCACAAATTTTTTTTACACACACAAATCTTTTTTACGCACACACAAATTCTTTTTACACATACAAATCTTTTTTACGCACATACAAATTCTTTTTACACACACAAATCTTTTTTACACATACAAATCTTTTTTACGCACATACAAATTCTTTTTACACATACAAATCTTTTTTACGCAAACACAAATCTTTTTACACATACGAAACTGATTTACAAGTACAAAATATTTATGACCACATTTTGAGCCCATACACATCAACTAACAGTTAAAAATACAGAGTCCGATATTAAATGTGAATTCAAAGGTGCAGGGGTTCTTTGTCACATTTCAAACCGGCATGTAAGACCCACTCGTGTATTTAGATGTGAAGCATAAAGACCTCATTCCCTTTGGTCAAAATCACATCAAAATTAAAGAATATGATTTTTTTAGGGGAAAAGGGTGGATTTTAGGTGCCTTAATAAAAATAAAATAACAATTATATTCAAATTTTCCACAGTATTTGAAGGGCACACACATGCATAGATGGGAATTTAGATGTATAGTGATTGTATAAGTGGAGTTTATTGTAATGTATTCATTATAGCAGATCCAACCTCTGTTATAGCTCATAATATAATTTTCAATTTTTCTATGTGTGTGTGTGTGTGTGTGTGTTCCTGTTATTGTGTATTGTGTTAGTTTTTCCATGAATTGTATTTTTTGAAAAACTGTTTGGAAAAGAAAAAATGTGTAATTGTGTGTAAACAAATCTTATCTCTTCCTATTTTGATTAAAAAATATAATTTCCATAAAGCTTTGAGATGAGCAATGAACTGAATAAAATTGTTTACTGAACAAATACCCTAACCTGACAAGTGTGGTCATAGAGTCGATGGAGAAAGCACGCAACAACACATACTGACACTGAAATATCTTTCTCTCTCCATATTTATAGGGCTGAACCTATTCTGCAGAGAATTAAAGAAGACAGAACCCGGATAATCTCCCCGTCCTTTGATAACATCAAATATGACACTTTTGAGATTGAAGAGTATCCGCTGTCAGCACAGGGCTTTGATTGGGAGTTGTGGTGTCGCTACCTCAACCCACCCAAGTCCTGGTGGCACAAGGGCAACAAGACTGCACCAATTCAGTAAGAGAACAACATAATTATGTTTTTAGCCTAAATAAAATAAAATGATTAAAGTATTCAAAAACACATGTAAATCCTGCTAAAAATGGATTTTATGCACTTCCCTGAACGTTTTACACGTTCTTGGGTCACACATCTTTTCCTGCCTTCTGTTACTATAGCAACTGTGTCACGCTAACGTTATATGTGCAGAGGATAGCAACTGATAAAATAAAAAAAAGCTCATCTTCATCCCCTTAAATCCTTCAGGAGCCCAGCTCTGATTGGCTGCTTTGTGGTGGATAGGCTGTACTTTGAGGAGATTGGTCTGCTCGATGAAGGGATGGAGGTGTATGGGGGTGAAAACGTGGAGCTGGGCATCAGGGTGAGTAATGATGTCACTCCTCTAGCTATGGGCCATTGTTCATCCAGGTAATGTGTGGAAAATTAACTATGATAATGAAACTTAATGGTTGTTAGGAGCAAGGTCGCTGAGGTCTTCACTCACTGGTTCATATGTAAAATGCTAAACTCATAAGCCTTACCTTGGAAAGTGTAATTTGGCTTCAAGCAATGGTCTCTGTGCATTTAAAAAATGTGTGGGGGAAAGAAATATGAAGCAGCCTTTGGGGTTATGTAGAATATCCATTATACAAACTGTCAACACTGTGTCTTTTTGCTGAATGCTACTGTTTTTAATCTCAAAACTAGAGAACTGTAAAATAAGGCTGGCACTTCAAATTACTGCTGATCAAAACATTCTTTGGAAAGTTCTTAGAAATATATAACTCACAAAACAATCTCCCTTCATGGCACACATAGTAGTAGTAGTAGTAGTATCACACTGCCCAATAAGTACAGCAAGTGATACTGAGTGTTAAAAACAATGAAAGGTGTCCACTGCAGGCACGGTCTTTATTTTAATTTAATTTTTTTGATTTTTCATCATTTTTTGGGCTTCTGCCACTCCTGGTGAACTCCACTGTCACTCCTTTTACTGTTGCAGGACACTTGTCAACTCTATCCACGTCCACAGACGTGCAATCGGGATTTTGAAGAACTGCACAGGAGTGTCCCTCTCCGATCACTGTCCAACCATAAAAATGTATTCTGATGGACACATTTGCAGGACCATAAAAATATGTTTTTCTCCTGTTGGTAGGTGTTCAGTTGGCCATATACCTACTGTACATCTATCTCTGAATGCACTTACTCTAACTCATGGCATAGTGAGTTGGTGGCATCTTCTCCAACACGTGAGCAGCAACAAGCTCATGAATTTCAATCGGCGGGACATCTGAGTTAAAAGTGTTCTGGAGCTGCTGTGCTCTTCTTGCAGGTGCCTCTTGACACGTGAAGTACAGCTCTTCGGCTGATAAACATTTAAACATTTTTCATCAGCCAGGCACAGTTTGCATTTTACTGTGATGTACTTCTTGTCTTTTTCACCCACAAAATGTAAAGGCTATCTATTCTCCCATCTCACAAGCAGACTGTCTCAGGACTATATGTGTTACTATCCTTATAAGAGAAGGATAGAAAGCGAAACCAAGCATATTTTTGAAGAATATGTTTTGTTTTGTTTTTAAGGAACAGGGAAATTTGGGAAAATATTAATATTGGCATATTGCTTATTTGGAAAATTAAACTGCAAAACTAACATTTTACTTCTCCCATTACAATAAAAAAATGCGAACACTGTCCTAGACTTAGGCTAGCTTGGCTCGAATTAGCTGCTTTGTTTTTTATCGTTACCTTTTTAAGGCACAGAGATCATTTCTGGTCATGTATAACAATACAAACACAAAACAAGCGACATCTAAACAAACAAAAATCTTTCATCTTTTACTTATAACATAAAATTCTCTTCCTTTTTTTTTTACATAAATTTACAACAAGAAAAATAGTAGAAAAACAGGGAGGCCATGCATTGCAAATGGTGAGATGATTTGACTGGAACAAGTGACTCGAGCAGAGGGAATTATCCCTTTTTTCCTACTGTACCTGGAATACACTGTGACATATTCCCTCATGTAGATTTAGCTAGAACAAATGATCACTACTAATGAATTCTGAAGTCTGAATGATCACCTTCATGCCCCGGCGATCCCTCTGAAGCACATGTGAGACTGTGATAGCAACCGTGTGTGAACAGAATGCTGACATTGTTTAGAGCAGAGAGATGCACCATGTCTGCCGTTGAGTTGCGTCCTTCTAACAGTGCTTTAATTAATTTGTACACCCTCATCAGCTTTGTCTGGGAGCTGAAAATCGCTTCTGTGTGCATTCACTTCAGCAGAACCAAAAGCAGATGGGCCAGAGCTATAAGTACCCTCTAGCTGATGATAGCACACATGTACTATACCAAGATCATTAATGCAGCTATCAGCCGGTTTATTAAAAGCAAGAAACGAGGGACAGCTCCTCCTCAACTGCACTCTCCCTGGATTTTTTTTTTTTTTTTGTGAGCAGGAAATGGAGACAAGTTTTTGACAGGATGCTGAATGTAGAAATAACCATTCTCACTAATGACAGAGATGCAATCATCAGTAAAGAAGGGAGATTAGTCCTGCAAGTCATTACATACTTTTAGAATTCCCGAGTCTGATAATAGCCCCAGTGCCTGATTCATAGCTGAACACATTGATGATTTTATCACATATATTATAACCCATCGCTTTGCCTTCTTGCGTTATTATCTTAGCTTTGAGTTCAGTCTTTGTCCACCATGTGGTTTACTTCCATGGTTATAATTGACTGAAGGAACTTGCCCTTGCTGGGAGTTAAATGCAGTTTATAGTTCTGCAGCATTTTTGAAACAGAGGGTGAGACAATGAGCTTAGAGCTACAAGTCTGAAGGACCCTGGCTTGGCCCCAGATTAAGAGTCCCATAGAGCCCCAACAGGGTCTGTTTGTCTATCTGCCTGTCTGTCTGTAGCGTATTGGTCATGCCTCCAGACCACCTGCCAGCATGCAGACTGGCTGCTGACGAATCTTCAGAGACACAGTCAAGCCAGGCCAAAAACTGCAGGCTTTGGCTGGGGTTTTAAAGGGCTTGTGCTCTGTAGAGTGAGGTTTGAATGAACTGCTGCTCTATGATCACATTTGGTCACAACGCAGAAGCATAATATTTGACTATCTGGATGTGTTGTTTTCATAAATGGCATCTTATGTGTATAACTGAAGGGGGATGCATTTCATCGTGCCTATGAACAGGGAATTATACATTTCTGCCATATGTGAAAAAATCCAGCATCATGTGCTTCATATAAGGTTTTTATTTTATGCTATTTAACATGAGATTCTTTTGTTCTGGTACACATTAGAATAAAAAAAAACTGTTTGATTAAATCCAGTACCAGTCAAATGTTGGGACACACCCGAGGACATTTCTCTTTATCTGACAAGTTTACAACCGTGATGCATAGTGCATATAAAAGAGTATTTGACTATTATACACAGTGAGCAGTCAGTGCGCTAAATCCATCGTAACTGTATTTTGTCAAATATAAATTTAATGCAGTTTGTTCTTAATATGTAAAATTCATAACATAGAATATCAGGGATGTTTAGAAGTAAGACTTTTTACAGGGAAATCGCTAAATAACCCAGATCATTTTTTGGTTCAAGATGAATCTCTGGTTTAGTTTTCCTCTCTCCTGGCTGTTGATGATTTACCCCAAATAATTATTTACCAAAGTAAGCTAGGAACAAAATATACACATCTTTAGTAGAATAAAGTTATTTAGAGCAGTTTAAAGTCAATGTTTTGCAGAAACTCCAACAAAACAAAAAAGGTAATCCAGATTCAGAAGTCAAACAGAGCAGGAGAACAGATAATCTTATTTATACTAAATATCTTCATATATCTTATCGACTTTACCAAATCCCCAGTAAAAACTTGAATTCACATTTTGAGTGCCCATCAAAGACTGAACGGAGACCACTTTTACAAATTCACATTTTCATTACATTATATATGTATTTATAACCAGTATCATATAATATCATATGCTGCCTGTAGGAAGCTAATGCTAGTGCTTTATCTTTCTTCTTAAGCGGTCTTTACAGATTTCAAAACTATTGACTGCAAAATAGCTACTGAGTTACACGTGCTAGAAGCAGTGTTGGTCAAGTTACTTGAAAAAAGTAATCAGTAACTAATTACTGACTAGTTACTACTCAGTAACTAATTACTGATTACTTCCCCAAAAAAGTAATCCTGTTACTTTACTGATTACTTATTTTCAAAAGTAATTAGTTACTTAGTTACATAGTTACTTTTTAAAAAAATGATTTACAACCTGAATAGGTAATAAAGCGATAGATCTTTAAGCCCAATTCTATTTTTTCTGCATAATCCATCATATAAAATGTAATCAAATGAAAAAGTCTCTTTTTGAAACTAGTTTTATTAGTTTTAATCTTTTAACTTTATGCATCAAGCAAACATTAAATTATATGCAACATTCTCTGACTGGAAGAAATTTGTTTAACATTTAAACCTATTTTTTGCACATTCCAGCACATAAAATAAAATAGGTTTTTGTGTTTACAATCACTCTTTCAGATAAATGCAAGTAAAACAGCAGAAAATAAATAAAATCAAAGACTCAGCGGTCCTTTTGCTCTATTTTCACCTGTATAGCAGGAGTGGGGCAGGCGGAGGTTTGCCCTGGCGCAGGTGTGTCGTAGCGGTCAGTGGAAGGATCTGGGAGTTTCACATTCCCATGGCAGCGTACTGTCGGTGCTTGCTCGGAAGTTTAGGGGGTTTTTCGCCGTTTTTCTTCACACGCAGTGAACAGCGGACGCTAATGGTTTTGTCACTTTTTACGGAATCAAACTCAAAGTAAGGTCAGTACTTCCACGCTTTAAACGCTGCATGGTCATACTCTCTCCCGCACTCGTTATATTAGCCATTGTTGATCTGCACACAGCTGTTGCCACAAACGTGGCACTCGCTTACATCATTGTCATGAGACACTCTCGCAAACAAAATCATTTTTAGTAACGCAGTAACGCTGCATGCTTACGGGAAAGTAACAGTAATCTAATTACCTTTTTTGCAATAGTAATCCCTTACTTTACTCGTTACTTGAAAAAAGTAATCGGATTGCAGTAACTTGTAACGCGTTACTGCCCATCTCTGGATAGAAGGGCCAATGACAGTCTCTGGAAATTCAGGGAATGTATCTGTATGTGTTGGAGATGAATCCAGTGAATTAGAATCAAAAGTCCTTCTGAATGTGATCTATCTATGTTGTCTATTGCATTAAAATGCTGAAGGATTGTCTTAGGGAGTCTGAGTCATGTCCACAATAAAACACAAAGCATCGTTAGATCCGTAACACAAATCTGACCTGTTTCTAACAGGGCTGGTTCTCTGTTTGAGCTTCAAGGAACACTGGGGTGATTTGTTTTTTGAAAACTGAAGGTGGATGCGTTAAAAAATATATATATATATCATTTATTTTTTTGAGGTTATCCTTCAAGTCAGACTGTACGGTGGAATGCACAGCAAATTGCCACAGGACCATGAAACAAAATTATAATACAAATGATTTCCCCAAACACCTGTGAATACTGGGTACGGCGCCAGTGAAGTCAGCCTAGGACAATGCATCATAAGAAGACCAAAGCAGACATCATCACTCTAACAGTGCCAGGATGGTTGTGTTGAGAAATGAGAATCATTGAGGGCTATGAAAAACAATTATGCAGCAGCCTTTGTGCACAGTATTTATGGAAGTGGCAATAAAGCATCATTACTGTCATCATAATGATTTACACAGTAGATTTCAGCCAAATAGTCACCAAGCAATTTAATTCACTATAAAAAAAGTGTAATCTGTTTGAGCTTTAAAAAAACAAAACAATGTAAAACACATAAATAGGACATCGAATCAATCAAACTCTATCTAAACAAAATATTAAGGCCAGTTATCAAACTGAACTATTTTTCTGTGATAATGTTTAAAATGATAGTTGTCATTTAATCAAACTTGCAGTTTGATCAGTTACCAAGCATCAGGATTTTTTGTTATGTATCTGTTGAAGAAATACTTTATGTGCTGCACATGTAATAGACATGAGGTACAACACATATAGTAAGTTTAAGTATTCCAATACAGCAAATTAGCTATTTAGATTCAGCATATACAAAATCAAACAGCAATGTCACACAATGTATATTTAAATTTAAATATATTCTCATCACCCATATGGAAAAGAAATAAAAGACTTGCATAAGATTTGGCTTACTTCATATGGTGAATCATATAAGGCTTATATGATTTACTCATGAAAGTGGCTACTCCACTCATTACTTTCATATATTGTTTTAGTAAGTATCCAGAACATACAAGTTTCATTTATATAATTTTTCAAGGGATCTTATATCTGTTTTCACTTTTGTATGCTTTTCATACAAGTTTCACACAAGACAGATGCAAACTTTATAAGATTTATATATATCTTTTCCATATGGGCAGCCACATTATTAGGCACACCCAGGGGTGGTCGTGGCCTGTTTGGTGCCCTGGGCGAACTCTCCTGCAATCCCCAAAATGCGCTGTCATGATGTCGGGGCAGCATGGGTGCGAGCAACTTTTTTTGCCCATGCCATGATGCCGCCCCCACCACGATGCCGCCCTGGGCAACCGCCCATGTCGCTACTGGGCACACCTGTAGACATGCTCAAGATTACCTGCTGAATAGGAGAGAAAGATTTAAGATGTGTTGTGGTTGTGGGTACCAGATGATGGTTTGACTATTTCACAAAGTACTGATCCTGACCCAGCGCTACGGTTTGCAGAGATTGGTCAGAAAAAGAAAATATCCAGGGAGTGGCAACAGTAATTCAAATAAGCACTTGTTAGAACAAAGGTATGCAGAAGAGCATCTCTGAATGAACAAAATGTTGAACGCTAAAGGACATGGGCTTCAGCTGCAGAAGATAACACATGCAACTGAGATCTGCAGCAAATGTGAGATGCTATCATGTCAATATGGAATGATTCCAGCAATAAGAATTAGGGCAGTTCTGGAGGCAAAAGAAGGTGTAACCCAGAACTAGCAAGGTGTATCTAATAATGTGTATGAATATACAAGCTTTGTGTCTTGTAAAACGCATTCACATTCACAAAATGTTTCCCACATGTCATTATTTTAGTCTTAATCTCAATATTTTGGGTATCAATTGCAGGTGAGTGAATCTCAAACAAAAGCCACATTCACATTAGCAGTACCTGTGAATAAATTACCAGCTCAATTTTGTGTTCAGTATTCACACTGCATAATGCTGTTTTGAAGTTCTCCACCATATAAAATTTTAAAAAGATTTAGCTCTGTAATCATACATGAACGAATAACAAAACATTGTAATATAATGACCGAGTCTGTAATTGTAAGACAGCGCTGATTGAGTTCCATGACCCCTGTTCTGCTGAAAATCTGCGTAATCTCAGACCAACAGGACAATCAATGAGCAAGTCTTTTTTCTAACAGGGGTAATGGGAACAGCATCGCAGCCGTCTTGTATAAAAATGAGAAATGTTGCAGTTTCATGGATACGATGATCCTTGTTATATGGTAATGCTATATGAGCCAGAGTTAAATCCCATTAATGGCAGTGGTTTGCAGTAAGCAGCTGGACACTTGTAACATTAAAATAGTTTTATAGTGTACTGAGACAAATGAGACAATCGGTGCCATATTAACAGAATTAACTTCAATGACTCCCAACAAATACCAGTCTGTTCACATAACTCAGACTGGCTTCTCTACTTTGGCCTGCCCATTTAAAGTCATTGCAGTAGGAGTAACATCATAAGACCATACTACTCTCACTGGGTTTTAATTTTTATACTGAAATTGTTATTAGTGTTTCACATCATTCATAAGCCATCTTTCCACTTACCAAAAAACATTGCTGGTTTCCTTTTTCCTAAGAAAAATATTAGATTTAAGTATAAGCACTCTTAGCTACATTTGCTCTAGGAGCTTCACTTTGTTCTTGGCTTTTGGCATTACAACAGCTATATCACTGTGAAGATAAATGTGCTTGATTATTATGTTAAAACCTTCACCCAGTGCACCAAAATGTCTGTGTAAAATTTTGAGTGAGAAGAAAACTACTTGGATTTAAAGAAAAAAAGACTTGAAGGATTCGGTATTGAATACAGAAGAACTGTGCTCATCAGGGTTCAGACTGCAGGCTTTTATTTTGTAAAAGCACCTCTGAGTGGTGGGAATTTCCCAGTGCAAACACACCAGGAGATACTCATAATACAGACTGCTGAATTAAATTCTTTCTAGTGTTGTTTCTGGAGGTGAAATAAGTCTACAGCAACATTTTAAAGAAAAACACAGTTTTCTTCTGTGAGGACTCAGACAAAGAGATTTAAAGTACTGTGAAAAAGTCTTGAGTCATCCCTTATTCCTCTCAGTTTTGCTTCCAAGGACCTTTTAAGGTCATTTTTATAGAGTGGTCTTGAGCAATAGTTCGTCAAGCATTCTGAAGGTCTTTCAGGGGTTTTTCTTTTTAGACATTGGCCTTAGTTTTCCCTCATTTTCCACCCAGTCCTTGTACTTTTTTTAGAGTAATGCTGTATTCGTGTTTGTTTCTTTCCGTATTTTTGGTTTGTTTGGTTGGTCATGAAGCCACTAAACAATGACTATGATTTAATTAAGAATTTAAAGAAGACACTTGATTTAACAGATGAACCAGTGTCTACCTATATAATTTTTAATCGCATCTTTAGGCACTTGTTACCATCAGCCTGTTGCAAAATCTCCTAATATTTTCCCATTTCTTTAGGTTGCCAATGCCAAATGAAGCAGTCTGACAGGAATAAAATAGTATTTTTGCACCAGCAACATGATTGCCAAAGAACTATAAACTGAAAACTTGGTATATCTCAGAATTGTGTGGCATATGTCCTTAAAGACCAAAGAACATGTTTCCTAAAAATAAAACCTGCAGCAGTTGAATAGTATCTGAAGGTTCTGCCCCTAAGAACTAGAAAAAAATCCAGCAAAAAACAGACAAGACCCGACTGATACATCTGACCCTTTGGTTGATCTACTGCTCATCAGAAATGTTCTCAACACAGTGGTGGCTCTTAATAAGCCATTCTTAAGTAAAGGAAACATCCGTCCATCCATCCATTTTCTTCCGCTTATCCGGGGCCAGGTCGCGGGGGCAGCAGCCCAAGCAGAGAAGCCCAGACCTCCCTCTCCCCAGCCACCTCCTCCAGCTTGTCCGGGGAAAAATCAAGGCGTTCCCAGGCCAGCCAAGAGATATAATCTCTTCAGCGTGTCCTGGGTCTGCCCCGGGGCCTCTTACCTCTGGGACATGCCCGGAAAACCTCACCCAGGAGGCGCCCAGGAGGCATCCTTGTCAGATGCCCGAACCACCTCAACTGACTCCTTTCGATGTGGAGGAGCAGCGGCTCTACTCTGAGACCCTCCCGAATGGCCAAACTTCTCACCCTATCTCTAAGGGAGAGGCCAGCCACCCTTCGGAGGAAGCCCATTTCCGCAGCTTGTATTAGTATCTCATTCTTTCGGTCACTACCTACAGCTCGTGACCATAGGTAACGGTAGGGGCGTAGATCGACCGGTAAATTGAGAGCTTCACTTTTACACTCAGCTATCTCTTCACCACAACAGACAGCATCTGCATCACTGTGGCCGCTGCACCAATCCGTCTGTTAATCTCCCGTTCCCTTCTGTAACATAAAACAGGATGTTTTCATTAATAATTCAAGGCTAAGAATCTTCACATGCCGCCTGTATGAATTACTTCATCCCTGTCTCCTAAGAAGTTGCATTTATATGCATTTATTCCTTATTAGCTTTTTGAGGGGGGGGGTTTCAAGAGCAACATTCAGACCTGAGTTAGGGTCAAAAAAAGAAAAAAAAATCCTCAGTAGACAACATGATGGATGCACATTTAAAGTTGGCATGTTTGTAGTCTGCAAATGAAAAAAGAAAAAGTAGGTTTACCTTTAAAATTTCACTATTTCTCTTAGGTAGACTTGTGCAAAGTTTTTCAATGTGCTTGGCAGTAAGTTGTTCTGAGCATCTTGGGGATCTTGCCACAGTTCTCCAGTGGATTTAGACTGTCTCCATGTCTTTGGTCTCTTAGTGTAATCCCAGAAGGACACGTACCATCTGCTGCAGGACAGTTCTTTATATTTCCCACTGTGCTTAAAACATCTATAGAGCAGTGTAGATACTATTATTTTTCTAGCCATTGTCAAGTCAATAACATGTTTAATAAGTCGATCAGATGTCCTTAAAAATGTCAGAAAACATTTTAGAAATATTACAGTATAACAATGAAAGTAAGATTTGCTTGTTTGGCATAATAAAAACTAAAATATTTAGGTTCTACGCTTTCTAGAATATATCAAACAGTGCTCATATGAAGTGCAGGATTCTAGGTCTCTATAAGACACTAAAAATTTAATAAAAGTCTATTTCTCCAGTTTTAGCTAACTGACAATATTCAGGCATGGGATTCATGCAGGCATGAGTACATGTGTATTTTGTATATTAGCCATTCTGTACTAAATATGCAAATCTCAAAGAACACTTGCTGAAGCACTAGTTCTCATAGTTTAACAATATTTTGCACGCAGTGTGCGACAGGGACTGATAGCACTGAGAATAAATCATGTGAAAGTGAAGAGTTCTCCCCACACGCTGTATGAGTGGGTTTTAAAACTTATGTTGTATTTGACTGACTGTTTATCTCTGAGCTTTAATTAATGACCACAGTGAGCAAGAGGGACCTTCACACCCTCTTCTCACTACACTAATCAAGGCTGGAAGATCCCCTAACAATTTTCTCTTCAGTGTCACCATTTATTAGGTAGAATATAGAATTTAGTTGCTCGTTTTATCGCCTACACTCTGACGGCATTAGCATATCCACGTCCTTTAGTAAGTTTGCTGTAGGAGATATTCCGGGAATGGAAAAAGGTGCTGATTAATTTTACAGTTATTCAGAGGATAGCTTAATGCGACACCACCTTGTGAAGTTTTGCAGTTCTCACGACTGAGAACAGGCAGTGAAATCGTTGAAGATGTACTTGTTTTGGCTACAATTCTGCCTTTCTCACATAAATTAAACACCTGTTAGACTGTACAGAGTTTAAAACTCCTGAGAAACATTTATATGCATCACTACAGCTGAACGTGGATTTTGACTTTTTAATTCAACGAGCAGTGAAACTTCAGTCTAAGGTAAAATGATGGAGATGCTTCTCTTCTGAGTGATCCAAGTTAAACTCCACTGAAATTTTGGGTCAAGCCCAAATTAAAGTCTAATTTGCTTCAGATATGAGTTTTACATAATATTTAACATTTAAGGAAACCATTATTATGACTGTTTTTGAGTTTTATGCCTGTGACTTTTATTCAAATTCAAAACCAACATGAGAAACACATTAACATAATGAAGTGAGTGTCTGAACCTGGCTTAAATTAACATAATCTTTTTTTATTGTGCCATACACAAACACATAATAAGACTGATTTGGTCAATTAGAAATACTTTGCCTGGTGTGTTTAGGATTGTCTGCAAATGGTTCAGCATTTCTGCGGTAAGGACGGGGAAATGTGTTTTGCTTTTCAAACAACAAAGAGTGCAAGCTGATACACGTTCAGTGGAAACTCTACACCAATTGTCTGCACTGCTTTAACTCTGCACTCTGGGCAGGAAAAGAGGAAGTCAAGCTTTACCTTTAAAGTAAGTCTGCGCTTTGATGTGAAGGGTTTTATTATCACAAAATACTGAGGAAATGTGAAATGAATGCAGTGGGAAATATTAGGGAGTTTATTTAAAAGCCAGTTAAGGTTTCTGGAGGGACAGGAGAGGTTGTGCAGGGAGATGAAAGCAGATACCTTCAGATACGCAGACAAGCATGAAGTGAAAAAAATAGAATTCCTAAAGTAGCATATATAAAATCACAGGACCTTATGGTGCTTCAGAAGCATCATTTCAGTCATAAACAAGCTGTCACATCAAGGCGTTCGTGTCAGAATTACATCAGCTGTGTCGTTGTATAGGATAATTCACTCATTTGCATAAGCAAGAGTCCAATGTACACACAATTTTCCATTCAGTTGCAGTTTTCTTTTAAGTGCAAATGGCTAAAATTAGCTCTAGAACTTTCCCTGCGGTATCCTGCTGAAAATCTATTCACAGATAGATATATATCATAGTTTTACATCTATTGGCATTTAAATGCATGCCAGCTTTTATTAAAGGGCATGTATTTAATACAAAAACCCACCCTATTTCATTTGCACACCTCCAGGATGCAGCTATAGCAAGACTGATACATGAACTTATGAACTCCAAGTCTTCCCAGCTAGAAACAAGGTATTCATAGATTGATTGATTTATAGTGTGTGTGATTTAAGAGCAGATTTCAGATTTATTTATTTTTTAATTATGCATAACATTAACGTAAAATGTGTTTATCTTTCAGTTAAACATGGAGTAACAAAGACTAACTATTCTGATATCCTGAGTATACTTGGAAGCAGAGAAATACTTCATGCCAAAAAAGTGCTTTGAGGTGTTTCATGTGCATCTTCATCTTTTTGCCTGTGAAAATGCTGAAATCAGTTGTTACGAACACAACTTCAAGTAGCTGCTGTTCTCAGTGAAGAAGAAAAACACAAACATTTTACATGTTGCCTTTTAAGCCTGCAGGAAGTGAATATTTGACACTCTAAAGCTGCAAACTATGTACAAACCAGAAGTTAACAAAAGTTCATGAAATGATTAAGTAGATAAGCCTGCATATATGTAATCTGATTAGGACTTTGGCTGCACCATAAAGCTTTTTGCCGGTATGCTTCATATCCTCAAAGATTTTTGCAAAGTAACCTTGTGGCTACTCTCATCAAAATCCACTTTAAACCACTGCACAATCTGTTTGGTAAGTGGCACCACTACACAGAAAAATGAATGAAGCACTTCCACTCACATTACATTTACATTAAAGGTATTTAGCTCTTGCTCTTATCCAAAGCAAATTATGATGAGGGCAGCAGTAAAATTAGCTTAGGCTCAGACTGATGGTGCCCTGGTAATAGATCTAAGCAAACACAGCTGTAATGTGAGACAGGCTCTCTGGCTGAAAAGTTCTACAAAAAGAAATTAAGAGGAAGAGCACTTAGATGGTGAGGAAGAGGATATTTAAACATGAGTATATTTGCAAGAGGATCTGGAAGGAAGGGGTTTGAGCGGGTGACGTGAGTTATTTCTTGAGGAGGTTTTAAGCTTACAAGAAAAGGCAGAGGTTGTGCAGCTCTGCCTGAGATTGTTCTATCATCAGGAGTCAGGGAGACTTGGAAGAGTGAGGACCTGACTCTTAATAACACAAAGTAGGCTCATGGACTGTAAATGGTGAAGTAGTGATTTATTTGTATCACCGTGTGGGTGAACAGTCCCGCCACCCATAATGACAAGGCCCAATTAAGTGTCGCGATTAGGTTTATAAAACTCCTGTTTGACAGCATGGAGACTGAGAGCAGTTTCTCATCCAACATTGTGCCAACTCCTCGGAGTAAAGTGTGGTGTAAGTGTTTGCTGCAGTAGCTGCTTTTTGCTTTGGCGACACACTGGAAAACAGATTGTATGAATGAACATGCAAATTAGGTGGTGGGTTTGATCATTCAAGGGGAAGGGTAACCGTGTAAGGCTTTGTATTTTGAAAAGAATAACAATATAGGCATGCATAATAATGGTAGGCTCAGACTTCTGTCCTGACAGTAATGGCCTGTTTCTTGAAATGAATTTAGAAACAGGCTGCTGGAAATTAGTGGTTAACTGCACGGCTTTAACAAAGGCAAAAATTATTTTTTTATTTATTTTTTTCATTGTCAGAAAAGAAAGTTGACACTAAAAAATAGAGAAAGCTGCTGCATAGAAGCCCTAACTGATTATGTTTTATATAAAGTCCTAGCAGAGTTGTTTAAGCTGTAAAATTGGTGCAATATTGAAACTGCCACCAAAGTAATATGTTATCCAGTGATATCTTAACTTTTACCAGCCGACCAGTCCACAATTTGAGCTCAGGCCAAAGTAACTAACAACTGTTTGTTGAATTTCAATTAATTGTATTAAAGATATCTCCACAGATATCACTGAGCTCCATATCATGACATTCAAACATTCATAACAATAATGGTAAACACTTCAGTTTGTTGTTTATTTGTAAACAAATATATCCAAAAACAAATATTAGTATAGTCAGACTCTGCTGACCTTTGGGTTACAGTCTAATTTGGAAACGTTAACATGCTGGCCTGCTAAGATTGTTAATGATTTTCAGCATTTTATCATTCCGGTGTTGGCATTTGCTTGGTCACAGATGCAAACTGTGCATTTACTGCCTTTTGTTGTTGTAGATAGATAAACTCTACAAATATATCACTTTTGTAACTGGTTGCTATCCAATATAATATTTAACGCTAGTTTATTAATTCTATAACTTGGTTATTTTAGCTGTTATTAAGTATATCTGACACATAAGAGCTTTCAGGGACCTAAAATCCACCTATTTGCTCAGCTCAAGACATAATAAACACACAAATTAAAACAGCAAAATACAAAGGATTTAAAATTCTGGTCAGTTTCTTTTTTTGTTTGTTTGTTTGTTTGTTTTTGTATTAGTGTGCTAATCTGTTTGCATATGTGCACTTGACTGGATTTTAAGCTTTGAAAGAAAAAGTTATGCCACTGATCTGCTTTTGGAAACTGCATGAATAAGAATATTAGTCTTTAATCTGGTGTTTTAGTTTTCTTCTGGGACACAGAAGAATTGAGCAACAGCTGCTACAACTGAGCAGTTTCTTTTCAGGCGTTAACAACCACATGAACCAGTGACTTGGTATTACTTGTGGAAATCTGCTAAACCTGGGGTCCGTTCTTCGTACCTCGCTTACTACATCCAAGATCAAATGACACATCCAAGATCAAATCATCGCGCCAACTTTGAGCTCGCTATTCCGGTTCTCCGAACACACCTGTTGTTGACGATTAGTACAGCTGGATGAAGTAATGTGAGATCACTGGGTGGCTTAAAAGGGGCTACGCATCGATAGTAGAAACATTGATCGGCAACCCTTTGATTGGTCGGCGAAAATGTCGAAGGAGCGCGCTCAGTATTTTTCGGCAGCAGAGCAAGAACTCTTGATTGAGGGATTTCAGGAGTTTCAGAGTTTAATTAAAACGCAAGGGAACACTGCAAAGGCTGCAAAAGCAAGGAGAGAGGGCTGGCAGAAAGTTGCTGACAAATTAAACTCGTAAGTAATTTAATAATAATAATAATAATAATAATGGATTGGATTTATATAGCGCTTTTCAAGGCACCCAAAGCGCTTTACAATGCCACTATTCATTCACTCTCACATTCACACACTGGTGGAGGCAAGCTACGGTTGCAGCCACAGCTGCCCTGGGGCAGACTGACAGAAGCGAGGCTGCCATATCGCGCCATCGGCCCCTCTGGGCAACACCAGTAGGCGGTAGGGTAAATTTATTATATTATATTACATTATATCATATTATATTATATTATATCATATTATATTATATTATATTACATTATATCCTCTTTCACATTAGAGCCACAACAGGACCCACTAGAACATGGGAACAAGTAAAAGTGAAATATAAGAATATTCTACAGAATGGTAATATTTATCACTTATATTGCTTTTAGTCTCTTGAAAAGAGACCCTGAAATAATCTGTTTGTTTGTTTATAACAGCAACCAAGAAAAGGGCAGAGCAAAAAAAGACAGGTGGTGGTCCTGCACCCCCTCATCAACAAGTTGGTTAAGTAAATAATACCCTCACGGGAAAATCGATATCTCTCTATGAGCACACTGTCGCGCTGAGCTAAAGGATCCTGTCTATCCCGCAATATATGCTGAATTCTGAAAACTCTCCTTATCAATCTTGCACCTTCCGCGATGGGTTGCTCGCATACAAACGGACAGGACATGGCTGCGACAGACTTCCCAAATCCACCTTCGCTTTTATAGTCGTGGTCTCTCATCTTGATTACACGAAGTAATTTACTATTACTACTCTAAAATATGAATTACATCTGAAATAATCAAATACATGAAATAGAATGATTAATAGTACATTTCCCTTTTTTTAGGAAATGACCTGTATGTATCTGTATGAAATCAATAAAAGAATCAAATACTGCATTATCTTTAGTTACATTGATAATATTTATTTATGGAAAAACAGTGGAAAAATATCGCTGTTGCTTTCGTATAAATGAAGCGGACATACCTGAGTGGCCGCGATCTAATCCTGTTTACATAAAGTAAGCCTGTTCCCAAGCAGGTTTACGCTTACGGATCTGTTGCTATGACAGCAAGTCCCAGATGAGCTTCGGAGAACCGAACGATCCAAGATCACGCGAAATCGTCAACAATCAAATCCAGCTAACTTACTTAGCAAGGTACGAAGAACGGACCCCTGATCTGCACCTTAAAATACACAATAAATAAACTAAGGTGATCCTCAGGGGGTTTTGTGGCCTGAACTTTTAAATAGGTGTGTGATCAGCTGCTTTCCAGCTGCTTTCACCAAGGAACCATTAAATTCATTATCATGTACATAATCGTCACCTCATTACCAACCATGAATTTGAATTCCTTGTTTTGAATTTGATTTCTTTTTTAAGAGAAAATAAAGAACAACACTGACAAGTAAATGCACGACCAGATTTGCTTGACGATTTAACAAATGTGCAGAAATTGTGTCAATTTTACCCCAATTGTATCCAGAGTGTATGCCACAGCTTATGTTTGTTCTCTGTGCTGGATGATGCTTATTTGCAGCAAATGCTTTTTGTGTTTTCTTCGGGTTGATGAAAATGATGAAAATAACAGGAAGGATGTCAGCTGTGCTATTTGGTCCTCACATAAGAGCACAGTGTGATCATTTAAAGCTTATTCACACTGAAGCATTGGGTGTTCTGAGATAATGCTGAGTTCAACACATTTAAGTGATTTCTTAGCATCCTCCACAGGCTCTGTTAGTGACATCTCCCGTGACAAACCCACACAAATGTGAGCATGTACGCAGAAGAACACATCTTCATTGCTTTGTTGAAGACTTTGGATGATTTGAGAGGCCATTCACATTCTTCAGATAGCAATCAGCAGAACTGTACAGCCCAATTTATTTTCTAATTCATATCCCTCCAAGATTGAAGTCTCATTTCATTCCACTCAAAGTTTCTTTTTTCTTACTCTGAAATTCATAATCTTTTTGATGTACTAATGCAGTAATTAAATTAAAATTGAAATAGTTCATATTTCTGATTGGGTTGTTGAAGAATATGGGGAAATTGTAAATGTTAATATAAATCAAGTGTGTTTTATAATAACCGCAGTCACCAAATCAACCATTTTACGTGTCATTTCATGTCGATTAAAAAGTTTTTCCCAAAACAGAAATCCATTAAGAAGTGTTTGTCATTATACAAATGTATTGTATTTATCAAAACTTCCCTTCAGTCAGCATTCTGAGTTCATTAACGGTCTCCATTTTCTTGGATGGGATTATTACAGTTGGGAAAAGTTTTTAGAAAGTCCTGCAACAGGGCATTGAGTCTCCCAGAGGTCTTCATTATATGAGGACTTAGTGCCACTAGCTTTTAGAGTCAAAGAGTCAAGCTTTTCCTCCTGGGCACTAGGACTATCCACATTCTCCACCATGGGCACTCCCTCTTCACAGTCAAGGATACAGCAGGCAGCAGAAATAATGAAGGCCCTGTGCTTGTTAGCCACTACGTGCTTTATGCAGTCTCGATGTCATCATGGCCCACTGCACTGACTGTGAAGTTTCCAAAACTGTTCTCGCACTTGAGTAACAGTCTGACTTTTCAGGTATGATGTAAACATCAGAAGAGAGCTAAGAAGGAAACTTTTCTTTGTAAAACAGAGTCAGCAATGTGCTCAAAATGTTCCTCAGAGATTCTTGACATGATAGCATCAAACAGTTGCTGGATGGGTGGAACAATGCTCAGTTGGTACCGAGGGGCCCAAAGTGTACCAAGAAAACATCCACCACGCCGTGAAACCACCAGCAGTCATAACTACTGATACAAAGCAGGATGGATCCATAATTTCTTGTTGCTCAGAACAAATTCTGACTCTGCCATCATCATGTCGCAGCAGAAATTGAGATTCATCACCCGAAACAACGTTTATGTAGTCTGTATGAAATGGCCTGTATGGCCTGTATTTTTGTATAGCGCTTTACTAGTCCCTAAGGACCCCAAAGCGCTTTACACAACATTCAGACATCCACCCATTCACACACACATTCACACACTGGTGATGGTAAGCTACATTGTAGCCACAGCTGCCCTGGGGCGCACTGACAGAGGCGAGGCTGCCCGACACTGGCGCCACCGGGCCCTCTGACCACCACCAGTAGGCAACGGGTGAAGTGTCTTGCCCTAGGGCATTGAGTCTCCCAGAGGTCTTCATTATATGAGGACACAACGACCGAGACTGTTGGAGCCGGGGCTCAAACCGGCAACCTTCCGATTACAAGACAAACTGACAACTCTTGAGCCACGATAGCCCCTGGTGAACTGGTGTGGTCTTCTGCAGCAGACATGATTTTCTGCCTAATGAGTTTTTGTTAGAGTTATTGTTGGCTTCCTATCAGCTTAAAGCAGTGTGGCCATTCTCCTCGAATCTCTGGCATCAGCAAGGCATCTGCACTCAGAGAACTGCTGCTTTCTGTATATTTTCTCTATGAACCCTAGAGATGGTCGTGTGTGAGAATTTAAGGGATCAACAGTTTCTGAAATACTCAGACCAGCATATCTGGCACCAACAGCGATGCCATGTTCAAAGTTCCTCAAATTAACTTTCTTCCCCATTCTGATGCCCACTTTGAACTTCAGCAGATCGTCTCGACCATGTCTACATGCCTAAATACATTAAGCTGCTGGGTTGTCATTGGCTGATTATACTGGCATTTTTAATGAGATAAGGTGGCCTGTGAGTGTAAAAAAACAACAGAAAATGGGTCACAGGTCTTCACAGAAAAAAAATTTCCTGTATATTGTCAGTTCTGGCAGCACAGTACAGCTTTATTGAAACTCGTCCCTTTCTAAAGTATCCTTTAGACACTTTCAGTGCTCCATAGAGGGCCTGCTTGCTAGCATGAGCATCAGGTACAAGGCCCTAGAGTGTGTAACAGCAACATCTGTGCAGCCTGTGGTGCAGCTGTGTTTTCTTAAAGTCTTCTGGGGTATCTGTCTGTTTTGTGACTTAATTGCTGGAAGAATACTATTGAATATTTCAAGATAAACTTTTAAACAGCACAACAATAGCTTGGGTTGTTATTGTGAAAAAACTAACAGAACTTTCTTTTCTTTGTATTTGGAATACTTAAATACAGGTGTGGCAGTGTGGAGGCAGCATCGAAGTCCTGCCTTGTGCTCGCATCGCCCACATAGAGCGTGCTCATAAACCCTACACCGAGGACCTGACATCGCACGTACGTCGAAACGCCCTCAGAGTTGCAGAAGTTTGGATGGATGAGTTTAAAAGCCACGTCTACATGGCCTGGAATATTCCACTGGAGGTCAGTGACCATGTTAATGACAACAAGCGCAAGTCACACATGGATTTGAGGTTGGGGAATGTCAGCTTACAGCTTGTCAGTAATGCAATGTGCAATGAAAAAAGTTAATCCCTTGGAAATTGTTGTGATTTTTTTACACGATTGGACTGCTGATACTTTAGATGTGTGCAGACAAGGAAAATAAACAGCTCTTCTTTAGTGGCATTCATTCACTATTCAGAAAGAGTCTTCAAAGAGTGATGGTTCCTTTCCAAAACCCTAAAAATAACATCAAAACAAGAACTTCATAATTTCTCACAGCATGATTGACTGTTTTCATTTTGTGTCATAATCCAAAGGGAGTATTTATAAAGTCAGGTATGCAAACCCACAAATAAGAGATCATATCAGAGAAAAGCACCATAAATTTCAGGATGATCAGGCTGAGTCCAGTCTTCAGCTACCTAATCTAAATGTTGAGGGTTGAGTGTCATCTGTTATCAGCTGCTCTCCTCCCATCACAGATGCTTAGTTGAACGAGGCCCCTGACACCTCCTGAAGGCTCAAATGAAATGATTTTCTTGTGACTTACAGACTGGCCTGAATTAAATACGTGCCACTGAATAAATAAATGCTTAATATGATTCAAGAAAATGGTTTAAATGAGGACATTAGCATTTAGAAAATCCATTGTAAAGGCTGACAATAATAATTTAAAAGATTAATTAAAGAAAGTAACTGGATTATAGTGTGACTTGGGAGTGAAATAATGAATAATACAGAAAGAACAAAATTAAATGCAAAGACAGGCGCTGTACGTCATTTATTCAATATGTTGGAGCAGAAATGCCGCTGATTTACTCTTTTCAGTCTTTTCATTTGGGGAATTTGAGGCTATACTCACATATACTTACGTAATATTTTCAGCGTGTTTTCACAGTTGTATTAGTGTCAAATTTCAAGGATTTCATAAAAAAAAGATTTTTATTTGATCTTGGATTTGGTCATTCAAAATAAATATGCACGCTGTGTCATCTTATGTTAAATGTAGCATCCCTCAAAGGCAAAGTCAAATGTTTGTTCACTGAATCTTTTTTTCTTGTCCTGAATAATCTGTTTGAATATGTAAATCCATGTTATGAATAGATGAACATCTGCAGGCAATTCATTCAGTCAATAATGAGGCGTTTAACAGAGCCTGTACTCAAGAAGCATGAAATTTAGCCCCAGCTTTAGCCCCATGAATTAACTACACAGTGAAATCATCAGTGTTAATTTACCTCTGAGAGCCTCAAAATGAGCATAGGGCTCATCCGAAGTTTGCATCCATCTGAGTTCACTTTTGTGGATGTTTTTGAACCATGGAGAGCCACATCAGCAACATTTGCATCCTCTTCATCTTAATTGAGAGAGGCGTTGGTGGTGCTAGAGGCGATGCATAGGACAACATGCAGCAGATGGTAACTGTGAGTGGTAGAAGAAGTTTCCAAGCCCTGGACTTAAGTAAACTAGAGGTGACACATAAAAAAACAACTCAATCTTAAATCCAAGAAATTCACTTAAACAACTGAAATGAAAGCTGTACTTTTAAATATACACTTAATCTAATGTTATTTTTCACCACTAGTAATATAAGGCAAGCTCTGGGTATTGAAATTTGAAGTGGCAGCTGGCTAGTAAAGATGGATTTTAAGTCAAAACAGAAAAAACATTAAAACTTTATAGGGGCTGTTCAAATGCACAACAAACGGCTGCACAATGCACCTCAATGACACATTATTTGAGTCATCTTTTTCAAATCTACAGGTAATCAATTCTGTACTCTGCGTGAGCATCTCTGAGTTGTCCTGTGTGTTGCTGTTTCCTTAATGCAGGACTCAGGGATTGATATTGGCGATGTGTCTGAGAGGAAGGCTCTGAGGAAGAGGCTGCGGTGTAAAACTTTCCGCTGGTACCTGGTCAACATCTACCCAGATATGAGGATGTACAGTGACACCATCGCATACGGAGTAGTAAGCTGCCAACTCTCTCTTCATCCTAAATTCAGTTCGGTGTCTGCAAATGCCAACGCAGGGCTAAACCGTGCCTGAGCAAATCATTTTAATCCCTTGTGCTGGGATATGGATGGCTGCAGTCAGGAACACAAACAGTTCACATAGACCAGGTTGCTTCAGCAACTCTGACACTTGCCTACACTACACAGCTGAAGTATTTATTATTTTTTGGATTCTTATCGTTTTTCTTATAAACTGCAGTAAGGTTAATTAAAAGATACCTGTAGCATATTCTTCTAGAGAGCGTTGCGGCACAGTTTTCAGTCAGAAATGCCAGAAAACATAACACCCAATTGGCATGCTGGCAGTGCTTCTATTTGCCCATTCCTAGGTGTTCTCAAACAGCTGCATTTCCACGGTCCTCCCACGCCACATCACTACGATCCACCCTAATCCACAGTGACACACAGGCCACACTATTATCACACTCATTTTTATCTTTTTTTCCCCCCCACATTAACTGACAGTAGATAGTGGATGGATACAGACAAGGGAATAGATGGGTCTCATTACATTCATTTCCCAGAATTAGTTGACCTAATTACCCTGTATTTGTGCCATGCATTCACGGGTTACTCAGTTGTGGTGTCATGTGGGTTCATTACATGCAACAGATTGTCAACCTTGTTTAATGAAAACAGCAAAATACAAAGGCAAGGCGGCAGTGTCAAACTAATTTTTCAGTATTATTTATGCTAAAGATAGGTGTTTATCTGTGTGTGTGTGTGTGTGTGTGTGTGTGTGTGTGTGTGTGTGTGTGTGTGTACGCAAGAGAAAGACATTGCGAGAAATTGCTTATTTGGATCTTGTGGATGTATACAATCAAATGTGATTTAGGTTGATTAGTTAACCCAGCCCAGCAGATTTAATTTGATTTGATTTGAGTCTCCCCAAGGTATACACTCTTCCACATGCATAACAAATACACTACTGAGAGATAAAGAAAGCTGATATTTCATGTGACATTGCCATGCCATATGCCATGCACTAACATAAGCAATTACACTTTACAGCTAGCTTATGAATTATACCTAATGGTGTGTATTTGGATCTTTACCTATAAAGTTGCCAAGGAACTGCCAGTGCCTCTACTTTTACTTCTAGTAATGCACCTAACTGAGTAGCCCCATTCATCATGCATAATTACCAGCCACATCCATTAAAAGTAACTCTCTCCTTAATGATCTGTGCACTTCTAAGTTTTTACTTTACTGGCCACAAAAATAGGCCCCATGGATCTGTTATTTTTATACACTAGTATAGCCCGTAAGTACACAAGATATTGCCTTTATTGTAATATGAACAATCTAAAAGATGATGGCCACAGTTTAGCCTTCATCACCAAATTGATTATTTATTCAAGCAATTGGAGGGGGGCAAAGTATACAGTTCAGTCAGATGACAGAACACATCATAAAATCCAGTTTGTATAACCTGTTCCTACCCAAAGGTCTTTCTGAGCTTCCTACTCGAAAATGACATGGCCAAAATGAATGGAGTATTTCTCTGCAATTACAAACTCTCTGTAAACAATCTTGGTATCAAAATAAAGCTAGTACACCTTTAAAAAGAGCCCATGAGGTTGCCATTCCCCTGGTGGAATGAGCTCTCACTCCCTAGGGCAAAGCGAGACCCTTAGTGCTGTACGCCAGTGAGATAGCTTCTATAATTCAGTGCACGCACTGGACAAAGACAATGCATCCTCCTCTGCTCTTCAGCTGCAAAAGAAGGGGAGCAACTCAAGCTCCATTGAGTTATAAGATGCAGTCATGATCTTGGGAAAATATGCAGCATTCGGACGCAATACGATCTTGCAGCCAACAGCAGAGAACTGTGTGCGGAAGGGATGCACAGAGAGAGCATGAAGGTCACCCATTCGCTTTGCCGAAGCCAAAGCGAGAAACAATGCAGTCTTATACGAGAGAAATTATATATCCACAAACCCAATGGGTTCAAAAGGGGAGCCACAAAGGGGCTCCAGCACCAAAGACAAGTCACGCGAACCCCATTTAAAAAAACATATGGCGAGGGGATGTGCACCTGGTGCCACCCTGTAAAAAAAACAATATGACAAGCAGATAGCTGCTAAATAAACCTTAATTGTAGAAAATGAAAGGCCCTTATCCAGCAGCTCCTGCAGGAATGTCAAAACATCCACAATAGAGCACTAGAATGGGAGAGTGTGGCGGTCCTGGCACCATTGCTCGAAGCCTCTATTGGATGAGACCCTAACACTCTGAATTGTTGCCACCACACTAGGTGGCAGGCCCCTATTAACCAAGTTTGACCTTTCAGCAGGTAAGCATGAAGGCGCCACAGATCTGGGCTCGGATGAACCACTTCTCCTCCTGCCTGGAAGAGGAGGTCCCTGCGGAGAGGAAGCTGCCAAGGACTTGCTGCTAGCAGACTGATTATCTCTGCACACCATGACCTTGTGGGCCACCAAGGGGCCACTAGAATCAGAGAGACTGCCAACGCACTCTCTCTAGAACCAGAGGGGAAATGCATACAGGAGCACATCTGGCCATTGGTGCGCCAGCCCGTCCATGCCCAAGGGTGCATCGTGGTCGATTTTGGAGAAGAACAGTGGGCAGTGAGCGATGAAACAAGGCCACTTTGTGCTGCAACAAACGTGCATGTCTGGAAAGCAAGAATATTTCCAGGAACGAAATCTGCTGACTTGGGATTGGCGAGCTCTTTTGAAAGTTCACAAAGAAACCCAGTGTCTGAATGTGTGACAGAACCAGTGACAGCTGTGCCGCCGCTTGCTGTCTGGAGCAAGCTAAGAGCCCAGTTGTCTAGATAGGCTAAGATGCAGGTTCCTCTCTCTCTGAAGAGTGCGAGCGCTGCCTCCGCACATTTTGCAAAGATGCGAGGAGCAGGCAACAACCTGAACGGCAGAACCAGGTATTCGTAGGCTATGCCCTCAAATGCAAACCTCAGGAACTGCCTGTGGTTCAGGTGTAAAGCCACATGAAAATAGGCATCTGTTAGATCGATTGTTGCAAACCAGTCACCCGGGCCGGCTTAATTCAAAAGCTGTCTGAGTGTTAGCATCTTGAACTTGTACGTTCGTAGATACTTGTTCAAGACTCGGAGGTCGAGGATGGGACGAAGCCCTCCCCCTTTTTTCGGAACAACAAAATAACATTTTCTGTCTCCGAAGCAGGGACCACTCATATTGCTCTTTTCTGCAATAGCGCATTTATTTCTTCCCTCAATATCACTGCTGCCTTGTTGCCAACAGTAGTGTTGATGATTCTGCGGAAACGAGAATCATCAACGGAATTGCAACCTGTAACCCATAGCTGCGGTTCGCAACACCCACGGGGAGGTGGCGCAAGCATGCCATTGAGGGTGCCAGCTAGATGACCTGCAGCACTGCTGGTGTGGTGTTGTCGATTGTAACATGGTAACATGTACATTAACACATTTTGTTGGAGGCACCTTTCCTGGGGCACAACAATGAAAAACAGCGGGAATACTTGATGTGGTCACCTGAACATTTAACACACCCGAACCAGGAGTTACAACCTGAGACATTTTGTGTGCCAGGGGTTTTTGCTTGGGAGACGGTGTTAGGAAAGTGCAGCGCCTTCTGGGGCTGACAACCTGAACAGAACTTAAGTGGTGCCTCTTGGGCGGCAACAGAGGGGGAAAAGCAGTGTCTCCACTTTCTCCACTCAATTCCACAGCTCAGAGGGTTAACCTATTGTGATGGAAATTAATTTTATTTCATGTATTGGTCCCACGTTTTAGTAATATCGCTTTTGGGTGATTTAATCCGTCTTCGGATTCGGATGAAGCCGGGGCCCCAGAGTTGGAGAGGAGAGTGTCATGCCTTGCAACAGCCGTCCATCCCAGCACTTTCTCCACAAACGTCACCCATCTTTCCAGGGTTGAGCACCAGAGCTGGTGACAAAATGCAGAGGCTTCCGGCTCCGTCAATGCTCTCCTAGCATGGACAATCCCCAGGCAGACAGGGCAGGCATCGTGCTGGTCTTTGTTGTGCAAACAGAAACTGCACCACTGAGGACAGGGGTGGAGAAAAGATTTCTGCTTTGCTCGCTTAGGTTTGGAGTCTACGGAGCCCCGCAGGGGACATGGGAGAAAAAAAAAATTAAGACGGACTTTTGCGAGATCTCGCAAAACTAACTCGGGATCTCGCAAAACAAACTCGGGATCTCGCAAAACTTTTGCGAGATCTCGCAAAAGTTTTAGCCGCATTCTTCGGACGCCGGCTCGAAGCCGACCGGGAGGTCGAGGCACAATGTGCCGGGAAAGCGGTGTTCCTCCCAGCTGTAGTAGGTCTCGAGCTAACGGGAAGAATGCAGCTAAAACTTTTGCGAGATCCCGAGTTAGTTTTGCGAGATCTCGCAAAAGTCCGTCTTAATTTTTTTTTTCTCCCATGTCCCCTCCAGGGCTCCGTAGGAGTCCATTCCAAAACGCAAAGCAAAACGCTGCACAAGAAAAGTCAAAGTTAGCGCTCCAACTGCGTCAAGTCGGCAGACAACGGAGCTAACTAGCAGCAGCTAGCTAGCCCAAATCAGCAGAGGTATTCTCAGTGAGGTGAAGAGAGTAAGAACTGAGGGATGACTGTGATGACAGGGGGTATATGTGCAGGCGGGGCTGTGCGTATGTCATCACAGGTCAGCCGCGTTAAAGGCGTGAATAAAGGTTTCTTCAGCCATGACACGCGAGGATATGATATCCCACACTTATGTGTTGTACTGAGTGAATTGACTTAAATGGAACTTGAAGTCATTGTGGGTTGCATACCTATTGAGCACTGGGGCTCAAGAAGATATATCAGTTCAAAAATCATGTAGACTAATCATAAGCTCATAAGAGCTCATGGGTTGTTTGGGTTATTTGCTACTGACTGTAGGAGAGAAAAGGACAGAGCATTGTTGTGCCGTATTTACTGTTTTTATTTTTGTCTTTATATTAAAATCTCACTGACTTTCTGTTTACAACATCATTACACTTCTTCTAATCAGATTCACTACAGAATGCTTACTTTTAATAATTTTATTACATCTGTTCATTTTACATACTATTTCAAGAGCAAGAGTTGAGGCTCAGGTGTGAAATTTATGGTTTTCAGGGTTTTTATCAATTTTTATCATCATTTTTTGATCGTTTTTATCGTTATCTCAGTTTCCCTGTGTCTTTTCATCTTTTTTTTGGTACCGGTACTGATTTTATTTTGTTGTATTTATCCATGACACCTTAAAGCCCGGTCTGTGAAAATATTGTAGGACTGTTACCGCGCCAGATCCGCGGCCCCGAACCGTAGTAAGGAAACCTCTGGCAGTTACTTGAAGGTTCCGTGACTGGCTCGTAGCCGGCAACTAGCTTACTGTACAGGTCAACTCCGCTAGTAAAAAGATCGAAGGAGGCGTAGGAAAACTGCTTCACCGAACTTTATTTCTTCTTCAAGGCACAAACACACCACATACAGTGGGCTGAAACAGTTTACTCACAGCGAGCATCGCCGACACAACTCTGGCTGCCGAGGGAGTTATTATATTCCTCTTACTAATTTTCTTTCCGTCTCTTCTGTTGCTAACCGTTACTTTTCCCCTTCTCCTCTCTCTCTCCACACACACACACACGCCAGGGCAGTCCCGCTACACACATCCCGAATACATTTCCCATCAGGCTTCACCCTTAAAGGGCCATGCCTGTAATACGACATAAACCGGTCCGTGGCACAAAAAAGGTTGGGGACCGCTGCTTTATTTGGTGTATGAAGCTGTGGGAATCACAAACTTTTTAACAATAAATAAAACTGTAAATTCTGCTGTTTATTAGGTGTAATGTTTATCACATTCACTATGTTAGCCTAGCTAATGTTAGCCTAATGTTCGCTAATCTGCCCTAGCACAAAGTCAAAAGTGCAATGAATGAAAATTTGTTTAGTTTTCACAGGTATTTGGTCATAAAAGAAAAGACTCGATAAACTGATGATCTGATGAATTACCTCTGGCTGTATAACCCAGTATCAGGCCAAAATGGGTAATAGGCGCACCAGCCCACCATGTCCATTTCCATGCAGAAGTCACAATAAGTTGCAGTAGACTGCAGTACCAGCAGAGGGAGACATTTTATTTTTAGCCAACATGAAAATAATCACAGGAAAGAATTTAAACAGACATTATTAACACATTAGCATCTAAATACATAGGGCTGTTCGATACAACGATATATATCGGATGACGATATAAAAACTTCTATCATTTCCTAATACGCTATCGTTTGTTTCGTGGTGTCGTAAAATAAACTGTTTACAGCAATATTTTTTCATCATTTTGATGGTCACTATAGTGGCTATATTAATTTCTTAAAGTTCTCTCTTTCTCTTATATTTAATATAACCACACGGACAAGCGCCTGTTTTTACATGTTGTTGTTAACAACAATGATGGTAAAACCATCGCGTGGCTCCGCTGTCCGCTTGTTTTCTACTAAACCTTTCACAATAAAGCTCAAGATCCTGTTGAGACTTTTCAAAATAAACTGAATCACGTGAAAGAGTATGCAGAGAGTTTACGGATGAGAAGAAAACAAAGAAAAAAGAAAAAGAGCTGTTAGGTGCTAAAAAATAAACCTTAGACTCAAACTTTGAAAGAAAATGTCTAAAAATGTATAGTTTCATGCATCGGTTAAAACACTCGAATCCAGGTAAAGGACACCCAGCTGGAAAAACTTCACGCAACTCGAGTTGCCCGAGAGTCACAGAATTTACAGAAAATATTACATTTTTGTGATTTATATCGTTGTCAGGACGATAAATGTCTTATATCGGGATATGAGATTTTTGTCATATCGCACAGCCCTATAAATACAAATTAGCCGCCTATCTTAATTGTTTGCAGTGATTAAGGACCCTGGAATGTATTTCATACCTTCCTTGCTCATTAGTGACTTCTTGGCTTTAAATATATTATCTCCGCCTGCTGTTATGGCAACTTCTGCATGCGTGTCCATTTCACACTTTCGAGAAGCAAAGTATAAAATGGAAACGGTGGCCCTGTGGAGGTAAACACAGACGACACGAGAGCTCTCGATTAACACTGCTCGTTTATTACTCATCACCACACAACTGAACACTTTCCCTCCAAAACACAGCAACAACACTTCCTGAGAACTGGGTGTGAGTGGAGCCCTCCAGTGGTCCACCACAGCCCGGTGTTTCTGTTACACGCTTTGCAGTGATATCGGGTTGGGTTGTAGGCTATTTTTTTAATTGTTGTCATGTTGCGGCATTAATTAACAGAAACAAGATGTTGCTCATAAGACACATCTGTAGTGTTTTAAACCTCTGAGCATGGGTTCATAGTCTTGACCAAAGTGGTAAGCTGATCATTTTTATTTCGACAGCCAAAAATGTCCTCACATTTTCAATTCACGTGTTTCGGGTCTATTTATTTCTCCCTCATCTTGTCCTCTACAGCTTTGTATCTAATTCCTGTTCCTATCCAGCTTTGTATTTGCTGTGCACTCATTAGAGCAGTCCAATCAAATCTGAAGGATTTCATTTTTAAATCTCTCTTGTAACAATACTCCACCCACATATTTTCTGAAACATGTTTCATACATCATATTTCAAAAGCTAAAGGTCCTGATGGTTCAACGTGACTGTTTTCCCATAGGTGTCGCTTACTGTTACATATTTATTGTTTTTATAGCTTTAGAATAGTTTAGACCTGTGCTGTTGATGTGGCCATGTGCTGCCTGTGGATCTACTGATTATCAGATACGAGTAGACATCCCCGGAGCAACTGTGTTCTTCTGATCTTACATCTTTGCCTAATTCACTCCTTGCTCAAACCACTATCCCTGAGCTCCCTGCGGTGCACTTTGTATCTTGCAATCTTGCCGACCTTTGTCATGACGCACATGAATAACCCTCTGGGCCTCAAAATCTGAGTCATGTTCATGAAGCGTAACAGTTCTGATTTACATTTTTATAGAGTAAAAATTAGTTTAAGAGGATTCAGAATATGATTCATGTTTAGATCTTTCGACCCACTCACGTCCATTTTCCTCTGTATTTCCTGTAATTATGCTTTAAACCTCATATTCTGTGAGTTACAGTGAAGATGTATGATTGATGTTGGTATTAGATGGTTTCTGTGGGATGTAAACCTCTCTGGCCTCTTAATTAGTTACATCTTGCTTGTACTGGGTTGGATCACCTTTTGCCTTCAGAACTGCATTAATTATATGTGGCATAGATTCAAAAAGGTGCTGGAAACATTCCTCAGATGTACACTTGGTACTAAGGAGCCTAAATTTTGCCAAGAAATTTCCCACACACTATCAACCCAGCCTGAATCATTGATACGAGGCAGGTTGGATCCATGCTTTCATGTTGTTCAGAACAAATTCTGACTGATCAAATGCTGACTGATCCAGCACAAATTGAAATTCATCAGACCAGGCAATGTTTTTCCAACCTTCAATTGTTCAATTTTGGTTATATTCAAGTTATACAATCATGTTTCATGTTTTTAGCTTCCTGTTAACAGGTATACCCAATAAAGTGGCAAGTGAGTGTAATTCTTATTTGTCTTTCTGGGTTTTTAGCTCCAAACTTACACAGTTTTGTAGAAGTATTTTAGAAGCAAAAGCAAGCACTGTATCAGGAAGTACTAACTGTCTGGGTAATAATTTCCTCCCCTATGGAAGAAGAAATAATGCAGTGCAGAGTTGAACAGAGCTTCCTCGCTCTGTTCGTGGACTGTTTTTGGCTTATTGATCAAACATGTAGTACTCTGACATGTCCATCTGCATCTAAAGGACAAAGGTCACTCTTTCGAGGATGCCAATGTTCACATTTTGGAAAGAGAAGCCAGATAGTTTGAAAGAGGAGTGAAAGAAGCCATCTATGTCCACTATGAACGACCATCTTTGAACAGAGGCGGTGGCTTGCAACACCAACTGTCTGCCATCTACAATCCAGTTTTGAGATCCCTTCCCAGACACCTTGACGCCCACTCGCATCCTGGACCATTTGACCTCAGGAAATCACATGATAGGGTGGGGCTAGGTTTTACAGTGAGCTCACCCGAAACCTTGGCTGATTGTGACCTACACCTGTTTTCACACCTTGGCTCGTGTGATTAGGTAAAGGATCATCAGGGGGTCCTTTGTCCCTCTCGGGGGGACACTCCCACAGGGCTTAAATCTGGGACTCTCCACCATTTGACCCTAGAACTGAAGAAGCTTCTTGGATGAGAGATGAAATGTCTTCAAGCAACTTAAAGAAGTCCAGACGCTTTTCTTTCCAAGCTTAAACTCTGACATGTAGTACTTTGGATTACAAAAGCATCATAATCAGTACATACTCCAGCATAATAAATAAAACTGACCACGCATACAAAACAGCACAGAAAATATCATGGTCTTGTAGCAGTGTCCTCCGTACACCATCGATTTTTCACACATTTGGAGTAACAAATTGAAGAACTAACAGGACTTCTCTCAGACAAAGAAAATACACTTGTGCTGCAGCAAGCATTATAAAATGGTACCAGGATCAATCGACGGAGTAATAAAGTGACATGTAATTTACCACCTTAAATAATTGCCTTTTTTTGCTCAGTTAGTTAAACTCTTAAGGTTGGTCAAGAATTCTCTCTTTGAGTACAATTGTAATTCTGCAGGACAGCAAAATCTTTTTTTTCTCGCTTGTTTCTTTTCAGTTTTCTTTGTAGCTACTTCAATAAATTAAGGGAGGTGAATAAATCAAGCTGTACTAGAAAAGAGCGCATCGAGTTGTCTTTTAATTATGACAGGCTTGAATGGAAGCTCGGCACTTCGCTGCATGAACCTTGTAGAAATTAGATACTACTGTTGATGGAAGCACATATTTCTAAAGGATATAAAGGTAACATAACAAACTTCATTTAGTTTATAGTGTTACCTGCTTGTGCCACATGTAAACACAGTCATAGTACTGACTTTAAAAACTAAATTTTGTTTCTTTGTGCATTTCCCCAGTTGAAAAATTCTCTGAAGACTGATCTGTGTCTGGACCAGGGGCCTGACAATGACAACATGCCCATCCTGTATCTCTGCCACGGGATGACACCACAGGTTAGTGCTCTCCTAAACATCCTCTCTGTCTCCGCTTCACTTCAGCATGGAGCAAATACTAAAACTGAATATAATACCTATATATCTTGGGTTGTCTTACCCAAACTTGTTTTATCTTATCAAAATAACCTTAGCAACAGTCCCCGGTGTTTTTAAATACATATTAAACTTGTCTCTACTCGCAATACACCTCAATTTAGCTGTGAACCTTCCTGAAGGAATTCAGCTCGGAATAAAATTCCACATTATCAACAAAACAAGTTGCAAAGACCATGTTTTTGATTACAATATTTTGTACCTTGATCTTTTTCTCCAGCTTTCTGTTTACACTCTGTCTTTTTGTTTTTAATCAGTTTTTATTTGCTGTTTGTCTGAACTGCTTATTCAGGATATATGTCAGCTCAAATAGGAGGGAGTTTGTGTCTTCAAATGTTAGTACAGCGTGATTATCATTTGCTTTCTCCAGTCTCTCCCAGCATATTGATTCCATTACATCTGAGCAGATTGTTTTCAAACTGTTTAACCTTGCTGTGATGGTTGTAAACTTGTCTCATAGAGTGTGGTTTGATCTGACATTATCCCTCTCTATTTAAATGAAACTACTGGATGTGCTTCAGACTCAGTGTGGCCTGTGTTGATGTTTACACCACTGTACAATTTAAAACTCATCCCAGAGAAATCTTCGGTGATATATCTGTAAGCTTTAGGAATGTTAATAATTATTATTTCCATATTCTGCTTAAACAGCTCTTTTTTCAGGCCTAGATAACTTAAAACTTGTTAATTATAAATCTGTTTTGAGCTATAAATCCAGGCATATCAAACAAAGGATTGGAGTAGCACCAGCATTTCTAATGAGATTAGGGATCTCTGCTGCAAGACAAATCTAGTCTGCTCTATTTTTATGTTTCAGTGTTACATCATCGGGAGGAATTAGTCCCTGGATTGCTTTTATATTGGTACAGATACAATGACTGTTGCAAATGCATGCTCTAGTCGGTCAGAATTAGTCATTTTAAGCGTCAGCTACTTTCTGCAGATGTTGCTTTTATAGGCTTTGTGTCCAAAGTGCTGTGGTAAAAGCAGTACATAAATGTGCTAAAAGAAACCTGCCAAGGTACACATGAAAGAAAGAGTAATACAAAGCTTACACTCCCACACTAGAACATGTTGTCAGCAAACATACAGCCCTCCAGCTAGCTCGAGCAGTAATAAAACATACTGACTTAAGCACAGCGACAACAGAAGCCACTGCCACAAAGGCCTGGCAGCTTGCACATTTCCAAACGTGAGCAGCACTGATTTTTTTTTTTTTTTTTTAAATCACTCTTATCAGATTTGTTTAATGCCTGGTGCAAAAGAGGCAGGAAGTAATTTGGGAATTAAGAGACAAATATGATTAGAGCAAAAGTAATACAATCTAACTGTGTTTTTAATAAAACTTTAATAAAAGAAAGTATTTTGAGTATCTTTGACTGATAATAGAGGGGATGATGAGGGTAATCTGTACCCCAGATCCACATAGTTCCTGTGTAATTGTCTGCTTCAAGCTCAGTTTAACTCTGGAACTCTGGTGATTTCACTACTCCGTTGATGTTTGCGCCTCTTTATCATTTAAATTCTGCTACACAATTAACGTGTTCACCTTTGAGCTTTGTTTTTATCCCTTTGTTTTAAGCTTCCAGTATACATACCCGGATCCTTTACTTTTGTAAGTCTACTAGTAAACAATGTGAAAATACTAGAGTCACAGTTCTGCTCATGTAAAACCACAGCGTTGACAGCACAACGTGTAAAGCTGTACTTGCTCTGCATACAAAGGGGTCTAGTCAGACACTTGATACTGATCCATTGATGTGTAAGTAGCATTTTATTCTTTTTTTATGGCTGGTCAAGGTGGAGGCGTGGAGCTAATTTTAACTGTTTTCTGGACTACACAGTTAGATACTGTGGCAGCCAGTGTGGGCATTGTGCCCCTCCACTGGGTCACTAGATAAATCTGGTGAGTTGATTAGTGGGAGAGGGAAAAAAAGAAAAAACAAAGCGACATTAATTTCTTTTTATTGCTTTAGGCATCCAGCTGCATTTTCTTTTTTGTTAAAGGTCATATAGTTTTATCTTTTTGAAATATCTCTGGTAAAAAAATGAGTGCTAACATAACATGTTTTTAGTTTTTTAAAAATGTAATTAATTAATCAAAGAGTTTCGAGTTTACTTATTTACCTTCCACCCCTGCACGATTGAGCACATTCAAATCATCGGTACACAGCATAGCACATTATATTTGTTCAAGACGTCGTGTTTTTCACTCTGTGTGCTCTTCACCAAACCAAAGCAAGTTTTGTGTCAGTGAATACATAACTCGTTCCTTTGCTTCATTCTTGCAAATGATTTACAGCTTTGTCAGCTTAATATGAGCAAACATTTGCCCTTGGAAAAAAGCTGTTGGGAAGGTTTCCATCAGAGAAAGCACAATTATTTCTCTCCCCCCCAATTCCTGAATTAACAATGAGCTTCTTTTGTTGCCTCGCCTGGTCTATCTTTTAGCCTGTGTTCAGTCAGGAAAGCAGTATAAATATGCATCTCTAATGCATGTAAATCAGCCCCACAGATCTCTCTTTCATACTGAAAGAAAACGCAAGAGCAAGCCTCATTTGCTGCATAGTTTAACACCTGTATAGCATATACAGCTGGAGAAGGGCCATTATCTAAATGTCAACAACGCCAGTCTGAACATGCACAGTAAAGCAGCATGCAGTTTGCTTATAGCTGGGTTTTGTGTTTATTTCAGAATGTTTACTACACCAGTACTCAGCGGCTCCACATCGGGCTCCTCAGTCCCACCATTGATGACGATGACAACAAGTGCCTGGTGGATGTGAATAGCAGACCCCGCCTCATTGAGTGCAGCTATGCTGCAGAAAAGCGCATGAAACTCCACTGGCTCTTCACTCAGGTAAAAAAAAAACCACAGCACAGATCTTCAGAAAAAGCCTTAAATAGCTCTTCCAAACACTTCCTGGAAAACTCATTATCACATTATTACTATCCATCATTTTAGCACCAAATTTTCACTGAAAGTATAAATTGTGGCTGTTGTTCATTCATTTTGCAACACATAGCAGTGACAATTGTTCTGTGGTAAACACAGATACACACAGATATTAAAATGTGTATGTGTATGAACATAAGAGGAAAAGAGGTTTCAGTAAATCCCCTCAAACAATAGAAAGTGCCCGAGAAGAAAGTCAAAGAAACTGTACTAAAAAAAAAACAGGAAAAAAACCCCAGAATCAATGAAGCTTAATCTCACCTTCCTTGTTGGTCAGGCCATCAGACTTTATTCCCATCCATGGGATGTTTTTCTCGAGCCTGTGAAAGAAAGTTGTGTTTATAGTTTTGTAAAAATGGTGTCATAGCAGAAAAAGGGCATTCACACACTTAGTTTAGTTTAAGGTACAAGTGTTAATGGTGTCCTGGTTCCAGGGCCGTGCGCTGTCTCTGAGTGCTGAATCATTCGTCTATATATGTAAGTTTGGGTTTTCTATATTGTAGTATTTAAAGTTTTGACTCATCTGTTTTGGGGTTTGGATTCTTGTAATGGTTTTATTTTGAAATCCCTGTCTTGGTTTTATTATTGCTGTATTACTTTTCAGTTTTGGGATATTTTTACCTTTTGTCTCTGAGGTTATCACTTTGGCCTCCTCAACGTTTTCTTTGTTCAGTGTTATTTTTCTTGTCTAAGTATTTAGTTGGGTCTTTTTGTTATTTCCCATTTTGTTTTCGTAGTTTGTGGTGTTAAAATTGAGGTTTTTTCTTCCTACTGTCACCAAGTAGCTGGCTCACATGGTATGATCTGATTGTTGGGGTTTTCTCTGTATTATTGTAGGGTGTTTACCTTACAACATAAATCACCTTAAGGCGACTGCCATTGTGATTTGGCGCTATATAAATAAAACTGAATTGAAAAATAATTAAGGGAGCACTTAAAATCTGACATTCCATTTAAAGTACATAGACCTGTCTTCCCCTTGTCCTTTGTCATGTCATTTTCTAAGTCCAGTGTGTGTTCCTGTCTTGTTTCTGTGCTTGGATTGCTTTTCTCTTTGTGTTTTTTGGATGTGGTTCTCACTATAAAAGGCTCGCTTCTCTGTCTCCTGCGTTATGCATCTTGGATCCCCTAAAATCTACAGTCCACACAGTCAACTGTTTGGTTTTAGACTTCAAGCATCAGTTTAAGCATTCAGGAAAATATTATAATCATGTAGGTGGCTAAGTTACAATTTAAGTTCTCTTCAGCTAATTTGGACACAAAGACTCACTGAAAATTAATGACTGTCTCACTCCATTAGTAGCTCAGTGGTATTTCAATAGAACTGGGGGAATTTTGATTTACTTTGTGCTTTCATTTGGCTCCACATATCCTCTGCTTTGCTGTCAGAGTAAAATCAGATTCGTGTTCTCTTTTCCATTTTTATGTATAAAATCCCAAAATAGTGCTTTTAAAGAGGCTTGCTGTAACAAGAACAGCACAGTTTTCACTCCAGTGCCTCTAGACCTGTGTCTGTTTGGTTTGGCATAACAGACACACGCTCAAGATCATATGTCACACATTCCCTTGTTGATCTTAACGTGGCAGTTTTAGTTAACTTTGTATAATTTAGTAAGTGGAATGAGGGCATATCAGCCAGGCTGGAGCATACGTCCCTGAAATGTGCCATCAATTATTGACACAGTTTTAGCTGCACAAGGAGTCAAACTTCAGCAGAAATAGATTGCCTTGATGCAGCTTCTCCAACTCTGAAAGAAGGAGTGCTCTGCAAATAAGAGGGAAAAAACTTTGATTTATCTTAATTCAAATGCTGCACTGTTCTGCACAAAACCTGGTTAGATAAAGATATAATCTCTTTCTAATGAAATGTGGAAAATTGCCTCACCTCCTTTACTCACTCTAAAAGCCTCTCATTAGCCACAGTGTGATTTCCATTGTCCTCAGTTTGAGAAATAAATGAATTGTTTGCTTTCATGTAAAGATTACTCACATGGTGGTAGATTAAAAAGAAAACTTAAATCGTAGAGTTTGGTTTGGTTGTATAATTTGTGGGCGATGCATTTTATTAAATCACTGTTAGAATTCAAGTATCAGCCGCCCTGTCTATGATATGTATCCACACATTTTAAGAAGGCGTACCAAGATTTCATGTAGACAAGTTGGCTGATTAAAACCCCGAGTTTCTACTTTTATCACCCAGTGTTACAGATTTACAGTGATTCTGGCTTTTATAATGGCCATGTTCCAGCTCTGTGAATCATCGCCCAGGTCTTCGGTTTGTTCAGCAATTCCAATAAGTCTTGCATTGTGTTTATTGACGCCTGTTTCCCCAGTTTGCAAATCAATGGGACAATTGTTTTGCAAGCATGAATAAGAATAAATATGTCATCCCTCTATGCAAGAGCCAGAACAATAGCTGCATCCCCGGATTAAGTTACAAATGCACTTATATAATTATCCAAAAAAGACATTTATAAAGGTATGAACATACCCTAAGTTTTATCATTATTTTATCTTATTTTTTAACACACTGTAAATCTGGAGTTTGCATATTTTTATCCGGTACTTTTTGGGCCAAAGACATGCATGTTAATTCAGTGGTTTCCAAACTTTTTTTGCTAGGCCCCCTTTGTTTTACAACAAAATCTTTTTGTTTTTTATTCATACCACTTTTTTAGCCTTAGCTAGTTTGATAAAAACTAAAACTCCAGCTGTAGATAATGGGCTTATGTTGGTCATTATCAACTTTCTCTGTTAAACCCAGTTTAGTGCTTCAAGCTCTGAGTTTCACATGTCATTTGATGTTTCATCAGCAAAAAAAATGATAAAAAAGATGCTGATGATAAAGTGGTCATTAAAAAAATAGTAAAATGCAACACTTACAAATAGGATAATGCTGCAGAAAATCATTGATCTTGCTAATATTACACAGAGCGGTATAATAAGCATTTTATTGCTGAGTGTGCTCTCAGTACTGCACATTAGAGCTCTGAAACTCTAATCTGGACACATTTGAAGAGGAAAGAGACACAAGGAAGACATTGTGGACATATTGGCAGATCATTCTAATCTTTTGTTGTGTGTTCTCTGTTAAGAGACTTAAAACCAGATTAGAATGAAATATAACATCATTTATGATATCTGCATCACCACTCCCACGAAATTGATATGCACATTTTGCGCTTCATTCAGTGGTTTTAGTAGCCGTAGTGTTGGGAGGATAGTAGAATGCTCCCAAACAGGTTATGTGTTCAGCATTAGTTACCATGGTGATTCAGCCAGGTAAAAAGAGAGACATTCTTTGTGGCATAGCTTCCTAAGCAACCTCGCTTCATAATACACCCCTCAGCTCTTCTGCATAATTTATGGTGTCCATTTGTAAATGGATTTCCATATAGTTAGCTAAGAGAGAGGTATTTTCCTGCACATTCCTGAATGTGGATGATGCTGTCTATTGTTGAATTCTGATTGGTTGACAAGTGGGTCGGAATAGGAAAGCGAGTGAAGCATGACTAAAAAAAAATATGTCAAAAATCAAAAAATGCAGCATGACAAATGCAGACAGTGACTACAGTGCAAACCTTTCAGTGCTTTTTATATTTTATTTCACTTCAGCTTCTGTTATGTTATAACTTCGCTCTTCTCTAAGGCTGCCTGATGGACCGGCAACAGCAAAAGCAAGAATAGGCGACAGACCAATTGTGTCACATACTTTGTGCATGATTGACAACATCTCTGCAAGTAGACGGGCCGTCCACAGACTGCCTGTGGACTGTAAGCATGTTGTACTTCAGCCTTACAGATGCACAACCTGACACAGGAGGACGGGCTTTAATCCCAGCTTTCATTTCAAAAATCAGAGAAGGTGCAACATTTATAAACAAACCTCAAATAGTCTGATGTTCAGAATGACACAAACGTAACCTAAAAAAATAAAAATAAATGAAAAGGGAAAAGTGTTTTGGGGGGTTATATTGCTACTGCACACCCCCTCAATGCAGTCAGCCCACGGGAAATACCAAATTATTTGTTGCAATATTCTTCTACATCGTATCACAGCTAAAGCTGTCGCTATATCTGCTTATGGAGAAGACATGTGTGCCCCTCTGGTACCCTTCACCTCATGCAATAGCTGTGCCTCATGTTTAACGCCCCCCCGTGAAAAAAATCCTCCTCTTCTTGGTTAGGGAAACCTGACAGTTTGAAGGTGTCTGCTCTAAATAGAGCAGCCATTGTTCTCTATATTTGAAGTCTAAGCGTATTAGACATTAACTGTTATGTAAGCAGTGAGAATTTAGGATACTGTGGGTAAGTTAGTGTAATGGCTAGTTACACTAAAACAAAGGCACCTTATTAAATAATAGCAATAATCATATCTCGGTGTAGGTCCTGTTTACTGGGGTTCGAGCACCCTGATGAAGAGCACAGGGCTGAAACTGTGGAAGTAATAGAGCTTATTTTCCATTTTTTGGTTCTGTAGTCAGATTTCATTATGAGATTTGACCTTGCAACTCATATCTTAACAGTATCTTAAATGAATAGCAGGCTGTTGTCATATAAAATATTCTGTTTCTATATCAGGAATGGGGATCTGTGCCTATACAGCTCCAATCCTTTAGGTTATTTCCTTCATTGTGCCCCATCGGGTGGTGCATGTCTTAATGGTCTTTAAATGTCCGCTTCCAGAGTTACTGCAAATCTGCTATCTGTAAAAATGTCTCTTGGACTTCACACATGGGCCAAAACTCGTGAAGACATAGAAAGAATAATTTAGCACCAGGTCTGTACAGGCTGTCCAATCCTTGGGTCTTTTTCCTCCCACATCCCTTTGCATTCCTCTCATAGCACTGAAAAGAGCTCTCCCCACACAGCCCTCTCCACACTGTATTGACTGTTGAAGGCCTCCTCTTCAGTCACTTGCCCTTTGTCAGCCCTGACACTGTAATGAGAAAATCCTGCCTCATTTCATGAAGACATGCTTCAATATTTTTACTGAGCTGATGGTCTCATTCTGTTCAGACTCTGGCAGCAGGTGTCATATTAAAGTTTATAAATTGCTGGACCTTAGTTTTTGCTCTTCCTCCATATGTCCCATCCTACAATAAATCAAAGACTTCTTGTCTAATAAATGAAGGGTTTTTTTTAAAAAAACAATATTGTAATAGCTCTGAAACCTAATATGAAGTGTCTGTGTCCTTCATGCCCTGGTTTCAATTTCTCTTCCTGTTTGTCTGGGATGTCTGTTGTTGTGTTTGTATCTCGTTTTCCTCTTTTGAGTCAAGCCTTTTTTATCCAGAGCCTTGCTAGGAAAAAAGCTAATGACAAAGCTGGTAATCACGTTGCTGTTTTTGCCCTTAACCATGTTGATGCTATCTGGTGGCCCAGTGAGGATGGTGTGAATCAGCCAAAAAAAAAACCCCAGCTTAGGGCTCCTCAGTAGCTTACATCTATAACCATTCACAGCAGTGTGGGTTTAAAAAGAGGCAGGTTATATTGTGCACACATTTTTTTTGTCTCTTCTGGATTCTGGCACAATTTTAACCAGCCTGCTTTTATCTTTTCAGGGAGGATCCATTCAAAACAGGAAATCAAAGAGATGCCTAGAGCTTGTAGCAAGCAGTGACAATGAGTTTGGCTACCAACTGGCTCTGCAGAAATGCACTGGACAAAAATGGTTCATCACAAATGTGCTGTTTAGCAGCTCCCTATGACTGACTGCCAAAGGAAACACTGGAGTCAATAGCAACTAGACTGAATGAAGTCGTCTCTTTTGTGTGCATTTGTGTATGCAAGTGTGAGTCTCTGTGTGTGAAAGTCTGGGACGCGGGAGCACTCATTTTGAGAGCCACGATGTCTTCTAAAGAGCCGGTCGACATCACATCATAAATGTTAAACATTTTATTTTGCCTAAAGGAACAGCCATAGTTGGCAGATATTTTTCAGATCTGACAATGTAGTATATTTAGTATATTTTGTGGTAAATACAGTACAGTCAGATTTTCGTTGACTTCAAATATGTAATGGGTACTTGTTAATATTTGCTACTGTGTAGCAAGCTTTCAGAATCTGTCCCTGCTGTAATTATTTTTTATTTTAGTGTCTCGGGTTTGTAGGTTTATTATGCGATTGAGCTGTACAGTTGTGGAAAATATTGGAATAAATCTGAAATTGATATTTTCTAAATGTAAATATTTTTGAATATTTGTAATATATAACATTGAAATAACGCCTAATAATTATAGAGTGCAGTGCCTTTTTTTTTTTTCGAGGTCAGTATTTGAAATAACAGGTCAATCTAGCAGTAATTATCAGCTGAAAGGATTCAAGCTGGGATAGGCTCCAGCGCCCCCCGCGACCCTGAAAAGGATAAGCGGAAGCAAATGGATGGATGGAGGATTCAAGCTAACAATCAAATCAACAAACACATTTCACACAGGGCCTTGGGTGACCCCAGAGGGTAGGGTGGGGTGTGCCCCGCGAGGCCCTGGGACGTGCCCACACACACTCACACTACAAGAAGACTGTTGATTTATGTATCTGTATATTTTTTGATTTATGTGTTCCAGTAGCTGTGTGTTTGGCTTTTTTTCTTACAGCAACAGCAGTTGGCGATACACTGTGCACTTCTATTTGTGCTTTATCATTTTATTATATCTCCCCCTATCCCCCCCTCTGCTTCTTTTTTTTCCTGCCTGTCCTGCCTTAGACATCGCCATACAACGTATAGTGTAATAACTGAAATAACACAAATAGAAATGATTAAATAAGCAGATAAAAGATTCACATGAACAACAGGAGCCTGTAGAAATTTTATATAGCTGTTCTTGCTGAAGCAAAGTGTGTTTGGAACCAAAGTGCATTTAGATCACAATTCTGATTGCAAAAGCTGGCAGACAGGACAGGATTTTAAAAATCAAAAAAGACTGTTTACACACTGTGCTACAAAGCTCAACACACCCAGGATAACTTTCCATTATTGGCTTCAAACTTGTCAGTCAGGCTAAGCAGTTACACAAAGGCAGTTGTCAGCTTGATAATTTAACCCAGAGTTTTTCAATCTAGCTACAAGTGCACTCACATGGAAGGGGTTAGCGTTGGCACCATCTGACTTATTACAAAAACGGTAAAGTCCACAGGCAGAAGTATAATTGATCTTAAACAGGAAGATAAAACTATGATATTAGAAAAACATCAAGAAGTTAGACACTTTCGTTACACTGCTAGTACTGTGTCATGAGGAAAAGCACTGTACAGTTATTTACCGTTAAAAGTGCTGCATGAATGTGCGCAATCCAAACAATTTTGATGTTAAGACTGGAAGAGACCTACTTAATTAATAACATTGTCTATTTGAAGCCAGGAGGAAAAGTTGGCCAAAATGCTAATTGTAGAAGTTAAGAGTACCAGTACTTTGTCATTGGGTGGAGTTATTCATTAAACTGATATTTTGATGAGCATAAGACGTTATGCCCATCTAAATATCAGTTGTAGTTTAAAAATAAAAAAAATAGTTTTTTCAGCAAACAGGAAACGAAATCAAAGAGTTGTGTTTATCTCCTCAAAACGTCATACTGCTGCTCATCAGGGAAATACAAAGACTTTAGATGATATTAAAACACTTTAGACCTTCCTTTTATCTGTGCACAGAAGTCTGAGGGACTTCCAGGAATGGTAACAGGATTTTTTTGAGCTCTAATTGTTCAGCAAGTGGTAATTTTCTATCTGTTAATCTAGGAACATGACCTGCTTTGGAGCAGGTTAGGCCTGCAACATAAGTTACCATGGTGACAATAAGGAAAACCCAGGGTTAACCCTGAAGTTGCCTGGGTAAGTCCAAATCCTCTTTCATAATGCAGACCCCTGTTGGATTTAGAAATCACAAATACAGAAATACTGGAAGTGGCACAGAACCAGTACAGATAACAGAGATAACTGTTAGGAGTTCAAACACTCTCGAAACCATCTGTCAGACAGAGGAAGACAAGGCAAGACAATGTTTAACTAGACGCTTTTGTATAAATTTCCTCAGAGTGGCATCACAAAAACCGAAAAATCTTTCTTCTGATTGAATTGTATATACAAATGCTGCAAAATTTCACAGTTGCCACTTTTTAAACATGCAAATGGGCTCCACTCCATTTCAGTAATTCCAGCTTTAGGCTGTTGGTTGGAAAAAGCAAGCACTGTGATGGTGTCACTTTGAACTCTGAGACCATTTTCTGAATTTTTTTGCAAATCACTTTCTTTCAGGAAATGGTTTGCTAATGGTTTTGTTTAGGTTTCAGACACCTGCTGAAACCATGTTGGGGCTTTCACTTGGGGATGGAAGAATTGCAGTTTAGTTGTTTAAAAATGTGTTTTTGCTACCTGTCAACAACAAGGAAGATTAAACATTAAAGAAGCCACTCGGCAAACTGACCCACTTAGATGTAGCACAAACTTTTTGAACTATAGAGCATCATCAATTGCCTGAGAGCAAACCTACCAAAACACAAAACCGTGGTCCTCCGACTGGTCCAATCAATCAATCCAAACACTTGGAGTTGCTGTGACACACTGATTTACTTGTAATTTGGGGTAATGCTGGCATAAATCTTCCGAAATCTATACTTTAAAATATTTGCTGTGTGTGTTATGTGTATATATGATATATTTGCAAATAGCTTCACTCTAATGTCTCTACATAAGAAGACAAGTTTACCTGGAGGTTAATATGAGACAATGGTGACAATGTAAGAGAGAAAGCTGCACTGCTAAGGGAAAAAATTAAATAACAGCGTCCGAGCTTTCTAAAGAAGGACCAGTTAAAAACTAAAATTAAAAAGCAACAAGATGCTGAGACTGAAATTTTGCTCTATGTTGAAATTTGACCTTCAAAGAGACCTTTTATTTAACTCTGACTAAAACACACACATAGAACATTTAAAAGGTACAGAGCTACGGCAGTGATCTTGTCAGTTTGTACTGATAAATGCTGGGGCAGAAGCGGAGAAATGGGGCAGCTATCTAGTCTAACTGTAGGCACCTGGGGACGAGGCGAGTGGCACAGACTGCTTCCAACATGCCAGTCCTCGTTACTATTCACATTCAAGCAGAGCTCAGCAAACCATGGCATTAAATATACATGGAAACCCACTTTCATCAAAAGGACTTCCCCACTAACACGTCCTAATATATGCAATAAGAGAGCCTCGGCACGCTTGAATTTTTGAATGAAAGAACTCCAAAACAGTGCTCCCATGCACATTGCTTTTATCTTCTTTTAGCAGAGCTCTTGTCTTGATTGCCCGCTGATGCACTCTGTAAACCTTCCTTTCACCTTTACGCTGGGCATGTCTGTCAATAAGGGTTCTTTGTTTGGATATTTTCTTAAAATTCATTGTATTTAATGCATATTTCACCCTTGTTGATTTAGCACATAATCGTGTGCCTCAAAATAACTCAATAAAGGGTTTACAAAGTACACAGCAGAGAATTAAATTCCTGTAAATGTGGAGATGTAGCTACATCTAAATGTAACCCACAGAGATGGAGCTGTGGAGCTGCTCTTGTCTGAGAATCAATGAGTCACATTCAGTTTCTCAGAAAAGCGCTGGCCTGGTTTTGATGAAGCCACAGTGATAATATGCCTGTCTTCCCTTTGAGATATAGCATTTGCAAAATTACACTTCTCGTGCTATGGGAATTAAAAACTGACTTTTAACACAAGCAAAAATTGACTTTTAACATGTTTTTTTTTTTCTGGTGTTCCGCATAGGGAGAAAAGTTTTCTTCAATTTAAACTTAGCAGCTCTGATTTTATCTTGTACAAGTATATATCAGAAATTTTTAATAACTAACATGAACCACAGGGCACTGAAGGAAATGTGTTTACAGTTGAGTAAATGAAGTGGATCTCTAGGTGAAAATGTGTCCAGCAAAAACATTTGAGTTCCTGACTCCCCACCGTTTTTCTCCCTGCTTTACTGATTAAATTGATTTTTCTTTCTTTTTTCCCCACACAGTTCAAACTTAAAGTCCGACATAATGCTGCTGAAACCTTTGTTTATGTCGTGGGACATTTCTTGTAGAGATTAATGAATAATGATTTCACTTTTTGTTTAAGAAGAAAATAACAATTTTGTGTATTTTTAAGTAATTTTCTATGTGTTATAAAAGGGAGGACAGAAAAAATAACTGCAAATATGAAGCTGAGCATCATTAACAAAAATTACTAAATTCAACAAATGTTATAATAAAGTCTAGAAAAAAACACTAAGTGAGGCACAAAAGAAGGGGGGTAGCATAAAATAGCATGAGGGACAAAGGCAAGAAGCACAGACGTGGAACACGGGTAATGGCTACAGACGAGCTGACAAAGACCTAAGAAAGCACATGAGCTAATTAAGGCAGGAGGGCAAGGTAACAAGGAACAGGTGAAACTAATCGGGACCGATCAGGCAATCACAAAGGCAGCTCAGGGAAGGAAACCAATTTAAAAACAAACAAAAATTAAAAAAGCTGTAGAGAAAGGGAAAGAAATGTTTCCACATTAGCAGAAAAAAGCGCTGTAACTATAACCCTGTAAACCTTACCCAATCTCAGCATGGTGACAGCTGCTAATGGTTAACCACAAAACCCTAGTAAAACCCTATGTTATAACTTAACGCTGTAACCTGACATTTACCTCACTGGAAATGACCTGCACGTCACATCAACGCAGTTCACAGCAACTGTTCCGGCAGTTCCTTATATGCTGCCATTAATCGACTGTAAGTGAATGGACCACCACCAACTAGTGTTTTCACAGCAAAATTGCAGATCAGTGGTCATGCAGAGACTTGTTTAATACTTCATGTTCATTGTTCTTCTGTAAATTATGGACCCCATTAGTGTTCAGAATGAAGATAAACAAAAGCTTGCTTTGGGATTTGCAAACCTTGTCATTGACAAGTCAATACTATATGAACATGCAATGCACTATACAAAACAGGACTTTGGATTATGGATTATGCAACAGTTGTTAGTAATCTTTCATATACAATCTTTCAGTAAAACAGAACAATTATGTGTACTTCAAACAAATTAAGCTCTGATTATATTTTTCATTTTGACATGTAATGAGCAAAAACTGCTGCTGAATATAAGCTGCATCAGATCCTCTGCAAGTATGTGATAAGTTCCAGGTAATTTACACGTATTTGAAGTGTAATTTATCTTATTTCTTGCATGTCTTTCCTCAATTTAGTTCAGTCTATGATTTTTTTTAACACAACAGTTGATCTTTTGAGGAAAAGAAAAATATCTATTTGCACACTTGTTACTCAGAGTCAGAAGTTGGTTACTGCTTTCATGTCATAGAACTTATTGTAGCATGAAGATTGGACGCAGAGGGGAACGGAGAACTCCAGATCATTTCAAAGGTAACAAAATCCATCCATCCCATTTTACAGGGGTTTGTGGGTCAAATCATTTCTGAGCTTTCTGAGCTGAGAGTTTGAGCCAGAGTGTCACTGGTCAATGACACGAAACACTGAAAATCACAGTGTCAAAATTAATTTGGGTCACTATTGCAGTTAAGTGCTCAGAAAGCTTCAGTGCTTAGAAAACCATGTCAGGCACAGGTTTTTTGCCCCAGTGTTAATTTTATTTCATTTTTTGTGTGTTTATTATTGTTATGCTTTTGTTATTACCCATATCTAAAATATTGTAATACGGAAAAATCATTATCTCTTCCATAGCTTCTTTAAAGTAAACTATCAATAATTATGACTCAGTGCAGATAAACTATGACTCCTGTCTAGTTTTGCTTTTTGTTATTATGCCCTTTACTTATCCAGATTTTAGTCTCTGTAAGGCCTAAAATTCCTTTTTTCCAGAGTGACATAGTCAATATGACAGCATATTTCCAATAGATAAAAGGAAAGACACAAATGTAAACATCACAAACTAAGGTAATATTTACATTTGTGTGTTTAAGGTCAAATCTGAACTTTAACCTCAGACCCAACCACCATATTTTAAGTGGGGTAAGAAACAGATTTAAAAAAAAGTAAAAATGTGTAGAAACAACCAATTCAGTAACAACTGGTACAGTATGAGTGCTGTACTGACTGTGAGTGGTTTTAGCCAATGATTTCTAGGATGCACAGCACTAAACTGTAGAGATATGCAGATTGTATGAACTTGTTCTAACTCAACAAAAAAGCAAATAGGCGCATTTCCCAAAATGCCAAACCATTTCTTAAAATAAAATCTGAGCGCGCCTCCTCTTTTCTCTTTTCCCTCGATATCTCAGTCTCTTTCTACGTCTAACATTCATGTTTTTGCTTCTTATGGGAGCACGCTCTGAGAGACAACCTATCACATCTTGTCATTATTTTCTGCCCTCGACACAGAAGCATGAAACATTGAGGAATATATTCCTGGCACAAGTCAAGATGTGATCAGGGGATTCAGCTGAGTTTAGAATACCATATGGCAAAAGGAAGCAGCTTGTCAGAAGTGAGACTGTCTGAGCACCCCCTAGGATTGAGACAGAAAGTTTTCTCTGTTGTCTCTCCTGTAGGTGAGCTACAGGTAGCTGAGGGGAAGCTGTCAGTACTGCAGGGTGTGTGGGACATCACACACAGAGAGAGAAGCAGAAACAGGGAAAAGCTAAAGCAGGCACTTTTGCGTTAAAAATAAACATAAACCCTGCCAAAGATGAAACGAATCTTCCCCTGCAATGTACAGCAAGCCAGAAATGTAATGGAGAATGTTTAAGCAGAAAAACAGATTCGCCAGAACAATGCACGTGGGCGTGAAATTTGTGTTCACCAAGCAGCCAAAATGTTTCACATGTGGATAAATGTCACTGTTAATTGTTTTCTGTGAGAATGAATCCGTGTTGTAACTGCGTTTCCATGGCTACAACTCCTAAGCTGCATATTCTCAGATATCCCCAGGAACCAGACCATAGGTGAGCGTATTAACTGAAGAGACCTGACAGGATGTAATTGCATTCAGATACAGATGCACCTTTAATCTTTGCCCTTTTAATCTTGCACTGGAATGACCTATGCAAATTAACGAATCTGTTTGTTTTTGTGCATATCTTTGTGCGCTGCATGGAAAGTAAAACAGCATAACGGTGGGTGAAAGATTTGCCGCAGCAGACTTGAAGTTCCCCGCTTGGATAAAACCAAGAGGAAGAATCAGCTGATATTTGACCAGCCAGGAGATTTTTAACTGATGCCAGCAGGGCTTTCACATAACTACACATACAGTAACATTAGCCAAAAGAATTAATGATATTCTCACAATGCGTGTAAAAAATTAAAATAACAATGATATCAATAGTGCTTACAGATATATATTTTTTTCTATTTATGGCAAAAACACTCAAAATATGAGTATAAAAAGGTGAAAAGTAAGTATGTAACCATAACTGTTTAAAAGCAAGCAAAAAAAAAGAGCACTAATGGATGGTGAAAAGGCACCCATTGCATCTAATAAACAACTGATCCTAACCTGTGCCATCAAACTAATGACAACTGAAACAAAAAGCTGAGAGCACAGGTAGGAGTTTGATTTTTAAAGTGGCACAACTTGTATAATTCCATGTATAATCACATAAAATTAGATAGCATTAGATACAATCAGTGAATAATGAACACACTACTCTTTAGTGTACTATAAATCCTTTTTTCAGATGCAGTAGAAAGTGTAGACATTAATAACCTTATTGTAAAAACTGACTCATGAGTGCTGACTGAAAATGAGTTGTGCAGCTTTATTATGTGTGCCTACTTTTTGATGTTTTTAGGATGATACCAGTCAAAAATTAACAGGTAATCCTGGTAGAGTGGCGAACAAACTATGGCTCAAAACTATGAACAGCTTTAGGATTCTTGGACTCGATATTATAAGGATCCACCCTGGTAAAGGAAACTCAGTAAGTACTGTGCTAATGAGGGAAACTAAAGAAAGCTGTGTTCTAGCACCAAGTTACTGCTAACTTGTACAGACAAACAACAGAAAGCATCCAAACTGAAAAGAGCCCCAAATAGTAGTGTGGACAGCTCAGTACCAGAAGGCTCTGCAGCAGGTGATTAAAACTGCCCAGAACATCATTAGCACCCATGCACTTATAATTGATATGTGTGTGCTGTCTGTGCACAGCCCAAAGGATACTAAGAGACAATACTTACTCAACCCAAAGTATCTCCCGCCATACCACCAGACTTCGGAGGAGTTTCTTTCCTCAGGCTCTGAGACTAATGAACTCATTGTCTTCACTTCACCAAGAAGAATTGGTTAAGGTTTTAGGACCTAATGCTTTATTCAGTCATTTACAGTTTTCTTCTTTCTGTATGTTGGCAGCAAAAACGGACTGCAACAAATAAAGCTGAAGTTCTCAGCAACAACTTTCACCTTCCACATAATTTAAACTTGTGAAAACACTGATTAGTGCAGTTCTGAAATCTGTGTGCTCTTTTTCCCCAGTTTAGAACTGTGGGTCATTAATTTCCACATTGTTTTCATGAGTTGAAACTATTTCTTTCTGTGTCTGCCAGTCAGTTGAGCCATTAACGCATATGTTTAAATGGCTCATTGTACTGCTCTTGTTCCACTCAGTATGTGTTAACAAGTGAAAGGATGTAGATATGGTGACATTTTATTCATTACAGTTTAACTGGATGTTGACAGTGATGGATGAGGTTCCATTCAGAAGCCCATGAATCAGATTAAACTGTGAAAATGAGTATTGACTGTGACGTCTGCATTCTGTTTGCTGTTACATTTTAGTAACTTCATACTGGAGCCAAATGTGCCTTCATGGAAAGATTGTGTACATTTTTTGTTTTTCTTTTTTGTCTTCTTTAACATCCATCAGCTGCCCCTCAACAAATTACTGATCATAATCTTATGTTACTGAGTTTAAGGAATTTAAGGAGTCAGATGTCCTAAACAAAACTAAACTGGAAGAACCCACCTCAGCTCCGGATACCACCTGTGTAGCTGAAATGTTAGACTGTGCCTCCAATTCACGGCAGTTCCCCAATAAATACTTCAAAAACTACAAGAATGTTGAAAAAAGATTATTGAACTGATTACTAAGTAATTACTTTAATAATTTAATAATTAACAAATATTTAACTAAATATTAATTAATATGTAATGATAACAGCTGTGTTAAGCAATCAAATATTGCCCGTAGAGAAAGGTAGCAGGTTAGATGAGATGAGCTATAAATGATAATATACATATATATATATATATATATATATATATATATATATATATATATATTGTGGTGGACCACTGGAGGGCTCCACTCACACCCAGTTCTCAGGAAGTGTTGTTGCTGTGTTTTGGAGGGAAAGTGTTCAGTTGTGTGGTGATGAGCAATAAACGAGCAGTGTTAATCGAGAGCTCTCGTGTCGTCTGTGTTTACCTCCACATTGGTGACCCCTGACTCGAACATGCTGCAGTCCGATGGTGGCACCGACTCCGCTCTGGATGCATCAGCAGCCGCCAGCCCTCTGCCTCAGAGCTGCCGGACTTTTGGCTTCACGATCCCCCGTCGTGGTTCGTGCACGTGGAGGCTCAGTTCGCCCTTCATGGCATCTCGGCTGACGACACGAAATATCACCATGTGGTGGCTTCTCTCGACCCGCTAGCCACCCGTCGTGCGTTGACTCTCCTCCGGGACCCACCCACCCAAGGGAAGTACGCCGCCCTTAAGGAGCTGCTTCTTCGGCGCTATGCCCTCTCCGACGCAGAGCGAGCCGAGAAGCTCCTCTCCCTCTCAGGCCTGGGTGGCGGTACGGCTCTCGCACTGATGGAGCACATGCTATCCTTTCTCGGACCGGACGACGGGGGATTCCTCTTCGCCCACATCTTCCTCTGACAGCTGCCGGCGGCCGTGAGAGCCGGCCTCGCCAACTCTCCGCTTCTGGGCACGAAGGATTATCGCTCCCTAGCTGAGGACGCGGATCGTATTCTCCTGGCTACCCGCACTTTCCACGATCACGACCTAGTTCCAGCCTCGCCGGCGGCGCCTTCCACTTCCCCGCTGACCTGCCACGACGTACCCGATCCTTCGCTGATGGCAAAGATCGCGGCACAGCGACACCACGGACGGGACCTCTGTTTCTACCATCAGCGTTTTGGCGCCGGAGCGCACCGCTGCCTGCCGCCTTGCGCTTTTCCGACCCTGGGACATGGACCCTGCCAGCGCGCTGTAGCGGCCGCGACCGCTGGCGACAAAGAAAAACTGCTCTTCATAGAAGACTCGCGCTCTGGGAGACGTTTCCTGGTCGACTCCGGCTCCCAGAAGAGCCTCCTTCCCCCGTCCGGAGCCGACAGTTTGGCAGCGGGCTGCGGACCGCAGCTTATTGCGGCTAATGGCTCTCCCATCGCAACGTTCGGGGAAAGGTCCGTGACTGTTTGTTTTCATGGTCGGGATTTCCAATGGACCTTTGTTGTTGCCGCTAGCTCTGTACCTATTTTGGGCACCGATTTTCTTTGTGCCCACGGACTGCTGGTTGACGTCACTAACAGACGCTTAATCGATGCACTGTCTTTTCTTCAATACCCTGTTTCACTCGCGCCATCGCACCCCTGAATCGGGCTAATTTAGTGACTTCAGGGAATATTTTTCAGCGTTTGCTCATGGAGTTCCCTTCACTGACTGTTCCTAATTTCTCGAAAACTGCAACGAAGCACGGGGTTGAACATTATATTCCGACGGTTGGTCCCCCGGTGTTCGCACGCGCGCGCCGCCTCGACCCCGCGAAACTCTCTGTTGCTCAGGAAGAGTTTGCTGCAATGGAGCGCCTCGGCATAGTGCAGCGCACGAATAGTGCCTGGGCTTCTCCACTACACATGGTGCCCAAGTCTGACGGTCGGTGGCGGCCGTGTGGGGATTTTCGCCGTTTGAATAATGTCACGGAGAACGACCGTTACCCCATTCCCCACATCCAGGATTTTTCCGCCCACCTCGCCGGCACCTCGATTTTTTCTAAAATTGACTTGGTGCGGGGGTATCACCAGGTTCCCGTGCGCACCGAAGACGTCCCCAAAACTGCCGTTATTACCCCTTTCGGCCTGTTTGAATTTTTGCGCATGCCGTTCGGCCTGAAAGGCACCGCCCAGACTTTTCAGCGGTTGATGGACTCTGTTTTGTGCGGGCTGCCTTTCGTCTTTGTGTACCTTGATGATATATTGGTGGCCAGCTGCTCTGAGAGTCAGCACGCATCCCATCTGCATCAGGTTTTCCAGCGCTTGGCGGCACACGGCCTGATCGTCAACCCCTCCAAGTGCCAGTTCGGCTTGCCGGTTCTGGATTTCTTGGGCCACCGCATTTCCGCTGACGGTGTGGTTCCGTTGCCAGACAAGGTCCGGGCCGTTTCGGCTTTTCCGCGTCCTGCGTCCATTAAAGCGCTGCAGGAGTTCTTGGGGATGGTCAATTTCTACAACCGCTTTCTCCCCAGGGCTGCGCACCTGCTGCAGCCTCTCTATGCTGCCTTGAAGGGTAAAACAGCTAAGGACCCGATTGATTGGCTCCCTGAACGCATCCAGGCATTTTCTGGGGCCAAGACCGCGCTGGCAAACGCCGCCCTGCTGGCCCACCCGTTTCCGTCGGCGGAGATTGCGTTGACCTCCGACGCGTCGGACGTGGCAGTGGGCGCAGTGTTAGAACAGCGGGTCTCCGGTGTCTGGCAACCGCTCGCTTTTTTTAGTCGCACACTTAGGGACAGTGAGCACAAATATAGCGTTTTTGACAGGGAGTTGCTGGCCCTACACCTCGCGACACGGCATTTTCGTTTTTTCCTCGAGGGTCGGCGCTTCACCGCGTACGTCGATCATAAACCTTTGACATTGGCGATGTCCAAGGTCTCTGATCCGTGGAGCGGGCGCCAGCAGCGCCAGTTGGCAGCCATTTCCGAGTTCACAACTGACATTCAGCACGTGGCTGGTAAGTCTAACTGCGTGGCTGACTGTCTATCCTGCGTGCTGGTTTCTCCCGTTTATGTTGGCATAGACTTTGAGGCTATGGCCGCTGACCAACAGGCCGACCCGGACGTCCTTGCCCTTCGGTCTGCGCAAACGGGCCTTGTACTGGAGGACAGACCCGTGTGGAACGGCGGGCCTAGCCTGCTTTGCGATGTTTCCACCAGCCGTCCACGCCCTGTAGTTCCCCTTTCGTGGCGTCGTCGCGTTTTCGACTCCGTACACGCCCTCTCTCATCCAGGCATCCGGGCCTCGGTCAAGCTGGTCAGCTCTAGGTTCGTTTGGCCGGGCCTTCGTAAATCGGTGAAAGACTGGGCAGCCGCGTGCATCCCATGCCAACGTGCTAAGATCCATAGGCACACACAGGCGCCCCTCGAATCCTTCCGCGTTCCAGGGAGGCGTTTTGATCATGTGCATGTGGATCTGGTTGGTCCTCTGCCGCAGTTACAAGGTTTCACGCACCTTTTGACTGTAGTGGACCGCACAACCCGCTGGCCTGAGGCAGTGCCTCTGGCGTCCACTACAGCAGCAGCAGTGGCCAGGGCATTTTTGTCAACGTGGGTTTCGCGTTTCGGTCCCCCCGCCGACATCACCTCAGACAGGGGCCCCCAGTTCGTTTCCGAGCTTTGGTCTGCCATGGCTGACGGCCTGGGGGTCAAGGTCCACCGAACCACTGCGTACCACCCGCAGGCCAACGGGATGTGCGAACGTTTCCACCGGTCGCTTAAGGCCGCGTTCCGTGCTTCTCTCACAGATGGCAACTGGGTTGACCGCCTTCCATGGGTTTTACTGGGGTTGCGCTGCGCGGTTAAAGAAGACCTTGGGGTTTCCCCAGCTGAACTTATCCTTGGTCAGCCCCTCCGGGTCCCGGGGAATTCTTGCCTGAGAGCCCACCCCCGTGCTTCGCTCCCTCTGTGCTGTCTCTCCGTCCCCCAAGAGACTCGTTTTCTCTTCCTGGCCCAGTGCACCATTGTGTGCCCGACACCTTTGTTCCGAGGTCGTTGGACTCTTCGCAGTTTGTTTTTGTCAGGCATGACGCTCATAGGCCTCCGCTGCGTCCACTGTATGACGGCCCCTTTAGGGTTATTCAACCAGGCCGGAAGCATTTCCTTTTGGATTTTGGGGGTCGGCAGGAGGCTGTTTCTATTGACAGACTTAAACCAGCACATGTGCTTCTGGATGACCAGGTGGTGCCGGCTCAGGCCCCCCGCCGTGGCCGCCCGCCTTCCACTGGACTGGACAACCCTGCTTCTTCCTCTGGGAGCGCCCCCCACCTGGCGGGGCCCGAGCTATCTTCAGTTTTTCCTGACCGCCCATGCCAGCCTGGCCCTCAGGCTCGTTTCCCCTCCGCCAGCTCTCCACCTCCCCGGTTCAGCCGTTCTGGGCGTTTAATTAAAGCAAGGGTTCTGGACTAGGGGATGACCCTACTGGGTGTTCGGGGGGGGGCATGTGTGGTGGACCACTGGAGGGCTCCACTCACACCCAGTTCTCAGGAAGTGTTGTTGCTGTGTTTTGGAGGGAAAGTGTTCAGTTGTGTGGTGATAAGCAATAAACGAGCAGTGTTAATCAAGAGCTCTCGTGTCGTCTGTGTTTACCTCCACAATATATATATATATATATATATATATATATATATATATATATATGCACGCACACACACACACACACACTTCAGTTAAAATGTTCATATATGTAAAACAGAGTTTTCAAGATGTGTTTATGGAACTAGTGTGAAATTTTGGGAAATGGATTATTTACAATGCAACTGAAAGTTAGACGTGGTGACTTTCCTCCCTCACATTTGGCAACAAATGTAAAGTTGCTGCAAGAAACTGCTCCAGTTACCTTGTTACAGACTGAAAATAGAAAGAGCAAAGTGTGTCCAAAGCAAAGACTCACGCCAGTTCTTAAATCTTGAGTGACCAAACCAAAAAAGTGTTTTTAATACTGTCTAAACTGTAAGTTTGTGCTTTGACACTTATGAATAAATCCAGGCTGTTTCAGGTCTTTATGCTAAGCTAAGATAACTAGATGATGGTTATAGTAGATAATAATAATCTTCTCATCTATCCCTTTCCACATCTGATTTTTGCAACCACTTTTTTAAAGAAGGCCCTTCAAATATTAATCAGAGCAGGAAATCCTCTTCTGAAGACAGAAGTTATGGCGTTTTGCCTCAGTGAAGCCCTGCCTGTCAAATCACACAGGAACAAGGAACATCTGAGACAGCTTGGGTTAATCAAAATTTAATCACAACTCAATAGCTGATTCAGTCTGAGGCTGTCATACATAGAGTGCATTAGGTTAGATCAGACACATATCTATAGTTCATCTTTCTTATACAACAATCTGACTTCAGACTGATTACTGAAAATACCCCTTGACACCCCTGACCTGAAAAATTCTCAGACAGCGCATTCATCTGAAGAAGGGGAAAAGGCTTATACTCATGAAGTCACGTCCTAGACGCTCTAATCACTTCAATCTGATTTTAGACTCTCCCCTCCACTCCCACATCAATGTTGAAAAAGACATCTTGTGAGTACTGGAGCAAAACTCCATTTCTATTCTTGTTCCCTAGCGCACAGATCCCCCGTCCCTCCAAACAGGAAAACACATCATAATGGATATCCAGGTTCTGCTCTTCCACTGGATGAGCTTGTTGAAAGACTTCACTTTGTCTATGTGAACACAAAAAGCCGTGTGGTTTCATGTTATTGACAGCTGAGTTAATGTGTCATCTTTGGAGTCACGTAACTCCTAAACACTATGCTGTTCTGAGATGGTACCGAATGCTGAAAGCTGGTAACACAGAGGAGACACAAGCTTCTCTGCAGCTGCCTCACACAGTGTATCTCTGGTTACTTTGTCCATGGTCTTATCTGTCAGGGATAGAAAACAATTACACAGAGCAAGCGAAGTAGTGCTCTTCAATAGAAACTGGGGTACTTGAGTACTGCCATTCATCTTCTTCAGAGCATTTCAGCTGGAAAAAGTACACTCATTACTCGTTATTTTTCAGGATATTTTATATTTTTTAAAAAAACATTTTGCAAGCCACAATTTTAGTAATAGCTAATTAAAATATGCATATTATACACTGACCTGATACATAAATACTAAACTACAGGTTACAACTCTGAGCTGGCATTTCAAATGCAGTGCACCATGTTGTTCCTAATAACACGCTGAAAACTGCGGCAAATTAAATGGAAAAATCTGTATGATGTGTGTCTGAATATCCAGCAGCACAGCTACAGATAAAGCTAAAGAGCAATACTAATTTGATCTGTAACAGTGGCTCAATTAAGTTAGAAGACATCCTTCTCATCTTTCATTTGCATCCTTTTTGGATTTCATTTTTATGTTTTCATTTGTTTGATGTTCAAAGCTCCAAACAAATGTTCTGACCTAGATGCAAAATTAATCATTTCTAGCAAACAGCATCTGTCAAGCAGATGGAGAGCACTGATCTAATGGTATGTGCTGCAAAAAGAGAGAAGCACATTTCTATGACCACCTGACTCTGAACTTATCCAGGGTACACACACCACACAACAAGCTATAATCCCCTGTATATTGCAGGAGAAAATCCATCAATAGCCTTTTTCTGAATGTCCTTACAGAACTCAATTAAATGAGGTCCGGGAAAACAGATTGCTTGCCATATTGAAACTCTGAAATAGGCTTCTATCTGACAACTTTGCGGTATTTACTTTTTGAACCACTTCTCGGTTCAGTCCATGTAATCATAAAACAGTACCGCATTACCAGTTGTTACAATCTTGTCAAAGCCAATCTCCATTCACAAACTAACAGAGAAACAAATGTTGCATGTTTTTATTAAGAGTAAAAAGAGAAAATATTTTCACTCTTAGATAGATATAGACAGAGGCATGTATAACTCATTTTTAAGAATACACAGCTGGTTCTGAGCTGGGATGCTTCCTAGATGATGCTTAATTGCATTGACTAGAATGAATATTTATTAAAAGCTAGACATTTTAAATTAAATAACAAAGAAAAGTATTTCTTTGTGCCCCCCTCTCCCTGTTAATGCCCTACCTGGCCCCCTGGCAAAGCTTTGCTAGACCCGCCCCTGCACAGTTACCAGCTGTCAGCTACTTAGAAAAGGATCCTGGTGTTATTTGTCTCTCAGAAACAGTTCATAACTTCCCTTCAACTCATTCATGTCACCTAAAAGGTAAACCTGTTTCTCCATCACCTGTTCAGCTCTGATGATTCAGTAAGGACATCTCCTGGTTTCATCTTCATGTTTCCCTCTCACCACATATCCAAACCGATATCATGACCAGCAGCTTTTACAGCTGTGGCTCCAGCAAACATCAGCTGATACTAGAAATTAATATTAAATTAATTCTAACAACAGCTGATCAAGCTTAAACGTGCTGCTGCTGTTGTTTAGCTTGACATTTGCTGCTTTCCTCTTTCTGGCGCAAAGTGGGCGATAAACAAGCAAGACAGACGGGACTTGCGTCAGAAAAGGTGATCATTGATCAGTTTCATGATTGAAGTAGCAACAGGAGAGGGAGGGGGAGAGAATGAGAGAAGAAGAGGCAGCTGTGCAGCTCAAAGATGCAGAATAACTCCAGCTTTGTGTCTTTTTCATCTGTTCCTTTTCAGCTCAATACGAAGCGTGTAATATTTTCTCTGAATACGAGACAATTCCATTTTTTACAGGACGGTTGGCAACTCTACTAACAAACCTTATAAATAAAATAAAGTTCACTATCAGTAACATCATAGCACCCACCCAGCAGTATATAAACTCCGTCATGCTAGCTAGTACACAGTACGAGTTATTGTAACTAACTGTAAAAAGTTAGCACAAATAATAAACTCCACCTAAACTTGGTTTATATCTGACCCAGATAGACTGCAGGTCATAACTTCTCACCTGAAGTTCAGTTCACCTGACACTCGGACCTGCGGCCACCTCGGGTCTCTCCTCCTGCCTCCCCTTTCCCTCATCCACTTGCTGGCCTCTGCGGAAGCTCCGACATAGCCACCACCACCAAACAACTGAGTTATTTTTACACATCGGCCAGCGTCTGGCCAATCCGCCACTTTTCATTGTTTATACTGTTACAAAAAAAACCAAACATACAAAAAAACATTGGCCCATAAAAACGAAAAATCACCATCAGCCCACTGGGCAAATGCCCAATGTCCAGTACAGCTATGGGTTTCCTCCATGGCAATATGCATTAGAAGTGGGGAAAATGGGCAAGCAAGGATTTGCACAAATTTGAAAAAGACCAAATTGTGATGCAAGATAGTTGAGTCAGAGAATCTCCAAAACTGCAGCTCTTGTGGGGTGGTCCATGCTAACTCTGGTCCAAAAAGCACTAACAATTCTGATGAATCTCATCACATGGATGGCAGGTGTGTACACTGCTTACCCGGGGAACACGTGGCACCAGGATGCACTATGGTAAAAGGAAGAAAATGGTGCCAGTAGTGTGTTCCATGTGAATGTTAGCTTGACATGTACCCCCTATCTAAGCTTTGTTATGGACTGTGTACACTCTGTAACCAAAAAAACATTCCCTGATGTCTGTGGCCTCTTTCAGCAGGATAATGAATCTAAGGAAAAATGGTTCAGGAATAGTTTGAAGGGCACAACAAACAGTTCGAGATGTTGGCCTGGCCTCCAAATTCCCCAGAACCCGATCCAATTAGTCATCTGTTTGGATGTGCCAGACAAAAAACGTCCAATCCGCTTCGCAACTTACAGGACTTAATGGATCTGTTACTAACATCTTATTGCCAGATGCCACAGCACACTTTCAAGAGATAACGGGACAACAACCCTTTTCTCTTTCACATTTATTTCCATAATTTTCCTCCAAAGTACCTTGATCCTTTGCTCATACAGAAGATGACGTGTTATCCCTGGCTCTGATAGCTTTAGCTCTAGCCACTTCTTGTTAGCGTCTGTAAAATGTTCATGCTTAAGTGTCTCATTAGATTTATTGCTACAAATGTTTTTGCATCTTTCCCTGCAACATTTGTCTCTTCACTCACTTCCATGCTAACATCGCAGCATGTGGCTGTGAGCATGCGCTACTGTGCACGAATATTGTGTACATGAAATGGACTAGCTTGGCCAGTCATTCGTCTGAGATCAATGGAGTCTAGCTCAATTTGTAAATGTGTAAAAGTAAGATTTTGTCATGCAAAATGTAGATAAAAGTGTATACAAAAATAGAACTGAAACACTCTGTTGTTTAAACAAACCCTCAGACTATTTTCTGAATCTTTCCAACTATTCCTTTCAAGTGGATACAGAGACCTGTTAAATGCTTTCAATTAGAGGTGCAAAATTACAATTCCAAATTTTTTTAACCTACAAGAGCAAAGCAGTGTGACCCTTAAACACTGCTGTGATATTTGTAGTTTCGTGACAAACAACTGGAGCTAGTCTTAGCAGAACGGAGAGTTCCTTTGCCCGATCCAATTTAGCACCAACTATAAATCTTGGATGGGCCAGTCTGATGGTTGCCAGGCAACTGTACATAATTCACAGAAACACCACAATGTTTTGTTGTTGCTCATTGATTTTTGTAAACATTAAACAAACATGATGTAACGTGTTAATTTGTGGGACCTACAGGTGCTCATAGGCAGACGGGTTTAGCTCTAGACAGACAGGTTGTGGCTTTGTACAAAGATATTAGAACTGTATCAGTTTAAGTATATATAAAAACAAAAATGTCAAATTATCCCCATATTTGGTTAAACCATGTTGTATTTCACTGGAATCAGTACACTGCCAGCTTACTCAGCAGGCGACTCGTATGTGACAGCTGATGGGAAAGTAAAAAGTGACAATCCATTAGCCTAAATTTGTAAAACACAGAGGAGAATAAAACAGCACTTTCTTCCTAATCTAAGTTTCTTATAGTTGGTGTTCTAACTCTCTGATCAATACGAGTCCACTCAGTTCTAATACCTCGATTTAATTTGGCCTGATTCAGTCCACCCACTGCTTTCACTCACTGTACGCGCAAAGTGGCTAGTTGTAAATAATCAATAACAACTCAATGAATTGCCAATACAACTCCAACAGAATGAATTTGAATGCTGTCTTGATGCATGTTAATTGATCCAGGTAAGTAAATACAAAAAGGTTGATTCTGTTCATCTAGACGTCGCGTTTTCAGTGGGAGAAACGTTTCGTCACTCATCCAAGCGATTTCTTCAGTACTCATGGTACTCATGGCTATTGATCAATGGGCTTTGATCAGTTGTTGTTGATCAATGGTCGTAACAATGTGCATATTAATGATCAAGGAACTGACCTCACAACCCATTGTTCATTAGATGGGCTAGATTCAGTCATTGTGCAGATGTACTGTTTATAAGATTGGAGAAACCTGCAGTCAGCTGAGACTGAAGGAGTCACTTGGATGAATGACGAAACATTTCTCCCACTGAAAACACTACGTCTAGATGAACAGAATCAACCTTTTGGAATGTGAATGCTGAACATGAAACTGACTGTTCACAGATTTAATTTAACCCATGACTATGCCACACCATTTTGGCTCTTTCATCTCTTTTTATGTGACATCCCCTGGTGAGTAATAGGCGAACAGGACTTCCTTTCCTGTGTTGCTGTTTAGACTCAAATCAGTCTGATGTTTAATGGCCCGCAGTGACGAAATAATAACTTCCCTCTGGTACACCAGAGAGATAGAAGCCAGCAGAATAAACCTGCTGTTCTCCACAGAACCAGCCAAGGTGCACTCTCAGTGGCAGGGGAACAATATGACAATATGAGAACAGCACCACCAAGGCTGGAGACAGAGCAATACCGGAAGAGCGTATGTGTCAGGATCCTGGGTCATTCGACCCAGCGTTCTTAGTTTTTCCTGTGTTCCTATTTCATGTCAAGTTCATTTGTTATTCTTGGAGTTATTTTATCGGTCCTAAGTTGCTTAGTTTATTGAGCTTCCCCTCCTTGTGTTACATTCCATGTTTTCCCAGCCCGTCATGTCTGTGCTCTCCCTCGTGCTCCTCTGTGCTTTTCTCTCTCCCTCTGGTCTGTGTCTCTGTGTATTTCCTGTTTTACTTTGAAGGTCCATGTCTTATGTGAATGTGTCCTGCTTTGCTTCCTTGTCTCGTCAGTTCTGATTTCTCCCAGCTGTGCCCTCCTTCTGTGTCTCATTCCCCTTGTTACTTCCCAGTGTATTTAAACCCTGTGTTTCTCTGAGTCAGTGTCGCATCGTCCGTCTTGCTGTGTGGATCTCCCTGTGTCTCCCTGTGAGTTTTAGTTTGTGATTCTCCAGTTTAGTTTAGTTTGCGTTGTATGCTTTTTCCCTGCCAGCCAATAAAGCTGTGATTTTGAGTTAATCCCTTGAGTCTGAGCGCCTGCATTTTGGGTCCTACTCCTTCCTGCCGCACAGCGCTTCCTGACAGTATGGGAGAAGGATGCAACCCATAACGGCAATGCTCAGTGGCTAGTGGATCTGAGGGCAGACCACAGCAACCTGTAACCATTACAGTGGCAGACATCCAAGGAAGGGTCTCCAGTATGAAGAGTTGGACAGCACCGACAGCACCAGGCCCCAACATGGTTCATGCCTACTGGCTGAAGAAGCTGACTGCACTCCACAAGTTCCTGGCAGCACAAATGAATCAGCTACTAGTTGACGAGAGACACACGGAATGGCTAACCAAAGGCCGGACAGTCCTGATCCTCCAGGACCCCCAGAAGGCACCGGTCCCATCTAACTACAGACCAATAACCTGCCTCAATACCACGTGGAACCTCCTGTCAGGCATCATAGCGGCTAAGATGAACAGGCACCCTCCTGACCATGCATGGAGGGTTTCACCCCAAGTCCAGTACCCTGAGGCTGTACACTATGCAGAAAAAAGGCCGGGGACTGGTGAGTGTCAGCACCACAGTCAAGGATGAATACTGGTATCAATCTCATGAACAGTGAATAGATTTTGTTCCTGATGGAAGAAAATTAAAGAAAGGGCACTGAATTAAAAAAAAAAAAAATTCACACCAGCTTTAAGAAATGGAAGGTATTATTGAGGAGACACAATGGGATCTCCAAGACATGGACAAAAAGCTCCAGGAGCTCCAAGGAAAGCTTGATGAAGCTCTTGAAAAAAAATAAAGAAATCCTCCAAGAGAAGCAAAAACAGGCCATAAAACAAAAAGAGATAGTCAAAAAGAATCAGGAGCTCCAAGGAACGCTTGATGAAGCTCTGGAAAAAATAAATAAATCCTTCAAGAGAAGAAACAACAGGACCTAAAACAGAGAGGGCTGCAGTGCGAACTCCAAGACATGGAGAGAAAATACAGGGGGCTGCAGGTAGGCCTTGATAAAACACTTCACAAAAATCAAGAGTTGCTTCAAAAGAAAAAGCAACAGGACATAAAACAGAAAGAAATGGATTGCAAGCTTGAAGACACGGAGGAAAAGTACAGAGTGCTCCAAATAAGGCTTGATGAAACACTGCAAAAAAAATAAAGAATTTCTTCAAGAGAAAGAGCAACAGGAGATAAAACAGAAAGAAGAAAAACTTCTTCTTCTCCAGGACTTTGAGAGGAAAAATTAAAAAAAAATGCAAGAATTTTATAATACAATGAAGTACAAAGTAGTGAAACTAGTAGCTATAATATAGGCGGCTTACCCCAAAACCGGTGGATGCACGGTGGATGTAATTCAAACGCTTCTCCCCACCACGGCTGAAGTAAAAAAGAGAAACGGCCGGCTACAACGAGCCGCAGAAATATTACTACTAGTTTCACTACTTCTGAGAGAAATCAGAGGTCAAAAGGAAGCCTACCTGTAGCAGTCACACGATCCGATCATCTCGGTAAATTAACCTATAACAATAGGCCAGCATTTACTGCTGTGTTGCGCCAGAAGCTTGGGAGGAATGAACCAACAAAAAAAACGGCTTTCCTTTATACAGACAGACACCACCCTGTAATCAATATGCAGGTGGGTTCCTAATTAGCCCAATCACATGATAGAGAGAGAGAGACACGCGCAACCCATCCGGCCACATCTACCCCCCCCCCCCCCCCCCTTTTGCATTGGTGCCCCGACAATGACTCAAGGAAGCACTAACACCATGGCCTGAATATGGTAAGCTGAGCATTAGCGACTGGTCCGGATTCGGCAGGACATGGCAAGCGATGAATGTTAGAGTGCCCACCAGCTGTGGAGCGTGCTGTTCTCTGCAGTTGTGGCCCACTCACCTCAGACTGTCCAACAGAGCCTGAGGAAGAATCTGGGGGAGCAGAGGTCGGGGGTGCTACAGGAACGTTGGAAATAGGCCTGGGCTCCACCAGTGGAACTGTTGAGGTGTCGGGAAGTGACGCCATGGGTGCCACAGGTTGTGAGGGTACCTCAGGGACGAGGAGCCACAACTCATCGTCACTCAGAGAGGTCCGCTCTAAATCAGCAGGCACAGGTGGGGGTGGAGCCTGTGGACAAGGTGCAGGAGGCCCCGGGCTGACCTGCGCCTTCAACATGTCGCGATGGACATGTCGAACCTTCACCAAGTCTCCCACGGGGGCAATGGTATAAACAGCCCCGTTCCCTTGAGGTGTCCTGAGCACCTGATAGACAACAGAGCTCCACAGGTCCTGGATCTTGTGCCAGCCCCGGGCGTTGTGATCTCGAAGATACACCAGCTGACCGACCTTTTAAGGTGCAGGCTGGACTCTCTGATCATGCCGCTCCTTGCGACGATCAGCGGCCAGCGACAACCGTGCCCAAGCTCTATCAAAAGCCACCATTAACCTGGCTTGATGCTCGGCCACCCAGTCCTGTACCTCTCCAGGCACTGGGTCCTGAACCCGGCCTAGAAGGAAGTCAATAGACAGCCTAGGATCCCTGCCAAACATCAGGAAAAACGGCGACTCTCCAGTGCCCTGATGGGGTGTGCTATTATAGCAAAAGAGCAAGTGTGGTAAGCACACAGCCCAGTCGCGCTTCCAAGATGATGGCAGGGTCCGTAGGAGGTTGTGGCGGGTTCGGTTAAACCGTTCGCACTGCCCATTACCCACTGGATGGTAAGGAGTTGTACGGGACTTGGCTACCCAATACAATTCACATAGCTGTTGCATCACCAAACTCTCAAAATTTCTACCCTGGTCGGAGTGGAGGTGGCTAGAAATGCCAAACTTAAAAAAACACTCTGTTAACAACGCCTGGGCCACAGTAGAGGCCCACTGGTCCCGGGTAGGGACTGCAACCGTGTATTTGCTGAAAACATCAGTCATGACCAAGACGTTTTCAACTCCACTACAGGAAGGTTCCAACACTGTAAAGTCTATGGCCAGGATTTCATTTGGCCTAGACGCGAACAGGTGGCCCATGTATCTATAAGACCCCAACTCTGAGTCTTTTGCGACCTGACAACGTTCACAACGCTGAACCCATTGCTTGATGTCAGAGGACATCCCGGGCCAATAGCAACGCTGTCTGACCAATTCAGTGGTACGCTCAATACCTTGGTGCCCATGGTCCTGGTGCAGCTGCCTCAAGGTCTCAGGTTTCAGAGCCTCTGGAAGAACAAGTTGGAGGGCTTCCTCACCTCCACCCGGACGCAGAATCCGGCGATAGAGGATGCCATCCTTCTCCACCAGACGATCCCACTGACGCAGCAGAACCATGACTGGTTTGGGGACCTGACTCTTTTCCCCTGGAGAGGGCGGGGACTGCCTCCTCCAGTATACCAAGAAACCCTTCAGGAGGGGGTCAGCCTCCTGCAAAGCACGAATATCACCTGAAGAATGAGACGGGAAGGCCCTGCTGGACACGGAGTCCCAGGCAACACGTCCTCGGCCAGGCTGGAGCTTGTCTCATAGTGTCGGGAGAGAGCATCAGCATTCCTATTACTCCGGCCTGACCAATACTTAATCTCAAAATCGAAGGCCACCAGCTGGGAAGCCCACCTCTGCTCTGTGGCACCCAGCTTAGCTGAAGAGAGGTAACTGAGTGGATTGTTATCAGTGTAAACCACACACTTCTGCCCCAGCAGGTACTCCCGGAACTTTTCAGCTATGGCCCACTTCAGTGCAAGAAATTCCAGCTTCATAGAGCTGTAGTTATCCATGTTGCGCTCATGGGGCCGGAGACCCCGACTAGCATAAGCCACTGGCCTAACACCACCTTCTGTGTCTTGGGAGAGAACTGCACCCAAACCACTGTGACTGGCGTCAATCTCCAAGATAAATGGGCGTGTGAAGTCGGCATACACCAGCACAGAGGCAGAGACAAGCTTCGCTTTCAGGGCCTCAAAACTCTCCTCGCACTGATTTGTCCAGATGGCACTCAAGGTCTGTCCCGAGCCCTTCTTTGACTTGGTGCCAGCCAATTTAGCCACCACTTGATGCAGGTGAGCCGCCAATGTGGCGAACCCCTCCACAAAGCGCCGGTAATAGCTGGCAAAACCCAAAAAGGATCGCAACTCTGACACGGAACGAGGACACTGCCACTTGGCTACTGCGTTGACCTTGGCTGGATCAGTGGAGACACCCTCACAACAGATTACATGGCCCAAGTAGTTAACCTTCTGCTGGAAAAAGGCACACTTTTCCAGCTTAGCCTTGAGCCCCTCTTGCTGCAGCCTTGCCAGCACCATCTCTAACCGCTGCAGATGCTGAAAGACCGACGAGGAGTACTCAATGATAACGTCCAGGTACAGCAGTAGCAACTGGCACTGCTGGCCCCTGCATCCTCTGCATTAGGCGTTGGAAGATACCAGGAGCGTTGCACAGCCCGAATGGCATACGATTCCACTCGAACAGGGTTAGGGTCTCATAATCGGAAGGAGGAATACACCTGTACCTCTGCTGGACAGGTACGTCATCAAGCAGAGGTATGTCGTGCGAAATGAGGTTTGTGCAGCCCAAGTCTCCCTCATGAGCAGAGAAAAAAGAGCGGTACTTCTGTAAAAGTAACCGCACCTCATGTTGTTCCGACTCAGCGAGAGCAGACAGGTCAATCACATCCACCATGTCTTGAGCAGAGCTGCTTGTAGTATGGGAGGAAACTGTGACGGGAAAGGAGTGTTCCTCGCTAACACCAGCAGGGAGGCTAACAACAGTAGCTTGGCTTATCACTCCTAAACGGGTCCGTGGGTGGAGAACAGCTTCTGCTGTCCCCACATTAGTGACTGGGATGTAGGCAACGCCCTTATCCACATTGGACCAAACATGGAGAGGCCAGCAAACCAACTGGCAACCCGGACTCAGGAGGCTCAAAAAGCATAGCCTGACCTGACAACTGCTGAGAACAGGTGGTGGCCACCAGCTGCATGACACCACCAGGTATCCGCACGGCCCGCGGGCCCTGTACCTTGACGGTATCGACAGGGTCCTCTGGGGCTTGGGCTGCAGACTGGTGACACTGATGTAAGGCCTCCAAAACTGGTCTCAGTGCCTGTGACACAGAAGGTGAATTAAACAAAGAGCCACTGAAAGCCCCAAACAGCTCTTGATAACAGCAGCGGATTACATTCATTCCTAAGATACCAGGGACGGAGGGCGTGGCACCAGGAGGGTCCTTCACTATAAGGATCCCACAAGAGGGCATTTCCTTGCCACACAGGACTACACTGAGCTCCAAATAGCCAATGTAAGGAATGGCAAGCCCACTGGCAGCCCGAAGCTGTAACCAATGGCATGACTGAAGGCGTTCTTGTCCCCAAGGGGCAAAATGTGCCAAAAAGATGCTCTCTATGATGGTGGAAACCATGGACCCAGTATCCACCAAGCACGGGACAGTCACCCCACTAATCAGAACATCAATCTTTGGATAAGATGATATTAGCCTGCCAATCATATCTTTCTGTGAGCCAGTGAACTCCCCATCTGAACTGTGGCTCTGCAGCTCAGAGGGCTCTAGTTTCCCGACTGAGTAGCAGGGACGTGAGGATCACCTGCCGCATGAGGAGGGCCTGAATCAGAGCTCACTCTCACATGGTGCAAAAGTGCACTCTCTAGCAAAGTGCCCTGGCTGCCGACAGCGGCGATAAATCACCGGGCTACCCCGCGAGGGCTGGAAACCTCTTTGATGGTTCTGTAACAAGACCACCTTCTCCGTGAGCCGGTCTAACTGCTCTTGCTGGTGCTTGAGGAGCTCCTTCAACTCACGCCATTCAGACTCGGGTGCACTGGCCGGAGCAGAACTAGAGCTGGTACGCACCCCACACTGAAAGCCATATGCTGGTGGGTGGGAATAACTACGATCACGGACACCCCCTGAGAACCCTTCTCGTTCCCACCTTTACCGCGCACCTCTAACAGGGTGGCGGTGGGCACACGACGGACATATTGTTTAAGCTCCCGACGGAGAGCACTACTAACAACATGCTCCACAAATTGTCCCTGAGTAGCACTTCTGCAATATGTATGCCATCAGGTGCATTTTGTTTAACCTGCTCCATCAGAGCCAATAAAGCTAGTGAAAACTCCTGCAACGTCTCTCCCTCCCGCTGTCTCCGTGAGAAAAAAGGCCCTCTGCAGGGTGACATAGGACTGCGCATTACCAAACAGTTCCTTCAAAATAGTCAACACCCGAGCAGGGTCCCCTCGCTCTGAATTAGGACGAAACCTAATCTCCTCCCTTGCTTCTCCCTCTAGATGGTCAAAAATGAAGAAAGCTTGATCAGCAACTGACAGATGCTGGGCACGCATGCACGCTTGAACCTCTTCAACCCATTCGGCTATATTAATGCCTGTCATTAGTCAGGCCATTGAATATGGGACATTTACGGTCCCTAGGCACCACCACCAACCATTCTAAAACGGTGGCCTGACTACTCGTACCTGACAAACATCCAGCCGGTATGGAGGAGGTTGAAGCCGCTCCACCAGTACTCAGACCAGCGCTCCCATCCCGGAACAGCCGCTCATTATCTGCTCTCAACTGTACCACCAAGTCCCTAAGTTGCTGCAGCTCCTCTTCCAAATCCTAGACCAGGGGTCGGCAACCTGCAGCTCCGGAGCCACATGCGGCTCTTTAGTCCTTATAGTGCGGCTCCGCGTGGTTTGGGAAAATAAATTAGAAGTATTTAGCTGAAGTGTATTTTATTTATGTTAGTTCTTTTTTTACTTGTAGTTCTAAATTGGAAGATTATTGTGATATTGAAATATAAAACTAAAATTATATTCTATTATTTTTTCATCGCTCAAAATAAGCGTCACACTTGCGGAAGCCGGTATACCCGCCGAAACGCCGTGCATTTATCGAGACTTTCAACCCCAGGTAGGCCAATTATGGATCTTCGGATCCACATTATATCAGCAGCTCCACCGTGAACTATGTTAAAAACAAACACCGCTCACGTCTCACAGATGACAGCTTACAGTCCTGTGTAAAGATGAAAGTGACTTCGTACACCCCCGATTTGCAGATGCTGTGCACAGAGGTTCAGGAGCAGAAGTCCCATTGTAAACATACCACGGCAGCCCCGACGATGTTTCCATGAATATGCTTTTCAGCATCTCTTTATTGACCACTTTTCACACACGGTTGCTGTACGTATACAGCCAGCTGTAGCTTTTCAGCTCACAGCCCGACACATACCATACCAACACAACAGCATAGATGGCACAGACGTTAAGGTGGTGAGGCGTGATTGCGGGTGCCGCTCAGGTGCGTCCTCCTCCCCTGCAGCGGCGCAGCAGACCACGCCCCGCCACACACATTAACCAGGTAAAATACATATTTAGGCAGAATTTCTATTATTCTGTTTTTAGCAACATAGTGCTTTTTTTCCAATTATTTTTTAAAAGCCAGGCCAAGACTCCAAAAGCCCAAAGGTGATATAAGGGTGGCGGCTCACAACAGTTTTTGTTTGCTACATGGATCATTTTAGTTCAGCTGGGTGTCTTCCCTTTGGTTATGTTTTTGTTAAGACTTCAAAATGTGTTAATTACATAAATAAAATGTAATTTTCTCTGTAGCACTTCATGGATTTCATAAGCAACACAACTTAGTTGTTCACACAAAGCATAAAAGTAAAAAACAATATATACAGTGTTATCTTCATTTTAGATGTCAAAAAGTATTTGCGGCTCCCAGTGTTTTCTTTTGCGTGGAAACCGGGTCCAAATGGCTCTTTGGGTGTTAAAGGTTGCTGACCCCTGTCCTAGACCAACCAAAATCAGGTAGCGAAATGCTAAAATCCTGATGCTCTTCCTCCTGAACCTGGATGCTGCTGTCTTGTCTACAATCACACACAAACAAAATCTTCAAACAGGTGGGTTATTTCTCAGCAAATATAGAACAAATCATTAAACCAAACGTCTACCTCAAATGTGCATCCTGTCGACCAACGTAGCTACTAGTATTTGTAAATTTAAGGAGATTAAGGTTATATTTGCCCTTTTGTTTATAGGGTTCGATTGCTGCCGCATCCTCTCAGTGACAAACCGCCTGATTTTAAGTGAAGAGTCGAGACGCCTGCCTAGCTGCTGTCTTGTCTTGTTTTGTCTTGTGTTCCGTTCTGTTGGCTGTCCAGTTTTGTTTCTGCTGCTTTGCCTCGCCTCTGGGGGCTTTGGGTCTTACTTTAAGCCCCTTCTGGACTATTGTTTGCACTCTCGCTTCCGCGGCTGGCTAGGGCGATCCTCAGCTGCATATCGGGCTGGTGCTACAAAACTGGTACTGCCTCCCCTGGTTGCTCCCAGTTTGTGGAGAGCTGCACGAGACTGAGTGAGGCTACGGACAATCATAACCAGCACCAGCTGTGGGCTGGCTCGCAGAGTGCAAAGATTTCCAATCTGTGCTCTGTGGTGTGTGTGTGGGTGTGTTTTATTAAAGATTTTAGTTTTTCTTTTAATTTCTTTTTTTTTAATTATATAGAGAGCATGTTTTATTCTTTTAATGTGTATGTCTTGTGCTTTTATTTCAGCGAACTGAGGATCTACCAGCGGCCGTGGGACCTCAGGTGGCGGGTCATTTTCCACACTTCCTTTGTTGTACAGCACCGGGTGAATAGACTGTAGTGGGGGGGTTGTGTGGTTTTCTTTTTGGTCCACCGCTGCTGGTAAGTCCCAGTTGTCTGTTTTATTTTTATTGTAATTTGAGACACAGTTTTAGACGACACTACATTCAGTGCTCTGTCATAGTTGATGTTTTTATCTTATTTTATATTAATAAATAAAATTGTGTTAATATTTGAGCCGGCCTGAGTGTGAATCCCTGAACCTGTGCAAACGTTGTTGGGTTTTTTTATTACATTTTATTCCCAAACAATTTTATTTCCCGGGGGTGAAATTCCCCTAGGTGGCGTTGTCATTTTATTACTTTTTTTTATAGCCCCGCCAACCACTTGGTCACACAAAGTAAGATCAATGAAATGCTGAGAAAAAACAAAACTTGAGGAACTTTCTAACAACTTGAAGTCCAAAAACACTCTAATGGAGGCGGAAAAGCAACAACAAGAGAAAACACATGAAGACCTGTAGTGTACGCTTCAAGAAATCCAGAGGAGAAGTCAGCAGTTAGAAGAAATGCACAACAACACACAACAGAGAAATAAAGAAATGCACAAGGCAAAGCTAATACAAGAGGCAACATCTAAAGAACTAAAAGAAAAGCTTGAAGAAAAACGAGGAAAAATGGAAGCCATGGAGAAAAGATGCAAGAAAGTTGAGACTCAAAATGCAGAAACAATCGATGAGTTGAAAACCCTCATCCTAGAGAAAAAAAGGGCTCATGGAACAGTGCCTGAAAAAGAAGCAAAAACGCTTACGCTTGTTCCAAAAGAGGGAGACTGCTGCTCCTCGCCTGATGTAATCTCATCTTCCTCCACTTCTGTTCCATCTTAATTCCCCCCCCCCCCCCCCCCCTCCCTCTTTACCTTTTTCTCCTAACACCTCTCCCCTCCCTTCTTCATCCTTTTTCTATTTCACCCTCACCCCCCAACCAGTCTTGACTGCCCCCTCTATTTCTTTTGTTTGGTTTGGTTTGTTTTTTTTAACCTATTTTTCCTTCTACCTTTTCCTTTACTTGTTGGATCCAAATCCCAGAAGGAATTAAATAAAACAAAAAGACAAACAGAAAAACAAAACAAAAATATGTTTCTCTCCCTTCCCAGGTTAGGTTTGGTTTTAAATCCTGATTCGTATCAGCTACCAGTTAACCTATATTAGTTCCTTTCAAAATAATCTAAGCTTCTTTTAGTTGGTGTTCTAATTCTCTGATCAATACGAGTCCACTCAGTTCTAATAGCGCAATTTAATTTGGCCTAATTCAGTCCACCCAATGCTTTCACTCACTATATGTGCAAAGTGGCTGGTTATGAATACCCAATAACACTTCAATGAGTTACCAATACAACTCCAACAGAATGAGTGTGATTGCTAAACATGAAATCGACAATTCACAATCGACTGTTACAAGAAAATCAGTTGAATTCCCAATCCAGTGTGTAATCACTTCATGGCTTAAGTCATCTGCACGCTGCAGTAACAGAAAATACTGTCAAGGCATACTGGGTGGTAGGTGGAGAGCAGACCCAAAATGCAGGAACACTCAGACAAAAGTAAACTCAAAGTACAGCTTTATTAGCTAGAACCAGCAAGCTTAACAAAAACGGAGAGATCCTCCGCCTGTGCGTTGTGCTGGTTGGTTGTAATATCTGAACCTATCCAGCTGGCTTGCTCCAGTGTTGGTGGGGAGCTGTACAGGATTCCTCTTCTTTTGAGGGACCACGATCAATATTTTAACAACCATAACCAGCACAGGCCACTCTTCACTCGCGTGGTGCAAGTTCAGTCTGTGTTTTGTATTTTGTTCTAAGTGTGTGTCCGTGTGTGGTTCTTTATTTTATTAAAATGTATATTGTCTCCTGATTGTGCTCAGCAAGCTCTGTGCTCGTGTCCTTTTAGAGTTTTTCTTTGACTTTTAATGTGTCGTTTAGTTTTTTATTACAGCGAACTGAGGACGCCACCAGTAGCCATGGGACCTTTGGTGGTGGGTCGTTTTCCACACTTCCTTTGTTGTACAGCACCTGGGGTGTAGACATGATTTTTCGTGTGGTTTTCTTTTGGGCCTCAGCTAATGGTAAGTTCAGTTCAATGTACGGTTTTATGTAATCCAGGACACTGTTATAGAATAAGCTGTGCCACAGTCAGCTTTTATTGCTTTATTCTTTGTTTTATTTTTATAAATACAAATAAAGACATATTTGAGCCAATCTGCCTCAGAAGTGCATCCTTGAACCTGTGCGACCTTTTCTGGTTTGTACGAAGACTTTATATTTCCTCGAGGTGAAATTACCCTAGGTGGCATTGTCATTTTATTATTTTTATGTAACTCCTTTTGACCACTTTGAAACCAAAACCAATGTTTTCTCTACAGTTTAATGAAATTTAGTAATTTTTTTGAATTTTGCTGGCAGACAGATGAACCGTGCTGAAGATGTACTGCCTTGGCAAAGTGGCAAAATACCATTACAAATCAAGAATGCAGAATTCAAACTTCAGAAAAATTCATTTTAAATCTTTTTTTTTTGTGCAAAAATAATGGGTGAGTTGACTATTACCCAGAAAGTACAATTGGGTGACTCTCTGGGACCATTTAAAACGGTGCCAAAGATTTAAACAATCCCTTGTTTAATATGCTTCTCATTCTGCCATCCTCAATGAAAACAAATGACCTGAGCAGCATGAGACATGGGGTTAGCAACTCTGATCTTGTTATCCCAAAAGAAGTGATGTGACAGATTTTTAGATGCTTCAGCTGTTTGAAATGCAAATAGAATAAATTAAAAAACACAAGGGGAACACCCATGAATGCCCATAAGCATATGTAAAGTATTCAGGTCTCACAGGCACACACAAACACATGCAAAGACAAAGTACTGCGGCAGCAAGTAGAGTATTTGTTACTGCAGCGATTCCACTGAGAAAGTCCACATTTTAATGTTCTGCGCAATCAACACTGCACCTGAGCACTGCTCTTCTCATTTTGGTTGTACAGTATTTGACAGAGCAAGCAGAGTCATCAAGGTGACGCAGATGAGTATGAGAAGAACTGTGGGATTGACAGCCATGGTATAACAATTTTGCTACCCAAGCAATCTGCACTTTGGTCTCAGACCTTGCTAATAAGGAAGAACTAAGCCACAAATCAAAGCTTTGGATTTTACTGCCCAATCCTTGTCAAGACCAAGGCCTGTACATGCACTTCAAATGAGAAGCCACTCAAAGGGAACCCGCCACACTTTGAGTGACAGGATGAATAATTTGCATTTGCAGGGGAGAATGGCATGCAGCTGTTACACCACCTGAAAACAGGGGGGAAAGAATCACAAGAGTGATTTTCAGTTGCTTCTCTCACGCAGTAGTTTAATGCAATCAAAGATGAACATTAAGTATTTTACATTCCGTACTGCTCAATGTCACACAGTGGAAGAAAGAGCTAATTAATAAACCAAAATAATAATGAAGTTCTTACTATTTGTATTTGAACGTTTCCTTACAAAATGGATGACAATAGACACATTACCGTTAGCTTAACCGCCATTATATATTACGCAACTGAGGCGCATAGCTGCTATGTCTAACTACTCAAAACTATAATAAAATGCTTCTAAAGCTCACAAAACAATGAAGGATTACCTGTAGCAGGGGTGTCCAACTCCAGTCCTTGAGGGCCAGTGTCCTGCAGGTTTTAGATGTCACCCTGGGTCAACACAACTAAATCAAATGATTAGTTCATTACCAGGTCTCTGGAGAACTTCAAGACATCTTGAGGAGGCAATTTAACTATTTAAATCAGCTGTATTGGATCAAGGACACATCTAAAACCTGCAGGACACCGGCCCTTGAGGACTGGAGTTGGACATCCCTGACCTATAGCATCTCTTAACAATGTAAGTAAGTAGTATTCAAAGCTCCTCTTTGGATGTTGTCTGCTTTCAGTTCTCTGATCCCACGCTGCTTCGATAATGTTGAAGTGTGGGCTCTGGGGAGGTCAGTCCATGACCAGTCATGTCCCGTTGTATGTTTTTCTGTCCAGGTATGCTTTTATTGCAGTGGCACTGAGGTTATTGTCATACTGAAAAATAAACTCAGTGCTAATTTGACACTTTTCAGAAAGTACTGCATGGTGGGTAAAAATCTAGTGATACTTTCTATGCTCATGGTTACATCAGTTCTGAGAAGACTGCCACCTATATATATTTGTGGTTTGTGAAAAAAACATAACTTTTTATTTTTTCTTCACTCATTGCAGATAAACATCTTTTTTATATTCTTATTTCTAATTAACTGTATACAATTTAATAGCACACAAAATACATTTTGTCACATGAGTGGTTGATGCTGAACCAGTATTGAGATTGAAGTTTTTGACTTAACGTCATTCTAGTATTATGGAGAAGTAAAATGAAAATTGCCTTAGTGGAAAAAAAAACTGCCAACTCACCATGCACCCTAAAATCTTGAACTCATATAAACTCAAAAGCTTTCTTAGAGACCAAAGCAGTGTTTATGTTGGTTGGCTCTTTGTTTATTTGGTGTTTTATTTATTACAAAATGGGATCCAACACATTGCAATAAATATTTATAAGTAAAGTTTTGCAAGCAGTTAGGACTTTGTTTGGACCAGGTTGTAATAAATATGGAATTCAAGTAAAAGGTTCAGGAGAGATAGATGGACGGCATAAGTCATCACTTTATTTACTTCTTGAGCACATTTTCGATTTGAATTCTTTACTTTTGGTTTCAACAAACTGTAGTTTTGTTGCTGCACGCTTTATTCTTGGCAGTTTGTTGCGAAATAAAAAGACATAATAGAAGACAACACTTTAACACCTAATATTTTTTATTTATTGCATTGCTACCTTACACATCATGGAAATTCCTGTGGAAAGTCCAGTAAAGCCAATGAAAAAGAATGAAACAGCCATGTGACAAGCTCATTAATGAAGTAACTGACATGGCTTATTTAAACTTCAATGAAAATAACAAATAAAAATAAAACTTTAAAAAAAATGTCAAAACATCAGTTTTTGTAAAAAAAAAAAAAAAATGACCAAAATGTTTGTCGGAACAATTTCACTGGAAGCACATCTCTGTGTTTTAAAGAACCTATAATCTCACAGAAAATCACAGCACTATATAAAAGCACATTCACAGTGCAACAAGAGAGCGCTGAGAAGAAATAAAGTCGACAGGAGTGGCTCACAGTTATGTTTAGCAAAGCAAGGATGACAATGAAAAAGAACAAAGGAGGCATTTCTTCACACCATTTTCACCAGGAGAGGTGGGTTTGTGTGTGCTGTCCAAATGTAAAGCGTTGGTCACACACTTTGCACCTCCAACAAAATGTTTGCATTCCATAGCTTCTGTTACATTACTTTCCCTGTGCTGTAAGAAGGGTTTGAATATCCATGAGCCAAAATGTCCCAGTAGATTTACGCCCCTCCTCATGAACAAGCTTCAACACCAACAGAGGGGGGTGAGTCTATTTTAAAACCATGCATATGAATTTCCAAAAAGAAGAACTTAGTTTCTCAGCAGTAAAAGCACATTTTATTGTGCTGTTTATTGTAATTGTAATCTATCCTAATAAGGTTTTTGTATAGATTTGTATACAGCATTAATCAAAGGATAGGTGTGACAATGATACATATTTTTTCTATCAAAAAATGTTACAAATGCACCAAAATCATAAGTCTCTCCATACTTTCTGGCTCGTCTCTGAGTTCCTTTCCTTATACGGAAGACAAAAGCTTGCACATATAGTCTCATTTCTAAATGAGGCTAACAACTTTCAAACAGGAACTAACAGCTGGGCAGTCCACTTTTTAACAAGCAATTTTAAAGCGGGAATAAAAATGTTGCTGATTATTTTCTGGGATACATTTTATGTGCTGGTGAGATTTTCAGGCAGCAAGACGCCGTGTGTGGGTTTGAATCAAAATAAACTACAGCGCCGACATTCATGGTAATGAAGGAACATGTCACCCTGTGCAGAAGTGTGGCTTCGTGGTGTATTTTAATGGCTTGTGTACTGACAAGGAGGTCTGTTGGCACAGAGGGACAAGCTACATCAGGCTTTACCTACCCAGATAACACTTGTTAGTTTGATCGACTTCATTTTTATCTTTTTGTGAGATGTGCTGATTATTTTTTTTCTTTAGTGCTCAAAGTGCAAATTTTCCTAACAGGCATTTGAGATTCACTGCAGTCAGAAAGCTATATGCACATTTTGTCCATTTTTCTTCAGCGTAGGCAGGAAGGTCCATTAGGCCCAAAGAGTTCTGGTTACAGCATTTAAATATTTAGAGTATGTATCGAGTGCCATAAGCAGTGGTCTGTACTGATCACACAACTGTGCAACATTTAGTTTTTATAGCTCAGTATTTGCTGTTGCATTCCTAAATGTTCCTTCCAACTGTTTTGTAACTATTACACCCTCATCCCCTCACCAGCAGAAGTGTTTGCTGCAAAATATAATACAGACAGCAGTCTTTTTCTTTCTCCTTCACTGTGTCAGTGTCTACAGGCACAGAACTCAGACTGCTAGTGCTATGACAAGTCAGCGCAATACCACACCAACGGCATTACACAGAGCCCGGGAACAACTTCACATCCTGTCAAACAGTGTTAGCTCAACTCAAAAGCAAGATTAAGGCAGAGACTTGTTTGCTTGATGGCCATAAAATCTTCCTTTCTCTGTGAGGTTACTGCAAGGCCATTGCATGTTATGTATCACCATCGTTCTTTGTGGATTCATGAACACTTATTATTCTGCCAGAGCTCTTTCATCAAACAAAATCGTCTCATTCTCATGTATAATAATCAAATAGCAGCAGTGTCTTCAGATGCTTGTTAAGAAAGAAGATGTAAATGTTTGTCTGCCATGTGATGGAGTGGGTGGAGGAGGACTCGACACTGAACAAGTCTAATCTTTTATTTAGGCAAGAACAAAGCCCCAAAATGCCAAACAGACCAAATTCGCACAAACACAACAAAATGTAGACGGTAACATGTGGGGAAGATACATTCAACAGGGAGGGCAGACAAGCAATCTGACAAGACCAATGAGAGAGAAGGGGGATGAAAGGGTTTAGACAAGTGAAAACAATCAGGACAGTCACAAGGTGGCAAGTAAGACTGACACAGTGCATGAAGGAAAACCAGACTTCAAAGTAAAACAGGAAGTTATCAAAAGGGTAATGCAATCAAAAGACACACTTAACAAGAAGACAAGGCACACTGACAACAAATGCTTAACCACAGGACAATGAGAGGGGGGAACACTGAAGGAACTAAACACAAATAACAAACTCAGGTAGGAAGTGATAATAATACATGAAGCAATGTAAAAAAAAAAAGTACCCCAAACTACATACAAACTAAGTAAGAACCAGAACAGAGATACTATGATTAAACTACGTGTCATCATGCAGCTGTAAGGCTGGAGCCCATCCCAGTTACCACTAAATGTTAAACAGTACAACAAGAAGTGATGCTAAAGATTATTGGGTGTAATTAAAACGTAAAAGTATATATACTCATACAGCAACAACCCACTGCAGTACACTACCAAACACAGTCATGTGCTTATCCAAGTAAATGAGACTCTAAAAACGGCACTACGGAAACTAAATGTATATTTATGCTAATTATTTTTGCATTGAGTATTTTTTACAAGTTAACCCTGTAATACCAAGTGTATCATATTTGATACACAGGTTTTTGAGACCTGTACATGATCAGTGTATTCCTTTTTTTCTGGAAAAACCTGATGTTTAGAGTTAGACACATGCAGTGCTACTCTGGGCAGTGAATTACACAAAAATGCCAGATATAGTGAAAACGATACAAATTTAAACTGATTTATGAAAATTAATTTCTGTTTTTTTTAATTGTCAGAAGGTCCAATAAAAAGTCAAATTTCAGCTTCAAAAATATATAAAACGTTTTGGCTTTTATTTCATGGTTCAGGCTTTACAGAGGTAACAGTATGACTTATTCTGATGGTCATGATACTCTATATAATTATTTTTATTGTTTTATGCACATCTATTTTCTTTTAATTCAGTTTACTTCCATCATTTCAATAACTCCATGTGACAGAAAGTTTGCTGAAAAATATCTAAAAAAATTTGTGATGCGGCTGTTGAAAGAAATGGTTTTTTTAGAAGTACAACAGCTGACACAGAAAGTTGTTAAAACTCTAACTATCCAAGTCTACCTTAAAAGAGATTCCTGTTGATCGCGTCTTGATAATAAAAAAAAAAACTCTGATATTTCAGGCCCTTCCCATGACACTGAATAAGAGTACCTAAGGGGTCATAATCTTCTGAAGCTGCAGCACAGTTGTTGACAGAATCATCCTCGGTTTTTAATATTAATCATATTCAACAGTCAACATAACAAACCTGGCCTTGATTTTGCTGCCAGGTGGTTAGGTTGCAGTTTTTCCACATATGAAGCTTCTCCATACGCTCGATAGGATCTGATTTAGAAACTTACTATAGAAACAGTTACTTTCAGGTAATTTGTTTCAATAAGAAGAATAACAACAAATACAGAAACAAAGAAAATGTAACTATAAGAGAAACATTTAACAGAATGAGTTGTATGTGTTGTACTAGTATTGTTATATTTAAGGACTAATTTTATAACTACCAGTTTTCGATCCATTCATAGAAATCTGTAGCTCCTCTGATTCAGGCTGCAGGGTTATGGTAGATAAAACAGACTGAGAACCATTGCATCACTATTCGATTTTTAGCAGTTGAAGCTGTAAGGCAGGTTGGGTATTTTTCGGATAGTGTGGCGCGTACCCCACATAGCATTTCCCTTTGTGTTGTTAATATGCTCCGGATGAGCTCTGAGAAATCACTGCAGATGCAGGTAAATTTTAGCCCAAAGTACAATAGCTGTGATCCCTGATGACAGACTGAAACTGCAGACAAGACTTTAGTATTTCCCAGAGCAGATTTGAGTAGCAGGACACAGAGATAAAGAGACAAACAGGCAGCAGCTCAGCTCAGCCGCACGAGTGCCGAGCAGACGATCTCGGGCCTGGTCACGTTACCTCAGCCTGTCTCTCAGTCGCTCAGCCGAGTCCTCACCCTGTCACTCCGCTCTGCTGAGATCTATCTCTGTCTGATTCTATGCGGGAAGACATCTGTCAACATGTGTAATGCACTCCAAGAACAAAACTAAAGCCTGTTCCACGTGGGAGTTAGCTATCAGTGCCAATACATGTCAACCTGCGAGAAGAAAGCGGGCGGGTAGTGGGAATAATCTAGTCATTCAGAGTTAATTCAGAAAAAAAAATCATAAACATAAGTGATCTGAAAAGGAAAAGTAAACCACCATCAGCAGTGTTGATAATCACAACATGCACTGTGTGGATCATGAATATTCAGCAATTTGATGAAAGGGTCATCCAACAAAAGAAGGTAAGTGATTGAGGGATGGTCTGATCTCCTCAGCTGCCTGATATCTCAGCGCTTTTTTAGCAGTTCTATATTTAGTCCCAGGAAAGCAAAATAAATGCCAATACAGCTAATCAATATTTATATGACAAAACATGCAACGCATTCATCTGTTGTGCACTGCCTTCCTACTCTGCAAACAAAGTGGGAAAGAGAAAACCTTGGCTGATAAACAGAAAAGCTGTCTTCTTTCAGGCAGGAGGAGCAGAAAAATTCAAAAGATTTTGAATCACTAAGAGTACAAAAAAAGTCTCATGTTCTTATTTACTTGTTAGGTGAGGTTCAACTCATGAGTCCCCTCCGGGCAGTTCCTTGCTGTCTAAGCAAAACCTTCAGTTTTTTTTATTTATGAATTTATTTAGTGGAGTCAATGGAGGGGTTCAAGGATGCAAGTGTGAAAATGGCACCGCTAACAAGGCAGTTTTTTCCCTTTCTTTTCATTAAGCACTCTGAATTTTCTTTCTTCAAGAGTACGTAACCTTTGCTGCACGACATTGCTTGATGTATTTTTAAATCTATTCATCCTTATTACTATGTCCTTTTTCATGTTCTGAATACCTGACATATTATTTTCCCCAGCTAGTAACAACAGCGGCTCTTCTATAGTTTGGCTTTCTATGGCTTTCTCTGCCCCCACCCCCCTCCCACAAAAAAATGATTTTTTTTTTAAAGCTATGCATGCCACAGTTAGTCGTCTCTTAAGTACATTTTTCAAAAACACTGAACGATAGCTTTGCTTTATATGAGATTTTGTCCTGCACACTAACTCAAAAATAGTAGTCCACATTAAATTTGCGAGAAACAGGTCATGTCACTAAAATATATAGCAGACTCTTAACTAGAACTCCATATGTCTCCATATGCCCTGAACCTCTCAATGAAAGGAGCAGAAAGCTTTCACTGATAGCTAATAAACATCTATTGCTCGCCCTTTTTCGGCCTCAGACTCAGGCATTGAGTTTTAGTGCTCGCTGCCACACTGTGATTTTGATAAATGACTTTATTACTTGTTTGGCTGTTGAAGGAAGACATTTCTCTGCTGCCCAGTACATTAGTTCTTTGCCCTTACAGAACGGCTTCACCCAAGGCAGACAGTATATTATACTGAGTGGTTTCACGCTGGAGAAGAAACACCTCCTCTATTTTTCTAAGCCCAACCACAGTGATGCCTCACTTCTTTATATAGTGCATTGTCACCTACTATTTTGGGAATGAGTACCCAGCCACCTTCTGGCTGCAAGATGGCTTGATGGGTAAGGACACTGTCCAGACAAGGTCACAGGTAGTGTGTTTATGACAGCTGGTATCCATCCTACTCAATATATGCAAGCTCTCTCACACGGACAATCTGGGGAATTAGTTATTCTGTGCATGAAGCTTCTCTGTATCAAAGGTTAGCGATTTGATGGACACGGGGTTTGATGGGCTGTCTATGTACTCTCATTGAGTCTGGCTAGGAATCATTTCTCATCTCTCCCCTTCCTGTCTGCTCTAAACTGCATATTAGAAAGCCAAAATTACCTCCCAGATTAACACAACAAAACTCATGTTCTGTTTACGCCCTCAATATAAAGTCCCTGAAGGATGATTTTTTTTTTCCAAAATTGTTTTGTGTTGCCTTACATTAATTTTGTGTCCCTTTGCAATACTTTGTTCAGTCACTGATCCATAGAAACAATTCTTTTGTTAATCCAGTCCATCCTTCCTACAGAAAGGACACATTATGAGACACATTACACATTTACCGCTCATTCCTCCTCTCAAAAGGCACATTTTCCAACACAGCTGCAGCTGCTCTGCCTGGCTGTGCTGACTGACGTTGTGGCTGTGGACAGGGTTATTGCTTGGAGTTGAACTGATGGTTGAACTGATGCCGCTATGGATGTCTGTGGCACATGTACCGCGACAGCCCTTACTGCTCCTACTATCACTTAGCAAGAGAGCTTTGTTAAGCTACACTGGATTTAAACCCTGTGGTGCTTCTGTTATCTCAGACATGACAGATGTGTTATACCACTACACCACAGGAGTCCACATAGCTTCACTTATATGCTGAGCCAGCTCAATTATCACTGCACGGCCACAGCCTCCACATGTAGTTGATGTTACAACCATTTAAAAGTAACGTGACACAGCCACACTTATGACAACCAGTGTAAGTTATAATTGCAGACTGTCTCAATCAAGCTAGATAAACTAACTCAGTTAACTTTGCTAGTTGACATAAGATAATGCGATAAGAAATACTTATGGTGTGACCAACTAAAGTAGTACTGCAACATGTGTTAAGAAGAAAAGGCTTTTAGCCATATCTCAGGAAAATTAAATCTTTTTTTTTTAATCGAACAACTGTGTCCACATCTTTCAAAATGTTTTCACTTTTAAATTTAATTTCTCCAAGAGGCAGCGTGTTCCTGTAGCTCCTAATGCACCAGTTTAAGAATAGTTACAGTTTTTATGATATTTTAACAATTTTTATCATGCTCGTGAGCTACATGATGCCCAATTTTCCCTGAGGGAATGAATGAAGTATGTATCTATTCATCTATTTATATCCTTTTTTTTTTTGATCCCACAGTTTGGTGAGATTATGGCTAAATTAAGTACTGTGTTTAGATTAAACTGACATGCTAAAAGGTAACATGGCCCACCCTCCTAAGACGAGAACTCTTCCATGGCATGCATTTTTAATTTCTCTTTGATATTCGGGCATATTTGGACCCGATGAATGTAAAAACAAAGTATTACCAGATTTTTTTTTTTACCTAATTTTTGTTTCTAAGAAAAATGAGAGCCACATATGGATATTTGTTTAAAATTTCAATTGAACAGTAGCAGTATAATGTCCTCGTAAGTGGATATCAGGTGCTTGTAGAGTAAAATTGAGTATTTTGGTCTAAATAACCCAAAATGTCATGTCCACATATGTGGACGCAGGGTCCTAGGAGGTTAAAGACGAACTATGGTCCTTACAGTCTCCATGGACCTCTTATTAGAGCGCTTTGGTTTTGTACATAACTATGTATTTGAGTCTTTTCACTAGGCTGTTGTTTTACTTGAAGGGACTATGTCTTTTTAAAAAAGGCAAAAACTGACAGCATAAAAAAACAAATATAATGCAAGGGTACATTGATTTCTCTGATCCTGTACTTCTATAATAGGCTGGTGTTTTGAGATAAATGCTAATTTCATCAAGGCAAAATCGAGACAATGGCAATACTAACATGCTGAACGCAGGCTAATGAGGAGCTGATCAGTGGCAGGGAAGAAAAAAACACTATGGCTATGTTTTTCTGGATTTCTAAGAACTGTTTGTGATGTATGGGGAAAAGCTCTGTCGAAAATTGTGACAAAGAGAGAAGGGTGACAACTGGATTAAACACTATAGAATTAAAAAGACCACCCAACATGTAGAGCAGATAGCTGCCCCTCCCCTAGCCTATGTCTGCCAGAGGTTTCTTCCTGTTAAAAGGATAAAAGGAAGTTTTTCCTTCCCACTTTCACAAAGTGCTTCCTCATGGGGCGATGTTGGATTGTTGTGGTTTTCTCCAGAATACTGTAGGGTATTTACCTTACACTATAATATACCTTGAGGGGACTGTTGTTATTTGGGGAATATAAATAAACCTCAATTTCATTTCATTTATTTTAATTGTCACCTTTATGGTTAAGACATCCTCCAACAGAGGTTCTTCATTTCAGCGAGTTCAGTAGACTCCATGCTTCAGGGAGAAAGGCTGGTTTGTTGTGACTCTTCTGTGTATTTTCATAAATATGTACAAAAAATTAATCAAAACAGGCACATGAAAAATTCAAAGTGTATGAAACAAAATTCATCTCACACAGTAGTAGCACTTCATGTTCTCAGAACAATTAAATGTGGCTTTGAAGAAATTGGTCACTCTACAGTTAATTTGAATGTCATTACTTTTGCAGTTATTTGGACATAAACTAAATTAGTAGACAAATAATTCCTTCAGTAATAAGAATATTGAAGCAGAAATGCTCCGGTAGCCTACTGAAATAGGTCTGTTTCTATTTCGACCCCTGGAGGACCAACCTGGCAATCATGCCTTCCTCCACAATCATGCTACTACTCATAGATGTTTTCACTATATAAAACTGCTCTTGCGTCTCAAAAATGAGATATTGAATATTTTTTCCCTCTCCACTTTTGGCTCATTACAGAGAAAACACTTTAACTTGTCTCTTGGGAACATATTCTTCTCCTGATAATACCTTCAGAGCCCCAGGTAGAGCCCTGCCTGCACATAAGCAGAGCTGGAATCAGAGACTGGGCCTGTCAGTGATGACTCAGACAGTCCCTCAAGCCCAACACAATTTGGCGCACAGGACAGCCACCACTGCTCTACCTCAGCATATTCATGCAGTGTGTGCCCAGAATGTTAAAGTCCTGTATGTTCAACTGCAGTTTTATCTCAGGCCACACACCATATCTGTCATGTACCCCACAAGGAAAATGAAAGAGACATTTAGATAATAAGAAAGCAAGGGAAATCTCTCGTAATATAAGAGACAAGTCCTGGAAAAATCAAAGCAGCAAGAGGCGGCGGTGCAAGCTGGGGAAGTGCTACAAGTTTATGACACCACCTATGTGCTGCTGTACGGGTGCAGGGTTTAAAAGGTCGGTGTGTATGAATAATTCAGCCAAACTATGGTTGTTCCTAATGTGAGTCATGTTCTGTATGCTGAGACTTCAGTCAATTTAATTTGCATTCCAAAGAGGATTATTTTCCCCCTGCTGTCTCGATTCCTTAATGGACGGTTTCTAAACTTGTTGACCCATCTGCCACTGCAGGTATAAAGCTCGCACTCCTGAAGTGTTTGTGTGTCCCTGGAATGGCTTATGACCAAAAGTGCACTTTATCCAAGATTCAGAGGGAAGAACGTGTTAAACATAAAAGGCAAGGAAATGTGAATAAATGCAAATTTACATCTTAAAGCAGCTGGACACATTCACAGACATGTCAGCATATATAGGGGTGTTTTTTTTCTGTCTCCCAGTCAATTTCCAAGCATTATAAACCTATCATATTCTCCATGGCACTACTAGCTACTAGCTACTAAAACCTTTGCAACTACTGCAGTTCCAGCTTAAAATAATCATAACATATATTTTCTTCAAAAAGAAATAGGCTACATGACATCTTTTTTAAGATTATGTGTAAATCATGTTTAATAGTGACAGTAAAAGTAGACAATGCAAGGAGACAAAAAGGGTTATGGCATGTATTTAAGGTCCAGATCTTTGTAGTACATACATGCAGCTCCATATCAGTAGACTTCTCGACATCCGATTATTGCTCATCTGAGGGTTCCTGTGAGTAATACTTAAATATTTATAATGTTTTTGTTCATTCAAAATGTGTGTAGTACTTTACTATAGGAAACTTTTTGGGATATTTCTGATTACATTGAATCTAAGTATGAACATGCATTTACATTAAAAAATACACGAGGAATCAGTCTTCATTTCAACTTGTCAGTGTTTCTTCTAAAGAACAACACATATTCAGGTGTTTGACCTTCAGGAACCTTCTACTGCGAGTCCTAAACAACAGGCTATGATGATGTTAAGATCAAAACCTGAGCTGTTTGGTACATCACAGGCCGATATCAGCATGTTTGTAAGACTTTATGTTCTTTTACGTTTACTGTTAGTCATTTAGTAAAAGGTTTAGAAACTAAGGTAGGTCCTCAACAAGTACCATAAGATGATTTTGATTTGGGGGTTTTCAATCATTTCTCTGTTTGCATTCTGCAGCATTATTGAAACTGAATCATAGAAATAATAAATAAACCTTTTTACATTTTCTATAAAAAAATTAATTCCATTTAAATTCTCACGAGAAATTTTAAGTCGGTCAGTTTGGACTCAGTGCAACTGATGCTTTCTGTTTGAACAATAGAAAGATTTCTAGAAACCTCTGTTGCGCCATCTACTGGCTTCATAATGTATCGAGCATTAAGTGTAAATCAGCTGCAAGTTTTCATGAGTCATATGTTCAGATCTTGCAGTCCTTCATAAATTATTTTCTCATCTTAGGTGGGAAAAATGGAGACACACTGTCATGCATGTTTTTCTGAGGGACAGCTTCAATTATCTTTAATAAGTCTCTCCCTGTGGTTTCAAGTCCCCTGTGATGGTTAAAATGAAATTCATAATGTCCTTCTTGTAATAATGTTCGAGCTTTGAATGAAAACAGTTTCTCTCATTATAAACCATGAGAGAGATTTCTTGTAATTCGCTGTTGAATGTCAGGCCATGTCATCTTATCTGGCAATAGTCACAGTTTAACATGGGCAGCTGCTGCTCGGTATAACCTAACGTCGTAACGTAATATTCTGCACAAGATAAGCAAATGTTGTTTGTTTCCTGAGCGCAAAGCTGCTGTTTTATTCAGAGTGACTGATCTGGATAAAATTTATCATACAGGATTTAAAAGGAGAGCGATGGACACAGTTTGGCTCAGATTAAAGTTAAGTTTCATAACTGCAGTTTTACTGAAGTTTAATGTCTCACTGGAGCACGTTAGAGTGAACCATTCGTTTGTATGTGTTGGATTATTTTTTTAACCGTGAATTTTGAATTAAAACTAACATCAAAAATATTTTTACAAGGAGGAAAGAGAAAGAGCATTTCCACCGAGAGGAGAAGCATGTGAATCAGCATGTTAATCATGAAGATTTAACTGTCAACAGCTTGTTAGGAAAAACTATGAAACACATCCGCAGACTTCTGGATATTATGCTCACGAATAAGTCTAAATGCGGGTGTCCTTTATAACTAAACATGTTAATAGCGCAACAGGTTGTAGAACCACCTTTAGCAGCAAGAGCTTGAATGATTTTCTGTAAGTCTTTATCCGTCTCTCACATCATTGTAGAGGAATTTTGGCCTACTCTACTTCACATTCCTTCAGTTCACTGAGGTTTGCAGGCATTTGTTTCCCTTTAAAGATCCTCTTAAGCTCCCATCACAGCATTTCAATCGAGTCGAAATCGAGGTGAGGTCCAGACGTTGACTGGGTCATTGCAGCACTTTGATCCTTCTCTTTTTTAGCCATTAGATTTTAGATTTGCTTGTGTTTGGGATCATTGTCTTGCTGCATGATCCAGTTTCAGCCAAGCTTTATTTTTTTCACATTTAATTACTTAATTACTTTAGTTCATGGTCAACTAAGTGGCAGGTGCCTATGTCCAGAGGCTGCAAAACAACCCAAAATCATCCCCCCCTCCAACACCGTGCTTGTGCAGATATGTTGTGTTTGGTTTTCAGCAAAGAACATTTTTTTGTATTATAATCAAAAGTCTTCACATTTGTGTCATCTGTTCAAAGGACATCGTTCCAGCAGTCTTGCAGTTTGTTTAGATGCAGCTTTGCAAATTTCAGCTGTGCTGCCAGGTTTAGAGAGCAGAGACTTTCTCCAGGCAACCATTACAAACAAACCATTCTTGTTCAGTCTTTTTCTAATAGTGATAATGATAGTTTCTAATAGACTCTGAGATGTAGCTCTTGGGTTTTCTGCAGTTTCTCTGAACATTGCACCATGACCCTGGGCTGAATTTGTTGCAATGTTCCCTTCTGGGAAGACAGTGGTATTGTGTTAACACACATCTGAACACTCTAGAAAAGCAAACTGCTAAAACTTCTGCTTTAATAGAGGTGGTAACACTTGCTAATCAGTTAATCAAGGTTATTTAATTATCAGCACCCAGCTGCTATTTACCCCGTTGATTCCTATGGAAGCAGCAAGAGTCTACTTAGTTTTCCACAGAACTAGATTCCTGTTCTGGCTCAAGTTATTTTTGACCTGACAGTAGATCTATGAGCATGAGTCAGTTCAATGTACTTTGGGGCAGAGTTTGGGATGTGTTGACACAATGAGGACACATCTGTTTTTGTTCATGTCCATAATTAAAACTGCCGCTCGGTCGAGTTAAAAAGAGGTTTCACTCAAAGGAACTTCGAAGCATGTACAGTCACTGTGAGGTGTCACTCCAGAGGAGCTGATTGATGTTCAAGGTTGAATTTTTTTCATTAATGTGTAAAAAGAAAATATGAATTTGAAATTATTTGATCAAATTAGATTTTAAATTATAAATTAAAAATATATTATAAAAAATATCATATATATTATCAATATTATTTTAAATTAGATTTAGTAAAAAAAAATTGGAGTTTACTGAAATTTGGAGTAATACGCAATATCATCTCCCTACATGATCCACTCAGCAGCTGTTCTGGAGTTCTAACAGAAAAGCAGACCCATCTACTATGTAATTCAAATTTATATTTTTGTTTGTCAACACCAACATTTTCAATAATAAGTAATAATATCTCACCTTATAATTTGAAATAACTGGCTCTGTTAACAGTGAGTTTCCTGCCATCCTAAAGGCATGACACAGTTTAGGAATAAGTAATCCTGCAATTACCCCTCAGTCTCAGAAATGCACACTGCCCCTATGTAGTTATAAATCGGTTAAATGTAGGGGGTGAGCTTCATCAACTTTTATGTCTGTTTTTTTGTTAGTAACTTATTTATATATTTTCTCGTTCTTAATTAGGAATAGTCATACTGCATACTTACAACATAAATGAAGGTGCCCGATAAAATTGGTATTCTACATATTTTTGGTGCAGTGATAACTAACTTCAAGCCAGCTCAGACTGGAACTGGACCAGCCTTTTCTCACTTTATTGGCACACTGGGCTTAATTAACTTTGGAGTGGAGTGTTTACTGTGAGACAACTTGTTTCATTTTGCTTTTGATGAATGATTGATGCCCCTCGGAGGTGAAGAAGCACATGATTACAGGCACAGAAAGAACTTTAAAGGTTCCTTGACTATTATGACAAATGATAAAATAAACATGGTGAAACACACATCTTCACAAGCGATGGGATTAATCAGTGTGTCACTACAAATGCCTGCAACAACAGATCTGATAAATGTCACTCGGTGATTACATTTACATACGGTACAGTTGAATAAACAACCCATTTGCAAACTGGCTGCTAAATAATCCCAAGTTAAGATCAACTTTTTTTCAGCTGCATCTATATCGGGAAATAGTTCAACATTATCATTTCCTACTTTTTATTTTGCCATTTGTAATGTGAGAAACTATGTATCTCCTCGTGTTTTTAATTAGTCAAAGAAAGGAAACATCACTCATTACACAAACTGCTCATAAACACGTTAAACCTTTTGCACTATAATCACCAGGGTTTCTTCCTCACTGTGACCATTTTTTTAAATTCAATAGCCAAACATGTATTTAAAAAAACACAATAGCATTTCAAAATTTTCCTGACAGTCTGGATGTGCAAGTCTAATTGCAAGTCAGCAAAAAAGCACTGGTTCACACTTTCAGCTGGTTAAACATAGATCTAAACTGTCTTTACAGTAAAGCTCCTTAAAGGAAAAACCGGTGAGTTCTAGGAAAACACTTACTTTTCATTATATTTTTTTCTTATCAGAACTGATTCCGTCATCATACCAGGAAAGATTAGAGCTGCCCTTATCGTGTACAATGGGAAGCACAGATTAATCTGAGCACAAAGGGGCGTTACCTGTACAGTCTTGCTCTGTAGTCATTTACTGGTACGTGGAGGAAGTGACTCATCAAGCTAAGCCAGTGAGGCAATATCATACACACAATCCACATAACTTCTTATTAACGTCACACTCCAGACCTTCGCGTCCATTAGCTAACAAAGTTGTCAAGAAATACTGAGCAGACAAAGTGAGAGATCTTTGTTAATACACTGCCAGAAAAAAAAGAGTTTGTATGTAAAAATGCTGTTCTGAAGAGATGAACAGAGAGAGAAGAGGATGTTATTTTGTGCCAGTATGCTTCAGGGGAAGTCTAGTGACTGCTGAAACAATATGATTCTTCTTTTAGAATAGCCACGTTAAATTTAGGGATACATTTGATGATTTTAACTTTGGCATGCTCAGCAAACTGAAAATCACTGGAATTCACTGGAAATCCTCTCAAAAGTATTCATATCTGTGGCAACTTCATACAAATACGTTATATCCAGTACCTGTGGAGATATTGGGCTACTTGCAGCTGCTCTCTTGCCACAGCAGGTAGCTTTGTTATGTTTGATTTGGCAGAGTTTTAAGCTGGATGTCCTTTGTGACACAAACACAAGAATTCTGGCTGGAATTGAACCAGTAATCTTTCACTTGCCAAGTAAATATGTCAACCACAACATCACTGCAGTCACAAACTGTTGAAATATTACTTGTTAGAAATCCCACAACAGAACACCACGAGGAGCATGGGTCAAACCACTAAATATAAATGTTTTAATCGTAACAGAATTAAACATCTCTGGCTAGTTGCACTTGGGTATCAATATGGCTGATTGGAAAGTATCAGAACACGCATTAATGAATGTCTTTGCTCTGTCTTTTTCCCCTCACCCCCGACCAGTCGCAGCAGATGACTGCCCCTCCCTGAGCCTGGTTCTGCCAGAGGTTTCTTGCTGTTAAAAGGGAGTTTTTCCTTCCCACTGTCACCAAAGCACTTGCTCATAGGGGGTCATCTGATTGTTGGGGTTTTCTCTCTTTTCTCTGTATTATTGAGTCTTTATCTTACAACATAAAATGCCTTGAGGCAACTGTTGTTTTGATTTGGTGCTATATATAAAATTGAATTAATCTTTTTCCTGCAACATTTTGAGTAAAAAGACTGAAAACCCAGCAACTTCTGAATCAATTCCCTGTGGCTGACTGTGTGTTTGGAAAAGAGAGCCCTAGATTTAAGTTTCACTAATGGAGTTAGTGTAGTTCCATGAGTAAAGTTACAATACATCTAGCCTTCATTGACATCTCTTTCCTTATACATGCCAATCTCCACCTATTCAGAATAACAAAAAAATATATAGAGTGGATACAAGCAAAACATCATCTTATAAATATGGCTGGGAAATGTGAGATGTTCAATGAAAACATATGTAATTAAGCAGTCAAAAGAGTGAAGTGGAAAATCTAACATGTCAAATGTATGAACCAGTACAATATAAAAAAGGTTAGTTTTGATAATATAATATTAATATTTGTATCCACTTTAAACCACTGAATGAATTAAAATATAAAATCAAAAGGCAAAATAGAAATACAAATCAATGTCATATTAAGGTCAGTTAACTCAATTTTATTACAGTCTGAAATGTCACCACATTATTTCATAATTTTAAACGAAGATTGAAAAGATTGGAAAAGGGCAGATGAAATTATATGTAAATAAAAACCTAGCAGATAAACCAGAGCCAAATGTATTTGATAGCAAAGGTTTATTTACTTACTGTACCTCATGATGGTTACTTAATGAGACAAAAAGTTCGACCGCTTGCGTAATTCTTTTAGTTTGTGCTCGGTTTGAAGCTTTTCTACTCTGTGACAGAAAGTAGTCCCTAACACGAGAAAAAGTGAGTGATGTGGCCTGACGTGATTCTTAAATACTGGTCAGATTTTGTCCTTGTATGTCTCCCCACGTTGAAAAGAGAAACAAACCTGCCTAGCGGGTGGGGTGAAACTGAATTGCGAAACGCAACATGTGACCGTCGGCAGGGCGTGGGTGATGACGTCAGAGCCATCCCATTCAAATAGCAGAGTTCATATGACGTACCTATACAGCCGTCGCTCTTTCCTTCGTCGTAGCAAGTAGCTAACAGAGCCAAGCCGTCGTGTTCTTGAGGGCGACATTGCATAACCCGTATAGGTTAAAAACGAATTTTGAGCTCTCGTTTCTTTCTTGACTTTATTTTTTTTATCTCTTGGTTGACAAGAAAACAATTAAGCTGACGTTCCTTTTGTAAAGGTAAGATCTTGCGGTTGTTTTTTTTGTTTGGCCTGGCTAAGGTTAGCCGGTCTACTAGAAAGTTCGCTTTAGTTGGTGATGGTGGATAAGAATTTGGGGCAGCGGCAAAATATCAAGTTAGATATGTCTTCTTTGGCGTTGATTCGCCTGGTTAACATCGAATAAGTTGTGAGGCATGGGGTTTATGGCCAGACTAAAGGCTTTGAGTTGTTTACAGCCTGTTAGCTCATAGCTTACCGGCGGCCTACAGAACAAAACCAAAATGTCGGTGCGTGGACATCCGGTTTCTAAACAAAGGCCCCATCAATCCCACTGTTAGGATTTTCCATCTTGACTAGGGTGAAGAATTTTCTAATTATTAAAAAATGTATAAGTTCGTGACAGTTTGGTTGACATATTAAACATGAATTTTGGTTAAACAAAAGACTTTTTACCAGCGTGCTGGGGGTTTTTGGTAGCGGTGGAATCTCAAATATTCGTGGGAAATGCTAGAAAACGGATAACTAAACGTGTACTTAGAAATATTTATATTTTTTTTTTATCCGCTGTCGGTGGAGTTAAAATGATAGATTTGTCCTTTCACACAGCGTTTCCTGTGACGATGCCAATTGTTATTAGGATTAAGTTTATTCTAGCTGATTTATACATGTCTATGCAATATTCTAGTTTCAAAAGGTAATTTGAATAAATATAGATAATGGAAAACCGGGCGTCGACTTCTCAGTAGCTTGTTGTGCTAGGAAATGTTCCAATTACGCAACGCAACGCTAGCATGCGCTGCTTCCACATTACTGGTAAGGGGACACGTGTTAGCGTTGATGTACCTTCGCAAGTTCCCTGAAACTTACTAAACGGAAACCAAAAGCGAAAGAGTACGTTGGGTATTATTGTCTTGTGTTTGCAATGTGTCTTCATAACGGTCAGATGTGCTACTGTGGCCTTGTTTGTGTATGACACACGTTAGGTCTTGGCTAATATGCTGCTGTGTCTTGACTTCCAGGTAGCTCTTTGCCCCCCTCACTCCCAGGACTCAATTCTTTTCAGATATTCTTTGTCAAGCCGCCAAAGTGGAGAGTGTCGTTGCACCAGGAGGTCCTTCTCGTTTCAGGTATTCAACATTACTCCACCATGTCTGGCTCAATTTACACCCAAGCACCTCTCACATAGTTCCCAAAATGTTAAGTTAAAAAACATTTTTCCTCTTTTTGTATCACAGTGTAGGGGGAGGAGGTGGGGGTGCACCTCAGCACTATCCCAAAACTGTCGGCAACAGGTGATTGTTGTTGTTTTTTTTAACTTTATTATATATGTAACACATTAGTCATCACATCATCCACATACAGATGTTTACAAGAATCACAATTAGTGTTTCACCTGTTATACTCAAAACTGAAGTTTCATAAATGGACGTGTCAGTCATCAGTCTGACATCTTACCCTTGACAAATACTCCCCAATTGTTATATTGTCTTTTTTCAAAAGTGACCCGAAACTAATATTTTAAAAAAAGGGGGGGGGAAGAACACACAGAGTTGACAACTTCTAAACAAATGCTAAATTGGAATGTGCACTGATAGTGAAAATGAATTGAGAACACAAATTATCAAACTGCCAACTGCTGTAACCTACTAGTGATCAACTTCAAAAACGCATAAACCTGAGTAAAGTATGACTGTCTGGTTAGACTTCATGCTTTAGGTCTTTTCATGTGTAACGACATGAGTAAAATGTATTATATGTAGCAGAATCGAGCCCTTGTAATCTAACTACAAAACTGGGTGTTCCAGGATGGTTGTTCAGCGGTGGTTTATCAGTACTATGCTGAACTTTGCAGTCTTTTGTCTGCACTTTGTAGCTGTGTACTATCACATGGTGAAATTGTCAAAAATATGAGATAACTGGATGTGTGGGCGCTTCTTTTGCTTTTTTTGTAGATAAGACAATCTGAATAAACATGATTTGTTTGCAGTTACTTAAGCAAGAAACAATCATAGCAGGTGGTGGTGGTGGTGGTGACTGTGGCTCAGTTGAACCCAGCCTGATTCAGTGTGTTGTTTGCCTCCTGAAGTGTGGGGGGTGGGGAGCAGAACTGGCAGGGAGAAGACCAGTTGAGGCTGGTTTAAACTACTTGTAGAAATGGATCATTGTTTACAAGAAACTCCAGTAGCTTCCCTCTAATGTTACTAAAACAGTTGAACAGAATGTAACTTTCACTGCCGTATTCATGTTGAAACAAATTGCAGTTGGTTTAGTGAAGCTGAAAAGAAAATGGCTAAAAATGTAAGGATATGACTCAGTACCCTGGTAGGACAGTAGCTTCCTTTTGTTTAGGTTAAAGAATCTAAATAAAGTCTTAATCTTGGAATTTCAAAGCCTTCTGTCACAGCAGTTTTACAAGTTGGTTCAGTGTTGCCAGTGTGAACGTTATGACACTGGCAACACTGAACCAGCAGCATGTGAATTGAAGCGGTCTGACTTGTACCATAACTTGTTCTATAATAAGTCACGCAAACTTCAAGTAGGAGCACAATATTTGTCATTCCTGGCTAAAAGTGAGACTCTTAACTATGTTGTCTGTGTAACCAAATCCGGGCTAAATATCAGCAAGACAAGACCATTTCCCTGATAACCTTTGCTGTCTTTGTTGATTATAGCGAGTTCCTGGGGAAAACCCCAGGTTCTAGCGTTCAGAGATGGGTACCTTCTCGAAGCACTAGACGAGATGCCAGCTCCTCCAACGAGAAAGGGCAAAATGATGCAATCTTCAGAAAAGTGAGAGGGTATGTTTCCCTTTAAACGGATTTGTACTTATTTTACATAAACTGTAATTTGTATTGTTTAAATGTCATTTTAATATGGATGTTGAAGGCTGCTGTTTGTGCTGTATTATCATTTAAGATTTTTAATACAAACGTTTCTTTCGCCTTCAGCATACTTAATAAGCTGACTCCTGAGAAGTTTGACAAACTATGCCTGGAGCTCCTCAATGTGGGTGTAGATTCAAAAGTTGTCTTAAAAGGAATCATCTTGTTGGTGAGTATTTTCCTAACTGCTGTTCTCCTATTCATAGAATATTTAAAAATGGGATCTTAATGCGTTCTTGTGTTTCTCAAGATTGTTGACAAAGCCCTCGAAGAGCCCAAGTATAGCCAGTTGTACGCTCAACTATGTCTACGCTTGGCAGAGGATGCACCAAACTTTGAAGCCCCAACAACAGAAAGTCAGGCAACACAAAAGCAGAATAGTGTAAGTTTTAAGCATTCAAATGTACCCTGTACTCCTGTTGAGTATCTTCTGTCTGGATTTTGAATGACTTCTGTCTTGCAGACCTTCCGGAGGCTTCTGATTTCTAAGCTTCAAGATGAGTTTGAGAATCGTGCCAGGAATGTTGACCGTGAGTAACTTGCATTTGTAACTGTGGACTGTTACAAAATGGGAATTTGGTCAAGGGTTTTTTTGAGAGCTGTTATTTAAACTTTTTCTTTTTTTTCTTCTTCAATCCACTGTAGACTTCGACAAACATGACAGCCCACTCACCTCTGAGGAGGAGGAACAGCGTGCAATTGCAAAGATCAAGATGCTGGGCAACATCAAATTCATCGGTGAACTGGGCAAACTCAACCTCATCCATGAATCTATTCTCCACAAGTGCATTAAAACAGTAAGTTCTAATAAAGCGCAAGTACATGGGATGGTTTTATCAAAAATCCAGTTTTCATTCCGTGGTGTAAGAAATTAACAGTTGTTTAATTATTTTGTTCTTTAAGCTGTTGGAGAAGAAGAAGAGAGTCCCACTTAAGGATATGGGTGAAGATTTGGAATGCCTCTGTCAGATAATGAAAACAGTTGGTCCTAAACTTGATCATGAAAAGGCAAAGGTGAGTGTGTGGAAATTAAACTGAAAAAGATGAGTCTTGTCTTGAAGTCCTTGGTGGTTCAATAACTTTTTCTCTTTTTATTATTTTTACTTTTTCTCGCTTACAGTCTTTGATGGACCAGTACTTTGCTCGCATGCACTCCTTAACCAACAGCAAGGATCTGCCTGCACGGATTCGCTTCCTGCTGCAGAACACGGTGGAGCTGCGACACAACAGCTGGGTGCCTCGGAAAGCTTATGTTGACAATGGACCAAAGACTATTACCCAAGTTCGTCAGGATGCAGTAAAGGTTAGTTTACCATATCCTTTCAGTTTATCACAGGCTGATGAGGATTGATCTGATTTGCTGGATGACTAACGTAGCCCAGAATCTGTGTTTCCTTGGATCCTGACTTTTTCTGTGCTTTGTAGGATTTGGGCGTTTTCATTCCACCTTCAACTGATTCAATAAGGAATGACTTCTTCATGGACAGTTCCTCCTTCCTTCCAGGAAAGATCAAGTATGATAGGGAGACTCTTGGTGGGCTGGCCGACATGTTTGGACAAATGCCTGGTATGTAGAGTCATGCTGCTTTCTTTGAAGTGTAACTCATGCAGAGATTTCAGTCTCTAAAGGCTCTGTCTTATGTTGTGTAGGAAGTGGCATCGGCACAGGCCCAGGGGTAATTCAGGACCACTATTCCCCAACCATGGGTCGCCACCGCGGCAGTGCTCCAGGGGTAATTCAGGACCACTACTCACCAACCATGGGTCGTCACCGTAGCAGCCCACTCTTTAATGGCCACAGTGGAAACAGCAATGGTTCACACCAGCCATATGAAAATGAAAGCAAGCCGTTCATAAAACCGAACCAGGTACATTATAGTTCAGCTCTGTTTGTTTTAATCTGAGATGGTCATTGCAATACTCATTCTGTTTTTAAACTTTTCAAAGGGGAGAAATTCACCAGTTTTCAACCATAAACAGAATCACTCAGTCCAGATGCAGTCAAAGGATATGGCTCCAAGGTTCAGCAAGAAGGGGAAAGTCAATGCAGATGAGGTACAGCTGCTTACATTGATGGTTTGTTAGTGTCATTGTTGCACAGGATTATGTGATAATAAATTGTGGTTAATCTGATGCATTAATACTCCGTCATTCCAGATCAGTCTGAGGCCAGCACAGTCCTTCATTATGAATAAAAACCAAGTGCCAAAGCTGCCGCCACAGACAATGATGCCTTCTCCAGTTGGACAGGTAACAGACAATAGACTTAAAACATGTGAGCAGAGCTGATGGGGCAGTTTCAGGAAATGCATGCTAAGTTTTCTTTTTGTGGCCCTACAGCTTGGCCTTAAAGCCAATCCTCCTCCAATTCAGGAAAAACCTGCAAAGTCTAACAAAAAGGCTCCTCCCACAAAGGAAGAGTTGTGCAAAATGACGGTAAGTTTATACAGAGGTTTACCCATGACTTCCTAAGTAATGTGCTATATATGGGGCCTTCAGAGCCTGATATTTTTTATTTATTTTCCCCCCCCCCTCATCTTTAAAGGAGACACTACTCACAGACTACCTAAACAACAAAAATGTTAACGATGCAGTGAGTGCTGTGAAAGAGATGAAGGCCCCCAAACACTTCTTGTCAGAGATGCTGAACAAGATCATAGTCTGCTCACTCGATCGTTCAGATGAAGATAAGGAACATGCAAGCACTCTGATTCACACCCTCTGCACAGAGGGCCTCGTCGCTGGTGACAACATATTGCAGGCAAGTTTCATTAAAAAAATTTATTTTTTTATTTTTTTTTTAATTGACAGTGTAATCAAATACACCATATTAACCTTGTGCCTGCCACACATTTTCAAACAGGCCTTCCTGGGTGTTCTGGACCAGTGTCCCAAGATTGAGGAAGAAATCCCACTGGTGAAGTCATACCTGGCTCAGTTTGCAGCACGAGCGATCATTGCTGATCTGGTCAGCATTGCAGACTTGGCCCATCAGCTGGAGAATGGCACACATTTCCCACTCTTCCTGCTCTGTCTGCAGCAGCTGGTGAAACTGAAAGACCGTGAGTGGCTGACTGACCTGTTCCAGCAGAGCAAGGTCAACATGCAGAAGATGCTGCCAGGTAGGTGGAAGGAAACACTTGCCACACTGGTTTTAAATTCAGTGTCATTTGGTTTTCTTTTCTCTTTAGGAGGAATAATTGGTGTAAGGTGTGTGGGGGGGTTTGTTTTGTTTTTCTCTTCTTCCCGATTACTGACTAATAATTATGCTCCCATAGAAATTGACCAGAACAAGGACCGGATGCTGGAGATTCTGGAGGGTAAAAGCCTCAGCTTTTTGTTCCCACTGATGAAGCTGGAAAAGGAGCTGCTCAAGCAGATCAAAGTGGATCCTTCTCCGCAGTCAATCTACAAGTGGATCAAAGACAACATCTCTCCAAAACTTCACACCGACAGAGGCTTTGTCAACATCCTCATGACCAGGTACAGCAGTGGACAGTATTTATAGTGACTCAGTCTGCATTGATGAAGCAAGCACATGCCATCAGCCACTGGTTTTTGTGGTTTTCGGTCAAGTGCTTTAACGTGTGTTGGTCTTCTGGTCCTCCAGTTTCTTGCAGTACATTGCTTACGAGATCAACCCTGACGATGATGAAGAGCAGCATGCAGCACCCAGTAAGGACCAGCTGGAGGAAGAGAAGCAGCTCCTGCTCTCTTTCAAGCCGGTGTTGCAAAAGTTTCTTCACGATCACATGGAGCTGCAAGTCAGTGCACTATATGCCCTGCAGGTGCACTGCAATGCCAAGAGGTTCCCTAAAGGTGTGTGCATGCATGTGCAGTTACAATAAAACATAACCTTAAATAAAGCTGGTTGCTAACTTATTTTCCTTTTTCCAATTAGGCATGCTGCTGCGCTACTTTGTGAACTTTTATGACATGGAAATAATTGAAGAGGAAGCCTTCCTTTCATGGAAAGAAGATCTCACCCAAGAGTATCCAGGGAAAGGAAAAGCATTATTTCAGGTAATGTGCAGCCATTGAATTATGGCTTTGTGTGGACTGCCTCCATTGACACCATTGTGCCTATTTGTAAACGAAACACTTCAGTGGATATTGTTGTTCTGGTGCAGGTGAATCAGTGGCTGACCTGGCTGGAGACTGCAGAGGAGGAGGAGTCGGAGGATGAAGAGTACTGAGGAATAGGCCAAAGCCATGTGTTATCAGATGCAGACTTGTTTTGGGTTTTTTTTTTGGTTTTTTTTTCCCTCCTTATTTTTCCATCTTTTTTGTTTTGTTTTTTTCCTCCTGTCTTTCACGCTCTTCTTGTAACCACTGTTACAGTTCATTTCACAATGAGATTGTTCTGCCAGCATCACAAATCTTATTTATGCTCTAAGTTTCTATACTGTTCTCCTTGATGTCCTACAGCAGATGTTTTATACACTTCAATCAACTTGGGTTTAAGAGTAGACAGTATTTAGCAGGAAAATGCACCAGCACCCAGACCTTGACCCATTTTTGTCACCTTTTTACATCTGGTAGGAGTCACCAAGTGCTGTCGCAATTATTTAAAAACTGTTTACAAAAGAGGGAGCTCACACTGCAAAGAGGCTTTCTCCTTTTTTAATCTACATTTGCTAATCAGTTTTTAAATGCACTTTGCTTAAACATCATGAGTCGTTGCAATAGTAAAAATTTAACTTCCCTTGATTTGTTAAACGTGATCATGACGTTGTCTGCCATGATTATAATGAGACTAGTGCTTAGAAATCGACCATTTCTTAATCTGGGTGAGGCCTGTTTTACTTGCACGGTGTGATTTCAGTTACCGCCTTGTAGTTTAATGAATCGAGAGGGGTTTTTTTTATGTACGAAACAAGTTGTGCTGTCAGGAATGAATCTGTGTGGCCTTTTGTTTTCTTTTTTAATTTATAAGGATATACCTCTGTTTCTCGGACTATACTTGAATGTCTCGGGTTTTGACATTGAGACAGCCAAAGCTTGGTTTCCTTTGCTACGGTTGTTTGTCACTTGTGGAAATTTTGTCCATCTGCCATATTTGTCAAGTTCTTAAACGGTCTTTTTATCTTCATGAAATTACCAAGAATGTACTGTTTGTGTACTCTTCTTCTGGAGTGTTGTAACATTGTGTGCTAGAAGTCGAGTGTACAACTACAGATCAACCTTGAATAAAGTTTAACAGTTGATGGCTTTGTCCTGCTGTGTCCTTTTTCCACCTCCCCCACCCAAAGTCATAAGACTTGAAAGATGGTATGTCCTCCTAAAAAGCTATGACTTCTCAGGTTTAGTCCACAAAGCACGCGGATCACAAGAACATAGTTATGGACCTATGACACTATGAAGTGATACACTATTGTAGTGTATATTACACTACATAAAATTGCAATATAAAGTTGAAATTGAGGTGCCCCTCTTATGCTGCCGTTTTTCTCTGTAGAAGATGTGTAGGGTGTTAAGGTGTACATCTACTGCAGTGTGTATACTTGTACTAATAGATGGAGGAATTGTACAGAGAGCCACAGCAGGTAATGGTTCCCTGTGTTATTCAGTGGTGCATTTGGGTAATCTGTCTTACTGAACATGTGCCTTTGACTGACCAGCACATCGTGGGAGGCAGTGTCCTTGATTTAGAAACACACCTTCAGTTTATTAAAATTATAGCATAGATTGAACAAGGTGCTGAAAACATTCTTCAGATTCTGATCCATGTTGACACGATAGCATCACACAGATGTTGCATATGTGACATGAATTTCCTACCACATCTCAAATGTGCCCCATTGGTCTGAGATCTGGTGATTGAGGCCGTTTGAATAAAGTGGATTCATTGTCATGTTTAAAATGATTTGAGGTTTGTGATATGACACATTATCCTGCTAGAAGCAGGTATGTGGGTACAATGTGGTCCTACAGGAATGGACATGGTCAGTCCCCATACAAAGGCTGTGGCGTTTAAACAGTGTTTAGTTGGTACTAAGGGGCCCAAAGTGTGCCAAGAAACTATCACACACCCTCAGAAGCCTTAACCATTGATACAAGACAGGACGTATCCATGCTTTTATGTTTACACCAAATTCTGACCCCATCATGTAGCAATGTAGCTGAAGTGGAGACTAATCACAGCAGGCAATATTTTTCCAGCCTTTTATTGTGTAATTTTGGTGAGCTTGTGGGAATTTTAGCCTCAGTTTCCTGTTCAAGAGTGGCATCCACTGTTGTCTTGTACTGCTGTGGCATTAAGACATGACATGTTGTGTTTTCAGTGATGACTTTATGTTTACTTTGCTTGTAACAGGTACTTTGAATCACAGCTGCCTCAAAAAAAATCCTGACCTCAGATATCAACATAGCAGAGAACCATCAATCATTGCATGTGTCCTTTTTGGGGGGGGGGGGCATTCTCTTTAAACCCTCGAGATGGTTGAGTGAGAAAATCCCGTCAGTTTCTGAAATACTGACACCAACAACCATGTTACATTCAAAGTCACTTAAATCACTTTTGTTCTCCATTTTCATGCTCAATTTGAACTTCAGTGGGTTGTCTTGACTACATCTACAAGCCTAAATGCACTGAGCTTCCTGCCACGTGATTGGCTGATTGGATAGTTGTGTGAGTTGAACAGCTGTACCTAACAAAGCAGATGGTGCTTATTGCAGGTTGAATTGTTATGACTTTCACGTACTTGCTACATGTTTGTCTATATTTTTGGTGATTTGTCTTCATACACAAGTAAAAACAATGTTAAATCGAGTGTTTCTCTCAGTATTTTATCAACACCACCTTACCAAAAATGTAAAACATAAATAAAATATACCTGTACTTGCATGACAAATGACTGTGGAGGAAATAGAGATGAAAAGATGTGGTATGAACCCATTGTTAGTATGAATGAATAGTAGTCTTATTGAACATCAGCGTAACCAGGCATAGCAGTCAACAATTACAGTGATGTGTCGACCTGATTTAACTCAGCAGGTGTTTGATCACATCACGATGCCCCTGCTGTCGAGCACAAGTATAGGACACCTTTTTTAATGCTCTACTGTGGTTTACAGCCCCTGCACACCTTACCAGTACTTTTCAAAGGCAAATAAACATCTGTACAAAATAAGCAATAAGTTTTTAGTTTTTTTTTTATTTAACTTTTTTTTCTTTACACATTTTAGCAAATTTTAACAAAACATCGAGAAAAGAAATTCCCAGTAAGACGTGACCAAAACGCTATGCGCAAAAACAGAAAAAAAAAGATCATACGGACAGAAATTCTGCTTTTATTTCAAACAAAAATGCAGATGTTTAAGAGTTTTCTCAGAGTTACATGAGTCTGGGTGATGTGAAGAGTTAATCACTGTCATCTTCGTTGTTGGAGGCCTCCTGCTCTGAGCCATTGTCAGAGCGGCGTGGGGAGCCCTCGTTGTCCGATCCCGCTTCAGATCCTCGGTCCGATGCCGGAGCGGGTGATCCGGCCCTCGATTCGTCGTCTGATCCCGACCGACTCCTCTTGCTCTCATTGTCCGACTGTTCAGAGTCAGACTGCCTCTGCACCCTTCTCTTCTTCACTGGACGGTCGCTGCCAGATTCGTCGTCGTCAGAGCCGGCGGAGCGCCGAGGGCTGCCTGCCTCACTACCGGAGCGGTTACGGCCGCCGTCGGAGTCGCTGTCAGATGCAATGCGCTTCCTGTGGCCGACTTCATCGTCAGATCCCGAACCACTGTCTCTTTGATGTCTGGATGGGAGAAAGAGCGCCATGAGGTTTGTGTCAAATAATGTTTTCAAGTCTTCTTAATACTGTAAAAATCTCACATTAAGCTTTTACCTGTCTTCTGCTATTTTCAGTCCATCCTCATCTGAGGAGGACTCAGAAGACGAAATGATAGCCTTAGATTTGATCTTTCCTTTAAGAGACGGTGGCAGACGCTCAGGCTGAGGCTGAAATGAGAAAGATATTACAATTATAAGAGAAACTGGAGCTGAAAACTGATTTTGTAAATTCTGAAAACGAATTGAGACAGAGAAAAACAGCAAATAATGACTAAAGCGGACCTTCTCAATCTTCTTGCGTCCTTCTTTGGGTTTACGCTGCTTCTTGGGTCGTGATGTTCCTTCCTCATCGCTGTCATCTTCTCCTCCTTTAGCAGGTCTGCAACACAAAATTGAATCCCAGAATCTAAATGTTGTGCTCTGCAGTCAGACTAAACAACATTTTGCATTCACTGCAGAACACTTACCTTCTCTTCTTCTTCCTCTCTCCCTTCTCATCCTCCTCCTGTTCGCTGCTACTGGCCTTTCTCTTCTTCTTCTTCTTCAACGGCAGGTCCTCGTCAGACTCGTCATTAACAAAATCGTCCATGTCGCCTCCTTTCTTACGCTTGGAGAGAAAAACAAAAGAAAAAGTGTTAACCACAATGCATTAAGTGCAGTTTAGAGCTCGCTGCTGGGTTTAGCAGTATTAACACTCACACGTCCTCCTCCACCACTGCTGCCCTTCTTCTTTTCTTTGGGCATTTCCTTTGATCCCTCTGCAAAGGTCAGCAGGTTCTTGGTCTTTTCCACATACAAAGCTCTCTGCTCCAAAAGCTTCTTCTGCTCCTCCACTTCTCTGTTCCTCTTTTCCTCCTAAAGAAAGTTAGTTATTGAGACAACCCAACAGATGACTGATTAGTTTATTTAAAAAATGAATCACAGTCAGACATTATGGGCAAAATGAAACGCATCATGGTGATTACTTAAAAAAAAAGGTACCTGTTCCTTTAACAGCTGTTGGCGCAGCAGGTCTCTCTCCTGCTCTTGTTTGGCTCGAAGCTCTTTCTCCTCCTCGTCCTGCTTTCTGGCTCTAGCTACATGGTACTGAGCTTGACTCAGCAAGTCAGAGCACTGCCTGCATTCCCAAAACACACCAATATTCCAAATTAGGTTACAAAAGACACCAAACACAGCACCCCCCCAAAAAAAGCTCTTTAAATTAAATTAAAGACTGATAGAAGTACTGCCAAATTATCACACTCCATTTCAAACTGGTCTTTCTACTCTTGGGTCTGTATGATGTCAGTGGGAACCAGATCCACACCACAACCCCACAAACCTGCTGTTTTATGAGGGGCAGCCAATCAGAAGACTGGGGGTCAGAAAGAAGCTAAAACAATCTGTGGATGAACTAAAAGGCTGCACTGACCCAGGATCAGTATAAACTAAATAAGGAATATTTTGAACAGTGAAACAACTCAGACTGACCTGGCCTCAGAAGCAGCGAGAGCAAGGTCAAACCTCATCTTGTCTCCAGCCTTGCTGAGGTAGCTGAAGTACCTGTGAGGGAGATGACACTGCAGGATTAGTAAAGGACGGCCAGAGGAAGAGACAGGGAGGTGGGAACATAAATAAAATCATTACCTGTGAGCCAGTTCCAGCTCTTTGACAGCACTGAGCACAGCCTTCAAGTTGCTCTTCTCATCTTTAAGCACAAGGGTGGCCAGTCTCTGAAGCACCAGGGCCACATTAAACATCAGCACTGTGTCATTGGGCGCCACGTGACGGGCCTTGATGTAGGAACATCAGAAAGACAGAGTTACACTTCCCCCCACACTGCAGAATGAAGCATAAGCCTCTGATTTCATTTTACCTTCAGAAGCATCTGTTTGCACTCTTGCAGTTTGCCACATTTGAAGAGCGCACGTGCGAGGTAAAGCAGCACCTCTGTGTTCTGATATTTGTAAAACTTCTTCAGGCAGTTCTCGTACTGTCAGACAGAGAGAAAAAAACTTAAATGGAAAAAGCAAAGGAGAAAAATAACATAGGAAAGACAAAAACTGTAACAGTTTAACACAAGTGAGGCGTTTACCATCTGCACGGCGCTGATGTACTGCTTCTGCTCCACGTAGATGTGAGCCAGATTTAGCCACACATCACTGATTTCGGCTGTGGCCTCCCTCACCTGCGCGAAAACATCTCGCGCCTCTCTGAAGTAGCCCTTGTGGGCAAGGACAGCACCTAGACATAAAAATATATGCATATACTTAATGCAAAATACACACAGCAGAACAGATAAAAAAGATAAGAGAGACTGAAGAGTGGCTGACCGATGCCATTGGCGGCATAGAGGTTCTTGGCATCATTTCGCAGGACTTGCTTGTAGATTGCCAGGGCTCGATCTTGGTGTCTCTTTTCCTGCCGAGACATTTATCACCAGCGAGCACATGTTTTACTCAAGTGCCTGCACATAGCTGAACTTTGTAACAACTATGCTAACCAGCTTTGTTTATTTAGCAATAGCATTCAGTGAATTGCTCTGCTGTTTTGCAAGTGTTCTTTAAGCTCTCTCACACAGTTAAATATTCAATCGGTGTCCCGACAGCAGGTTTCCACGTACCTTTTCACGGTCTCTGGTGGGCTGGTGCAGCGTCTGTAACCACACGTTACCCAGAGCCAGCATGGAGTAGGTGTCGTTCTGCGTGGACGGCTGCTTGAGAATACGTTCAAACTTCTTTTGACCTGGACCCCACTCCTGTTTGGCCAGGTGAAGATTTCCTATCAGGGACCAGGCATCCGGGTGATCCTGCAGAACAAATATCACTTAATGGAAAAAGAAAAAAAAAAAAGAGTTTTTGCAGCAGACTTTGTCTATCGATGACATTTAACACCAGGCTGTACCTGATTAATCTGAAGAGCTTCTTTGAACCAGTCGGAGGCTTCGTAGAAGTTTCCTTTGTCCCGAGCCATCGCTCCAAGACGCAAATAACCTGCAGGCCAAAATAAACAATCACAGAGTGGAAACTTGTTTTTTTTTTTTGTTTTTTTTCATAGGCTCATGTTTTATCGATGCATGCTTACAATCCACATAGTTGGGATGTTCTCTGAGGATGTTTTTGTAGAGTTTCTCGGCTTCGTGGAATTCACACATAGCCTCGTACAGACGGGCCAGATTGTAGGAGGTGGTGACAGAAATGGCATTGTAGTAATGCTCGTCATGCTCTCCTTCGGCTTTGGCTCGCTCCAGAGAAGCTAGAAAATATTTCTGGTGGGAACAAGACATGACCCCGTCTTGAATTAGCTCTACTATTTATACAGAGTTATGTACACTCGATGATCAGTAAATACCACAGGCATCCAGTAATATTCTGCAGTTCCATATTAACTGAATAAATTCCCAACTAAATGAAGCTATACTTAGTTCGGGAGCTCTCAGGTTAAACTGCATTTATGGTATATTATTAGCTACCTTGGCTTCCCCTAGGTTGCCCAGTCTGAAGTGCAGAGCCCCCAGGTTGTTGAGAATCTCGGGGGGAACGTCGGCCTGCACCTTCTCCTGCAGGATGCGCGTAGCTGTGCCGTAAGCGGACAGCGCTCCTTGGATGTCTGTCTGCTCCAGAATTTGTGCCAGCTCAATCCACGCCTCCACATCATCTGGGTACTGCTCTGTTACTTTCTTCAAGTGCCCCTATGAAACAAAAACAGTGGAATATATCCAGTAACCATTAAACATATTTATCAAAATATGTCTGGCACAATTTTCCAAGCTATGAGATAAGTGACATGAGAATACACACTTTTGCAATGTCTCTTTTTTCCTGATCGTCAGACGTTGCATAGAGAGACCCAAGGATTTTCATAGTCTCATAGTTGTTGGGGTAAGCCTTTAAAACCTTTTCAAAGCACTGCGCTGCATTTTCTTTGTCTCTTCGATATACATACATCTGCCCCAGGCCGAAAAACGGCAGCACAAAGGTGGACGAGGCAAACTGAGTGGCTTGGTAATAATACTGAAACGCTTGGTCGTAGTCCTCCTGTGGAAGAAGAAAGCACAGATATGAATGGCGACCTCAGTAAACAATAACAAGCTTGCACGCGGCTGGTTGGGATCGTACCTGCACGTGAAATGAGCGAGCTAACTGATAGCAGCTCTCAGCCTGCATGGCTTCAACTTCGGTGTTGTGGAAAGCGTGCAGAGCGAGATGCTGCACTTTACTGTAGTCCTGAGAGGAAGCAGAAAGCACATAGGCACGAAGAACAGTTAATAACAGCGAAAGGCTAAAACTTATATTTTCACCGCATTTCAACAACACAGCCGTGATTACCTTTTTGAAGAAGAAGTGGTTGGCGAGGTGGTTGAGCACCATGGGGTTGCTGGGGTCGATGGTGTAGGCCCGCGAAAGGAGCTGCACTCCGTTCTTGATGGAGTCTGCCTCTTTGTTGTTGAGCTCTAAAACAGCCAAACCAACGAGCGCTCCCACACACTTTGAATTAAGCTCCAGGGCTCGACCGAAAGCCAAACGAGCCTTCTCCAGTTTGTTGAGCTTGACGAAACAGTGGCCCATCCCCAGCCTCACCTCAGCTACACAAAAACAAGACAAAGAACAAGTTGGGAACATTCATTTTATAACCAATATGAGTGAAGGGCAAATATATTATCTGCGGTCCTGTGTTTTTAAAATCAAGGATCTTCTGTTCATAAATTGTATTTATGTTTAAGTTAACAATGAAGTGGCTCATTACCTACATATCTTTGCCACATAAAACATGAACATACTGTCTCTTGTTGCTGCTGCAACAATAATATTTTCATCATAATATTGATGATGATGATGATAACAACAATAATAAATGAAATACAGGCATGCGGAGACTGTTTAAAGACATTACATGTTATTGATTTACCTGGGCAGCCGGGGTTTGTACGCAGAGCCTTTTTGTAGTATGCCAGTGCTCCTCTGTAATCCTTTTTATTGAAGGAGATGCAAGCCTTACCTGTTTAACAACAACACTGTTATTACTTCAGTCAATCAGTGTAGTGCATTTCAGTCCTACACTGTTTCATATTCAAGTTACCAAGCAAAGCAGGGATGTTATTAGTGGACTGGTTGAGGACAAAGTGGAACTGAGCATCGGCCTGGTCCATCTTGTCTCCTTCCAGCAGGCAGAAACAGGCTCTTCCCAACAAATGGTTCTGATTGAGACAACAGCATGTTCAATTTACTTGAAATGCAAGAAACATAACCTCATTTATCACCTGCTATGCTACTTTTTTTCCTACCTGATCATACATGATGATCTTGTCTGCCATAGTATACAGGAGCGTAGCCTGTGTGATGAGCTCTTTCTTGGCATCTTTGTTTTTCTCTTTACGTGCTTGCTGGACATAGTAAGCTGCCAGTGTGTCCAGACAGGTCATCTGGTCTTTTTCGTGGTCTCTGTAGTCGAGGTTTCCATCAATACGTGCTGCCTCTAAAAGCTTTACAAAGTCTTCTGTTTTGCCCTGTTTGTAGTACTCCAACTTAAGAAGAAATAGAAGGAAAACTGTCACACTTGATTGAATTTCACATTGTTTGTACACGTTTCATCAAATTAACATTTATACACACATCAGTTGATGCAGTAATTAATCTGAATCTAACAACTACCTGATCGACAAGAAATTTACTGTTTAAATTTCACTTATTGAAATTTTCTGGTTCTCAAATGTGCGATTTTGCTTCTCTGTCGCATCTTTCTATTTTGGGTTGAGAAAACAAAATACTTCGAGCTGTCACACTGACGTTTGGGATAAACTGAAAAAAGAGCTTAATCATTATTTGCAGAACAAAAACCATGAAGTCTAAGGCCGATGTATCGACTCACCGCCAGAGCAATCCAAATGTGCAGCTGCGTGTGCTCCTGCTTCAAGATACTGATGACCTCATCTCCTTCAGGAAGTTGGTCGAAGTCGAGCTCGATGACCTGGAAAACACAGATATGTATGTATGTTATTACAGTAAGTATCTCAGCATGCATGGTGTTGCCAGTGGAAAAACATATCTAAGCAGATTATATGTGCATTATATTATTTTATTGTAACAGTAGTGTACATTCTGACACATGTATCACTTCAGAGTGTTATAAATTATAAACTGGAAACTTTGTTACGTGCTGCAAGAAAACCATCTGCATCTTAATGTGGCAAAGACTAAGGAACGGGTTGTGGGCATGAATAGGCCAACAACTCCAGCGACCCCCATTTCCATCCATGGGGTCTGTGTGGAGACGATGGGGAAATACAAATACCTCGGTGTTTACACTGATTAAAAACACAGAAGTCCTCTACAAGGAGAATCAAACTTGTCTTTACTGTCTAATGAGGAAAGTCTGAGGAACTTTAATACTTACAGGATGATGCTCCCAATCTTTTATGAGTCTGTGGTGGCCAGTGCCATCCTCTATGCACAGAACCCAGAGACTGATAACCATGCCTACCTGTGGCCATCAGATTTTATAACTCTGTACTGTACATAGTGTTGCTTTAACTTTGGAATATTTGATTTTAATTTTACATTAAAAATGGTTTCCATCTTCTCTCTTGCATATTTTCTATTTTAACAAAATATGTTTAACAAAACAAACATTTTGCACTTAATTCTTCAGCGTCAGTTTGTTAGGTAGATTTCACTTGACCTACACAGTTTAATAGAAAAACTTTGCTGCTGCAAATGCTTACAAGGTTCAATAAATGTGTTGGTTATACTGATCAATGCTTGTTTCACCAATTTTAAAAATATTTATTCAATGTAAAAGTCTTCATAAGGGACTATTACTGGCATATGTTTCTAATATTTTGTCCACTCCTAACGCAGCCTAAACACTAATGCAACCGACTGCCTGCAACTACAACACATCTGTCACAAATTCGGTGATGTGTTGAAATACCACAACGCTTATCAGGCTCTTAAATTAAGTAGAAAACACCTCAGTAGAATTTAATGTTTACTGCATCACTGAGAACGGCGACGACAAAACATCGCGATAAGTAAGCTTTGCACAGGCGCCGAACGCATATTTAAGGAGTTGAACAGCTGACAAGCATTAAAATGTCACTATGGTTAAACTCCAGATTGCAAACAAATACACCAGGCTTTCGTTACAATGCCACTCTGTAAGCAGGTACACAACATCAGCTCAGGCTATCCGCAGTTAGCTTAAGCGGCTAACAGCACAGCTAGATCCTCTTAGTGAAAACAGGTTCACGGAAGGATTTACCTCATCTGTGTCCCGTAAAGGGATCTCGATAGAGCCTCGAGACATCTTGAAAGAATAACCAAAACGACCCGAAGCTAGATTTATCTAAAAAAAAATTGTAAAAATAAAAATACAATTTCTTCCACCCGTTGTCTGCTAGTAGCTACTTCATGCTTCCGAAACACACGGATGGCGCAACTGAAATTATGTCCGGGCAGAAACCATAAACACTATGACTCAATGACTGTAGAAAAAAATACAGTCATTACTATAACTCAAAGAGAAACTGCCACAAAAAAGACGAATTTAGTTAACAATGGGAGAGCCATCACTCACAATACAATAAAACAATAGTGTTTTACTGGGAATAATCTGCCACACACACGCTCACACTGGAAGGTAGTGGGATTTTACTTTCTACATTTGCTGAATTCAAAGGGGAGACTGTGCATTTGATGTGTTAAACGTGTGAATTTAAATTTAAATTTACTGTGTGCATCATTGTCACAAACCTCTCCAGAGCTGCATTTTGGCAAGGAGTGGGAGGAGGGTGTGGAGGGAGGGAGGCTGAGGGGATGTCAGCTGGTTTTGATGTGAGTACTGAAAACCAAAGAAGCACCTTGAAGACTTCACAGTATTTCAGAATTAAAGAGTTGAAGACAAACGATAAGGTGATGCTTCTTACTGAATAATTTTCTTTGCAGAAAACCTTTCCGGACTGAAAAGTAAGATTTTTTTCTGACTTGTTTCTGTTTAAAAATAAATGTTTAAAGGCTATATGAGATAAGACCAAAAACACATGTGTCTTCCAATCTAACTGTAAACCATATGAATTGTCTTCCCTGCAGGAATCTTCAGAGGTGGAAATTTGGTTCACGTGAAAGTTCTTTAACACAACTGTACTGTCTGAAAACCTGCATTTATTAACTCATTTTTTATGAAGACTGGCTAGATTTAGTTTCTAAAACTTATCTATGTTCCAATTTGCATCAAAGGTAATACGTAATTCCAATTTATTTTCAATTTTATGATATTAGTCTGTTAGTTTTAGCCTCCAGACACAATGCACAAAGTTAAAAATGCATTTGTTTATTTAAATTTCAGGTCATGCAGGGACATGACTGTCCAGCATAGTTGCTCTCCGTGGCTTCAGGAGAAACAAACACAATGTCTGACGACAATAATGGTGAGTGTTTCAGTTTATCCAGTATTAGTATCAAACAAGTATACAGCATATTCATTTCTTTTTCTAACATTTTCTAACACATGTAAAGTGTGGGAGACATCTGGCTGTGGTATGAACGATGTGTTTGAGGACAGCAAAGACACAAGCGGATTATCTGAACATGAACTCCTTGACATCGTGTATGATACGTGTAATAGCAGCAAATCAGGTACACAGATGGACTGAATTTCATTTAGACAAAAAAACGGTGCAGTAATGCTGTGACGTCTTTTTCATTTCCTCCTTTTCCCCTCTTGCCTTCAGGAGAAGTGTTAGCCTCTACCATTTTCGAGTATTTGCACACCATGACTGCTCAGAGCCCAGGGCAGGACCGATTGGCTGCCCTGCAACAGCTGCTTGACCCCGACTGTCAGGACCCACATGTGAGCAGAGAGACGTTTCACTCCACCATGAGGACGTGGATCACCCAGTGCAGCGAGGACAGGTGAGACTTAAACTCTACACAAGGGATCTTATTAGAGATGTTATGCAACCTTGGCATTACATCTAAAGCTTCATATCTAATTAAATATATTGTTACTACAGATTAAAGTTCCTAACAGTATATTTTTATTTGGACTTTTTTTAAAGTTAGCTCCACTTTAAATAATTACTTTTGCATGTAATCATCTAAAACAAAGGGAAGAATAATTTAAAGATGAAGGGATGAAGATGGTCTACCACAATGTCCATCACATTTTATCTTTTTTACAAACACAGCAGGGCATATCCAGTTAAATGTATTTTTTTCTTACTTTTCTATCAATTAAATATTTTATTAATCAGCTGTGATATCACTCAGTTTTCCTGTGTTACAGTACTGATGAGGACAGCAGCCATGTACCTCGGCCAAACACATCTGAAGAGCCTGTAAATGCAAATGGTGTGTTTCCAGGTTTTATTCGGAGTTTTGAGACTCAGTTTATTAAATATGAAACAATTCATTACTCCTCATTTCCTTTCAGGGATGGGTTTGTCATTTTGTCAAAGTGAAGAGACGTCATCAGAAGGCCAGCTGTGTTTCTGGTTGGATTTTTTTTTCTAGTTTAACCATTGCTTGTGTTTGCCTCCCTAATCAGTTTGATTTCACACATTAGTAACCATTTCTTTGGCTTCAGCGATGGAAAAGACCTGTCATGTACAGTGGCTGAACTGAAGCATGCCAACCGCAAACTTAGTGAGCAGAACAGTAGTCTGCTGAGGACTGTTGCTCAATGTGAAGACACAAACCTGCAGCTCACTCTGGATATCACTGAGCTGCGAGCAAAGCTGGTCAGGTGAAGAATAAACTAATTTCTTCCACAGTTTACTGCATTCCTAGCATGTAAGATTACACTACTGTAATAATTTCCAGCAAAAGCAGATTGTTTTATTATCCAAGTTTTATTATTCAACTATATCATATCATGTATTTGCACTTCTAAAGTGACAAACTGTGATCGGTAACAATGTAATAAACATCTAATGACTAAAAAATGAGCAGAAATACCAATACCAATCATTATAGACTGCACATATTTGATGTAGGTAAACTCTGGTTTGGACAACACGTATATTTTAACACATATATCTTAACTCTGAACATGATCAGTGTTCAGATTGCTCAGATTAACTTGTATCAAACTATTGTGAAACTAGTTTATGTGAACTTATTCATATGAATAAGGCCTAACAGACACACCTTTGTGAAGTGACTACATATTCAAAAGCATATTTAAACAAATAAGATAAACTCTGAAAACCAGCTATGGGTAGAAGTTCACATGAACTCATTGTGGGCACAAATGTTATTAATTTTGGGCTTTTAATGATTTCTCTGTACTGTTTTTTTCCAGGGTGGAATGATTGTACAGCATGCATCTTTAATGACCAAAGAAGCAAGACCTTCATTTAGACTTTCTCAAATCCACACAGGGGCAAAATAATATATAAAGGCTCTAAATACATGTACATTTACCACCATTAATATTTGTTTAAGCATCCCTTAGCAAGTTTCACCTCAATTGAATCTTTCAGTAAGCATCAACAAGGGCAGGATATTTGACTATGCTTCTTAGCAGAATTGGTAGAGTTAATTTAAATTGGTGGAAGGGATGAAGTGAAGATGACTTGCCAGTCTCTTTTGGTACCGTCAACAAGCTTCTGATAAAATTCTGGATGGAGATTTGACTTCTTCTTGGCAGAACTGTTGGAGTTAATTTAAAATGACTGATTTCAAGGCCCCATTTTGGGGTGCAGTCATACATTTTCAATAGGTTTACGGTCATTGCTTTGGGAAGACCAGAAGCTTAATGTTTTATCCATTCCAAATGAAGTATTGATGTCTGTTTGGGATCACTGTCCTGTTTGAACACCGAACTCTGTCCAAGTTTCAACCTTGTAGCTGTTGATTTGAGGTGAAGTTGAAGAATAGGTAGCCAGCCTTCTTCATCATTTCAAGAAGTTAACTGACCTTGGTGGTATATATATACATACATATATATATATATATATATATATATATTCTTTTGATCCTGTGTGGATTAGAGAAAACTCAACATAACGTTTAAAAAAATCCAAAACCCAATTCTTTTTTCTTAAAATTCTAAAGCCATAAAAAAATTATGCTCCACAATCATTCCACCCACCATACATATATAACAAGCCCATTTCTTAAAAAACATCAACAACAAAATAGACATCAGTTACTTACTTCAAATGGCACAAATAGGCCCTTCAGACTTTTCCTTAAGGAATCTTCTCATAGACACACATTTATTAATTTATTGTTTGGTTTGTTCTTGTCAGTATCTTTTTTCATGTAGTCAGTCATGTAATTACCTTGTAATTTGCTTGTCTTGGTTTGTCATGTGCAGTGCTCAGAGGTCAGCAGTGAGAGTTAGATCTCTGACAGAAGAACTGGAGGAGACATGTCAAGCATTTAAAGAGGCCCGGGAGAAAGCCAGTCGGACCCAGAATAGCTGCTCCAAACTGGTATGTCAAACTCAGCAGTCCCACAGTGAAACTCTCTGCTGCGTTTGGCTTATTTTATATGGCAACTATTTACATTTAAGTCTCTTTTTTTTTTTTTGGTCTTCAGAGCAATGAGGTTGAATGTCTTCAGAGTGATATTCGAAGGCTTGAAGACAAGGTAATGTACATCTTAAAAATATGCCCAATGTGTGCGCTTTCCGTTATAAAAAATAAAGCTGATGTTTACATAAACAAGCATTTTTCATTTCCACACAGAATGAAAAACTCATCTTTGAGAAAACATGCTCCGAAGAAAGCCTCAACAAATTGAGGAAGGTCAACACTGAATTGAGGGTAAGAAGAGATGAGTGTAATTGTTTCTACACTGTAATGAGTTTGTGTTGTTAGTAAAAGCCTGTATGTTCACAGGCTGGAGTTGAGGAAACTCTTATTATGTTGACACTGAGAGACAGAGAAATATCAAAGGTAAGTAAAAAAAATTTCCTAACAATGAAAGTTGAAATTGTCACATTTAAAAAAAAAAATTTAACCTTAACTGTCTAGAAAGACATTCTTATGGAAAAGATGAAGAACGCTCATGTGGAGAATCACAGAATGATAGAGGTATGTTTGATATTGTGGAGCTTAGAGTTGAAGGGAGAATATTCGATACTTTAAATGCCATGACATCATATTGAATGCTAATCAGATGTTACTAGAAAAATGTTCCTCTATTCCGGTGTTGTAGGGTCTGCAATCCGAGCTGATGAGGTTACACGAACATTCAAACCAAGTTCTTCTGAGGTATTTTTAATTAATTGCTTATAAATGTAACATGGTGCTGACTGTTGCTTTCTCTTCTCAAAAGGGCTCCTTTTGAGATTCCTATGATTCTGAGAATTATAGGAGAATCAAGTTGAGCACAATACTTCAACTGAGTGGCAAACTGTGTTATGATTTGCACTGTAGCAAAGGGAGGATGAAAATCAGAGCAACAGAGACTGAGAAATCTCGACTCTAACGCGAGTAACATCCATGTCTGGAAATAAAAGATGGATATAGCCAGCATAGCTTATCACTATGGTAGTTATCACTATGGTATCACTATCACTATGTTAGCTACCAGCATAGCTCTCACTTTGAACCATCAATTTTGGCGTTACTGCATCCACAGACACAAGTAGCTCCTAATTGGGCAAAAGTAAAAATAAAAATGCTAGAATTTTACTCCCCAAAACCGGGGAGAGAATGCAGACTTCCTGGACAGGCTGTTAGTAAAATTAGCTGTACATGAAACTTATTTGTCAGACAATTGCCTTAATAACGCACCTAAAGGCACAAAATCCCACATCAGTTAGCCCACTAGTAAACAGATGTGCTAGCATAAATAATGCATAATTTTAATCCTTAATGGAATTAACCAAGCGAGTGAGTAGCTTTATTTTGATGGGCACAAGATGCGACCAATCACATGCAAAGAGCGACTGGGGTCATACCATTATGTGAAAGAAGGAAGGGGGGCAGACGTTCTGATGACAGGAAGTGTGATGGTATAGGCCAGGTACACAGAGAGACAGGGAGAGCCAGTGTTGTACCAAAAACTGATCGTCTTCCAAAAAGTGATTTTCTATGTTTTTGTTTGTTTTTTAAATCTAATGTATTTACTTATATTAGTAAATAGACTGTAATAAAAAGGATTTATGAAGAGGTTATATATAAAATAAAGAAATTACTTGTTTTGGAAGTATCTTTATGGTGTAATTGTACCCATATAATCATCGGTTCTGTCCCTTTTCGTCACTTCAAGTAAGTTTATAAAACTGTGATGTTATTTTTACAATTTCTGCTGCCCTCTTGGTTAGATTTCCTTAGAAAAACACATTTTTAATGTCAACGACACTTTTTACCCCAATAAATAAAGGATATATAAAAGTCACTTTGCCAAAAACTGATTGCAGCAGCTGCTTCGCGATAGGAATGTTCTTTTTGGCTCTAAATTACTAGATGTTCTCCACAAGAGAAGCTTTGACAGATTTTTGACAGATTTTAGGTCAACAAGCCAAAACAGCTTAAATTCCATCAATAATTTTTTGGCAAATACCGGAAATCACTTTTTGGCACAACACCGTATTTTACTGCTAGCATGTCAGGAAAAAGTGAAGGAACGAAAACGAAAGAGGGAAAACGTAAAATGAGCAGCATCTGGCTGGATTTCAATTATATTGGAAAGTGCAGAATCTATAAAATTAGGAACTGGCCTTAAGTGATACCAGTTTTTTTCAGCCATTTTCCATCGTGGAGGACAAAAGGTTTCTAACTTGTCCGGGCCTTAAACCTCATGTGTGTTCTCCCTAGTAGTGGTAATTGCACAAAAATAAGGTTTTTGAAAATACTGAATAAAAAATTGCTACCACAAAACCATGCCTCAGAGTGTCTCAATGAGTCTCAGAGGCCTGAATGTGCGATTGAAGTCATTTCTAATTCTTAACTTGTTTGATCTGCTGCACACCAAAAACAAGAACAAGCATAAATTAAGGACTTTTATCTTTACTTTTATTACTTTTACACCTTTATTGATAACAACCTACCTAATGGTCATTCATACTACACAAAGTAATTAATCAATAAACAATTACAGTTTCATTGTTTTGTTTTGTTTTACTTTCTACTACAGAAATTTCTTTCTATAACAAAACAAAACCAAAGAAACTGGACAGTCTGGGCAATGAGCTACAGAAACGTTTGTGTAATTCTATAAAGTCCAGAGTTGTGCTGACAGATTCCTTTCTTTGTCACAGCAGTTTTTTCTTTATCATGTAGAAACAGTTAAATATGTGACTTCTTCACACTGACAGAAAAGGAGATTTGATGGGCCAAAGTGGGCTGCATGTAGCTCACCATGAAAAATAAGTTTGACACCCTTGCTCTAGGCACATGCCACTTTCTATGTGAGCCGTATGTCTATGGAAACTGATTCCCTTTTGCAGCCATCCTCAACTGGCCATTTTGTGCAACTGCAGTTTTTGGCACTTATACACTGGCTTACTTTTTCAGGCACTGTGAATGCGAATTGAAAAATTTATAAATTATCTTAACAAAACACATGGTTTATGAATGAGTGATTTTTTTTTTCTGCTGAATTCTGACAGGTATGAAAGACACTGTATCAGCCCTCAAGGACTTTACAGTCGTGAGCCTCCAAACCATCGCTCTCTGCAGAGTGAGATGAAGGATATGCAGCAGGTCAGTAATGCTTGCTGCCTGCAGATTATCTTTTAACAGCACCGCTCATTTCATGTAGTTCATGCTTCCTTCATTTGCAGGAACATCACAGAGCTTTAGATGATATAAGTCTCCCATCCCACACGCACAGCGACGATATTCAAAGCATCATCCAAAGGATCACGAGTGCAGAAATAGCTCACCTTCTTCACAATAAATATCTTGAGAGGGTGAGGATGATGTTCATTATAGCAGTAATGTACATATTAAGAAATCTCACTCGTCTTCTCTCACAAACAGGACTGTGCTCCTGTGGAAATGCAGGAGAGGCCTTTTCCTCAACAGCAACAGGCAAGAATCAAGCAGCAGCTTCTCAATGTGTATGTGATTTTTTTGTAACCTCCCTTTCTCCTCTTATGGTAACAGATTGGTTTTGGTTGATGTTAGTCTTTCTTCTGAGAAGCTAAGCTAATAAAAAGAGTGTCTGGTTTTTACAGTGTATTTATGGGCATCTCCATTACATAATCATACCAGTTACCATCTTCCGTGTGCAAGACCGTATCAGGGATAAGTGCACTTTTAGTACCCCTTAGTAACTATAGACATTACAGTGATGTTTATAAAGCTGTGGTGGTGGTTTCAGGCTGCAGGAGCTCGAATTGTACAAGTATGTGTGGGAGGATAAAGGGGAGAAGGTGGAGGATCAGCAGAGAGCCTGGGATAGGGAACAAAAGGAAAGTCAGAGTGGGAGCCAGATTCCCATTAAGGAGGCCAAGAAGGTGGCTGTGGCGAAGTGGTGGAAAGCCCTCAGCGTAGAGGGGGCTAAGGTCCGAAGTAAAGACATTAAGTCAATTCAGGAGCTCTCTGAGATGCAAGCAAAGCTCAGGGAAGCAGAGCAGACGATCACTGATATGAGGGAGCAGGTCTGCCACCTGCAAGCATCACTAAGATCGTCACAGGAGCACACCGAGCAAAAAAACACCAATAGAGTTCTTCATACTGACAAAGGAAGCAATACAGAGAGAAAAGAAGAAGACAGAACTGCGGAGAAAGAGGCGAGAGATCAGAAGGATGCTTCAGTGGTCACAGATCCTGTTAGTATCACAGACGGAGCAGCTTCAGAGCTGGACACCACAGACAGGCTTCTGGCAACCCTGAGGAGGATGGAGGCGATGGTCAACAACGCATTGGAGACTGCCCAGCTGGTGAGGAAGAGCGAGCAGAGGGTGAGCCAGGTGAGAGTAAAGATGGAAGGGATCATTCAAAGGGTGGAGGAGGCTCTGGGGAGAGCAGCAAACACTGATGAGGAGCTAAACATGCTGGAGGCCAGGATCACAGAAAATGCTCCAACTCAGGTTTGTCTGTGTTAGAAACCCATCTCTGCTTTACATAAAATCAGAGTTAATTGTATCTTTATTTAAACCTTTCATGCACGAATTATGACAACCTCAATCAGGATTTTTTTCTTAAGTATTTTTATTCATCTTTAGGCATGAAAAAAGATTTTTGAACTTCATTTTTTTTTAAACATGAACTTTTCAAAGAGTTTTTTACATGTTCACTTAATCAGTCCACTGACCAGTGGGTGACAGGATATGGAGTGACACATCAGTGTCCAATGTAGTGGTTTATGTGCAAGTATACCATCAACACTGACACAAACACAAGAAAACAGCCTTTGAATAGCTGTAGTGAGCACTATGCGTGAAAGGGTTAAATAAAATAAAACCACGTGGAAGAATTCCCACCAGCATGTTATAAAATATTTATTTCAATCTAATGTATTATTTCTATGGAAAAATGGACATTTTATTGGTCAGTAGAATTTTATTCTTGTTGCTATTTTTACCTGCGCTGTGATCCACTGTTGGAAGCGGGTGATTCCAAACAACTTCCAAAAAAGTGCAATGCTCATTTATTTGCATTTTCTGTGGTAATGCAGTAGCACAATCAGCAGGATCACATAAACATTCTCACAGGATTTAGCAAAGTGTTCCAAATTTTTCATGTGTACAGCCTTAAAGCCCATCACCTATTTGACTTGTAATCCAGTGGAAACAGTAGCAATCAGTTGTTTTTGTCTGTATTTTCCTGAAGTCTCCAGATCTAAATTTGCCAAATGATCATGAAGCAGATGCCACACGGTTAACGGCTGAACCCGAGGAAGCGTGTGGAACAGAGCGTTCTGCTCCTGCACCTCCATTAAACCCAGAAGTCAGTGAGCCTCCACAGAGGTCCATGAATGGTATGCATATCAGAGATCCATCTTCTGTGTTAATGTGGTTCTGTTAGATGCACATTAATTAAAGCTACTTCCTTTTATAATGGCAATCCCTGAGGATGTCTGGAACTAAACTGTGCACACAGCAGCTGGTACAGTGAGGGGGAAGCGGAGAGCTCTGGTGCGAGTGTATGATATCTATCAAAATGGGGCATGGGGAAAAGCAGAGGACGTAGACTAATGCTTTATGTAAACACACTGAAGTTCAAGTACTTTTTTTCTACAAACATATTTTTAGAGACTTAACGTCACTCTTAAACGTTTCAGATAATCAAAAAATAATATATGACAAATATAACCAAAGTTAATACAAAATGCAGTTTGTAAATGATGTTTTCATTTATTAAAGGAAAAGGAGCAATCCAAACTTACCTCGCCCGGTGTGAAAAACTAACTGTCCCCTGTTTAAATCATGAATTAACTGCAATAAACTGCATTTTTTTGGAAATCTGCATGTCACCAACCCCACCAAAGGCTGATTACTTCCAGACCTGCTGAATCAAGAAATCACAATAGAAACCAAAGTAAAGCAGCTTAAAGGATCTCAAAAAGCAACACAGCATTCAGTGATCTAAAGCAGCGGTCCCCAACCTTTTTTGCGCCACGGACCGGTTTATGCCTGACATTATTTTCACGGACCGGCCTTTAAGGTGTCGCGGATAAATACAACAAAATAAAACTAGTACCGGTACCGAAAAAAAGAAGATTTATTCATAACACACGTGAAAAGACCCAGGAAAACCGAGTTAACGACAAAAACGATAACAAAATAACGCTGAAAACCGATAAAAACCCTGAAAACCATACATTTCACACCTGAGCCTCAACTCTCGCGGCCCGGTACCAAACGACTCACGGACCGGTACCGGTCCGAGGCCCGGGGGTTGGGGACCGCTGGTCTAAAGGGTTTGTAGTAGTCTCATCTAGTCAAAGTCTGAACTTAAATCTGATTGAGATGATTTTGCACGACCTTAAAAAAACATTCATACTCAAAAACCCTCAAATGTGGCTGAATTAAAACTATTCTGAAAAGAAGAGTGGGCCAAAATTCACCCCCAGCATGTCTCATGATCAGTTATCGAAGGGTGGTACATACAATTATTAGGTTTAGGAGTAGGTTTGGATTGCTTTTTCCCTTATGAAATAAAATCACAATTTACCAACTGCATTTTACATCATCTTAGGTTATCTTTGACTAATATTAAAATTTGTTTGATGAGCTGAAACATTTAAGTGTGAGAAATATGCAAAAAAAGAAGAAGAAATCAGAAAGGACACTGTATGTTACATACATCTGTTCACTAATGTGTACACTAATAACTTTCTACATGTATTAATGCGGTAGATACTTTGGCCAAAGCAAAGGTCACTTGTGTCCCATCTTGTCAAGAAAGGTCAAATATTTCCACTTTCTGCTTTCTCAAAAACAAGCCAGTCTTACATGTAACTGTTTATTAGTGATACAGAGTTTGGAGCTCGTAGAAACTCTCCTGAACCAAGGGTTGAATTTGTATTTTCATGCGATGTTAAATGAACTTACAGTATTTGCCTCAGTGTGCAATTGTTTATTTTATCCTCCCCCCCCCCATCTAAAGTTTATATTCCAGTACACTTATGGTTGTTTTTTGCTTAGCATATGAAGCTGCATCCACACGGGCAAAGGCTGCGTCAGAATGAACAGTAAACACTTTATCTTACATGGTTATAAACGTTATTCTGTTCTGTTTGACGTCTGTTGATTTGAATAGTGTATAATAGTAAACTGTCACTATGAGGACGTCTCTTTTCTCTCCGCATTCATACATGCACACATATAAAACTTCAATACAACTACAGACTATATCCCATATAATCTCTTTCTCTATATAACCTATATAATCCCTTTTACACCTTTTTGCTAGTTAGAACTGTTCTGTAATGTTGTCCTGAGGGATTATGGATGGTAGTTTTGACAAGCAAAACCTAACACAAACGTAGCTAAGAGAACAACTGAACACTCAGCTTCTTGCAGTGTGTTTTAAGCGAGACGAATGCTGCACAACTGAGAAGTAGATCTAACTGAGAAGCTGACAGGACTGCAGTCTGCACTCACTCATGTATTTTAATGAGTTACAAAATGCAGGAGGCTAAAGCTTACACGAGAAACTGGGACTGTGGTGGAAGGTCGCGCCAATAAGCTGAACTCACTTCTGCTCAGTTTATGTTGGCTTATTGGTGTGTTACCCCCGCACAACATCAGTGTTTACTAATGTCATAAATCAAGTGAAAAATGGTTAATTTTCAGTAAGATCAGACTTTTGCTACCAAATTAGCCTGACTAGCCATTAGAAAGAATGCAAGTTTCAACTTTATACACAACAACTTCCCATTTAAGTCAACTGCTTCAATCGTTTTATACAGTCTGTGGAAAGCTATGCCATATTTATCGTCTCATTTCAGTCAACATGCAGGAATTATTTCAGTGTATAAAAACCATCTTGTGTTAAAGATCATATGTTAAACTAGACAATACACTTGCATGTGAATGACTAAAATCAGTGAAATTCATCCCACTGAGGAATAATCATAGCACTCCATCAGCTAGGGGTTTTATTGTGGACTGTATTGGTGAACCTGCTGAGCAACTCTCTATCATTCATGTCCAAAGTGCTGCTAGCGTGACTGCTGATTTTAAACTAGCAAACAGTATGATTAAGAATAATAAATATTCAGGTTTTAAATGTCTCTGAGTGCTGTAGTGCCTGTGTTGGTGGCTGTAAAACAATTTTATACACTTTTCAGTCTTCCTAGAACTAATAAAGCATTGATCTGGGATACTAAATGAACACTAGGCATAACAACCTGCTTTTAAGTTATATGTCTCTGTTTAAAACAAAGCACAGTCAGGTTACTTAAAGCTTAAAGATCCCCTGAAGCCTGAATGTAAATAATTTAGAAAAGCAGTGGGTCTCTGTGCTCTGTTTGGTATGTGGTGGCTGTAAACGGTGCGCTCTTTCGCGGGGCAATCTTTAAGTGAGAGAAAGGTGGCAATAACAGCTGGAAGCTGGAGTGTGAATTCATTTGTAGGCAGGTTGAACTCTTCTTCCACTAATAGAAAGAATTTGATCTGGCGAGGAAAAAAAAAGTCCAAGTTTTTTTTTCTCCCTCATGGACTTGTGAAAGGATTTATAAGGCAAATACTAGCTGTGAATGGCTGCATTGTATTATGCAGAATGTTTCAGAGTCTGATTTGCACTTTTTCATAAGCTACAATTCAACAGCTGGAACATAAACCCAGTTGAGAGTGTTTCTAGCACTGTATCCCCCTTTGTGTCTTCTTATGCAGGAATAATACTTGTTCTTGTGCAGCTCTTTCATTACCTCTAAAGTAAAACTTTTAAGCTCTGAGGGTGCTTCTGTCTGAAAGTTGCTGATATTAAACCCTTTGCTTGGTATCAGGAGCCCCTAAAGCAGCAGACGAGAGCTTTCAACCAGCGGCTCAAACACCTCGTGCACTTAAGACAGTTGCCAGGTTATTGTTGCCCCTAGTTATCGAGGTGGTTTGTGGGGAACATACTTCCTGAAACGGGAGTTACAGTAGTTCTGTCAAGCTGATGAATATCATGCTGCTGGCAGGAGCCTCACAGAGCAGAAAACTCAATTTATTTCTTCCCTATTTGTTTTCTGTTTCTGTCTCTTTCACTCTCTCTCTCTGCATGTTTCACGTAGTCTTTTCTTTTTTTAACTCTCCCCTGACATTTGCATTGCACATGCTTTCCTGTTAAATGCAAATCAATCTGTTTTCTCTGTCTGTGCTCTGGTTCTCACAGGTGGCACAGGAGGAAGCAGCTACAGCACGGTAAGTAAGCGTTCCCTCTGTTCCATTACTGTAAAATGCACTATTGTTTTATATTTGAGAGGCAGAACTGAAGGTTAGGTGTGATTATTATGTCTTTTATGGTTTTTGAAGTGACTTGTGAGGGTTAGGGTAAAGTGTGACTGCTTCGTTTGACTTTAGGCCATGATTAAAAATAACTAAATTTGATGTCTGCTAATGTTTTAGTAGCAGTTATAAGCTGTTTGTACTTCATATGATTGTTTCATTGTATATTACTTCTAGCCCCTGCTTTAAAATGGAAATAATAATATTTTTTTACTCTTTAACTAAACTCTAGTTGCCCTAAAAATAAGGGACAGCGTACTTTTATCTCCTAATGGAACATGTAGAAGCAGGACACAAACATTTAATGAACCTGAAAAACCCTGTACTATAAAGGTATAGTATCATGTTATGATGCACTGTGCATCTAATCTAATCCCATTTAGTTCACTGTTGAACCATCAAACATACAAATATATTTTTTATAAAATATTTGTGTCTACCATCTAGATGTTTGCAGTCAGAGTACCTAGAGCAGTGTTTCAGCAAAGATTTATCAAGTTTGGTCCACTCGTCTAGGAGGCGATAAGGAACATACAAACATGCAAAAATAGATACATATGCTAGAATCGTTATTTTACGATAGCTGATGAGATACTGTGGTAAAATATGTTTCGGAAGAAGTATGCTTTTTTGTGGAGCTAGTTTATATTATTATGACTGCCTTTATTTTCTATTAAAGTTAACACTTATCTACTTAAAGTTACATAATAGCGTCTTATAAACTTGGTGGTGTATCATAAACTTCTTATATACTGGTTGTTTACAGCACAACCAGTATATAAGAAAAAAAGCTTTAAATAAAAACATATTAAAACCAGATAAAGTAAAGTGAGTAATATTCATCACTTGGCAAGGGGTATGTAATGAGTAGGACGGCTCTGGCAGATGATAGGAAATTATACAAATGGTTGGCTTTAAATAGGGCCAAATGACTAGACTGTACATACAGCTGTTGGAAAAATGTATTTTTCACAGGACTCTATACAGACCTGCAAAAATGTAAGTATTGCTTCCAGAGGATTTAAGGAGGTAAGTCACAGCCAGGTGCTGATAATCAAATGACCTTGACTAATCAATCATCAGCATTTGTGAGCCTCTCTGGAAAAGTGGAGGCTTTGGCAGTTTACTGGTCTCGAGCATTCAGGTGTGTGTTTACAAAATGCTGCGTTCTTCAGTAAGTGGAGGTTCCAGCAAATTCACCCCAAGGTCAGACAGTACAATACTTCTCAGACTCTACAGGCCTCAGTTAGCATGTTAAATGTTAAAGTTCATGTCAGTACAATTAGATATAGACTGAAAGAACTGTGAGTTGTTTGGAAAGCCTCTTCACTCTAAAAAGAAGAGCATGGCTAAGGTTTGCAAAGCTGCATCTGGACAAACCACAAGGCTTCTGGAACAATGTCCTTTGGACAAATGAAAACATCATCATATTTGGGTCATGCAACGAGACAATGGTCCCGAGCCCTGAAGCAAATCTACAAGAGAGTGGCTGAAAAAGAAAAGGTGTTGAAACCTGATGGAAATGCTGTGGCAAGGTGTCAGCGGAGCTGTGCATAATGCAAAATGCCCATAAACCTCAATGAACTGAAGCAACACTTCAAGATAAGTGAGCCATATTTCCTCCCCAACGATATGGAACACTGTTAAAGTTGTACATACGTCAAGTCATTGCTGCCAGAGGTATTTCTACAAGCTACTGAATCCTGGGGTGTACTTATTTTTTCATACGACGCCATGGAGTCACATGACTACACTTCTTACACGTATGCATTAGTAGGTAAACTAATTACCACTCAGCAGAATTGATCAGGGTTGGTTTCAGCGGATAAAATTATAATCACAAGTTATTTTGTGACCCTTTGAAACACAGAATCTCCCCCCCACCCCAGGAGCAACCCTTATAGTAGTTAATTGTTTAGTCCCCAGATGGACTAAACAATTACCTGCTAAAAGGGTAAAATAGGAATTAGTTTGTCTGCAACAATAATCTGATAATTTATTTTAATTTATTTGTAGACTCTAGTATCATCATCATCATTGCCTGCTTAATAAAACAGCAGAAAATAGCATTAAGGCAAAATAGCATTAAGATAATCATCGCAATAGTCGTATCAAATAAGGAAAACAGCTGACTTTTTATCACAAGTTCCTCCTTTCAACAACAGTTTCCTTCACACATGATTACTTAAGACTTAAGCCCATGTTAAATAAAAATTTTATGCTGTAATTTGCTGTAAAAGTCAGCTGTACTCATACAAACAATGTGACTGCTGTCCTCCTTTTTTGTCCCATCAAAACTCAAGATGATTTCAGCACTTTTAAGACAAAGTAGCACAAATAACAGAAGCTTTGGAAGGGCAGTTTACCAAACATTAATGGACCTCAAGAGCCTGGAAGTGGATGCATGGATTCCTCCTAGCCAGCAGAGTAAACACAGCTCAGGCAGGCACAATCAATCCATCAGTTTCTCACAAACATGCAAACGTACCACAACATGCAAAAAAGTGTCCTACGCATCTGACAAAGTAAAAAGTGAAAAAATAACACACTTACACACACAAACTCTGAAGCAACAATAACATCATTTTGTATCTTTCTTCAGCTTTAAGTTAAGTTGAGGGATGATCAAGAGAGCAGCGGTCTGACACACACACAAACACACACATAGAGACACACACTGCACAGCAGCTCACAGAGCCCTTCTCCTTAAATGGTCAAAGCTCCCAGGAGTGAAAGAGAGGCTGCTGCTGAAAAAAGACAGGGAACAGAGGGGACGGGAGAAGGAAGGAGAAGCCCTGAGGGTAGAGGAGTTTTCTGAAGGAAAGGCTGAGGGTGACGCTTTGACTGTGGGAAGTCGGTCTGACTTGGAGAGATCAGCCGCGGTGTGTGTGTGTGTTTCTCTCTACAGCACTACAGCACCCAACTCAGGTAAGGTGCATGCTCTCTGTGGACAGGTTTAGATGATCGGCTGGTCACAGTGGACTATCCACAGTGGTGGATGCATGCAGTTTCAGTTTAGTTATGGTCTCTGCAGCTTTAACAAACGTGCATGAATATTTGTGGGTAAATGATATTCTAGATAACTGTTGGTGTGAGTTTACATAAAGTGTTTTTTGTCTGCATGTGAAACTCTGTCTCATGTTTCCTACGCCTTCATATGTGACCATACATTTTCTGAAGCCTGTGGATTTAGTCTGCTTCCCTCATTCAATCCATTTTTTCTTTCTGACACTTCCTCTGACTTGTTATCTGAGATTGCGACTGCGTGGTAACCACTTCCTCTGTTGGCCCTGTGCTCTATGCTTCACACAACCAAATTTTAAACAAATCTGGCTAGAGGGAATGAGCTTATGTAACAGGAGGAGGGGAGCAGGATGCCGGTCCTTATTTCTCCCTCCACAGAAAAAGTGACCACTAAAGTACGCTGCAATATGAAGCTTCCTCATCAAATCAACAAGTACTTTTGTTTTACTTCTCTTTGTGCAAGTAAAGGAAAGAAGTCTTTAACTATTGCCACTCAGGCCCGTATGTTCTGACCCCCCCTTTGCAGGAAATAATTAGAGTGATTCAGTTACTATGCAATATTTATCTCAGTCTCACGGTCTGCTGAAGAAACACCACAGTATTTAACCTCCTGCAGAGTACGTTGACTTTGTTTGGGCTTCTTCTTAGAATTTCTCTTGGTCCCTGGGTCTTGGACCCGGAGTTTTGAGTTTCTAGGGTGTTTGGGATTTTCTGGTTTTGTATTTCTGATAATCTTGTATTTGGGATTTATATATTTTATATTTTATATCACCTTTCGTAATCCCTTTCTGTTTCCGCAGTCAGATATGTCCCCATGTTTGTTTATATCCTGTTCCTGTTTCAAGTTCAAATGTCGTACTCCTGGTCTGAGTGGTTGATATTTCCTGTTTTATTTTGATAGTCCCTTGTCCCCTGTGTGGTGTGTTTAGTTTTGCTTCCCCTTGTCTCATTAGTTGGATTCTGTTCGCCTGAGTCTTCTTTTCCTCAGCTTTCTTGCTCCCTAATTACCTGGTGTGTATTTATGTCCTCAGTTTCCTTCTGCTCTTTGTCATGTTCTCCCTCAAGTGTTCTCAGTAAGATTCCTTGCCATGGCTTATTTGTTCCCGAACAACTTTAGTTTGTATTTTTATTTCCATTTAGATCCTACTTTACCTGCCTCACAGCGAGCCTTAACAAAAACATGATCATTGATTCCTTTATTGCTCAAATTCTTTGTCTAAATATTTCTGTCCATAATTAGAAACAAATCAGGTTATGGCTGAATAAAAAATCTTTGCACAAAATTAAATAGTTTCATGAGTTTAGTAAGTTCAAGAGCAGTTAGGTAGAAATAACCAGTAGCTCATTTGTGAGTAACTCAGAAGGACCTCAAACTTGTTTTTTTCTTCTAAATTTATAAATAGCACCTGAAGACTTAAGACAGTTAATTACAGAATTAGAAAAAAAGATAAAAACGTCCTGGCTCTCCTCAAGAACAAAGCAACCAGTATCTGTCTAACTCTTTTCTGCCAAAGTGAAATATCGTTTTAAAGTATAAAAACATCTGTTTTAAATGCTTCCGTCGCATATGACAGTGTCCCTGCATTCAGGAAACGTCCTTGCTGCTCACAGGGAGGAGTTAAACAACCCATTTCCTCCCCAGTGACTCACAGCCTTTCTGTCCCCATATGTTCCCAAGATCTTGTCATCTTTGTGATGACACTGAGCAGCACTCAGCATATTTTGTCCTTGAATTCTCAGAGGATTCGTCCATCACACGGCCACATGCCATACCTCTGAAATAACCATTCATTCATCACACCTTCCACTTTCCTGCGCATATTATTCAAAGCTGCTGCACGTGATTTGAAAGAGAAGGCAGTAAGAAGGCTCACATCTGTGCTGATTGGACCCATGTAAATGTCTCTTTTTCTGGTGAAATCAAATGAATGTGTGCGTCACGTTAGCACACACAGGAGTTGTGTAGATCATGAGTGTACCATGCTCCTCCGCAGAGTGGTTTAAAAATACAGTACATGTGATTTGCATAAATTTGTTACTGAAAAGGGAAGCGCTGTGTGTTCAAACAATGGTTCAAACAAGCTGCACGCATTAAGTCAGGTTGGCTTGTAGCTCAGGGAGCCAGGTAACTGCTGCAGTGTCCATGGTAAAGATCAGCTCAAACAGCTCAGACCTGAAACAAATAAATTGTTATTTTTCCAGTGTGAACATCAGATGTGGTGATAATGTGGTTTTGTTACATTTTTGTTTGACTCAATAAGACAGCACAAAATTAATACATGGTGGTTTTTAAAAATCATTTATTGAGAATTGATTAATAGTTTTGTTGTTTTCACATGTACCACTATGATATATACTGAATCACACAGCCTTGTTTTCTTCTCTTAATAAAATATTCTACATGTTACACATTTGCAGGAGCTGCATCATAAATTTTGATTGCACGGCCTTTACAGCTTCAGCTTTGATGATTACACTAATCTTTGCACTCATTTAAATTCATGTTCGCTGATCGTTCCCTGCTCTTTGGGTCTTATCTTGGGGCCAAGATTATTTAGATTTTTATATAATTGGCAAATTTGAGGCATTTTTCTCATTTTCATTCTCCTCAAAACTAAATCCTGCTTCACTTTGTTTGCAGTTAGCTTTTTCCTCTTAATGCTGCCCATATGTTGTTATATCTCTGTGTATTTTTCACACTTACATGTTTTAGATCATCAAACTAATTTTAATATTAGACAAAGATATCGGCACGGTGGTGAAATGGTTAGGTCTGCTGCCTGGGTTCTCTCTTGGTACTCTGGCTCTCTCCCATAGTCCAAAAACATGCATGAGCTTAGATTGATTGGTGATGACTGTAAATATGAAAGGTTGACTGTATCTATGAGTTGACCCTGCACCAGACTGGCTTCCTGTGGCAGCTGTGATAGGCTCCAGCTGTCTGATCTAGATAAGCAGAAAAGATGGATGGACAAAGATAATCCGAGTGAATATGAAATGCAGTTTTTAAATGGCGATTTAATTTAATAAGGAGAAAAAAATATTACCCTGGTAACTGGCCCTGTGTGAAAAAAGTAAATGCCCCTAGTCAAATCCAAGCTTGGCAGCAAGAATTGCAATCAAGTGTTTGCAATAGCTGCCAATGCCAATTTTACATCGCTGTGGAGGGGGTTTGGCCCAATCTTCTTTGCAGAATTGTTTTAATTCAGCCGCATCAGAGAGTTTTTGAGTTTTTAATGGCCTCGACTGTGACTAGGCCACTCCAAAACCAGAGGTGGACTACTAAAAAGTTTAACTTTTGTCTCAACAGTCTATGAATATTTTCCCAAAAGTCTTGGGAATCATCAAGATATTTTTTTCACAAATGTCAGTTGAGCTTTTCTGTTCTTTTTGCTCAGCAGTGATTTTCTCCTTTGATGCCGTTTTTTCCAAGTCTCTTTCTTATTGTTGAATCATTAACTCTGACATTAACTGAGGCAAATGAGCCCGGCAGATCTTTAGATGTTCTTCTGGATTTTTTGTGACCTTCTGGATGAGTTGTCAATGTGCTCTTTGGTTGGCCAGCCACTCTTTAAAGGGTTCACGACTATTCAGGTTTTCTCCATTTGTGAATAAGTGAATAATAAGCCCTCAATGTGGTTCACTGGAGTCCCAAAGCCTTAAAAATGGCTTTGTCATACTTTTCAAATAGATAGACTTTGTTTCTCAGCTGATTTTTAGATCATGGTATGATGTGGTGTTTCTTGAGATCTTTTACCCTATTTTACTTTGTCAGATAGGTTCTAGTTAAGTGATTTCTTGATCTGGCAGTAATTAGGCCTGGGTGTGACTAGTGAAACTGAACTTGGCTTAGTTTTTTTTAATAATTGCAACTGCAAGTAACATGGGTTACTTTTATCTAATATTAATTTTTTTGATGATCTGAAACATGTAAATGTGACAAATATGCAAAATTAAAAAAGGAAGAAGGCAAATACTTTTTTGCAGCACTGTATAATTTTAGTCAGGAAAGCTTTAATTCATTGACTTTGATTGCCTTCATGTGAATGAGACATGAGTCTCTTCCTCTCAGTAATCCTCCATCCACCATCCACTAAATCATTTTATCATAATTTATCTACAAGTCCTTCTGTTTGTTTTGCGCTGCCCCTCGGGAGCTCGTTGCCTCATTCAGCCTGTGAGAGCAAGTTAAACTGACTGTAGCAGCGTTTTATAACAACAAAGCGCATCCCAGTCACTGTTTGTGTTCAAAACAGTAACCGCCTGCTGAAAGTCACAGTGTGGGAAGAAAAGCACATGAAACATTGCAGGCTCACTCGTGAACAGTGCTTGTTTGTGATTTCAGTCACTTGTGCTGTAAAGCAGAGATGCTGCGTTTAACTGCTGCATGTTGTTTCTTTTGAATTTAGACAGCGTGTCATTAAGATCATGAACCAGACAAAGAAGGATTTCTTTTTTTTTTTTTAAGTGTTTCATGGTGTAGTGGTTTACGCATTTGCCGAACAAGCAAAAGCTCTCCTGTTCAATCCTGGAAGCAGACAGGAATGCCTTTGGTGTTGCTTTAGGAAAAGCATCTGATGTAAAAATCTACCAAATCGTAAATGCAGAGCTACCCACTGTGGTGACTCTGTGTGAATAAGGAAGCATTCCTTGAAGTCTTGTTGCTCCTGTTAAAACTCCCAATATGAACTCCTGGCATGATTCATGTTATTTTATTCTCTGACGCTTCCTGATGCTGTGACTGGAAATCATCATGCTCACATGAAAGTTTAAAACCCATACATCCGATGTGAGTCATGGTGATTTCATTTCTGATGCATATGTACAGTATGCTGGGAAATCTCACTAATGTGCAGAATGGAGCTATTTTGGGAGTTGTTTGTGCAGTGCAATGGTTTTCTTAGTTCTGGTTTATCCTTTTTTTAGCTGTGGTTAGGCAGAAAGAGCATTCTCCTGAAAAGTGGCTAAAGTACTAGTTTAATAACTGTTGCTGATCGGAAGGAGCTCTCATCAGCATGCCTCTAATCATGCTTAAAATGCATGTATTTGGTTTTCTGTGTGTTTATAGCTCCAGGAAGAAGAGCGAGACTTGCTGCAGACATCTCCTCTCGAACAAAGTGACTGTAACTTCAAGGAGTCCGGTGACGCCTCGCCTGCTGCTGAGACCCCTTTTGTTTTCCCGCACACGCGCTCTCGCCCTTCTCTGCACCCGGCCATGCCCACACTGCCTGAGGAAGAGGAGGACTCTCCAGAGGAGATGGACAGTTCCCCGAGCTCTCCCAGCACAGTAAGTGCAGCTGCTGTCCCTGTTTGATATTCTGTTTTTAGGTAAAACATCTGACTTCATACTTCATTTGGCCCTGAAAGGAATTTTTTATCAATGTTGAGTTTTCCCTCAGAAAAAAGTTCCTTCACTGAAGAAGTCACTGATTCATTCCTTTTCAAGTGAGAGCAAAGCAATATTTTCCTTAACTAAGCCTTCTTCTGTCACAAATGTTCCCTGCTGTTGTCAGACCAAGGCAGCGCTTCGCAAAGAATGACAGAAGTTAACAAACTGAAATTTTGGCAGCTGATTTGGTACATACTTTCCTTTTTTTGCACTCATGTTTTAGTTATTTCCCACTAAATGTTTCATTCCGGTGACTGATGAATGCTTTACGATTCTTTGAAAGTCACTTTGGCTGTCATAATAACTTTCCCTGAGCCAAGGTAAAGTGAGGTGTTTAAAAAAAGGGTAAAAGCTGCTTTTACGTTTGCACAGCAGGATTTTTTTTACTATCTGACAAATACCTTGGCTCTATAAAATATCTGCTTTATGTCCTTTGTGACAAATTTGAGCCCTTTGGTTAGATGGGAAAAAGCAATTTACCAACTTTTAAAAGAAAATGTTTGGCAAAGTTTATAAATGCAGGTCAAAGGAGCTTGCAAAGAAAAGCGTCTGGACTTCTTTAAGTTACTTGAAGACGTTTCACCTCTCATCCGAGAAGCTTCTTCAGTTCTAAGGTCAAATGGTGGAGAGTCCCAGATATAAACCTAGTGGGAGTATCCCCCCACAGAGGGACAAAAGGACCCCCTGATGATCCTCTAATCGCCTGAGCCAAGGTGTGAAACTGGGTGTGGGTCCCAATCAGCCAGAGTTTCGGGTGTGTTCATTGTGAAACCTGGCCCCACCTTATCATGCGAATTCCTGAGGTCAGATGGCCCAGGATGTGAGTGGGCGTTAAGGCGTCTGGGAAGGGAACTCAAAACTGGATTATAGATGGCAGAGAGTTGGTGTCGTAAACCCCCGCCTCTGTTCAAAGATGGTCGCTCACAGTGGACATAGATGGCTTCTTTCACTCCTCTTTCAAACCATCTGTCCTCTCTGTCCAAAATGTGCACACACAAACTTGGAGTAATTAGGACCCTACACCACCGGGCAGAACATGTTCCCTCTAAGCCTGAAGGAAAAAAGAAGGAACACACACATGTAAAGGAAGCACTCAAAACGTGCGGCTATCCTAAATGGGCGTTCTTAAAGTCAGCAAAGAGGCACAGAAAAGAAGACCAGACACCAGCGAGGGAGGATAAGAAGGACAGACGCAACAACATTGTCATCCCCTATGTAGCCGGTGTATCAGAAAAACTTAGGAGAGTTTTCTCCAAGCATGACATCCCGGTGCATTTCAGACCCAGCAACACGCTCAGACACAAACTGGTTCACCCGAAAGACAAAACGCCAAAACACAGACTTAACAATGTGGTGTATGCTGTACAGTGCAGCGAGGAATGCCCAGACCTCTACATTGGAGAGACCAAACAGCCACTTCACAAGCGCATGGCACAACACAGAAGAGCCACCTCCACAGGACAAGACTCAGCAGTCCATCTGCATCTTAAGGATAAAGGACACTCTTTCGAGGATGCCAATGTTCACATTTTGGACAGAGAGGACAGATGGTTTGAAAGAGGAGTGAAAGAAGCCATCTATGTCCACTGTGAGCGACCATCTTTGAACAGAGGCGGGGGTTTACGACACCAACTCTCTGCCATCTATAATCCAGTTTTGAGATCCCTTCCCAGACGCCTTAACGCCCACTCACATCCTGGGCCATCTGACCTCAGGAATTCGCATGATAAGGTGGGGCCAGGTTTCACAATGAACACACCCGAAACTCTGGCTGATTGGGACCCACACCCAGTTTCACACCTTGGCTCAGGCGATTAGAGGATCATCAGGGGGTCCTTTTGTCCCTCTGTGGGGGGATACTCCCACTAGGTTTATATCTGGGACTCTCCACCATTTGACCTTAGAACTGAAGAAGCTTCTCGGATGAGAGGTGAAACGTCTTCAAGTAACTTAAAGAAGTCCAGACGCTTTTCTTTGCAAGCTCCTTTGACTACGATGACCTGGATGACTGAGAACCTTCACAGACATATAAATGCAGGTCTTTTGCTCCTTATCGTTAAAAAAAAAAGTATTGTAAAAACTTGCATAGATGCATATGTCACTATTTTGTACAACTTAAATGATTGTAGTTTCCTTATAGTGGAAATGTAGCTGTCCAGAGATGCCTGTTGCCTGCTGTGAGGTCACATAGATCAAGGCCTCAGTCATTTTTATATCTAAAATTACTTATGAAGCTAAATACAACAGGATAAAAAAAAAAACCTGCTTAAGAGCTTCTTCAGTGAGACAAGTCCATGGTTAATTCAGGTTTACCAGAGTTGGACTGGGCTCTCAGGTTTGGAGCCATGGTTTGAGTTCCCGTTCAATGACCACATCCTCTATCTGTTTAATGTTAATGTCTGTTTAATGTCACATGACTCCCCTACCCCACCCCCACCAGCTAAATATCACTACTTTAAATGATATTGTATTTAAAACACCAGAGTTTACTGCATTTTTCTGTGACATCAGTAGCATTTCCTGTCCTGATCCCTGTGATTGGTTACGTTTTGGGGGGTTTTGTTCTTAATTGATCTGTCTGAGTTATTAGTTTTTTCAGTATTTATGGCATAGAGATTAGCAATGTTGGCTGACAGGAAGAATATCCTGGGTCTTTCTCTGTGGAGTTTGCATGTTCTCCCCATGTCTGCGTGGGTTCTCTCTAGCTACTCCGGCTTCCTCCCAAATTCAAAGACATGCAGTTAGTGGGGTTAGGTAAACTGGCCATAGCTGTGAACGTGAGTGTGAATCGTTGTCTGTCTCTCTGTGTTAGCCCTGTGATAGGCTGGTGGTGATGGTAATGGTAATAATCAGAAGTTTTATCTGTGTGCCATTTGAGCAATCTCACCCTTGAAATATATAAAGATTAGAAATGCTTTCAAAGACTTTAAGGACAGATCTTAATGGGGCAGACTCCGAGTTTGAGTCATTAATTATCCCAGAGATAATAAAGAGTTAAACAGGCTAAACCTCCGAGAACAGTGCCCTTTACCTCATAAACACACAAGCTAGATAAGAAATCTCTGAAGAAAGTAATGAAACTGTGTAATATAATCTTCCGTGCATAAGCCAACACTATAAAAGTATCCACCCTTATAGGAACAGAGCCACGGTGAATCAGCAGCCTGTCTGCAGCAGAAAGACTCCTTTTTCAAGAATCTATTGCAAAGATAAGCTTTAAGAGCACCTCTCAAAGAATAAGGGTTTCATGTCAGTCTGTATTTATTTGCGTACTTATCTTTAGCAGCCTTTTGAAGCTATTCCACAATAGTGTTCATCATAACCTACTAGAGGCGAAAGACCTCTTTGTGCTTAAGTGGGTCAAATCAATATTCTCCTGTTAGTGCCAGATTTAAATTGGTTTGTTGAAATTTGGCTCTTTTTTTGTTTTTTTGGAATATGTAGTTTAAGGTTTAAGTTAATGTTCAAAATCTACCTTTAACCCTTTTATTGTGTAAGTTCAAGCTTAATTTAAAAAGATCTGCTCCTTATTAAGGTTGTGTTTAATCTAATATCACAAACTGGCTGATGTGTTAAGTGATGCACACATAAGTTTTGTTGTGTTGCACAGTTAGTACCAGGTGAAAGTCGAGCTGTTGTCATGACTGCGCCCACCATCGTCTACCCAAAGCAGGCTAAGGTTGTCCATCAGGATGGACGTCCGCTGGAACAGGCCAGGTAATCGTCCAGTAGCTTTCTCAATTTTAATTTGAAACAGAGACAGCATTTCCAGATCATCACAGTTTTCTCTCTCAGACCACACAGTCCCAGAGCTCGCATGGTCAGAAGCTCCCCCGGGGTGCCCATCACCACAATTGGTGGGTAAATCACACAAACACACATACATCACTGTAGTTTTTACGGTGTTATGATGTAATAGTTATTATTTGATGTAGTGCAGCACCATATAAAAAATTTCCACTTTATTTTTAAGTGTTTTTCCATAACTAAACCGTTCTTAGGTAAACATTTTTAACACTGTGTCAAATCGCGACTTCTCACAGTGACTTTTTTTATATAAAAGATATTTCAATCAGTTTTGTTGAAAGACCTGTCCAGCGATGTATAAAGATAAATTAATGTTCTCACTGTGCGTGGATACACAAGAACTTTTACAACATTAAGACTAAGTTTGGTCATCTGCATCCTGAGACTCACACATGCTTGAAATGCTTTTGGCGCTTTGATTACGTCTGATGTTTAGCTTGTTGCCCGTTTCCGAGAAGAGGAGACGATAAAATCATCCCCAAGTTGGCGAGCACTCATCACCTGATTTCCTGGCTCATATCCATCCGTGAATTATTCCTTGCTTTGAGATTTTAGACCAATGAATCCCACATAAATACACTTGAGACACAGCAGCTCCGATACAACAGAGCATACGCTTTTGATCTGATATATTTTGAAGCCTAATTTTGTGATTTTTTTTTTACAGCATATTATCTGCTTATATTTTGGTACCAGAAACAAGCAGAAATTTTACGGGTCTGTGTGCATTTGTGTGTCACATGTGTCGTCCTTCATATTGTCTTTCTCAGACAGCACAGGTAATGTGATTGACCTGGTGAAAGATCCGCTCCCGGAGCTGCAGCTCTCTGAAGAGGATCGACAGAAGAACCTGGAGCTGCTTGAAGAGGCCAAGAAGGTCAGCGATCGCTTCCTGACACGCCGAGGCCGGCGATCCACCAGCAGCCTCACTGATTCGCCCACAGGTAGCGCGCACGCACAAACATACACAAACATAGAAACTAAAACATTGCACATAGATTTATGAGTGTGAAGCTGGTGTCTGAGCGTTTCATTTAAATTAAAGATGTTTATAGCTTCAATTTTTATTTCACAACCCCCCTACCTCAGGTCTTTCACCGACTCCAACGCCATCATCCTCACCGTGTTCATCGAGAAGCAGCTCACTTACTGTGGCCCCTCAGACCGGTGTGTGCTTTCTGTCTCATGTCTGGATTCTTTGGATTTATTAACAATAAACTATACTCCTCATTTTTAACCTTTTTCCTAATTTGGCGGCATTTTTTCACTCCTTGAGTTGGTGAAGATGATTTGTAAGTTGTTTTCTGCTCTTTCAGCAGCAGGACCCTCGGAGACGATCCAGGTAAAGAAACTGATCTCACTGTTAAACAGCTTTCACCCACAGTGGTGTGAAGTATGACATGTTTGCCACATTTGGCTCTTTTTGTGTGTGTTTTTAAAATATTCCTCTAATTAATTTGCTTTATATGAAGTGGAACATTGTCTCTGAAAAAAACCCAGAACAAAACAAAGAAAAAAATCACCATTGGGCAAATTTTAATCAGGTTAGTAAATTTTAACAGAAGAAAGTTGTTATTATCTCTTGTAGTATCAGGAGGTGTTTCCAGGGAGGGAGCAGCCTGATGCAACCAGCCAGAACCAGGAGGTACGATCAACAGGCTTACTGCATTTTTTTTATTTACACACCAAAACTCAAATGTCAAATGTGAGGAGGAAAAACACAATTGTGATCATTGAAAGATTCAAAACGTCTCCCTGTGACCTTTGTCAAGATTTATTATGTTATTCTCAGGTATATATTATAAGTTGTCTGTTACCTTTAACCAAAAACCAACATGAATTTCACATCAACCTCAGCTGTGCAGTCATGTGAAAAAGAAACACTTCACAGGACTCTATGCAGTCCTGATTCAGTGGCTTGTAGAGCCGCCTCTAGCAGCAATACCTTGAAATCATTGCATTCTGTGCAACTTTATCAGTCTCTCACAGCGTTGTGGAGGAATTTTGGCCTGCTCTGCATCACATTGCTTCAAGTTTGTTTGGTAATGATGAGTTCTTTGAACTCAAGGTCACGGTCAGAGGTCACATCTTTGAAAATCTCTTTGAATTCAAGATTCAAGAGCTTTATTGTCAATACAGTAGTATACACAGTATACAGTGTACCGAAATGCTGTTTCACTCTAAGCCCCCCCACGGTCCATTTATAAACATATAAAGGATATATCTCCAAGAGATATAAAACTAGGAATTACAAATAAATAACATGCTAAGTAAAAATTAAGGGATAAAAAGGTACTAATTACTAACTATACAATACAATACTAATGCATGCAATGAATGCAACAACTCAAAAAGGGAGTCAGCTAGAATTTTAACATTTGTGCCATATGTGTATTCACTAAGAGGCGGAGGGATTGCACCGACAGCCTCCAGGTTTTATTTAGGTTCTCGGAGTGTTGCACGGCCTAACCTCTGCACTGGGACGTCCACTCCTGGAAAAAATGTGGCATTGTGTTAATAATAAACTAATAACAAACTAATGAACTGACAAAGCTTCTGCTTTTATAGAGGTGCTCACACTTGCTGATGATCAGTTGATTAAGTGTATTTAATAATAGCACATGGCTGCTGCTTACCTTCTTAATTCCTGTGGAAGCAGTAAGGGTATACTCAGTTTTTCACAGGACTGTATACTCTGAATCTCAGCTTCTAACTATTAGTTTGTCCTCACAAGCATGCTGTAGTGCTACCCTAGCTTCTCTTATGAAGCACCAATATGTCCAAGTGGAGTGTTATCCAGCCGCTTTAATGCCTGATGAAATGCACATACAGTATTTCTCTCATATCCTGCCAACTTTAGGGAAAGCTGTTGGTGGACTGGAAGTTAGCTGACAAAAGGAAAGTGTCCTCGGGGACTCTCACACCTCGTTTTGCTGTTCAGAAGAACGGTGAACCCAAGAGTCCTACAGTTGTCAACAAATCAGACGAGTCAAATCGAAGTCCAAACCAGGCTCCAGCCACAGGGGTCGCCAAGCCTGTGCCCAGGCCTTCTACTCAACAGGCACCGTGTACAGCAGAGATTAAGACTATTGGGGCCTTTCCACCACTAATGAGAGCTGTTTCCTGGGATGCTGTAGGCAGCCTTAACTCTAGAAATGGAGCCCCGGTTTTCCCTTCCACGGCTGAGGACAGTTTCTCAGACAAGCCCAAGGATGCTGGCTTAAAGACTTCGGGGTACAAGGATTTCCCCACCCCACCGGTGGGTGCACAGAAGCTGTCTAAACTCAGAGAGGTAAAGCACCAATTCAGCAAGTCTTATTGTTATCATTTCCTCTTTTTATGTGCCAGCTGTCCATTTGGTAGAATGTTGTAACAGTTATATAAAAATGCCTTAATGTTTTATGTGTGTGTGTATGTGTGTGTGTGTGTATGTGTGCACAGGAGCACAAGCTAATGCGAAACCAAAGCATTGTGGGATCAAAGTTACCAGAGCTGAGCGAAGCTGCTGAACAGGAAAAAGGTGACGCTCCTTGTTTGCCCTCTTGCCCTGTGTAAGACAGAAAGTACTTTCAGAAGCACATTCAGCAATGACACTGAGGGTGTGCACTTCCTGAAATCTGATTCGCCTCAGAAAATGACAACTTTTTCTTTTCTTTTCTTTTCTTTTTTTTTTTTACCTCTATTCCACCCCTGACAGTACTGTAGCAGAAAGGAAACTTGTGTTCTCGTTTTTTATCAGCAGATGGCATTATTGTTAAAGCTTGTGAACCACAGAGCACCTGATGAAAAGAGGAAATTATCCTTATGTTCTGAGACTTTAAAAAGTCCAATCACTAAGATTTTGCTTGGAATTTACTCCGGTGGGAACTGGTTTGACCACCCAAAGATCGATGTATTTATATGGGACTAGTAGTAGTAACAACACTCTCCTCCTACCTCCTATTTGGTTTATGTCAGCTTGCACAAAAGATATCAAATTACCTTAAACTTAAATTATTCTCCAGAAATAATTTTGAGCTCTAATTTGTGTAGCATTGTGTCTGCAGATTCGCCGTCATCACCGAACACACCTACCAGTGACACAAAGGAAAGATCCGACGCCATGCCCAACATTTCAGACTTGATGCTGAGAAAACTCAAACTTCACCGGGGTCTGCCTGGCTGGTGTGTAACAACCTGCTGCTGTAGTTAACATTTCATTTATAACCCTCACCATCTATCTCACTGTTATGAGTAATGCTTCCATTCTCTGATTTCATTCCAGTGCTCCTCCACTCAGCGAAAAAGAAGTTGAGGTTGGTACCTGATCTCTGATGTTTTAGTGAAAAATGACCACATGCAGAAAAATGTTTTGTTTTATGAATTTATATTCTCACCAAGAACTAGATAAGAGGATGGATAATGGGGTTTAGTCTGTAAATTAAACGGGAGCAATACTGACACACTGGCCCTTATTCTGTTTATGCATGTGTACACTACATTAGGTACACCTAATTCAAACGTTCATTAATGAAAATATCCAATCATGCACTCAGTGCATTGATCAGGGCCGTAGACACGATCAAGACGACTCGCTGAAGTTCAAACTGCATCAGAATAAGGAGGAAACGTGATTTAAGAGACTTTGATTGTAACATGGTTGTCAGTGCCAGATGGGCTGGTCTGAGTAAGAAACTGCTGATCTGCTGGGTTTTTCCAAACAATCGTCTGTTCAAAGAAAATTTCCAGTGAGAGGCAGTTTTCTGGGTGAAAATGCTTTGTTGATATCAGAGGTCAGAGGAGAATGGCCAGACTGCTTTTGGGCTGATAGGAAGGCAAGAGTAACTCAAAAAAACACCCATTACAAATATCTCTGAATGCACAATGCATCAAACCTTGAAACAGATGGACTACAGTAGCAGAATACCACACTGGGTGCCGCTCCTATCGCTAAGAACAGGAAACTGAGCACCTTTGGGACTGATTTGAGGCCACACCAAGCATCACTTTGACTGAAAATAGACAATAAATACTTCCATACTGATGTATCTGTGAAAATCTAATTTTACCTAATAATGCCAGTCGATATGATGTAATATAAAGTAATATTTATTGCAAATTTGGGAAATCATTTTGTTACAGCAGTTAGTTTGATAACTAATCTTAGTAAAAGACTGGAAACAGCTAAATGATGGTAACAAAATCCACCTAACAGCACTTCTGAAGCTCATTCACATATTTTCTGTGCACAAAGTCAGTTTACACAAATAAATGAGCAAATATGTTTCTATAGAAGCTAAAGACACTTTATCTTATGTAACGTTTGGAAGCCTGAAGGGAGTGGAGACTCGACCAATTTAAAAATGTAATTTACTTCTTTAAACAAAGAAAAGAAAAACGAAACATACGTTTTAGCACATTCCAAATGTTCCTTTTCAAATAAGACATATTTGCTTTAACGTTCTGACTTGCGCCTTTTAAATTATCCACAGTGATTAGCTGCACATGAGTTAGAATATAGCAAATCATAAAAGTGACTGCCAGCAGTAAAGTGTTTGCTTTGAACAGTGACTTTTGTTCTAACACTGGAAGCAGATGGATTGTTCCACTCAGGTTTGAGCCTTTTCAAGTACATGTGCAAGTGTTTGTAATAACCTGTTGTGTTCCCAAAGCAGATGATTAGACTCATAAAAACTTTATAATTCCCTGCAGGGATATTCTTGGGTAAAAGTTGCTTGTGGAAGTTGTAAAATTATACAAGAGATGCAAAAACAATTACATGGTCGTCGGAGGTTGCCTGCCTGGCTTCGGTGGTGTTCTGTCAACAGGAAAGTGTTTTTCTGTTCCTGATCAGTCCAAAGAGACTCTGTGTGATTTCCTGTGGAGAAAATCCAGGCATCTGTGACGCTGTAAGCCCTGGACTATAGCCTCTCGCGCTGCTCCCTCTGGGATGTGTCTGGATCAGGACAGTCAGAGGTCATAGATTTCCTCTCAGGCGTGTATGTTGGAAAAACCTCTGCAGATTAGCTTTGATCAACATAACAAAACATCAAGAGGTCGAATGCCACACTCACAGTTTGTTCCCCATGCTCATCTCAGGGACGCTTGATTCTCACACATCAGTAACTGCACCGACTCCCGTCTATGACTATTTACAATGAGTTCATGTGTTGCGATCACAGGCAGCTCACCTTCATTTTAATATGTTTCTTAATCTGAGTGTTAAACTGCATTAGCTTTCTTTCTACAGAATGCATTTGTCCAGCTGTCACTGGCGTTTCGTAATGACAACTACACTCTGGAGACGCGACTCAAGCAGGCAGAGAGGGAGAGGAACCTGACTGAGGAGGACACGGAAAAAGAATTAGACGACTTCAAAGGAGCGCTAAAGGTTGGTCCTCGAAAGGCTGATGTAAGATAGATGATAACTTACAACAAAAGGAGATTTCCCCCTGGCTCTTTAGTGCTCATTTATTTATTGAATGTTTCCTGGACGTGTCCCACAGTAAATATTTTTCTTGCCTGAGTTAATTCAGGTGCAATAAAGGACGCACACTTTCTCTTCCTGAGATTTGCAACAACATGTTGTGTTTCTTGCAGATGACTGCGCCGATGTGGCAGAACCTGGAGCAGCGCGAAGCCTATCAGCGCCTAAAAGAGACAGTAGCAGTGCTGCACAGGCTTGCCACACGGCTCTCCAGCAGAGCAGAGATAGTTGGCGCAGTTCGCCAGGTGCAGTTACACACAGACGAATGAGAATTTTATACAATTTAGTGAAACATGCTGCGAAAATACACGAAACAGCTTATTGTTTAAACAACTGGTACTCCAGGAATGCCTGTTTGGCAGCGTTTTTTAAATTATGCTGAAGGATTTTTATCTGATGTCATGGCTGACCTCAGGCCAGCCAATGAAAACATCAGGAAAAGAGCTTCAGCTATTTAAAACCCCAAATCAATCAGATGAATCATTGCTTTTGTGTACAGCTACCAATCTATTAATAGCAATCTATTAATTCCTCTTTTTCATTCATGATGAGTGTGGATATTTTTAGAGAAATACTTGTTTGTGTTTTCCCATAATATCAGATAAATAATCTGTGTGTTTTCAGTTTATTTATAGTGTCATTAATTCACCTTTAAAAACATTTAACTTCACTTAAAATATCAGCAACATGATGGGAGAAGTCAAAGATATGTTGGACAAATCCATAAATACACAGGTTATTGTGTATTTGATTTGGACACCCGTTGAATGATTTCCTCTCTATGTACAGTTTTTTAGTGGAAGCTCTTGTTTTTGTGCTCATGCTGTAACTTAACCCGGCTTAGACTGGTTTTATTGTCTAACAGGAGAAGCGTATGAACAAGGCCACAGAGGTTATGATGCAGTATGTGGAAAATCTTAAGAGGACGTATGAGAAGGACCATGCAGAGCTCATGGAGTTTAAGAAGCTGGCCAACCAGAACTCGAATCGTTACGGAGTGTCTGTAGACCCTGGAGGTAAGATTACACTTGTGTTCCCTTTTCAGCACCGCTGCTGGCTTCATCTTCACTCGTATATTCCGCTAGGAAATTCCCACAGCGCCTGGAGTGTACTCAGTAATGCAGTACTACTGCATTACTGAGCAGCTTTACTGTAGATTTGGGAGAAATTCCCACAGCGCCTGGAGTGTACTCAGTAATGCAGTACTACTGCATTACTGAGCAGCTTTACTGTAGATTTGGGAGAAACATCAGCATTTAAATGGTTACTGTGTTTTATTAATGCTGGTTCTTTGTCTCTCTTTATAAAGACGATGGACTTCCACGTCCATCTAGATCAATGTCCCTCACCATTGGAAAGGTAAGCAATGAATTTTTTGTGTTTTTTTCTGCTTCACGTTGTTGCACAGGTTTTGGATGTGCAACTGCCAGTCAGACAAAACAAGCAATTTAAAGATTCAACCACTTGGCTGATTGTCATGGTTATTTTTGACAGTAGCTGTTTAAAAATATAAAAGTAAATCTGTACAGGTTGGTAGTTATCAACAGTGTCCACAGATCCAAAATTCTATTTAAGCAAGTTTCACAACTTGGGGGCCACAAATTCAAAAGCACAGTCACCTTTTGCCTTTTGTCATTAACTTCTTCTGACGCATCACCAACAGGATCAGCTGAGCTCAGAGAGCTAGTAGTTAGATATGGTTCCATACAGAAGTTCACTATTATACGGAGGCATCTGACCATGAAGAGCTCTAAAAGTGTTCTGAAGAATCTTAAATTGAACCCTAAACAACAATAAATAAATAAAATAAAGAGACTAGACGAGGATAATGGTCTTAACCTCCTCGCCCCTATAAATTATGTCCCCATCGGCGCCTCTAGGGACCATGATTCCTATTCACTGACCAGTCCAAAGGGTCAGAGATAAATCCGTCCGCCAAAGTGGGTGGCAAGTATGACCATACTGTCATGCTGCGAGCACACCTAAAAATGTCTCACCCTCCCCCGTTTTTACAGTTTTTTTCTGTTTCGTTTTTCTTTACAAAAAAGAAAAGTTATAGTGACTCTGTAGTTGTAAAACACAGTGCTGCATGTTTTGTCTTCTTTTCACCCGACCAGGTGCCTCGACGCAGGGTGAGCGTAGCGGTGGTACCAAAGTTTAATCTTCTTAACATCCCGGGTCAGACCCCGGCCACAGCTGCCCAAGGCTCCAACGCAGGACCCACAACTGGTGCTGCTCTTCCTGTCCTGGTAGGTCTTCCTGTCCTGATGAGAAATGATGGGAAATGATGTATTAAGCATTTAGTACAATGACACCCACGCTCACAGATAAACTGCTGAGCAGGTGGGCAACATATTCATCTCTTGTAAAATAAAATACTTCCACTCAAGTATTTCTGCAAATGTAGCTGGCATTTTTACAGACACAAACAGTTTTTAAAAGGAAAAAGTACTTTTTTAAAACTTTTTTTATGTGTCGTATGTGACAGATTGCTTTATACAAACAAATGTTTTTCTCTTTGATTCTTAGAGCGGTCCTCAGTAGCACATTGAAATAAAACTGTGGAGTTTCTGAATGAGTTCCTGCTAAAATAGTTCATCTTTATAAGAAACATATTAGCACCAAATATCAGGTATATAGAAGATTACTTCTATAGAAGTTTACTTTACTTTAGCAGGGTCACTCGAGGTGTTTGACCATCGACATGAGTCGAAACTGGTACACTAAAGTCCATAAAGTATCAGACTGTCTGTCTCATATTAAAGCAATGATTACTGATCAGAGGACCCTGGGTGCAAAGTGGAGTTTGCATCTTCCTGCATGGGTTCTCTCCAGGTACTCTGCTTATCCAATACAAGGTTCCAGGTGGTGCTGGACACTATGCAAGGTCTCATTGGGCATCTCAGGATAGCGAATTCAAAATTAGTTTCTGAACAAGTAGAGCTTGATCCTATAAATAACTCATCACTTCAATCTATGTAATCAATGAGTTCTCCGGGTTTACCAGAAGTGAACGTAGCTAGAAAAACCTTCATTTCCTTTGGGAAATTCAAGGAAAGGCTAGATCTGTCCTGGCTTAGCAGTCAGTCAAATCTGGTTCTCATAAAGTAAATCTTGATTCCATAAACAAGTTGTGACATTCTTCTGGCACAGTGAAGGGAACCTGGCTGGACACTTGAATCCCCTCGAGGGACAATCACTAAAAACAATGTCAGCTCAAGAAATTCGAGGCAGTCCTCACAACACAGTTTTAGTCAGATTTGTTTTACTTTCCTTGGTTAAAACTGTTGTATCACTCTGTCATTTTTCTTTCTTTTTTTTTTGAGAAAAGTTATAATTCACATCTGTTGAGTGTGTACAAAATTCAAAATACACAGACCATGGCACAAAAACAAGGGTTATGTAACTGTGCCAAAAACCTTCTGAAATGTGAAATTAGTATTTCTCCAAGAGGAACTGAAAAATCAGAAATAGATAATAAAGTTTATAAAGGCCCGAAATGTTAAAGCATATGTTCATCCAGAGAAGTAAAGCCAATTGTAGCAAATACTGTTTTGTTATTAAGATTTAGATTAGGGTTACGATTTTTTGAACACTTTTCTCCTCAGTGTGAAGCAAATGACGTGAAAGGCACCACCTCCACAGAGGCTGCACAACCAGGAACAGAATGGTATGTTTCTTGTATTAATATTGTTACACGTGCACGCACACATACATGGCTGCATGTAAGTCACGTACCACTGCTTAATTTTCAAGGTCATTCCTCAGTCCTCTCACCCCTGAACTTCTAATCATTTTTATCAAAAGCGCTCAGATGGGACTTCAGCTTGTTTTTGTGACCTTCAGGATGTTTTTAAAGTGCAGAAACAATTCCAGTGAGGTAAAAATAAACCTGAAAGCATTAAAAAAAAAAGCTAGAGTTGAGGGATATGCTATTACGGGGTTTGCTATCCAGTAATCTAAACATTTATGAAAGAGTTTGACGAAGTCCAGGCACAAGGCTCCAATCATATTGTAGTTATAAAGTCAGCCTGAGTAGAGCTCTCTCAGTGTCTGGGCTAGATGTTCTTTAAGGACAATCGCAATAACAAATGTGCAAAGTGCAATCACAGTTTTTCGTTTGTACTCATCGTTCTTGTGATGGTGGTGTCGGGAATGCACAGCCCACTCGGCCTGCGCTGCGTCTCATCCGTTATACGACCGGGCCGCAGTATTGTGATGGAACCTGACTGTAACAGTGTTTTGTTACGTCTGCTGTGATCGTCACGGTGTCCAAGGCTAATTGTTCTTTCCTATCTGAAACAATGCAGTGGAAAGAGTGTGTCGGAGCAGGAAAATGAGCCAGCCAAGCCTTCAGTAAACCTGGAGGAGCTCCGAGCCGAGATCAAGGCAAATATCGAAGAGGAGGCCTATCAAAAAGGGTGAGGCCCTCTCTTCTGCTTTTTAGTGTAGATAAGCGGACTGTGTGATGACACAGTTGTTTATCAGAAATCATTTCAGTTGTGTGTCCCAATTTCACTTGTAAATGTGAATATTTCAAACGCAGCTACCAAGATGGACTGAAGCAAGGCAAGGCGCTTCAGGAAGAAAAATGTGAAGACGAAAGTGCTGCGGACAAATTGCTGGAAACAAAAAATAAGGACGAAGAGAGCGGAGAGAGGCTTAAGAACAGCAGGTAAACTCACTCTGTCATGTTAGAAAAGGAAATATAAATTGTGTATTTATGCTCATCTCTGATAGTATTGATATAAGCACAACAAATTATTTGTGCTCTTTTTGTAAATAATTCATGATCGGTGGAAGATGAATCTCTTTATTACACACAAAAAGTTACATTTTATTGAAAAATACATAAAAAAAAATTATAACAACACCACAAACCCATTTTTAAAATCACAAAGAGTGAGTTTATATCTACAGTACTCTGCAAAAGTCTTTAGCCACACCTCATTTCTCTCATGAGTTGCTGTGGGGATGGTAGACTTTATTACAGACCCACATGCAAGACGCTGAGACAGAATAACATAAGGTGAGCTTTTAATGCTGACAGCTACCAAGGTTTAAAAAGTCTGGAAAGTATCCAAGATGACGTATTAAGATGAGGAAAGCAAACATTCAGGGAACAATAGAAAGCACAAGGAAAGACCAGCACTAGGTAAGACACCTGCTAAGGACAACTCAACGAAAGTTAAGGGGAAATGGAGACAATAACTACAAGAAGTAATGAGGGAAGTGAAAACAGCTGGGAAATACAGCTGGAACTAATTAGAAATAATGCACCAAGGGAAGTAGAATTACACACAAAGCACAAGAGATGAAAGACCACCAAGATAAAACAGGAAAACACCTAACATAGAGACAGAGACTTAACAGTAAGATGCAGCAAACACAAGGGGCCAGGATAACTGAAACAATGAACTGAGTACAAACAATGTCCATGAACAGAACCTAGATTACTAAACTAAAACTAAAAAGGCATAAAAATAAGGAAACCAACCCAGAAAGTGCTGAAAGTATAAAACATAAAAAAACAGAAAAGATTAATAAGTCCAAGCACAAAATCAGTGATTTGTGCAGTGATTTATGGAAGCATTTGCAAACATATGTGAAAATAGAGCATAAAAGCAAACATAAACGGTACATGGATCAACTCAGGTCCTGTGTCAGGTCTTTGTTAATTTGCTATATGTTGGCTTTTTTATGCTTGAATGATTCATTTGTGAAAACAAGAAAAAGAAAGAAAATAGTCAGGTACAAGGACTGGACTGAAAATGAGTGAAAAGGCAGCCAATGTCTGGCAACTTTTGCTCAAGACTACTTTAAAAAATTACAGGAAAAAGCTCAAGACCTTTGCACAGTTTGCAAAGGTTGCACAGCTGCATATAACTTTTACATGCGTATCGCTAAATTAATCTTGTGGGATTAAAAGTGAGAGTAAAATTAGCCTCCACAGCCATTATTTCAACAAATATATACGGTCTTTTTCCCTGTCTTTTTATAGTTTAGATAATGTCTGTAATTTAAAGAAACTTCTGTAGTTCCTCCATAATGAGCACTTTCCCCTGCCCAATATTTTGTCACCTGCTATATGAGCTTATTATCTTTGCAGGCGGATGGAGGAAGTCCTGGCTGTTGTAGGCGGGTTCTGCCCCAAGGTATCCATGAGTCGGCGGCTTCTATGGCTCACTTTGACGCTGTTTGTGGCTGTGTGTGTGGTGTTCAGTTTTTATTCATTCTTCAGTGACTATTACAACCGACACGAGGACACATAAAGGAAGAGGAACTTTGTGTGAGACACTGATTGAGATCTTTGGACTGGGTGTAACGAAAGAACCCGCTAAACAGAATAACAGAGACCTCATACATCACGTCTCTGCCAGTTTACCATATCATCAGACACACTTGAATCAAATGACCCCGATACTCAAGGGTCAGAGACATTTTGGGAGGCTTTATGGCTCGTGAGGCCTTCTTCGCGGTCAGCAGAGATAAGTTATAATTTTGCTTGAAATGGAAAGTTTAAAGGATGATTGCTGCAGCAAAAGATAAGATGATTCTGTTTAGGGACCAATTATATTGTGTGCTGAAATAGATATTTAATTAAATTAGATCTTGTAATTATGCATTCTGGTTCTGGTACTTTGAATGCTGAATATGGCACTTTTTCATTAAATGCCACAGTAGAAACATTGTATATTTATCTACACAATAGAATCTCTCAGGTTTGATAGATAATGAAGTCCCTGAGAGACTTTTAATACATATTTAAAGAAAAATGTTTATATCTGTTGTTTTTTCTATTAAAAAATGTTTCAAATGTAAGCACATTCCACAGCAGTTCTTCAAGTGCAATACTCAGCTCATGGTTCTCATTTGTGCCATGTTTGATTGTTACTTCAGAGCACTGAGAGATTTTTTTTTCTTGTATACGAGCACTGTTTAGACTTCATGATTCCTTTTCTGTCTTTGCACATGTGTGCCGCCTGTGCTGTCTGTTCTCTGTTCATTTTATGGTCTGCCACCTCTCCTTTAAATAAAAAGTGCCTGAAATATTTTCTCTAGTCATTTCAGTAGCAACAAATATTCGTTGCTATGAAAACTAAGTACTGCCAATGATTCAGTAGCTTGTAAAACCACCTTTAGCAGCAATAACTTGAAGTGTCAGAATTTTGGCCCATTCTTCTTTGTTGATCCATTTCATCGAGTTTGGAGGGCATTTATTCCTGCACAGATGTTTTAAAGTCGCAACACAGCATTTCCATTGAGTTGAGGTCTGCTGTATTTGATTCTCACCAAACACCAAACATGGAGCTGTGCATTAAGACCAAATATCTCCACTCTGTTCCAGAATAATCTGATATCCCCATATTGGTGTTGTTCCTGATTCATCATAATCAATGCTGGTCCAGGGTCAACATTGCAAGTATCCAATCACATATATAGATATAGTTTTGCAATGCAGAAAAAAAAAACCTGCCAATGTCCACAACATTTTTTTTAAAAAGGGGGCAGTTAGGGTCAGAGTTATGGTTGGGGGTTAGAATGTAATTGTCGATAAGGTTAAGGGGCTGTAGTTATGGTTACGGGGTCTGCGTTAGGTGTGTGGTGTGATGGTGTGTATCCACACTGCAAAACTAGACCATGCTTTGTTCAGGTGCAACTGTGCAAACAGAGGCCATGCTGCACAGGAATACACAGGCAACACAGAGTCCTGTGGAAAATATCCCATCAAATACTGCAAAGACATATTTTACTTGCACATACACAAGATTAAAAAAATAATCACCTTCCTTTATGGGCTTCATATATATGGAGTTTAGAGAAAAGGAGTTTATTATTCACAATATATAAAATAGCCCTTTCAAGTCTGTGCGGCAACAATTCAGACTGAGCCGGCAGAGGCGAGAGGCAGCGGCAAGTAGCTGGACTGTAATTAATTTATGTCTTGACTGTTTATCTGGCATAAAAAATAACACTTAAAACAATTACAAGAATGAAACAAACACTGTCAGTTGAAATGTGCTATTATCTGAGTGAACATAAACAACTTCTGACTATAGTGTCCTAACTGGTAACTTAGGATACTTTTGCTGGAAAAATGTCTAAATTCTCTCACCAAGACCTGTTGGGAAATTCTATTGTGTTCCCATTTGAAAGTCTCATAGTCTAATTTAGTTTAATTCTATAACAACTTTAAGGATATGCAAACCCCACTCTTAGAGAGGTGATATGTACGATGAGCAATCTTGCTCTAATCCAGATTGCCACCTCACATCTGTCAAAAACCCTGCTGCATCTTCGTCAGCAGGCTCTGCGTCATTTCCTGCCATCGGGGCTTGCGGAGAAATGTTTTTGTGGAAATGGGAGGCCGCGTGCCAAAGGCTCATCTGAGGAGACCAAAGATAATAAGCGCACACATGACGGAGAATTTCCCAGAGAGAGGAAATCATCAGGACAGAAGAGAATCTCTTCTCGAATGTATTACATCATGGTTTTCAGAAACTTTCACAACTCTACTGCAAATCCCACCTTTTGTGCTTTCACTTTATACTTTTAATATATTGTTTGTACAGAATCATAGAATAGAATAGAATTACTATATACAGAATCTTTATTTTCATCATACAAAAAGTACAACAAAACTGTACGCAATCCTATTCAGCGCAAAGAGAGTAAGCAAACTATTTTATTAAACTTTCTTTTTCGATGTAATAAGATTCAAAAGAGAATTCTAATAAGTAAATGTGAGTGTTTATATAATATATATATATATATATATATATATATATATATATATATATATATATATATATATATATATATATATATATATATATATATATATATATATATGTATATGTATATATATTTGTGCCTGTAACAATACTGGTTGCAGTTGAACCTGAAAACATAACTTATTTATTGAAGTTCAACAACATTTCACATTAAAAATGCTGAATGGGAACACGTGTGCACTGCTTTTCCCCTTCTACTGAATTTCTGCAGATTAGTGTTTTTGATGTATTACTTATCGTCTCCTGAGCCCTGCTCCCAGAACATAGGATGGCTCTTGATCTGACCCATGTGCACTACTTCCTTCTTCCTTTTCCGTTATTCTCTGGCAGTGACAGAGTCCACACATCCCAGTGAGCATGATCACCTCTATTTAACCGTGCCTTTTGGCTCAGAGACACATAAACCTTGCAGCAGCAGTGATACCCGGCATTCATCTGTCTTTACTCTGACCAGTCATGAACATCATCTGGCTTTGCCTCCCAGCAGCGCTGCTCGTTACTTCAGCCTTGTCTGTTCAAATGACTGAAATAAGGAACCTCAGAGGTAAGTTATTCCACATATTTTCTAATATGTACAAATATATATATATATAAATTATTGTACTACCATATATAGTAAATATAAATATGCTTTTTCCAGTTTTCCCAGGATTCAATCAAAGTATTGCAGGAGTAATGCTGGTCACGTCTTTAAATGAGCTCAACCAGTCTGAGTATGCTTTCAATGCCAGTGAAGCTCGCAGGCTCTGCTGGTCCCTTGGACTGAACATTGCTTCAAAAGCACAAGTACAGAAAGCTCTTTCTAGAGGTTTAGAAACATGCAGGTGAGACCAAAGTGAGAAAAAAAAATCACCTCAGTATCACCTCTGAGTAATATAACGAGGAGCACCTAATGTAATATTTTGTTCAGGTTTGGATGGATTGATGAACACTTCGCAGTCATTCCCCGCATCCACCCAATTCCCAGTTGTGGCAGGAATAAGAGCGGCTTGGTGCCCTGGCGAGCCAGCGTAAAACAAAAGTTTGATGTGTTTTGCTTCAGCGAGACAGGTGAGTAACTTTGCACCTGCATTTTACTTATGAAGAGACAAAAGATATTTAAAAAGTGATTGTGCATGCTGTTCACTGCTTTCTGTTATTCAAAGTATAAAACAGGTCTGCTGTATAGTCGATGTAAATAAGAATACATTAGTATTAATGAATACTCTTAACACAAACTTTGATGCTTTATGGTATTTGCATACCATACAAATTTTAATTTGTATTCAGCAGCATTTTAGTATATTCCACATAACTAGGATGGGAAAAAAACCATTGGAGAGCATTTTAATCGAAGGTTTTTCAAATACATACAATACACTCCTAACACTTTCCAAAACATAATCATCATTTCAAACAGGAGGAAGTACAAAAGAAAAAAAAAGGCAAATAATCAGAATGTCTAATCTTTGCACAGATGCAGCGATACAACAGATGGATGAAGTGACTGACAGTCCTTTGAAGAGCACACATGGCGTGGGTCACACACACCACACCACAACACCACCATCCACATCTTCCTCCTCGACTCCTGAAACCCTCGACAGTGAGATAGAACCAGCCCGCTTTGCCAGCAGCTCACAAAGCTTTACTGCAGGTATGGGACTCGTAATCTGAACTCTGTCACAGTCAGTTAACACAGCACAAGACTAATACAAAGGTAAAGGCCTCGTTATCAACAGTGTGTATGTTTCATATTTTAGGAAAAGCTGTGCTCATCTTCTGCTCCTGTGCGCTTCTTCTGCTTATAACAATCATCCTGGCATACCTCAAATTGTAAGTGCTTTTTTTTTTTAATAATACATAAAACACAATGAAGTTTCTCTTGGTGCATATTATTACATCTTTTTCCTGTCCATCTGTTAATAAAAAACAGAAGACGTTGCTCTCAGAAGTCAGACGTGAAAGAGCAGAAAGAGTACATCCAGACAGAAGAGTGGACCTGTGTGAAGACCCCTACAGAAACCAAGACAGCTGCTGAGGAAGATGAGAGGATAGAAGTGGGCGACGATGCACAATAAATGTTATTCTGATGAGAAACTGTTTGTGATCCTCGATTTGTGTTAAATTAAGAGACAGAATGGCTGTAACATGCTTTCTTTTTGTATTCTGTTAAATGGTGCATTTTAGCCACTGGAGGGCAATGTTTGTAATAAAATGATTTTAAATACTCATATGGGTTTGGTGTTCTACACAACAAAAACTCATAATAACAGCTTTTCTGCAGGTTTACCCACTTCTTAAATCCACATTATTCCAGTTTTTACTCTTCAGTGTCTCTCAAGCTTTTTTAAAAGTCACTGAAGCCTGTTTTCAGCAAACTGTTTGTGTTTGTTCTCTCATTGGTAACTCTTCTAATGTCTGATATGGGTTGTGAAAAGTTTCTATGAGATCTTGTGGGCTTCCACAGCTTTGCCTTTGAATACTTGAGCATCGTCCCTTACAACTCAATTTTAGAAAACCCATCTGCTATTAATTAGCAATTAGTTAAGTATTGCTCTTTTAGTTTCAGTTTTATTGAAGTTTTTATTCCATCACAGCCAGCGGCACATTTTACAAAAAAAAAAAAAAAAAAAAAAAAGGTAAATGTAGATATCTTAGAGTGCAACATGCTTCGATTCTGTCAAATGTGAGGTCCTCTTTACTCGCTGTGGGAATTCATAGATTCAGCCTTCACTGCATCAACAATGAAGCTGAGTTCATTGCACAGCGTTTCGTGTCTGTAGGCCATCCGGACCTGGGCGACGTTGGTCTTACGGATATCATTTCCTTCGGGTCCATCTTTCAGATAGTTCTCTCCCAGGAAGTGCATCTTATCCTTGCAAAAGTAATCACAACAATAGGAGGAAGAAAGGATGATTAGATCTTGTGTGAGTTGACCAATGCCTGCTAAGACAGAATTTATGTTGTCTTTTTTCAAATGAAGGATGTGACCACACCTGGTGAGAAAACCCACTCTGCAGCACACTGTTCCTGGCTATTTCACACACATCACAGGTGCTGAACTTCCACAGCTGAGCTGCTATGGCGTACTCCTCCATCAGTGGTTCCTCAGAGGATACACAAATAGCAGATAAGCTTTATTCAGACTACAGAAATGAATCAAAATAACAAATACTGTATTAGTTAGGCAAACAATGATTTTGAATCACTGAATGATGACCTGAAAACACTACCTTGGTGTAGTGGAACAGCATGGGATCATCTGTGGACAGGGACACACACAGACCTTTGTGCAGGAAGTCTTTCAGTGGGCTTTTGGAGTATTCCAGGAACAGGCCATTGTTGCTGAGTGGAGACATTGCAATTGGTACCTGGGCTAGGTAGTACAGGTACTGCAGCACTGGGCTCTGTAGGAAGTTTGACAGAGGTGCTGCTCGTGAACGTGAAAGATGGGAAAACACACAAATGTACACACTGTCATTGTGTGTTTTATCTAAATGCTGAGTGAGTTGGTGTCCGTACTATAGCGGTGACCTTTGGGATATTGTGCAGTTCATAAGCAATGCTTTGTGAAATTCAAAATTTGAAATCTTCTTTCTGGTTTACTGGTTTATAACTCGGGACAGTCGAGAGTACCTTCCTCAGGTTGAGTCCATGTGAGATGTTGTCAGCAGTGAGAAAGGCAGAGACCAGATGAGTGAGTGATCCAGCTTCTCCACAGTGGGGACGGAACTGGAAGGTGTTTAGTCCACACTCTCTATACAGGACGCAGAAGAGTATAATAAGCAACATCACATAACAGCATTTAATCATCTTCATCACACCGAGTGCCGATCAGCTGTAACTATATATTGATATGTTCTCCCAGCAGCTTTAAGCATCAAGTAGTTCAGAACTGGCTTTGCTGTAATTTATTAGTCACTCTTCCACTGACAGTTATACAAAGTGACAGAGTAAACTGTCACTGCTAGGTCAGGGTCTAACATGTCCTACATCCATGTCAAGTCTTCCTTCATCTATGTGTTTACGAAAGAAAAAAGGATGTATTCTTATTGTCACACAAAGGAGTTGTCAGTTATTCGGCAGGGCAGATACCTCTTACGCCTTCTGTGCGTTTCCAAAATTAGAATATTAAAAAATGAATCAGCTTTTATTTTTTATGGTCTTCACTGCTGGTACAACCTTTCTGAACATCTGAGATAAAACATTTAAATTGGGGCTTAAAGCATGTCTGCAACTTCATCTTAACCTTAATTTCTTGTCTGTGTTTCCCCATCTAAAGATTAATCATTACAGGGTAGAGTAATACAGCTTTATATCATGATATACACATATAGTTGACATGTTTTAACTGTCTTTGCATTTTTCTCTCTTTCTGTGCAGAACTCTGAATTACCTTGGGTTTCATATACTTATATTGAGTCACCCATTTAGCAGACATCAAGTAAATTCAATCAGCCTGCTTCTGATGCTTCACCGTACCTGGGGAATGATACTTACTTTCTGAGGTTGTTGAGGACTATGATGTTTGCGTACATGTGGAAGATGTAGTAGCTGTATGGAGGATTTTCAACTGAAGTCCACTGTTCTGGTTTTGGGCTCCTGAAGGAGAACATGTGATCGCTGTGTTTGGACTCATCATCCACGCTGTCAAAGCCAGACACCTGCATCCACAAAAACAGTCATTTTCTGCTGGGATTTTTTAATGAAGCCCGGCAGGTATTAATATTAAATGGTTATTAGTCATTTGTTTCCACAAACGTTCCCAATCAACAGTCAGTTATTTTTATATTGTGCAATATATGGACAGACGTACTGGGCCACCTGCAGGTTACACCCACAGGAGCTTATACACCTGTGGCAATGGGACTAAAAACACCTGTACTTCAATATTAAGTAGTGGAACACAATACCTTTGCTCATACAGTGTATTTCTGAACAATTTTACATTTTATGAAGCCAGTTTATATTATAAAGACATGTTTTCATATTGATGCGTCATTATATTTTCATTGCCCTAATGGGTGCATCTGCTTACCACTACAGTATAGTCTGCTATATCACCCAACTATTTTTATACTGCACATAAATGCATCATTTGAAGACATGAAGTACATCTTTTTGTGCAAAACTGATCCTCATAATATTTGCTGAGATCTGTTTTGGTACAACAAATCTTACATATTTGAGGAAAATGTGAAGTTCTTTGTGCTTCTGTGGGTTGACTGTGGCCTCAAACAAAGGAAGGAATATGTTCTCCAGCATCTTGGCAAAATTGGGTATCAGCTTCTTTAGCTTGAAAATATCACTGTAACATAAAAGTATATTTTAGATTTCACAAAATGCATTTACATTAAAAGCCTGCATTTTAAGCATGAAGCACTTACTATATTCTGGGCACTTGAATCATCCACCTCATGTTTGGAGAGTATAATTTGTGGTCAATAAACCACTTGGACAGACTGTACCACTCGTCAGGAGACCTTCCGTAGATGGACAGGCGTGGCTCTACATGCTGATACTTGCTCTCCTCCAGGCCACGGGCCACTTCCTATAAAAAATAAAAAATAAAAAAAATAAAAAATGGTGAGAGGAAGAGTGCATCAAGTTTTCTTTGCATCACTCCGTCTTGAAATTGATGACATGCTACACATGATGATAGTACCTTTATGATGCAAGCAAAATACTCTCCATTAACAACATTGTCAGTTTTCAGGAAGATTTCGCGAAGCTCACTGGCTCCCACTGGGTTATACTTCGCATTGAACTTATCAAAGCGGTGGAAGGTTTGTCTCCCCTGTAAATGTAATAATCCCAGAACGATGCAAGCAGCAGAAAGACAAAATCTGAAATTCTTAAATATATTGTGTTAATGGAATATTTGAATTCAAAAGAATAGACAATATTTCTTACAGCATGTACGTCGAGAGAGTCCACAGTAAGGTCATAGGGGTCCTTGTTGAGGTGCTGGAAAACCTCTTTGAGTGTCATTCTTTGTCCACCCTTTTCTAAAACTACACATTCTGCATCAGTCTGATACGTCTTCTGGATGAAGGTGAGCAGATGTTTCTGAGACATGCATGCAGCTGCATGAATGTGCGTGTCCACCTGCAAGAAAGAAACAGTATTATTCAGTCTGCATGCACTAATATCCTATATTTAACCCCTCCCAGTTGTGCATGCTCAGAAGGCATTCAGGTCCAGCCATCCAAGAGGCAACTAAAACAGATGTCTGAACCACCTCAACTAGCTTTTCCTTTCCAGATGGATCTCAGAGTGGAGGTGATGCTCTGTTGTGACAAAAGGAGCAGCAGCACTGAAAATGTGCTTCACTTTGTGCCAAAGATGCAGAACCAGCTCTTACTTTGGATAAACAAGGATTGGATGGCCCTGGAACACCATACCTTCACTACCCTTAAAGATATGCCCAATTGACCCGGTGGTAAGTCTCTCCAAGTCCATAAAAGACTGGCTGGTCAAGTTCCCACAATCTCCCTGATTTCAAAGTCAGCATTGCTCCTTCTGAATCCAGTGTTCAACAATCCTCCCCTCTAGCACCCTGGAATACACTTTCCTGGGGATAACTGGAGCACAGTTAGTGTAATTGGTGAAGCTTCCCCTGAGGCTTCAGGCTCTGCCTCCTCTACAAACGACATTGCGGTCGCATTCAGAAGTTCTTCAAAGTGCTTTTTGCCAACCAATTAAATGATAACAGCTTTTGTGTTATTAAACGCTGGACACTTTAAACAAGTGCAGGTTAATCTGGGTAGTTTGCAGAGCATGCTTTGGTATCTACACTCACTTTAAAGTTCAGTCAGATTTAATGGTTGCCTCACTTCCCAGAGATGGAATACTAACCTTTCTAACATTGTAGAAATCTCTGTGAGGCACACGTTTTAATTCCTTGAGCTCAGCCATCTCATTGAGCATCTCATGGAGGTTGAATTTTGAACTCAAGAAATTTAGTCTCCTATGACAGTAGGTTTTCCTGAAAATTAAAAGTGACACTCAGTTCATTCTCTAAAAAGTGCAGAATGGATGATAACCGGTTTTTCAACCAGCATGTCTGCATAATTGTTTTGGAAACTTACGTGGGTCCATCTGCAGTCATGGCAAGCACATGACTCAGCTCTACAGCAAAGGTCTCCAAGTCTGGGTAAGGAAGGTCATGAGGCTGGTTTTGTTTGAAAGCCTCTTCATTATCATACACATAAACTATCCCATCCTTCATCTTCAGTTTATAATTTAGATTCTTGGGGATGTTGTCCATGCAGTAGGGATCCTCCCCAGCTTCTGGACATGGGCACATGTCTGGTGGTCGCAAAGGTTTTTCCATTACTTTCATATACATTAGAACAAAGCATGTTTTTAAATGTTGTTATACATACAGCCCAGCTTCGTACATCATACCTGGAAGGACCTCATCTTCTTCGTTCCAGGTCGTGTTCTGAGCACTTCGTAGGAACTTGCTCGTCGTTCTGCAGAATCTGTGATAGGCTAGCTTTGAGTATTTCTCTCGAAGAAGCAGAGCTTTAAACAGATTTTTGGCGGCCTGATCATAGTCGTCCAGTGTGATCTGAGAGGAGGATGAGCATTAAACATAAATTCAAGTCTAATCCAATAGTAGTAATAGTGAAGGCTACACTGGATCATGGAGGGACACTGTGCAGTGACTGGCTGCTAGACTTTGAAGCAACAATGCTTTGACTGGCATCTAAATTCATCTTTTATACTTCGAAATGTAGACAGTTTTGCACTTTTAAGATTTTGAATTAATTCCTTCAGAGGGTGGCAGGAAGACATGCAGTTGTCTCTACTTCCAATAATTCGATTTTTTGGATACTGCACACTTAAATCATGCTACATTCAATTTGAAGATATTGTCATTTCACATTTTTTTTTACCATTTAATATTCAAATTCAAAATATTACGTATGGGATGTATATGTATGTAACTACACCAGTTGGGACTTTCAACGAGAGTACTTACACCAGCACAGTAATCTCCACTAATAGTAACCCTCTGATAATCAGGGCAGTTTTCTTGCACAGATGAGCTGGTGGAACTGGGGGACATGAATGGTGTCACTAGGCGTGCCCAATCTGCATTGGCTGGGACTTGTAGGCAAAGTGACTTGGAACGAATCATCCTCAGGCTGTTCCTCCTGAAAAGTCAGCAACTTGATTAGCATTTGGTGCAAAGCTCACTTAAATGAACGAGTCTTCACCTAAAATCATGGTAATATGACTATTAAAAGGGGCCTATTATGCTCAGTTTTAACTTCACATTTATATCATTAGACTCCACAGAGCCGCTTTGCATTATTTACAGTTTGAACTTTGCACAATCTGTTTTAGTTCATCCCCCTTTACCCCCACCTTCCAACTTTATTAAAAACAAAAGATTTAAATAACAGGTGGGTGTGGCTTCAGTGCTCACAGTCAGAGCTGTGTGCCTAAGGAGACTATATTACATCATACAGAATCAAGACCACAAAAGAAAAATCAAAAGGAGCAGACTGAAAACTTTAAGTCTTGGCTCACGTATATTTAACACCACATAAATAATAAGCAAAACTGAAAATATACGTCTTATAAAAGGGATTTTTGTTTTGTTTTTTATACTAGGATAATTTTGCTTGCATGAACAGACTGATCTACGGTTCAGAGTCCAAGCAGGACTTACCTCTTAAGAGTCTCCTCTGACTGCTGCTCTGCCAGCTCCTTAAGCAGTTCGTGGTCTTTGGCTTGCTGGAGGCCAATTGGGCAGTCCTCAGGCATCGTGAACATCGACAAGGCATTTTTGGTTTCTTCTTCTTTTAATGCCGATGCATATACTTTCTCTGCAAGCAGCTGCGTCTCCTCCTCCACCTCACTCAGATTCACCTTTAGAAATTGACGAGGCATGTCTGCAAGAGACCAGAAGCCACAGTAAAATGGCCGGCGTCTGAAGTCTCTGACTGTAGAGTGCAAAGGAGGTCTGCAGTACTTGTCAGGACGTTAAATGCTCTGACTACTGTGTGGTGTTTTGTAAACAGGGAAATCTACCTGTGCACGTGTTTGGGGACAGGGCATTCATTATCGCAGGTCCTCTCTCGCCGCAGCTGGTAGACTTTATAACTATCACTGCGCCCAACAAACGCAATAAGTTGTTTATATTATAGTTACATTATAGCCGTTAATATCCCTGCTCTTATTTGCACAGTTTTTCCTTTTTCTGTTTTTAATAATTTTTTAAATTTTTAATAACTTACTAACTGTACTGTATTTTTTTCATTATGTTGCAAATTGTTTTTTGAATCTGCGTGCTCCATCTGCCTGTCACTTTGCTGCTGGAACACCCAAATTTCCCCAATAAGGGACAATGAAGGATGTTTCTATTCTATTCTGTTTCATTATCCAACTATTGGACAGCATCACCACCTAGAGAGTTCTGAGTGAACTGTTTGTTAAAATGTTAAAAGCTAAAGTTCATGTCATGCACGATGTTTTAAACACTTCTTATATAAAGGAATGCAGTCAGTGTAATGCAGTACTGTTTAATATCATTGTTAATTGCAGTAACATTAATATTAAATCATCAAATTTTCACATTTTCTGCTCAACCACCTGTAATTTGCCTAAAAATATTGAAATTGAAAAATATGCATATATGTAAAAACACTTTCTCAGTTATATTTAGAATAACATCTGGAAACTCGTGAACTTTGTTCAATTCAGATTAGATAACGTACTGAGGCTTTTTACGGTACAACTGCCTCTCAAAGTTGAATGAAAATGACATTTTCTTCACTTTTGTAACCAAGAATTTCAAATTAAAGAGCATTCTTTGTTCTTTTTTGAGAAATACAATTGTTTATATTAAGAACTCACATAAGCTATTTACAGAAATTAACACCAGTTATTTTTTGCAATGTGAAGTTTTTCTTTTTTAATTAGTGTGCACTCAAAAATGGGACACGCACAGACACACGCACACACGCACCTCTAGGCAAATCAGAGTGGGTCGACCTGAAGACTTGTAAAGTTACAAGTTACATAAAAATAAACTACACTATTGTGTGTACTATACTTTGATATAAATAATGAACAGACCTGCATAATATTCATTAAATCCCCACCAGACATATGTTGAAAGAATTTCGAATAACTTCCATTAGTTAAGTTAGTTCAACAACATTAACCAGATATGAAAGGAATGCAAGTCTTCTGTTAAAGTAAACTCCTCTTTTTTGTCTCCTCTTTTGAGTAGCAGTGATTCTCTTTTAGCTCTCATCAAACTACAACTGAAAAAAAATCCCTTATTTTAACTACAGTATATACACGCAATCTGTTTACAGTATATACATGCAATCTGTTTACAGTATATCAAACCAAAAACCTGACCTAACGGACAGTGTCTTGATTATCATTGGAGTGGTGAAACAACAGAGAAAGACTGCGTGGTACATTGTAATCTGAGACTGCTTCTGTTCTGCCAGGGTGTTTCCAGGAAGCTCATCAATCAGGACACACAGTATCCTGAATGCATCACCATCACCGTGGGCCTTTATGGCTCTACAACAACACTTTGGAAAGAAAGACTCAAAGCCACTTGGCTGATGGGTTCATGAATCATTAAACTTCCTGTCTTGCCACACACACCTAAATAATTTAGATGAAACCCATGCTTTTGTTTCATAAAAAAAAACCTGTAGTTCAGTGCTTCACAACCAAGGGCAGTGAGGGTTAAACTGGGATTCCTCATTTCTGAGTGATTTCTTTTTTCAGGGCTACCTGTAAGCAAAAACTACTAAAGGCAACATATTTGTGTATAAAAAGGAATAAACAAAAAACTCATAAGTGTGAAAGACAAGACTAAGTATATGCATTATTTGGCAGACTTTGCACAAATAATAGCAGGACCTGGCCTGTGCTTGCAATACAGCCTAATGTTCAGTGTGCTAAACTGCCCTCGCCCATATATCAGAGTTAAATAGAGGAATGACCTACGGTGTAGTCTTTGTAATAATTATATTAAAATGAATCAAGTTAAATGAACATGAAATAAAATATACATAAAGATGAAGTCAAAGGAGCTTGCAAAGAAAAGCGTCTGGACTTCTTTAAGTTACTTGAAGACGTTTCACCTCTCATCCGAGAAGCTTCTTCAGTTCTAAGGTCAAATGGTGGAGAGTCCCAGATATAAACCTAGTGGGAGTATCCCCCCACAGAGGGACAAAAGGACCCCCTGATGATCCTCTAATCGCCTGAGCCAAGGTGTGAAACTGGGTGTGGGTCCCAATCAGCCAGAGTTTCGGGTGTGTTCATTGTGAAACCTGGCCCCACCTTATCATGCGAATTCCTGAGGTCAGATGGCCCAGGATGTGAGTGGGCGTTAAGGCGTCTGGGAAGGGATCTCAAAACTGGATTATAGATGGCAGAGAGTTGGTGTCGTAAACCCCCGCCTCTGTTCAAAGATGGTCGCTCACAGTGGACATAGATGGCTTCTTTCACTCCTCTTTCAAACCATCTGTCCTCTCTGTCCAAAATGTGAACATTGGCATCCTCGAAAGAGTGTCCTTTATCCTTAAGATGCAGATGGACTGCTGAGTCTTGTCCTGTGGAGGTGGCTCTTCTGTGTTGTGCCATGCGCTTGTGAAGTGGCTGTTTGGTCTCTCCAATGTAGAGGTCTGGGCATTCCTCGCTGCACTGTACAGCATACACCACATTGTTAAGTCTGTGTTTTGGCGTTTTGTCTTTCGGGTGAACCAGTTTTTGTCTGAGCGTGCTGCTGGGTCTGAAATGCACCGGGATGTCATGCTTGGAGAAAACTCTCCTAAGTTTTTCTGATACACCGGCTACATAGGGGATGACAATGTTGTTGCGTCTGTCCTTCTTATCCTCCCTCGCTGGTGTCTGGTCTTCTTTTCTGTGCCTCTTTGCTGACTTTAAGAACGCCCATTTAGGATAGCTGCACGTTTTGAGTGCTTCCTTTACATGTGTGTGTTCCTTCTTTTTTCCTTCAGGCTTAGAGGGAACATGTTCTGCCCGGTGGTGTAGGGTCCTAATTACTCCAAGTTTGTGTTCCAGAGGGTGATGGGAGTCAAAGAGGAGGTACTGGTCCGTGTGTGTGGGCTTCCGGTAAACTTCGATGTTGAGTTTGCCGTTCTCTTCAATGTGCACAGCGCAGTCCAGGAAAGGCAAACAGTTGTCCTTTGTGTCTTCCCTGGTGAACTTGATGTTTTTATCCACAGCGTTAATGTGCGCAGTGAAGGATTCCACTTCTTGTGTCTTGATTTTGACCCAGGTGTCGTCCACATATCTGTACCAGTGGCTGGGTACTCTTCCTTTGAAAGAGCCAAGAGCCTTCCTTTCCACTTCCTCCATGTAAAGGTTGGCTACAATCGGTGACACGGGGGAGCCCATGGCACAGCCATGTTTTTGTCTGTAAAAGCCTTCGTTGTATTTGAAATATGTAGTGGTGAGGCAGAGGTCTAACAGTGTGCAAATCTGATCGGGTGTGAAATTGGTCCTGTCCTCCAAGGAGCTGTCTTCTTGTAGTCATTTTCTGACAGTCTCCACGGCCTCCGTGGTGGGTATGCAAGTGAAGAGAGAGACTACATCAAAGGCATCAAAGGAATGCTTTTATAGACAGCAGCTGCTGAAACAGCCATGAATGCTGCCTTCAAACCACACCAACAACAACGTTAGCACCAAAGTTCAACCTAAACCTGACCTCAGGCCGGCCTCAAGCTGGCCTACATCCTTTTTAATAGCGTCTGCATGTCCATCGCCTTACACGACATTACATTCTGATAGGAGATCAAATTAAATCTGACCAATTCTGCACTCTTACTCTCCTTACCTGACCGTTCACCTATGCACGCCATCTGCACCGCATGACTGACAAAAGAGGGGGCGGGTCTGCGAGGTGGCTTTTGAGGAAAGTCTGTGCCAGGGTTTACCGGTGTTCTGACAAACCATCCTACTTAGGCAAAACGTCCTACCGTAAGTAGTTTATGCACATTTCTGCTGTCACAGAGTAATTCCAGCACAAATTTAAGTAGGTATGACGGTTTGCCACTTAACTTTGCCCATTAGAGTATGCTTGTAGCTCATATGCATACAGCCAGGATGGTTTGCCACTTCATTTTACCCGTTAAAGTATGCTTGTAGGTAACATTCACAAAGGTAGCATGGTTTGGCACTTAATTTTACCCGTCAGAGTATGTGTGTAGCTGTTATTAACAAAGGTAGGATTATTTGCCACTGAATTTTAGCTGTTAAAGTAAGCTTCTAGCTCAGATTAACAAAAGTAGGATGATTTGCCACAAAATTTTAGCAGTTTAAGTATGCTTGTAGGTGACATTCACAAAGGTAGGTTGGTTTGGCAGTTAATTTTACCGGTCAAAGTATTTTTCTAGCTAATATTACAAAGGTAGGACAATTTGCCACTGAATTTTGTGTTGTGCGCATGCGCATAAAACAACGGGTAGGATGGATTCCCAGAACACCTGAAAGGTCGATGGGTTAACGAGGTAAGTCGAGCTTGAACTCGGAGTAAAGGGGGCTCTCTAGGTCACCGCGGGAGCTCATGCTGAACACACAGACTGGTCCATAGTTTCGGTTTAAAATCGTCTGTCTGTATGATCTATCTGCGACAGATTATTTACTGGATAAATGTCTTCTATAGATTAAATCTGTTGAGCCGCATTTTACTAACAGCACTGCTTAAGTTTTTTGTTTGTTTCTTGTGTTGTTTTGGGCTCAGTAGCTTTCACTTCAGTGGGATTTACACACTCAGATGCAAAAATGCGTGAATGTCCTTCATATTTGTTCCTAGTCTGCTCTCATGTCTGTTTGTCATTTGACGCGTTTGACGCTGCTGTCATTTCAGATAAAAGAACACGGATTAGAAAAGCATCCGTGCAGGCCAATTCTGTAATTCTATCATTTGCATTATAACATGTCTGCCAAAAAATGACTGGCGATGTTTGAATGCGTTTTGCCCCCATAGACTTTTTTATGTTGATGAATAGAATTCAGTCGCCATGATTTAGAACGTTATTCTACCAACTCTGCGTCTTACATTATATTCAGATTTATTTATTTATTTATTTATTGCGACTTCTGGTGTCATCTTCTGTAGATCTCTCTTGAAAAAGATATTTTTATTCCCAATGAGACTTAATCTGGATAAATAAATAAAAATATATTGCTTTGTTAAACATTGATTGCAGCTTCTACCCTGTGACAAAAATGTTCTCAGAATGACTTGTTATCATTCACGAGAGATATGTTTGCCAGATTATAGGTCAATAAGTCAAGAATCACTTTTCTTTTTTTTGACTCACAGCCATTTCTTATTTTTCTCAAAGTGAAAACTGAATATTTATAGCAGAAATAACTTAAACAGTAAATACCGTAAGATGAGTCTTTTATACTAAAGTGTACTTAATAAAGACAAAATGAATGGTCTAATATGTAGTAATGATATTTAGAATGTGGTGACTGATGAATGGGGCATCCAATCAGAAATAAATCTACTGCTGAAACCTGGACATGTTAACCTGCACAAAACCCTGAAAATAATTTTTAGAACCACCTGTTCTAAAGCACAAGGCTGGCCTGCTTACTATTTGGCTATTATGTTTAGTCTAGCACACCAAATATCCATTATAATAAGTACATTTAATCCTAACCTTTGGGTAATAATACCAACATCTACTCATTGTTTAACAAAATTTGAACTGTTTACTTTTATTTAACAAGAGATGTAGGCTTTTTTTTTCTTTTTTAAAAAATATTTCAACCACTTTCAACTGGATTTTTGGATTCTTCCCCTTTTAAACTTTTACTTGCTATTTTAATCAATTTGGATTCCTTTCAGGTTCCTGTTTCTCTTTCTTATGATTTCCTTAAGTTAACTTTCTTATTCAAAGCTGCTGTGGTCCTATACACTGACACCCATTTGGAGCTGCTGAAGCCTACAGCACTCTGTTCTGGTAAAAGCTGTATGATCCAATCATGATCATGCAATCACGGCTGTGGGGAGAATAAAAAAATGGCGTGTGGTTTTGGAGAATTGTTACACCTATGCCTTCTATAGATAGTGAGAGCTGCTATGATGTGGTTTGGACACAGTGGCATTAACAAAAGGACAGCAGGTGGAAGCTGGAAGTGGAAGACTTAGAAGATGCTAAGATGGTAAGATGTTTTTCAGTGGGAGGGACAGCTCAGGTCGAGCAGTCTGGAGACAAAGTTAGAGACAAGATTGAGGATGTAGTGAAGAAGGACATGCAGAGGGTTGGTGTGACACATGATCTGCTGTAGTGACCCATAAACAGAGCAGCCAGAAGAAGAAGCTTACACCATAGCAACCTCACAACCATTTAACCTGTTGCGCTTACCTTCAGTGTCACTCATAGCCTTATCTGAACGTGTCGTCATCTCAAGTTGGATTCTAAAGAAGGTATGCGCAGATTCAGTGATACCTTAAGAGATGCTGTCTGCAGTTTAGGAGTCTACCATCTCTTTCTATTTAAGGGAGCCTGTGGCATCATGTTGGCAGTGCTACTAGTACTGAGAATGTGTTAAAACTGGCCGTCAACAAAGGGAGGGTTTCAGCCAAAGTTAGACATAGCCTGCTGCTCTTTTTCTCTATTCTGCTTTCTGTCCATTGGGAACACATGCTCTCTGATACAAACACACAGCTGTGTGTCACCTACTGTACGGTGTGCACACACGGAAATGGCGAGAGGAAAAGAGACTCCTGCTTGTATAACCATCAGAGTCCTTTTTAGTCATTAATTCACAGTCTTATGAATGTGCTGGAAAAAACTGGACCCCTCCTGATATTTCATATTTTCATGAGTCAATATCCTCCGTCACTACTCAGTAGATATTAAAACAATAGACAGACTGATCTTTTTGGCAGTACATTAAAATAATTTTCATATTATACAATTCTGATGCTGTTGCACACGTGTTTATTAAATAACAGCAATTGAAAACAGGTGTGGCACAATTTCTGAGCACCAGAAAAGCCTTGTCCTCAGGTAGACAATGTTTATAGGCTAGTGACTTTAACTTCTAATGTTATGAAAGTATTTGAAAAGATCATAACTCAAAGGTTATGTAAAGAGGTTGAGACATTTTTGGTTAAGTATCAGTTTGTTTATATCTACAATAGCATCAATATTCTATTAATTAATTTGTTTTTCTGTCAATTAAACCCATAAATGAACAGCTCGTGACAGAATGACAGATATGTTTGTTGAGACGATTTTTGAGGTTAAATGGGTCTTTTCTTTATTATTTATTTATTCTAACATCAGCGTGCCCTTGTCTCGATTTGTGTTGATGTCATTTGATAAAACAGTTACCTGATCCAGGGTTATTTTCTCTTATGGGAGGCTTATGTAGTCAGCCTGATCCCCTGTATGAACTGTGAGTTCAAAGCAAAGATGATGATCATATCAGTTTGCTAGGTTTTTAAAATAAAAAAGCAACAGATACATATGCATGTAATATATTCATATTATGATTAGGAGTCTATATTATATACTACACCACTGCATATTTAAATTTTTAATGGAGGCTTTACTGATTCATTGTTTTATCTTTTAAAGTAGATTGATGTTTGTTTCCTTACATTAATAAAAACTAATTGTATTTATAATTTTAAGATATTTAGCAAATTACTATGAATATGCCTGCAGCTAACTTCCACTGTACCGCTGCACTGTGATCAATCTGTCGCTTAAATTACAAATGTTTGCAATCTATCTGTGACTCCTCAGCGCAGGAAAACATTTTGTTCTAGATCATAAGAACCTTTCAGATCGTGTGTCTGGAAACACTGGATCAAATGTCCGAGAGTGGTGTTGGTCTGCAGACAGCATTATTAGACGCTAATGTGAAGAGTATTGTAATGGTTCTCGCACTGGACTGTGCTAATGTGGGTTTGTGCACCCTCGTATTTGTGAGTCTGATTTAAAAGCACTATAATGTGGAAACATGTATCATCTCCTACTACTTGTGTAAGACCCCTAGGAGGTTTCATGAGGCCGTTAACTGAGCACTCGCACACCTATCTCAGATTCAGCTCGCTATGTTCTGCTGTCTTTATCGGTCCTTTTTTTTTTTTTTTTTTTTAAATGTTTCTCAGACACCTCACTGCTGTGGCTGGCTGAGCCCCCAAATTGGTTCTTTGTCAACGCCACATCTGACAGAGAGGTCAATGACACAAGAGAAAGCCATTAACCACATTGCAGAAAGATAGACATGAGCGAGGGGTGGGGGGGAAAGAAAAGGACTCACTCTTCCCTAAGCCGCGATTTGAGTGCTGTTTTAAAAGAGGTGTGTCTTCTCTTCTCATCTCTCTCAGTGGCCAGGGTCTGGAAAACAGTACAGATAAAAAACAAAGCACTCAACTACTAATATCAAGCCGCTCTTCTTTCAGCAATTCTATAACACTTGTCAGATAGACTTTCCCGTAAGTCTGTGTTCTTTTTATGCAGCAGTGGTTTAGATATGGATACACATAAACTTGTTACGAGTGACAAATGATCACATACAGTGTAACAAATCTGTATAGAACTAATCTGTATCTATATGACGGGAAGAAAAATGGATACAAACGTGAAGACCTAGCAGGAAAAATTAAAGTGATTTTTGCCTTTCAGTCTTTATGATGGTGGCCATCTCAGCTACTAGACTAGTATGTCAAATAAGTCCACTCACCTCTTCAGGCTCTGCTGTGTCTGAAGTGAGTTGAAACTGTGCTCAAGGTCTCTCAGAAACATCTAAGTCATGCTGTGCTCTTGTTGCTGAGAAAGTATTTGATTTCTCACCCACCAGCCAGCAGCACACATCACTCCATCCTTAACTCTTTCACGGCCAAATCTTAGTGCGAGGATATGAGCTAAAACCGAATCCTGAAGTCTGCCATTAATGGACCTTCCACAACTTTATGAGGCAGGTTAATTTTAGTAGTAAATGCATTCAAAGCAGATCAGTATACGAATTGTTAGGTTTTCCCCCAAATGTCTCGCTCCTTTTTTTAGAGGCAGAGATGTCCTCTTGTGGTTGATTTGTTGCACTGCAGGATATTTTGCCGAGAAGTGGCATGGCACACACATCACATCAGCAGTGCTCAAACTTTTCATAGCATGTCTAACTTCAAGAAGCTAGGAAAAAGGTGTTTACAATCCCAAACTCACTCTTTTCTCCATTCACTGATGAAAAGTGTGTACTACACCACAATTGAGAACCACTGCATTAGATAAACACGTGGACCTACAAAGAAAGTAATGGTTTTCACTAAAGGGGGTATTTTTTAAAGCCTGTAATTGTGCATTGACTTAATTTGCTATAATTTCATTTTCTTAATAAATTTACATAGCATCCATCCAAAGATCATCCAAAGAGAGAGTCTTCTGGTTGTTATCATGTACGAATTTTGGCCTCAGGTTCTTGTGTTTACCTGACAGTAGTGGCAAACGTTGTCCTTTTCTGCTGCTATATCCCGTCTGCTCCACGGTTTGATATGTTATCTGTTCAGAGCTGCCCTTTTGCTTACCTTCTTTGTATTGAGTGGTTGTTTGAGTTATTGCTCCCATTCTATCACCTTAACCTCCTAAAACCTGAACTCTTTCATGGCTTTCTTTGCTATTGTGACTTTATAGTGTTTGACAAAACCATCCTAGGAGGTTAAACTCTCGCCGTGCATCTCTGGTACCAACAAGGTATTTTCACCCAGAGAACTGTCGCTCACTGGATATTTTCTCTTTTTCAGAACGTTCTCTGTAAATGGTTGTGTGGGAAGATCCCAGAAGATCACCAACAATCATGTTAGGTTTAAAGTCACTTTAATCACGTTTCTTCCTCATTCTGATGTTCAGTTTGAACTTCAGCAAGTTTTCGTGACCATGTCTACAAAAATGCATTGAGTTGCTGCTATTTGACAGGCTGTTTAGATATTTGCATTAAGAAGCAGTTGAATTGGTGTATTTAATAAAGTGGACAGTGGCTGTAAGTGAATACTGCACAAGTCCTCACATCGCCTCACAAGAGGACTCAGATTTACTGGTGTAACCACAAACGGGTCCAGTCCCAGATTTAGACTGATAGTGGTGGAGATTATGAGGATAATCCTCTCAGCTCAGGTTGTCAAGGTACTTGTAGAGTCGGCTTCAGAGGCCTAGCTCTTAGTCTTGGGCCTGTATCATTTTGATTGACATTATTATTATCAGATAGAGTGTTCGCCTGTCCCCTCTCCTCTCAGCAATGCCTCAAACAATGAAAGTATGTGGATCTCATTGTTACCATAATTCTTTTCTGCATTTTCCAGATGAAAGTCATTTGGATTTTGGTATTAAATTTCAAATGGTGAGTGGATCTTAGCTGACAACATGCAGGACCTAAAATAATTCTCATGATAGCTCTTTGAGTTTAATAGCAACACCTGGAGTTTAGTCTGCAGTAAGCTGTGAAATGTGTGTAAGGTTTTTTACTAGCTGGTCTAGACTCATCAGTTTGCTGATGCCATCACCATGCCACAGTCAGACTGGTGACGCCAGTGACAAAACGTCTCTGGCGTCACCAGCTGATTGGCTTACTGAAGGAGTGACACCATTACATGGTTAGAATTCTATTCTTAGAGTGATTTTGCAGTGATGAGAAACACTTTACAGTTTTACTTCCTGCAGGTTTTTCCTTTTGTCTTGGAATTTAATTCCCAGATGAAGTGTAAGTAAATTAATATTTAAGAAATCCATCATTTGATTTACCACTAGATGGCACATTTGCTTTGCTTCAGTTTTATTGCACTATGTGTGGCTCTTTTGCTATTCTGTAATTTGTGGTTCACGTTTTGTCTTTAGTTACTGTTCTATATTAATTATTAAATATATCAATTGTCTATACTTCAAAAATAGAAAACAAATCTAAATCGTTCAAATGAAAACTTTTTACAACAAAAACTATATTTAAAAAAACTGTGAATGCTCACAATCGGGATAGGTAGAACTTAAATTTGTAATCTAATAATATAAAAAAGGAAGGTTCTCACCCAACACTGTTAATTAATAATTTCATTCAGCTGACTAACCTAAGTGAATAAATAATACCAATTTAAATTGTGCCATAATATTGCAGTTATGGCCATCAAATATCTCTAGATGGCAATAGAGGACACATAACGCCGCGGTGATCCTCACTTTGTTTCTACCTGCACTTTGAACAGCTGTAATATGGATTTCCACTAAATTAAACGCAGGAACCTTATCATTCAAATTACAAAGAAAGAGTAGCAATAATCTTTGAGCTGATATGAAAGACCCATCTTTTATTCCCTCTGTGATTTAAATGAGTGTTAAAAAGTGCACATTTCATTGTTGTCAATACTTCTGAATATATTAAATGGTTTATGAGGGGTGAAAATGGGACATCTGAATGATTTAAATCGGGTTCGGTCTTTGTTGTGCTGGAACGGGAACGTTTTGATCGGTGCTGTGTTTGAGTAGCTTTTGGGATGATATGGAAAGAATGTTAAACCGGAACCCCCCGCATCAGCCGACTTGTGTCCCAAACATCTTCCATTGAACACAGATGTAGCCAAAGCCTCAGCCTCCTCCAGTGGCTTCGGGGCTGCTCTGTGGTGTCGAGAGAGCCAGCAAATGTGAGCTGAACCTAGCAGGAATGTGCCTGGCAACCTGTCTGCCCTTTTTTTTTTGAGTGGGATCATAAATAGGGGGATGCAGCAAGAGAAGGGAGGGGGGCTCTAATGAGAACCTTTAAACACTTAACAGAGTCCAGGTGCTCTTTGTTTTGCTGTAACAGTGTGCCCTCAGACAATAGAGTGCCACTTTGAATTCACACGAGCCAGGAGCACAAAGAAAGGAGAGCCAAACAAGGTTTAGATTTTGTATGCAAAATGTTTATTGAATGACATTATTGCTGCGACACAAATAAAATAGAACACATTTACAAATATATAATATACCTCTAAAACAGATATCCTATTACCACAGTTTGCAAGAGTAATGACAAATAGCTACAATGCCCATATATATTTCTTCCTGTACAAAAATAGCTCTATCTGTATAAGTACTTTACTGTAACTTCTATGTAATATTTAAATAAAGTAATTCATATATACACATACCTGCAATAAAAACAAATATAGATTGCACTTGTGTTTTTTTTACAAACAATAACATTTCAAGTATATTTCAGTCCATTAAGAACTGGCACATATATCACATAATCTAAGGCATTTTTCCCTTATACAGTGTCCAAAACTTGATATAAACTGATAGCTTTAGAGCTGTGGAGCCTATCTTCGTGTTTGGCATTGTGATGAAGATGTCTTTTCCTGATGATTCATTTGACTTTAAGTCCAAATGGAAAAGTGCAGACAAGTACTGACAGTTTCATGGAACACAATGGCACAAATCCTTAAAGGATAGCACTTATCAAAGTCTTGGCCTTGAGGAATAAATGTGTTAAGTCCCAGAATATTAGAAGAGTCCTCCCCCTTGATCGAGAGGATGAGTCCACTTTGCCAGGTATTAGCACTCTTCCTTTTCCTCTGCCATGCAGAGAGCAGCACCTGTAGTTTGCTCCATGCTGTGCCATCCAGTGTCTATAAGCAGCTGCAGTTTTTCTTTTTTCTTTGAAAGTTGTACATTGCTGAGCTCATTGCAAGGCTCGGGCTTTGGACAAACTCAGCTGCAGCCAGTTTTGCTCTGATTCACTGACTCAGTCCTCCAGCCTGGAACAAATGTGCTGGAGCATACTTGGCTGTAGTCTGAGGCACTTCAAGAATTTTAAAACAGAGCGCACAGGACACTACTCCGTTGCTTTTGTTCTCAACTCCCTTTGCAAAGTGGTGCTCATGTCCGTCTGAGGAGGGCCTCAAGCTTGTGAACTTGTGAGTCAGCCGTGCTCCACACGGGCCTCAGCCTGCCCTTCTCTAGCCTTAGTGAGACTCTGTATGATGGAAGGGAGCGACGCCTCCGGCCATATCCGTGTGCGCTAATCTTGTGGGCAGGTGCATTCCCGCCCCTTAACTTGCCCATCTGGTGCAGACGATCTGCCAGGTCGTGCACTGTGCAGGTACCCAGGGAACAGCCTGAAGACCTCTTGGTCCGGACGTGGATGTCAGTGCTGGAGGACAAAGGGAGAGGACATGAGTCTATACTGTTCAATCCTGAACTGTTAATAGCTGACTTTGGATTTCTTGAATTTATATTTACTTTATAATAAGACTGTCAGAATTGCACGATCTTACCTGGAATGTGGCAACAACGTATCCCTGATGTCTTCTGGTCTGACAAGGTGCTCAGCCTCTGCTCTCTTCTCTACTGATATGGTGTCAACATCTCGCCTCAGTCTGCTTCCTAGCCATATGCTTAGCCTGTAAGAGGAAGGGAAAATGCCATTACTCCAAGTTAGATAATTCAAATGCTGAGTGTCACACCCTGACTCGGGTTCAAATGAAAATCATGCCTCAGTTAACTCACCTCTTTTTCAATTCAGGATTCACTTCAAGTTCCACACAGTGTGCTACTGTTGCCAGCAAACAGCAGCAGATGAAGGACTGGAAGATCAATTTCATTTTGGCTCCTGTTTGGAGAAGGAAAAAAAAAAATCAATAGTTAGTTACTCGCACATTTTTATTAATATTTAACTATACAATTTTCCTGCTGTCCTTCTATCCATAGATAGACTCCTTCATACTGTAATAAGTGTGCTTGCTTACACAAGAGTCCAAAAGCCAAGTTATTTGCACATATCATTCATTTATTTAGAAAGTTAAGCTAAGGTCAGATCTTGCTGGGCTAAGTAAACCTACAACCATGCTTTGGGCCCCTGGCCAGTACTGTGAAGGACACAGTCTCCCATTAAGCAGGCAAAAATAGTTCACAAACAAATGTAATTCAACTCAGTCACCTGATTAAATAGAACAAAACAGCAAAATTATGTGCAATAATATGATAAACAGCACATGGAATGCTGCCCCTGTTGGATGCTTTGCACCTTAAAGGCAACTCCTTAACAGACGCACACATTAAGAGCTGAACTGCTTATATAACCAGACAGATAACCTGTTCTTGTCTCTACACTTGTGCCCTGACCTCAAAAAAGCAAGGATAAAGCCATCAGCTAGTGGCATAACAAATCTAAGCAATGTCTATTTTAAAGGCAAGTGCACATACCTTAGTCTCTGTTCTTTAGTTGGATGAGAAAGCTCTTCTTCTTCTTCTAGAATCAGCTGGGAAAGAGTACTCCACAGGTTTCTTGAGATTGCTTCTGGTTCTGTAAGGCAGCTGTGTCACTCTGCTAATAGCTCCTACACACCAGACGGACAGCCCTTTATACAAAAATTGTAGGAGGGGCTAATGAGTGACACACTCAGTCTCTCATCCTTTCCCCCCCACCCCATCCAGTACACTACTGCTGCGCTGTTGTTCATGTACTACAGCAGTTAAAACTTCAGGAATGCATTTGAAAAAGCATTAAACATGAAGCATTAAAGGAAATTTAAGAGTTGCGTTCTTCTTTCATGCTTTCAGTGAGTCACAGCACTAGATTTTTTTCCTTTCTTTTTCTTTTTGCACCTTAGCATGACTCTTAAAAATAAAATAATGTTTGTTTTTTTTAATTTAAGTGTGTGTATAACCAAATGAGTAGTCATTATTTATGTAAGTCAAACAGTGCACTCACTGTGCCAGTAAGCGTACAACATGTTCGCGTCAGACAGCTGCTTTCTATAGTGGGTGTTAATCACAGAAAGAAAAGACCTTTTCCTTTGTGGCTGTAATATTTGAACTTAAGTTGTAATATTTGGACTTTAAGGTCACACGGCTATAGTTTTTGTTAATGCTCTTTTCAGTCCATCTGGCTAATTGTTTGAAGTGAAATTTAAGGAATGCTTCATCGGACTCCTTTTCAGGGCACTCCCTGATGTGCTGAACTTCCACGTTAGCTTGAAAATGTACTGGATGATGAATTTGAGACGTTGAAAGAGACACTGAACTGAATAAGTGATTAAATAATACACGTATTCCCAACTATAAACAGAGTATGCTCTATGTTTTTGTTTGTACGAGGCAAATATTTGACTATGGGCTTACCACAAATTTATTTGGATAAATGTGAAATGGAATTTTACAATTAACTAGAAATAAAGTTACAAAAGAACTGTCACGTGTGAACAATATTAACTCAGTGTGCCAGTGTGAGTGAGTGAGTAATCTCACCTCACTTTTCACCTTAGGAATGCAAGTTCACACAGGTGATACCAACATGTCTCATCAGTTTGAACTTTATTATATTTATATCTTTTTCATTATAACTCAAAATATGCATGTTGCTTTTACACGAAAACACGGGAAGATGTTTTAGATTTCCACAGCGTGGAAAATCAAAACTGTCTGTGGGATTCGTGAGACAGATGCTTATTACGTGCCCCTTAGGGAGGACGAAAATAAATAAATAAATCACATAAAATTGCATAAAAAATAACCAGCTGGGGAGGCTAAAACTTTGTTTATCTCATCTCACTGAGCCACGGCTAGTGAAGATCTAGTGTGTGTCTGTATTTGAGATGAGCACAAAGAGGTAATATGCACCCAAGAATGACCCTGTGTGTGAAATGCTGTAAATGCCAACTTTTCTCTTTTTTTCAGAATAGAAATTCCAGTACAGAAATTTCCACAAGGCACTGGATATGGTGTAAATTAACATTGCAGAGAAGGTCCAAGTATTTCTTTCAGTTTTGATACTTGTTTCACTTTCAATTATGGGGAAGAAAAGCTCAAACTGAATTAAAGGCGATGTAACGCTTGAAATTCCCCTGTAGCGCACTAGCATCCTGTAATTCGTATATCATTATAATTAAAAACTTTCTTGAGTTTATTTATAACTCAGACAACCTCATTCTTTGGTGTCATATTTGAAACTAAAAAAAAAAAAATACATAAATGCCAAACACATGTGTTGTAAACCAGCGAATGTTTTGCAAGCACTTTGTAATGATAATTGCCTCCAGCGGACAAATAATTCCCCTACCAGAGTTTACAACAAGAGATGGTGCAATCATGACAACAAAACTCCTCTAGTGCTTTTTGGCTCCTTATATAGCAATCTTTTGAAAGTCCTTTGTGATGTTGTCCTGGTAAGATGACCCGACAGTTTTTGTACAACCTTACAGTTTAATGCATGAGTAGGTCTGTGTGTCAGAAAAGCCGAGCAACAGTTGTCATGTTTGGGAGGAGAGGGAAAAAAAAGAGGCTGTCAGCCCCCAAAGCACAAATTGCAAAGATAAGTCATAATTATTACCTTGAAATATCCATTGTGCTGTGTGGGGTCTTTTTACTTAATGATCATTCTTGTGCTGTGATAAACACTTTATAAAAAAGGAGTTTTAATATATTCTGCCACAGGTTCAACTCTTTGACTACCTGTGTCCTTTTTCTAGCAGATGAACAGCACGAGGGGAAAAAAAAAGAAGAAGAGAGAGGAAATTGCTTGCTGTGTTCCTGCTATTGTTGACAGCAAAGGTGGTGGTGGTGGATGCCTGTCTCTCTCACTCACATATTACTCATCGACACGTGCTACTGAGCTTGTCCTTTTCTCTTTTTTTTTTTTTCATCGATACTAAATATGTTGCACAAACACGATATTTGACCCCTTTTTTACACAAAAACAAATAAAAAAATTTATGTTACATTAAATTTGTAAGTCTATGGAATAGTCCCTGCATGGGGATTTTTAATTTTTGCAGTTGGCGCTGGAGTTCGAGGCATAAAAAGTAAAAATAAATCAGAAAATCCAGTTTTAGCTTCAGACAGAGCTGACTAGTGGCCAATGTGCACTTAAGGTTAAGGGTTTGTACACACTCCACTGGTTAAGAGATGTTACATCACAATCACCATGCTAAAAAAAGAGCATAGCATGGATAATAAAACAGCATGTGGTGATATAGTAACATGGAAACTGACTTAAAATCTGATGCAAATATTTTACATTACTAAGTGAAAGTGAGTGTGCGTGTTTCTTTTTTTTTTTTTTTTAATTGTTTGTATTTTAGAGCAGTTCTACTGTATATATCTTGTCTCTTCTGTTTGCCATTTATTTTATTCCTGATGTCTTTACTATTTTTTTCCTGCACGGTTGGCTGGAGCACCCATAATTTTGTTGTACACATGCAATGACACTAAAGGGCTATTCTATTCTATTCTATTCTATTTACAGAGTCTCTAGCAAATCCAAGAGTGGCCTAGATAAAATTCCCTATTAGAATTGCTTGGTTTCTTTTCTGTTATACTGTATATTACTTACAATTGTGTCATGAGCTGACTAATGCTGTGGTTTGAGGCCGTTCAAATAAAAATAATTTTCCTAAACTTCACACAGTTATAGCAAAATATAGTATTCTTTTGGTTTTGGTGGCTGTAGGTTTGGCTGCCCTCGATTTATAAAAAGAAACAGTGCTTGAGGGCCAAAACGAGCCTCTACTGGAGCACAGAGCTGTATTTGTAAACTCGAGAGGGCCCACGCCCATGGATGTATCCCGCTCCTGCACGCAAGCGCAGTGACACTCCTTCTGTCAAACATGGCTGTGCTTTGGAAGAAGGAAAAATGCTGAATTGTGTTGGTAAATCTCGGGAAAAGCGGCAGACATGGCTAGATTGGCTGACTATTTTATTGTCGTGGGATACGATCAGGAGAAAGCCGGTAAGTTTGGCTCTCAGATTGAGCTGGCGGAGCTGAGGTTTATGTCCAGGCCGTCAGTCAGTGTGTGTGTGATGATGTTGATGCTAGATAGCATTGCGCTAGCTTAGCCACACGGCTACAAGGCGAGACTGGGAGATACTTTTTCTTCCTTTTTGGTTTTTACCCCCTCCTCCTCAACCAGCCACACGCTCAATCCAGCGGGCGTGTGTTTACACAGAAAGCACACGCCTGATGTTAAGTCACCAGTGGATGTTTACACACGAGGAGTTGGGATATTTGACTTGGATCAGCTGAAACTTCTCGTGGATCCAGAAAAAAAAAATCTGTCACATCGTGCCCTGTTGATCGTGAACCTGTTATCAGGTCTAAGGGGCCATTCAGCCATATAAAACCAAAATCTAGCTCCTCCTTTATCATATTTGTGTGCTTACTCAAGCCAGGTCAGGATTGCTATTGGTAGCCGGTTTTGCTTCTATGTTGTGTATTCTTTTTTTCTTTTTTTTTGGGGGGGGGGGGGGCTCCAAATTTGGGTAGGGAGGGGAAGGGGCTTGCTGTTGCACCTCAGCTGTCCTGCATGCTCTGTTTCCGGTCTGTATTTACCCGCTGTAGCCACATTTGTCAGCGAGTTGTTGTGTTGTGTTGTATTTATTTATTTATTTGCTGGAAGAATGCTGAAGTGGTTCATGATGGGCGTAACATTATACAGCTGCAACAAAAGGGCAGTGCCTGCTCTGGGCCAGTGTCCTTTTCCCTCCTCTTCCCTCTCCACTGTTGTGGGACAGGAAGCTCCTCATGCTTCCACTTACAAGCTGTGCCTCAGCTTCAGCCTCGCATTCTTTTCATCCAAGACAGGAAACAGCTTTGCACACATTTCCAAGCATTCATAGATAAATCCATGAAAACATCTTGGCATTGCACGCATTGTTCGTGCTGTGCACAGGGCATGAATGGTACTTTGCAGTTTATCACTTCTCCATGATGCACTGTTATCCTGTGAAAGTGATGCATAATAAGCTGCCTGGAGAAAGTTTAAAAAACTGATCTAATCTGCATTGAGGATATAAAAGAAAGTTTCTCGGCCACTTTTTCAATGGCATCCGTTCAGTGCCATGTGCTTTCAGAAGGGGGCTGGAGCAGCTGAATCCCCTCAGTCACCATCGCTTGCTATGCATAATAGGTAAACAGTGCTTTTCATCAGCTCTGTGCACCCCGGCACCAACTGACAAATGAATATTTTGTGCTCCGGGGACAAAATGTTCCTGGCGTCACCCGAAGAGTCTGAATGGATTCACATTCAGATGGTCTCGCCACAAGAATACGCAGGGGCCACGAGTTAAGTCTTTTCTTTGCCTGCCTCCTGATGATGAAGAAGTCAGCTGCAGGGAGAAAGAGAGAGCTGTAAAAATCCACTAGCATGAGTTGTAGCTGATTTTGTCTTATCTCTGTGGAAGCCTCTCTGGGGGACAAAAGTATTCCTGAAGTCCTGACTGAATTGTATTCCTATCGGGTGATGGTTTGGACACCAGTCCTGCAGGAATGCCCGTGTCTGTAAGCAGCAGAACTTGAAAATCGCACTGCCTTCTATATTTGTTAGGGAAATAAACTGATGAATTCTCCACAGCGATGACTTGAGTGAGAAGAGTGTTTTCATTGAAGGCATGCTATTCACGGTAATGTGCAGCAGCTTGTCTAGACGGCAGATTTTTCCTGGCCACCTCGCTCATTAATTCAAACCAGGGATCCCTACATGGGTCCTCATTAACCCTCCTGTGCTGTGCTGGCATTTGCTCCACTGCCCTGACCCACTTCTCATTGTTAGATTACTACGAATGGATCTGCTGGAAATAACACAGAGCCCACAATCTGTTGAGTTTTAGGCTGGCTCACAGTTTGCAGTAAAATTAGACTCCAGCTTTTAAAATAATGAATTGCTATTGGTTATTATTGTAATAGTATGACATTAATGCTTTTAAAGTCAGGTAAGTATTTAAATTTGTGGCAGTGGAGCTTTTCTAATGCAAGCTCATGCATGCAAGTCGGTAAGGCTGAAGTTGCAATACTGTACACTGTATTTTTTGTTTACCGTAATTCCACATGTATGCTGTTGTTTGTTACTAAGGTCTGCTTTTTGTTTTTCTTTGGAATCGCATGACCCAGTTTCAGTAACTTGCTTAAATTGCTGTTTTATTTCTTTTCTGTGTCCCCTGAGTGTCAACATAAATCCAGCTAGACTATTTGTGATATTTTCATTACCAGGCAAATGACCCAATTCATGAAATATATTTCAGATCACGCTTATTGTGCGATTGGTCCACCAGACTGAAGTGATTTAAAACAAGCAATAAAACACTGAAGTTTGGCCCCTCTAAATCCAGAGTTTGTTGCTGTTGGTTGAACCTATAGCTGGCACACACTTTTGTCATTTACGTACCTCTGAAATATAAAAAATTATGTGCAGTCGTCAGTCTGATAGCAAGGAATATAACCGGCAGATTCCTCTTTTAGAAATTGGACCTGAGTCTGTGTCCCTGGGGGCCAGTGTCATGAGCCATAAACCCTGGAATTATTTTCACGAATGAGTTGGAATGTGAAAGCGCCGCGTTTGAAGGATGCAGCCTGTATCGAACCCGCAGTGTATCCTGGCTTTTTCCTTTTGCATTAAGGCGCTGTTTTCCTTTACTGGCAAAGGTTTATATACGGTTTGGCGTGCGGTTCCCCATAAATTGCAATTTGCCAAGTGAAAAAGAGGCATCTGCCCAGCTGCTTTTCTGAAACAATTTATTGGTGGTGTATCATCACTTTTTATTGAATCAAACTGCTTTTGGAATGTGTTTCACAGACACAGAGCCCAAACTCTACGGTCTGGATTTTCGAGTTTGAACATTGGGCAACGGCTTATGTAACAAGCACAGTCCTGGAAAAAAACAAAACAAAGAAAGAAGACCTTCCATAAGAGCAAAATACTTCCATCTACTGCTATCTTTTAAAGATAGGATAATGCTATTGGTACCCTGATAGATGCAAGTCTGCAGCTTTAGATGTGTGATTATCAGGCATACTAGTAATATGAATCCACGCAGCCATCTGTTTTTGGACTCTTCCTTGTCTGATTCGTGGGGACAGCAGTCCAAGCAGAGCAGAGCTTTTCCAGCTAATCTGTGGAGATACAGAGGCATTCCCAAGCTAGTCGAATTGTGACTTGGGTCCGTTCTTGGGCCTCCTTCCGCTAAGGTATCCAAGAAGCATCCTAGATGCCCAGACCTCCTAAACTGGCTCTTTTTGAGGAGTAGTGGCTCTCCAAAACATCCAAAAAACATCTTCACCTGATCACTGGTAATACCCAGACACCCTTCACAGGAAGCTTATTTCTGCTTTTTGTATTCATACTCTTCAGGTCACTTGCAGCTCATTTCCATCGATGAGTTTAGAAATGTTCATAAACAATTCTCATTCTCTAATTCTCATCCCTGCTGCTTGGCACTCGGCTGCAAACCTCCTCTCCTCAAGCTGAAGGTCACTGCTCAGTGTAGTCGCAAGTACCACATCATCTGCAAAATGCAAAATTTTATTTCTGAGGCCACACACTGGAAACCTTCTGCTACTGCCTGGAAAGCTCTGTGCCAGAGTCCATCCACTTGTTAGTTCAGCCTAAGATTTAAGAGTAACAACTCTGAGCATAGTTAAGGAGTAGTTTATAAGTTGGAAAAGCTTTGGGTTCCAGAGTATTTCCCCTCTTGGATTTTCTCTTTTAATGATGTCCACAACATTACTGCACACAGAAGCTGTTTCTCTGATTACGGTGGGATCACGGTCAGCAGAAACACATTAAGGCTGGTTTCAAGATACAGACTAGATAAGAGCATTCCTGGCAAAACAGAAGCAAAGGTTTTCTCTTTTAATTTCAAGTGGTTTTACAAGAATTATAATAATAATGGATTGCGTTTATATAGCGCTTTTCGGGGCCCTCAAAGCACTGAACAATTCCACTATTCATTCACTCTCACATTCACACACTGGTGGAGAGAAGCGAGGTTGCCATATCTTGTAACCTTCCGGTTACAAGACAAACTGCCAACTCTTTGAGCCACGTTGTGTTTGTATTGTAATGTCATGAGTGGGTGTGTTGCAAAAGTTTCGTATGTTCTGTTCTATTAGGTTTACCTACATGTCTGATTAGGCAATCAGTGATGGCATGGATTCAGCCGGTTGCTGGGTTGATGAGATTCCCGTAATATCCCAAATGGGAATGATGCTCAGCTAGTTGTAAGAGTAAAATGTTGTTAGATGTAGACGTCAAATGTGTATCTCGGAGATCTCTATCAAGGATAAATGGCTGCTCCCAGCTTTAATAATAGTGCAATATAGAAGCTGTAACCTGGCAAATGTGAGAGTATTGGGGTTTGGTTTAGTTCTAACAAACATAACTTCCAGTTATGCAAGAAATGCGAAGCTGCCAACTAGAAGATTTGATCTAAATTGTAACTATAAACTTAAGTATATTTGGAAAAACACAGTAAGTTGTCTTCATATCAGTAGGATGGAAATTTTGGAAAAATAGTTGGATGGAAAAAACTTTTTAATAGGTCAACCAGCTATAATTCCATGCCAGTTTTTTTTTTTTCCATGAATTGACTTTTTGTTGCAACCTTTAACAAGTGTGTTTGTGCTGCCTTTTGAACCCACTTTCAAGGGAAGCACATTGGCCTTTCTTTAAAAAGGATGTCACTTTTACTGTTAAGAGTTTCAATCTTTTGTCCCCTTATTTGCTCAGTTATTCGATCAGGTTGGAAATGCTTTATAAACGCCATATATTGCTGCTTCTCAGGTTTATCTTAATGGCCGTCTTCCTAAACTTTCGCTTAACTTTGCCATTAGACCATTTCTTGTTTTGCTTGTGTTGATCGGCACCACGTAGGGTTGTAGTTTCATCTACAGAATCACATCCTTTTTCAAGTTCGAGCACTATTTGACATGCAGTCATACATCCGTAGCTTTGTGGTTCCTTCTTGTCTTCTGTTTATGCCTGCGTAGTTAAGGAGCTTGTTAGAGACTGCATGAAATATAGAACTTTTCCTGGAGCTTTTTCTATTTGGAACAAAAACTTTCTTACCAGGAATTTGATAATAAAACAAGTTAGGTTTGGAAAAAATGACGCAGGCAGTTTGTTCAGTGGGGCTGATTGACATGAGCCGTTCATTTTATCATTAAGTGCATATTATCACAAAAAAACAATGCTTTTACATTTATATTAATGTGCTATGTCTTGAGCTATCCTTTGTTTCTTTTTGCATGATCGTACATGGAAATGGGTTGAGGTCTGGGCTCTGGGGAGACTGATGCTATTCCACTGTCCGTTATTCATGTATGCTTTTAATGCAGTGGCGCTGTTGTTTGGGATTATTTTCATGCTAAAAAATGAAGCCACTGCCAATCAGATGCTTCCAGATGGAATAGTATGCTGGTTCGAGATCTTCATGGCATTTTTCTGTATTCATAATTCAATCAATTTTGACAGGACCCCCCCCAGATCAATGGCTGAAATTCAGATGACAGAGCCTCCACTGTGGTTTACAGAAGGCTGTAGAGGCTCATTGTTGTACTGTGCAATTTGATGATCTTATAGCGTGACAAATGCAAATTTGGACTAAGAATTTCAAATGTGTCTGCTCTAATCTGATTTTCAGCCCAGTTCTTGTGTAATTACATACCCCAGCCTTTTTCCCTTTTTCCCTTTGTTATGAATGGCTTCCACTGTGATGATTTGTGTGTGAGGAACATTAGATGGGTCAACTAAAGGGCCAGATCTGGAGTATAAAGGTGGTCATACTAAATATGAACTGTTATGATTACTGCGCCTTTTTCTTATTTTCCTTGCAGAATATAAAGAAATGAGGGATGCCTTAAAGCTTTTGCACAGGACTGAGAATTCATTTATGACAGTAAATGTGCACAGGAAGGATATTGACATGACTTTATCTGGAAGGCATTTATTCCTGTGTAGATGATGTTAGATTAGTAAGTACTAGCTGTGACTATATAATTGTAATGTCAGTGCTCCACTGGCGTTCAGGGATGTTAATTTCATGATGTACGTGGATTATAAAGTGCTGCCATGTGTCGTTTTTCTTTGTAAATCAATAATTATCTAAGTTATGTGGTCTGTTTTGTTGTTAGTGGTAACAAACACATTGAAAATGGTGGCTGGCTCTGTGTTTCTGGAATACTCTTTTTGCCTTTGTTTTTGTTTTTGTTTGTTTTGTTTTTTTTAACAAAATTTGCTGAAAGTTTGAGGTTTGTGAATAATAAATTTCAAAATGGGCTTGCAGTGACTTTCTCCATTTTTCTTCTAGTTTAGTGACAATCGTCTTAACATCAATCCGCACTTCACAGTTCTTTATTTTTGTCATCTATCTTAATGAGGGGAACACAAAACATCCAGTTGTTGAGAAGATTTATAGCGATTCAAGTGTTTATTTTTATTTATTTATTTTTAGAAAAGTTAATTACAGGTTACACCTTTAATATCCATCTTTTTTTAATATCTGCTGTTCCAGTGTATAATTGGTTACTTGATAAAATAAATATTTGTTTCAACTTTAACATTTGTGACACTGCTCCTGTAATCCTGAAATCCTTTTAGGTCCCTATGTAAATCCCGTTAGCAGAAAAATTAGGCTCTCCTGCACCCTGATTACCAGTCCTTGCATTTTTCATCACCAAGAGAGACTGTCTGTTAACAAAGTTTTGAGTTTATGGCTCTTGCACTGAGTAAGATGGCAGATGTGGAATTGACTCACTTCTGCTTTTACTCTTGGATTCGCTGCCTCCATTGATTGTTTTCTTTTGGGCTCCACATTTGGCAGCGCCTCGTTTGGAATTAAACTTTGTGGTGGAAAGAACCCTGACCACAATGGGGGAGTTCCTTCCTCTCCGTTGAAGTTTAAAACTGATATGTAGGGAAACTCCACTGGCTCCTGTTGCCCCAGTCACAGTGTGTTGAAAGATGTTAAACAATTAGAGCACTGTGATTTTTGTGGTTATGCAAATTACAGTAAAGTTCATGGCAGGAACCATTTTCGCTGTGACATTTTAAGGATAAATATATTGAGACAGAAGAAATGGGTTGGTAGGATACAGCTCGATCCACACAAAATACTGTAAAACATTGGAATGGATACAGTATTGATCCTAAATAAACTCAGTGTGTATGTATTGCCATTGTTATAAACAAACTAGTCTCAAGAATTATATCAACACATGTAACCGAAGGCTGTAAAAGAAATTGCACCTAATTGTTTGATGAAAGCTAGAAAAGGGAGTAATTCTTTGGATGGGACTGCTTGCCACCACATGCACCGCCTGAATCATGAGTAAGACATTAATATAAGAGAGCAGCACAGCTTTTAGTTTTCATGAGCTGAGTGAAAGTGGAACTGGTGAGAATTTGACTGATTAGTATATTTAAATGTTTATGTAGTTTGTAGAAACCCACTGGGGACCACTTGTCTGTGGAATATCGAAACTGGTTTAAATTATTCTCTGAGATGGAAAACAAAGCTTTCAAGCTGTGAGCAGAGAGGAGGCGGACAAAACTGCAATCCACATTTGAGGAAGTTGCTGTCATGTGAAAAGCTTTCAAAGGTCTCTATGCAGTCCTGTAAGAAACTCAAGTGCTCCACGTGATTCACCATCTTGTAGAATCACCTTTAGAAGATTTTCGGTATTACTTTATCAAGCTCTCTCTCACTGAAGTGGCCTATGCCTAACTCTCTTAAGGTGCTAACACAGCATTTCAGCAAGGTTGAGGTCTGGTTTTTGACTGGATCATTGAAACACCTTGATCCTTTTATTTTCAGCCATTCTTTGATGCTGTGTTTGGGATCATTGTCCTGCTACATGACCTAGTTTGGGCCATGCTTTAACTGTCACACAGATGCTCTCACGTGACTCTAGAGTACTTTGGTATACAGAGGTGTTTGTGGTTGGAAACGAGCCCAAATCATCATGCCTCCACCACTGTGCTTGACAGTTGGTACGAACTGTGTGTGCTGACATGTTTGGTTTAAACCAGACATGGTGCCGTGCATTATGGCCAGGCATATCTACTTTGGTCTCGTCAGTCCAGGACATTGCTCCAAAAGTCTTGCGGTTTGTTCAGGTGCAACTTTGCAAACTTAAGCTGTGTTGTTCTTTTTTAGAGAGAAGGTCTCTCTAATCTCCGTAATTATTCGGTCTGTTTCTAATTGTACTGTCATGAACTTAACATTTAACATGCTAACTGAGGTCTGTGGAGGCTGTAGCTCTTGGGTTAGCACTGTACGGTCTGACTTTGGGATGAATTTACTGGGACTCCTGGGAAGATTGTGGTATTGTGTTAACACACAACTGAATGCTCCACACTTGCTAATGACCAGTCAATTAAGTGCATTTGATTAGCAGCACTTGGCCGCTAGGTTAGTTTTTCACAGGAATTCACAGATTCTTGTGAAAACTTTCTTTTGCACTGACTGTAATTGTCTAAAGCTCCTCTCCTGGCTTTTGACCTGGGCATGACCTAAAGGGAATTTATCTTTTTGCATGTTTGTACTAAGCTTCCTGAGTTAGCTGTTGACCTCAGCTAATTATGACATCAACAGTTGTCTAATCTGTGGTACCCTTTCACCATGCAAATAAAACCAAAGCTCACTTCTTTGCCTATCTTGAACACAGGACATCCAGAACAAGTTCGTTTCCTGATCATGGTCAACTTTGAGGTCAAACTGGGCCTCCGTGTACTACGATGATGATGTTACAGGAAAGATTTGGCCTTTTACAGAATTTGCATGCAAATGTTTTCATACAGGAGACCTCTATAGTAGCTGAGGATTTGAAAACATGTTTATCTTCAGGTTAACTGTGACTGAGCATCGTCGACTGTGTTGCTATTCAGACAATGGGAGCTGCTCCCCACACTGTGACTGTTTGAATAAAGAAGACTGCTACCATAGCCATATTTCCTCACATCTGGAGACTATATTGTCAACCTAAACTCTTATGGATGGAGCAGATCCAGCAGAATGTTTGTGCTTAAACGATGATTATATATTTACTGTAATAGCTTAAAGTAAATCATGTTTTTAGGTTTATGCATGGAATTTCTCCTTATATTCGGGTAGTGATAGTAAAGTGACAGAAAGTGAATTAGCCATACCTGTGAACCCGTTCCAGAATGGTCCACCTGTGTAAGTGCCTGGACCAAAATGAGGTTAGACGGTGACGTGCATGTTACGTAAACTGGCAGAGTCCACTGGTGGCCTTTCCATACATGGTAAAATGAGCATCTGGCTGTATTTTATCAACAGTAACAGCAGGAAGATAAATCAGAAAGATAAATTTAGTTTTTTTTTTTCTTTTTAAGAGGAGAAACATCTGCTCTAATCAAGAAAGACTAACAACTTTTTTTTTTTCACTTGTTGTTGGGACTGTGCTAAATCACGCAACTGAGTAATAAATTATTAGGTTCATTCGATCTAAGTCACATATTTGTGTGTGTGTGTGTGTGTGTGTGTGGGGAGAAAGACTGCATGAAACTCTGCAGAATGGCTATCGAATTTAATAATCCCTATAAAAACGATTTAGTGAACTGTGAGAAATGTATTAAAGTTAATAATAGAACAGTTAAAGAATTTTTTCATTCGTCCTGTCACAGTTTTCTGTTCAGTAAAATCGCCCATAGATTTAATCAATACCCAATGTAGAGTCAGATTCGGGCCAATATCAAATCCAAAATATTGTATTTCTTGAGCTGCCCACAAAGCGATGGGGATTGCCATGGTGTTACAGCACTTCCGTGCCACCTCTTACATCTCCTCTGAGATAGCGACTCGAATCTTTTGCCCTTTGTGATTTGCATTGCAACTATTTACTGTATAGTCCATTTTATGCAACATTTTAAACAATGATCATATTTTATATCAAATATTATCGTGCATGAGCTTCAGGCTGCTTATATAACAGCTTCAAACTAGGCAGTCGAAAAGTGATCATTTCGCCATCTGAGTGTGATGACTGTTTCCTAAATATTTCCACAGATTTCTCAAGTTTCTGCATTTACAAACAAAATACCTGTTGCAATTGTGTCAGTGACCACTGACAGCACTGACTCTAGCAAATCTAGAGTTTAGTTTAAAGGCGAGATTATACTTTCCGTGTCTGCTAGTATCCACTTTGGTCCTCGGGGCAAAAAAATTGCCTGTTTCAGATGTGCTGGCCTGTTGTGGGACTGCGTGGACTCGTCCGGAGAGAATATATATTCCAATGCACCAACTGAGCATGCGCCCCCAGGCGGTGGACTTGAAGGAGACTTCAAGGAAGTGTAAAAGGAATGACTACTCAGCCATTGAGTCTCCAGCCATTTGTGTCCAAAGTGGACTATAATCAAGGCGTAAGGATTTCTTAAGTGGCCGATTAGATTTGACCAAATGATGATCCTTTTTTTACGCGTGTCAAACAAATCACTGGGCTTTTTCAAATTAGCTACAAACTACAAAGAAAGGAGTCAGTTTAAAGCTAAACATAAAGGATTTTAGGAAGACAACAAACAGGAACAGCCACGTTTTTTTTCCCCCCTTTCTCCTGGACACTTGGAATATTTTAGTTTTTTTATAAGCTGTTACCGTTTGCCACAAACCCTTGATAAGAGTTTGCTGGGGTCGAAGTGTCAGTTTACGAGATCTATGCTTTTAATGTTTTTTCTGGAATGTACATATCTCCTTATTAAACACTTACTAAAGGCTGTTTCACCAATATTTAGTGTTCCTAGTAAGTTAGTCCCTGAAGACATTTAAAAATTATTTGTATGTATCGTTTATTTCACGTTTTGTTTTTTGTTTTTTTGTTTTTTCAGCCCTCTTGTTGGGCCATACCACACGGAGGTTGTGCTTTATTGAGCTGGAAATGCACCGTGCTTTTAAACATAGACACGCGTGCCGTGGGCTTGGGCAATTTTAATACATGCCAAAAAACTGTTAAATAAATAAATAAACATGCGTTGATTCTGGACTGTATCCCCCCTCGTGTCGTGCCAGCGGATGTTCAAATTAGCATGTTCGCATTCAGGCCTGGGTTCTATTATCCTCTCCAATGGGGTTCTTTATAGTTATCAGGGGGGCCATATTTGAAAGCACGGCTTGTTTTATTACGAGAGTGCAGCCTCGTGGAATGCGAGGAATTCTGTCATTTATTTTCATCTGCGGTTGAAAATTAGAACCTGGAGGACTCGAAGCATGTGATTTCAATTAGAGGAGCTGTAAAAACCTGAAGACGTAACGGTCAGGCAGACTGGTGTTCTACCAGCACAAGCCATGCTATATCTGCACATGCTTTTCCGTGGCAATAGTGTAAACAACATCAGGCTTCTCTTTGTTTTTAGCCTGTAAATGGAAAACATCAATGCTTTCTAAGTTAATGACGCAAATTATTTTTGTCACTTAACTCTCTGACTTGGTATCAGTGGTACACAGCTTTCCTTGCTACGCATGCACAGTGTTTTTAAAGAACTTCGTAGGTGGGTCCTAGGGTTTTTGCCAATGAACTTCAGGGCCAATGATGACCAGAGTGATAGCCTGTACAACTTGCCAGTCAAGGCAATAGTTTGTATTTCACACCTTTGCAGTCTTTTTGAATGAATGCATGTCGGAATTTGATACATTCAGCATTTCAAAATGAGAAAAAGCAGACCGAGGGAGTTTCTGTCTGTTTGATTTTTAAAAAATGAATGCTTAATGTAAATGAGTTCATGCAGAGGCTAGCTATTTCCTGCCCTGCTCTGTCGTATTCTGGTTAGGGCTGCCACGATTAGTCGACTAGTCACGATTACGTCGACTATTAAAATCGTCGACGACTAATTTAATAGTCGACTCGTCGTTTGAAGCTTTGTAAGATCCCAAAAGACGCAGGAATAAGTAGTAGGATTTAAGAGTGTAATAACGGACTGAAACAGAAGATGGCAGCACTGCATGTACAAGGATGCCAGCTGCCGTTAAACCCCGAAGAAGAAGCAGTGTCCCACAATTCATAGCGCGGCCCAGAACAGTTTCCACCAATGGCGGCAGCTAGTTAGTTTTAATATTACTCTTATTATTCTTTCTGGGTCACAAAATAAACGTTTAACATATTTTCAGGCGAGAATGTAGCTGTGTAAACCTCAAATATCTGCTTAGTTTATCAGGACACCACATATTTTCAAAAGCGCTCCCACGTTTTCGGAGACGTCTGTTACCCACTAGCTCGATACCTAGCAGGGGGCAAGGCTCACTAGAGCCCGTGAGAGCACCGGACTCCCGGCAAATCGTTTTCAAACCCACCGCCGTCTTTCGCTACTCAGGTTAAATATATATAAGTCACTTAGATAACTTAAAAATGTTATTGTTTGTCTTTTTTCAGTATTTTATTTGTTCCTGAGTAAATCGGTTTGGCTGAGATTAAAGTTATAGTTTTTACACAGCTGAATAAACGTCAAGCAGACAGCTGATTATCAGAAGTGTGAGATGCTCGAGAATTTACTCCGGTGTCCCGTTATATTTTAGATAGCAAGGAGCAGACGGCTAACTCAAACGTTTAATAAACTCAGCAGACAGCTGAGTTTATTAAACTCAGCTGTCTGCAAATGTCATTAACATTTAATAAACTATCATCTTGTCTTTATTTTTAGTTAGCACCTTAAACACTTAAAGTTGTAAGCTAATGATAGTTATATAAGAGCAGATGGATGCTGGTGCAATAAGCTGTACGTTTTACGTCCAATGGATGATGATCTGATTAGTCGACTAATCGCAAAAATAATCGGTGACTAGTCGACTATCAAAATAATCGTTTGTGGCAGCCCTAATTCTGGTATTAATCTGAGAGCGTGTGAGGGGAGAGCGTGTTGCAGAGCACATGAGACGCAGACTAAATTGTTGATCGCTGTATGTGAATGAGGCTCTTCAGCTCGCAGAGCACGTTTTACTTTCTCTTTATGCATTAAGTAGGAAATAAACATGTCTGTGGCTGTCTCTCTCTCGCTCTCATGCAACAGCAGCTGGTAGATAGACAGCAGGAAGTTACCTGAGTGTGAGGTTAAATCCATTCCCTAAGTGGTTCCAGTCAACTCAAACAGTACCATTGACTTAGGCAGTCTCACTGTCTTCTGCCTCCTTTTGTACATAGCTTGTGTGATGTTAGATTAAGGCTTACACCCCCCCCCGCAGCCCCCACCCCATACCGTCTGTGTTGCAGGTCTCCTTCAACTTGTTGTGGCTGAAGATAATTTTCAACTCTCCCTGCATGTTTCTGAATTAATCTAAACATCTCAAGTGCCTAAAACCTTTGCGCAATACTCTGCATACAATTCCGAATCCAGGCCATCAGTCCCATTAAGGCCAAAGTGCTTCAGCATGATTAATTAGTTGCTGTCCTTTGCAGCGGTCTACATTTCATGGCGTTGCTGACAGCAGGCTTGAGGCGCTTGGTGCATGAATGCTGCAGCTGTAGGATCTCATGTCATTCTGATAATGTATTGCAGTTGGTTTTTTTTTTCCTGTTTGTTCAAGCAATTCTGCTTCCCTTGGCATATGACCTATTGCCAAACTGTGACACAGGGGCTTCATAAGCAGTCTGTTGAATAGCTTGCTGAGTCACAGCATTTGACTGTGTTGCTTTAGGACTGCTGAAGTGCACCGAGTCGGTCTTGTTTTTTTTGTTTTTGTTTTTTTTTGGGGGGGGGGGGGGGGGACTGGAAAACCTTGATAAGAAATGGAAATTGTTGCACATCAAAATGTATTTGTATAGTGATGCAAACGGACTCTGATGGGACCAACATTATTTAAAAAAAATAAATAAATAAAACAATTTTAAAAAACGAACATCACATTGTATTCAGAAAGACTTAAAATAAGTGATAAAGACCCTAAACTCATCAGTGGGCTCACAGACATAATTTCTCATCTCCAGAAGCTTTGCCCATCTTTCACTTACAGTCTCTGATATCTGACTTTTGAACTCCAAATGGTGGCCGATTGGTTAATCTGTGCCGAGTATGCAGGAAAGTTACAGATTCTGGTCGTGCAACAAGGTCAGTTGACACTCGGCACGCCATAAAACTGTCAGGATTCAAGGCTAGTATGCTATAGCTGACGGACAGCAGCTGGTGCGTCGAAACGTTCCAAGTGGAGCTTGTCCCAGGAGAGCAAGTATGGAGACATAAATAGATCTCTGACAGTAATTGTCTCTGAAAGGGCGTGAGTGCATTTCACGAGGCGTATGCATAGTGTTACACCCATATTTGATAGGCTGTCGTAAGCTGCTAGCCTAGCTGCAGCACAGGTACACATACAAACGCAGACTTTTGAAGAACCTCCCTGTTTATTCCTATGCTGAGCTTGACAGGTGCCGCTTATGGTTTGGCGCTCTTCCTAACAGCACTGAAAGAATGTACTTACCATACGATGCTGTGCAGTGTCCTCACACATCCTAAGATGGAATATTGTCAAATCCATCCAGAAATGTCCTTGTGTGGCTTCTTGAGGGTTTTTTTTTCTTTTTTACTGTCTGAAATTAAAGTTGCAGGTTATAAATTATGTTTAAAAGGCACATTGCTTGGTTTTGATTTCCCTAACCATTGTAACTGTTTCATATGATTCTAGTGCTAGCCAATACTTACATCATGCTTTTGATTGTGGCATGTGGAATTTTTTTTTGTTTTTAAATTTTTCCATGTAGTAAATTCAAAAATATTTTCGAAGTGTGTTTTAATTATCGAGATTCTACAAAAAATGTTCAGTGCCATATGTGACAGCAAAAACAACATTTTTTATTGATTGCATAAACAAAAAAAAACCTCTGTAGGGCTATTTATACAGTTTAGTTAAAAGGATTCCAAAAAACGAGACACATGTATTCAATTTCTGTCTGTTTCTTTCGTACTCTCCTGATAAAAGGCAATTTTTTCTTGGCCGATGAATAGAAAGGGTGTCCTAACTGTCAGAGAGTGACTAAGAGTTTAAAATAACGTGAAGATGAAGTCATGGGGTCAGGCAATACATTGTGACAAAGTGCATGTTGTGAAACAGTTTTTGGCATGTTAAAAAGGGGGAATTTTTCCCTAATTAGATAAAAGCTGCTTTTTTTTTATTAGCCTTCAACATTGCTAAACAAGAATGCTGCAGTCATATATCAAGTCCTAAATACATATTGTTTTTGCATAAGTGAATTATTGCATCTAATTTTGGTTTTGGGGTTTTGCAAGACCCGGCCATATGGGGTCCTGGGGGAAATCGGTGAGGGAGTTATTTCAGCGGTAAAGCTTTAGATGGTCAACCTCACTAATGGGAGGTTCACTACAACTGCTATAGATCGGTATCCAGCTCTCTGTCACCACTATGTACTCTAAGTGTGGATGACATTGAATTGTACATTACATTGTACTGCATATGTATATATGCTTTCCTGCCAACATCAACAATTTCTTTAGGGAAATAACAAAAGTGAATGGCAGGGTTTATTTCAGAGGCAACATGTTTCAGATCATTCAGTAATTTCATGTATTCACTTCACAGTAATATGCATTTAAGATTAATTATGGCCTTTAGCGTGGAGCAGTGGGTTTTTATAATATGAATTTAAGTGGAGACTGTCCTCACTGTACATCTTCAGTGGCAAAATTACCACCTAGGGTTTGGATGCTTTTAGTCTCCATAAAAGCGTGTAGAAGTTTACTGATAAATACCTTAAAATATTCTCACACACACCATAAGCTTAGTGTTGTCTTAGTATTTGCTTGTCCATACGCTATCACCGAAACAGGCCTTCTGAGTCCTGTGATTTGCTTTGTGTTAATGTTTTAATTTTCATGTCTCTCTCACACACGCATTCCTCCTTAAACATCTTGCCTTACTCAGTCTCACCAGGACTTTTTTCATTATTCTATCCACAACGAGTTTTTCACCAACTTTGCAAGAATGCATTTCAGAGTTATTGAATTGGTTTTGGTTATAATACTGCAGCGATGCTGGAAGATCATTCACAAAAAGATAGGTGGTATTCATCAACCATGATTCGATTCTTTTAGCACACCGTCTCACACCGACTCAATTTATTTGAAGCGTATCTTCAGTTAAAGCAGATAAATTGAAGGAACCGAGGAGATGATTTTTTTTCCATGTGGTTAAATATGTTTATTTAATAAGGCAGGTTTTTTTTTTTTTTTTTTTTTTTTTTTTTTTTTTCTTAACTGGTATCCAGAAATAAACTAAAAGAATTTACTGGTACTGTTATGATTTTACAGAAAACATAGCCACATTTGCTGACTTGTCTCAAAAAGAAAAAAAGAAAAAAGGAAATACTGAAAAACAGACAACAGTTCCAGTTCCTGAAGGGGTTGATTTGATCAAACTCAGTAGTTCATGTTTTGTTTGGCATGAATTGCTCCCCAGTTCTCTGATACATTTATCCTCATCCTTTCAACCTATTTGACTTTCACGCATAATATGTTAAATTTCTTTTTTTTTCAGTTCCCTTTTACAGGTAAAAATGGGAGAAAAAAAATTCTTGTTATTAATTCTCAGCACTTTCTCACTTCCTGATTGTTGTGAAAACACTCTTAAATGACTTTTCTTAGAAATCATCAGATGATTTGTTTTTTTTTTTCCAGATAAAGGAGAAACTAAGTAATGACCCGTTTACACGTTACATCCTTTCATGCTGACTTTCATTTGTTATATGTTGATAAAGAGAAATCTTTAAATTGAGGTATTGTTATATTACATATCAACATGTTGCTGAATTGGTTGACTTATATACATAAATACATATACATTAATGACTTTTTTCTGTTCAAGTAAACTATTCCAGCCATGCTACATTAGTAGGTTATTTATCTGTCACTGATTGTATATCAGTAACACAGATTACAGCACTGTCTGACACTGAAACGGGTAACACTTCTCCAGATGAAATAAAAGGTTTGTCGTAATTTTCTATTGCATTTTAGTTGTATGTGAGCATGTGTGTGTGCAGGTATGTGTGTGTATTGTTTCTGGATTTCTTTCATAAATATGTGTTACTTTTGTTGTAAGAAAGTTCTCTTTGGAAAAAAATGTTGGCGTTGTTGATCCACTTTTGTGTTGACATTAAAGCACGGGTGTGCCTTCTTGATGCCGTACAGTGCTTTACACATCCAGTCATCCACCCATTCACACACTGGTGATGGCAAGCTACATTGTAGCCACAGCCACCCTGGGGCGCACTGACAGAGGCGAGGCTGCCGGACACTGGCGCCACCGGGTCCTCTGACCACCATCAGTAGGCAGTGGGTGAAGTGTCTTGCCCAAGGACACAACGACCGAGACTGGGCTCGAACCGGCAACCTTCCAATTACAAGGCAAACTCCCAACTCTTGAGCCACGATCGCCCAACAGCCACGACCGCCCAACCTATATTAAACTAAACCTTGCCCTGTTTAATCTATATTAATGCACTAAAAGTGTTATGTAATGACTGACCAGTCTTTGTCTTTGCTTTTACCTGCAGGTTCAGGAGAGGGATGTGGAAAGATAATTCAGCGATTTCCCAAAAAGGACTGGGAGGGAACAGCTTTTCCTCAGGGGGTGGAAATGGCAAGTCATGATACCTGCTTCTGCACTCACAACAACTCAAAATGGGCTCAAGGGTTCTAAAAGTGTTGATCACTTAGTGCCAGTTTACACTCACCTGCTTTTTAGCCTTAATTCTTTGTAGCATAGATGCAACAAGGGGGTGGAAACATGGCTCAGAAATTCTATCATCATTGATACAAGGCAGGATGGATTCATGTTTTCATGTTGTTTACACCAAATGCTAACCCTACCGTCTTAATGTCACAGCAGAAATATCGACTCACCAAACCAGACAAGATTTTCCCATTTTTTAAAAAAATTGTCGTATTGTGCTGAGCCCTTTGAAATCGTAGCCTCAGTTCCCTGTTCTTCCGCTACTACAAGCCGTCTGGTTCATTGTGGTTTGATGTGTTGTACATTCAGAGATTCTCTTCTGCATACTTTGGTTGTAGCAAGTGTTTGAGTTACTGTTGCCATGCTGTCAGCATAAAAGTAGTCTGGCGATTCTCCTTTGACCTCTCGCAACAAAAAGGCATTTTCACCGCAGTATTTTAGATAAACTGAGCTTTTATGAGTAATGAGGGGGAAAAAAATCTAGAAATTTGACCCTTCCTTTGGCCTCTTTTACCACTACCTCCACAGCACGTCTCATTAAGAGAACTGTGATATTTCACCTTTAGTGTACACTTGTTTTTCTTTGTTTTGTTTGATAGAGTTAATTCTGATTGACTGGTATCTAAATATTTCCATCGTCATTGTGACTAACGATTGTGCCGTGCAGTGCTGACCCCACTTCGTGTTTAACGGTGGACCTTGTTGAATAACACTACATGCTTCCTGATTCAATGTTAGGAAATGTCTTTTGTGGAAAGCGCTGCATCATAAGAATCATTTGTCACAGGGAAAAAAAGAAATCTGAAGTATTTTCAGCGTCAGATGACAGATGACATCCCAGGGAATTTTCTCTTGCCCTTTGGAGCTTGTGTATCAGATATTGGCATTTCCTGTTTCAGCTAAATTGTTTACTCCAGTTTGTTTAAACCCTTTTCACAGTCACTAATTGGGTAACCCCTTTCGTCTCCTTTTCACATTTTGCCCACCCTGCTATCTGGTCTCCATTTCTGATTCTCTCTCCAGCTTCCTGTTAAGTCATGTTAAGGGAATAGATACTAGCTTGTTCCCTCCTTTTTTCTTTTGCAGGGTGACTAAGGGGTCTGTGACTGGGGGTCTGTTTTCCTTATATGGACAATAAAATGGATGAACAAATATTTGCTTCTCAGCACTGGGAAAACTGTCAATCTCTGGGGTAACATTAGCAGTTAACAGTATCTTACTGCACAGGACATGAGCGCCTGCGTTATATCTGTTTTGTTCATTTATATTAGTTACTGCAGATAAGCTTTTAATGACTAAGCTAAATGGTTCAGGCAGCCAGCAGAGAGGGAAAACAGCAAAAGGACTTTGCATCCAAACGCAGTACTTGCACATGATGCTGTCCTGCTCATCTGTACATTGTTTCATTTTTTTTTTCTCACTTCACCGAGGCACCGCCTGCTCTCCTCAATGCTTGACTTGAATGTAACAACCAAACGGTTGCACAGCTTTGTTGCCAGATTTCTTCTTTTTTTGCAAAACAATATTACGTTTTAGCTCATGTATAATATTGTTGATCCATGTGTTTTAAAACAATAACAATAATAAAAAGAAGTAGGTTTTATAGAAAGTATAGAACTGAAAATACTAAAACTGTTAATCCTAACTACCAGCCTGTTTGGGGTACTTTGAGAATAAAGCTATGCCACCCACTTTGAGACTTCTTTGTTTTTGGGCATCAGTCAAATGAAAAGTAGCCTCCTTTGATAATCAATAAAATATATAGCCTCAAAACTTTAAATAATAGTGAAACTTTCAAAAATTGACCAGTTTCAGTTTAATTTTGACTAAAGGTCAGCTGCAGGTCAAGCGGTTTTTGTTTTTTTGTTTTTTTTTAGTCAAAGTCACACTGAGCCACAGGTTCGAGACCCCTGCCTTATAAGGGAAAGATCACTGTAAATCAGTACTTTATGTTATCTTGTCATGAAAGTGATCATTGCCAGGATGAACACATCAATGGGGCCAGAGAGGTCGCTGCATGGTTTTACAATATTTGACTCATTCTGTGATCACATGCAAAACTCAGGTTTTATCATTTTATTGCATTTTGGTAGGGTGTAAAGTTTGGAGCACACATGCTCTTCATCAGACCAACTTCTTCCTGATTGTCCTCTGATGGAGAGCAGGTGGATGCCAAACGTTACACCTTACCAAATGCAATAAATATATAAAACTGCTCTGCTCTTGTCAGTGTGTTTCATACATATTTCAGCCCGTCACCTGCCTCGCTTTTTGGCGTGGATCCACATGTATTTTTCCTATCTTGTGACTCATGCTGCGGCCTTTTGCTGCCACCAGATCTCAGCCCTCTTGAACACTTATGGAAGATTTTAGACCACATCTGTTAGGCAGCTTTCTCCACCCCATCGCCATCATCAAAACAACAAATAAAGTGAATATTTCGTGGAAGAATGGTATTCAGCCATCCAGAAGTGTTTCAGGGAGATACTCTGTGCCAAGATGCATTAAAACTGCTGTCAGGGTTGGTCACTCGACACCTTGCTAAGACACTCTGTTGTTTTTTGTTTTGTTTTTTCCTTTAAATTGTGACCCTTCTGTAACTTCACCGCATACAAGTTGCATAATGTGGTTCAGATATCTACGCCAAGATAAACTTAGTTTATGCAAACATTTGGCATTCCACAAAAAGTCATGTTTAGATGAGGTAAGTTTTTCACTATGATAGAGTCGTTTGTGGAGTGGAGTTTATAATTTATTCTTTTCATATAATATTTGAAGATTTAAAAGTTTAACATTATAGTTCTGTTTCCGTCTTTTAGATGATTTACGAAAAAAGGTTTGTTTATCTTTTAATCATTGATTAAACGATGGCTGTAAGGTATTATGGCTGCAGCTGAAATCTTTAGGATCTCTGTCACGGTCAAAGAGACGCTATTATTCCGACTTTTGTTTACGCAGCGGTATTTATAAGGCAGATGAGGACAAGTGAGGCTGTTATTCCGCCACAAACGGACATATTGTGAGTGGGCGGTTTGAATGGCATGCAGGCGTCTTCCTGTGTAACTAACTGTCTGCTGGTGGCCGACAGGAATGTCTCATTGGGAGTCATTATTTAGATACGAGCAACCGTGTGTCATGCAGCAAAGCACAATGCTCCTCAAAGCCGACAAACTGCATCGGTGACTGGCGTAGTTCAAGAAATGAAATGAAGAGAATGTGTCTAGACTGGCGAGTTGTTTTTTTTTTCCTGAGTTCAAACCCTAGTTTACTCTAAGTGTGTCTGAGAAAAAGAAACCAAGGTGGCTCTGTTTTCTCTGCATCATCCCTTAAGTATCCTGTCAAAGATTCATCGAGTTTAAATATAGCAACACTGAAACACGTTTAGCTGAATCTATTAGTTTAGCGGTTCCAGATGTCATTGAGGACCCTCATAGCATTCTTTTTGGCCTTGTGTGGGTGTGTGAATTTTTATCTTTCCGGAGTGATCCCCACCAATGCTTCTTCATTATGTGTCAGCCTGGACTCAAATTAAGACATACTGCAATCCCCAGTTTGCAAAGAAAGCATAGGGATGATGTTTCTCACTAAAGGCACTGAAAAAAGGAAGGGTTTTTTATTTTTTGCAAAAATCACATTTTGTACTTCGAAGATATGACAGTATTTGCGAGTGTAGTTTGGACTGTTGAATAACATGTTGAATAGGATTCATATGTTCAAGTCTTTCAAATCTTCTTGATTAGAAACAAACAAAAAAAGCACCCAGAGGGGTAAGCAAGGACAGGAAAGAGGGGGTTGTTCCAGAAATTAACTTTCCTACTATGTTGTGTGTGACAAACTTTGGTCAGGGGCCAAATGACTGAAATTCCAACTTTGAAGCTTTAATGAAGATACACCATAGTGTTTAACAGACCCACTCAGCAATTTGCATTTTGGCCCTGTTTTGAGCTGGTATGTAAACCATTATTATTTGCAGATTTTCTCCACTCCATGAAAAAGAAAATTGCTTTTTACAAACACTAAGGAGCACATCAGTGGATGAAGCTGAGCACGAAAAGCATTCTGCGGTCACAACAGGCCCCCAGCAGACTAAATAACCACAGATGAGGAATGCACCAAGAAAAAGCGTTTACAACTTGCGCTCGGAAAAATGTGTTTCTAATCTTTGCAGGCAAGTGATGATGATAGGAACCAGCCCAAGAACTCATCTGGTATGGATGAGCCAGCTCTGTAGATGGAGGTCAGTGCACCTAGTACATTTCCATCACCTCGCTTTTCAGAATTGGGGCACATCCTCATGCTATACTGTAAATTAGCTAACTTTGAAGGTAGTGCAACTTTAGGACCCCCTAGGAGTTTTCGCAATCAAAAAAAATGTTTTAATTATGTATTTTACCAAATTTCAGCAATGATAATTGCTATCTGGGTCATTAGCAAATAAACAGAAGTAAGTAACAATTTTTCCTTATAGGGTGATTAAAATTTTTTTTTCCCCCAATACTGTTGGTAGAAACAAATTTATGTTTGGTTTTCGTTAACTTTTTCTGTGAAGGTCCTCACTGAGTCGTCATGTGACAGAAGCTAGCTAAGCAGAATTTTGTAAATATGACTGACACAGCGATGCAAAGGTTAACCTGAATCCAATGATTATGCAGAAGGCTAAATGTGGCTCCCCATGTGATTATTGATTTTTCACTTATTCTGTTCAAAATGAATGTGGTGAGCTGTAAGAAGTCTGAGGCTGCTTATTTTCATATTTCTAGAGTAATTTACTTGCACGCAGCTAGCCCATCAACATATTCAGTTATCCAATTGGTCTTCTTGTGGCTTTAGACATGCATTTACAGACGCTGGCTTATTTAAGCCAAATAGGGAAAAGACCTATTCATTGGCAATTAAAAAAAAAAAAAAAAAAAAAAAAAAGCCTGGTCCTACAGTAATAGGTAGGGAAATGTGTTACCAATTAACTTTATGTTTAATAGTTGCAGCCCTTGCTGGTCAGTGCCAGAAATACTTAGTTTAACTAAATATTTATTCGTTCATAAACTAAAGTAGTTACCGGTCATATTCAAGATGTTAAAGCATTACCCAGCACTAGTCCTGGTGGGCAGCAGCACTGTCAGAGTATTACTTTGCCGAAAATTAAGACCGTCTGGTATTATTTTTGAACTACTGAGTTTGCTTGTCTAATTGCAAGAACCCTTTAAATCTCAGTGCATGTTAAGGGCCATAAGCTGCTCACAGTTGTTGACACCATATTGGTATCAAATTAAGTTTTTTTTATTCTTCCTCTGTTGTTCCCTCTCAAAAAACCTTCTGCTTCCGACACACTCTCTCCTTTCTTGTTTTATGGGCTCTATTAATAGTACTTGTAAAGTCTACAGTGTCAGACAACCACATGGACTTAAAGCTGTTTGATCTGATCTATCTATTTGTGAACAAGACACACAAAAGCTTGTCCAAGCTTGCTTTTGCTGGTTAAAGTGCAAAGTGCTGGTTAAAGTTGTAATTTATGCCTACAAATTTCACCTTAAAAACCTTCATGTCTTCTACCTGCGCCAGTTTATGAGGAAAAGGTTTCTCTCTGTTGTTGTTTGTTGTACAAATGGCACATAAAAGAAATCAAGTCTGTTAAAACTGATTATAATGAACCCACTCAGACAGCCTTTATTTCTCTTTTCAACAGGTACGAATACAGGCTGCTCACTGTGATTGAAATATCAATCATGAGTTATTAATTATGCACATGTTTAAAAAAAATTATTATGTCATTACTGGCTGCAAAAAAAAAAAATCTGTTGCTAAGTAAGATGATGTTCATGGCAAGAAAAAAAATCAAGATTCAAATGATTAAAAAGATCTTGATATAAGGTGACAGACATAAAAAGAGCGAGGGCATGTTATTATTTTGCTTCTAACGACACAGACGTTCTGCTAATTTGTTTCAAAGTTTTCTTGAGCAACAGGTTTCCAGGCTTATGAAGGTCAGTCAAGCATAAAAAAGGCACCTAACTCAATGCATAAACCAGTGTTGTGCCTACACATAACAGGCAGCTTAGCAAAGGACCAGTTCTATCCCTGTTAGTAATAAAGTGTAACAACACATCGTTTATTCCCATGTATTTTGCTCTAGTTAGCGGTGAAAGCAGCACATGCGGACATTGACCAGTCAGCTGAAAGGAAGAAAAATCTGGTCAAAATGTGTACTTGCAAGTTGAAACTCGCACACAAGTGAGGGATCTTGAGCACAAAGTTTTACACGTAGTTTTTTCCTTTGTATCTGTAAACAGACCTAACAAAAAAATTGTAACTTGTGTAACAAGTCCGGCTCGGACAGTCTCAGTCGTTGTGTCCTTGGGCAAGACACTTCACCTACCGCCTACTGGTGATGGCCAGAGGGGCCGATGGCGCGATATGGCAGCCTCGCCTCTGTCAGTCTGCCCCAGGGCAGCTGTGGCTACAACTGTAGCTTGCCTTCACCAGTGTGTGAATGTGAGAGTGAATGAATAGTGGGATTGTAAAGCGCTTTGAGGGGTCCCAAAAAGCGCTATATAAATGCAATCCATTATTATTATTATTATTATTATTATTATTATTATTATTATTATTATTATTATTAAATATTTTTCATGAACACAAATCTTTTTTACACAGATAGAAACTCTCATCTGTGGACGCACAAACATAAAATTTTGAGATATTTTGGTTTACAAGGTTATAAAACTCAGTTCACAGCTACGCAGTCTGATTTACAAGTACAAAATATTTATGATCACAATTTGAGCCCTAATCTTGTCACAACTGATGGATTTGCAGAGTTGCAGCGTAGGTAGAACTGCAGTAAAGTAATGTAAGATTTGGATCCACCATGTGATACCATGAGGAAAGGGTCTGATTAGTAACTGCTTTATTTTTTTTTAGCATAGCAATTATCCCAAACACACGGCAGCTAACATCCAAAGAAGAGCTTTGGATGTCCTTCAAGACACCCAGAGAACTATTCCTGAAGACTACTTTGAAAAATGCCAAAAAAAAAAAGCTTACTTAAAAGAATTCAAGCTGCATCATAGATTAAAAGAAGTCACGGCAAATATTGATTTTCAGGCTCCTTAGAATTGTACAAATGATGTTTTTGTTTTTTTTCTTTCCATTTATGCTCTCGGATGTTTGAATAGATCACTTGCATTTTCCTAGCAGTATATAAAGAAATCAGGGGTGGCTCAAGACCTTTGCACAATCCTGCATGTGCAAATCATTATGTTTTGTGTACACGGCAAAATCCAATCAAACAGAATACAAAATCAAGACCAGTCAAGTAGGAAGGGTCGCTGCCATTAAAAAAACGGACTGAGTGATTACCTCATTTCAATTACGCATTTTTTTAGGCTGATGGGTCTGGTCTTTTACAAAAGGGCAGTTCCACCATCCACAGTGTATGAAAGGTCACGTAGTTTGAGGAGTTCGTATTCTAGCACATGCTATGGCCTCCAAAGTGACCAGATTAGCACCTAATTTAGAATTTTGGAGTACTGCAGCATCAAAACACCAATAACTTTCAGAAGAATCCCTTCAACCGAGTTTCACAGGGGTCACTAAACCTGTTCTTGCAATGAGTGGTGACCCATCACTTTACAGACTTTGTCTTTTTTCTTTTTTCTTTTTTTTTTTTTTTTTTAAATCCTCTCATTTTTGGCTGATCTCTGACTTGAGCACCTGGTATTAGTTTGGTTGAATAAAATTATTTAGAGGCCCATAAATAATCTCTTATATAATACTTTAACTCAAGTGACATTATCATCCCCTGAGAGTTACATACACAACACACTGTGCAATAGAAATGGATAGGTCTTTGTGTTTATGCTCGACTTGGCTTTCCATCTGTTTATGTGTGTTGGGTGAGGTGAAGTATCTTAACAACTATGCCTGAGAGGTCAAACACATTCCTAAGCACCACAAAGTTCAGTGTTGAACATGAGGGTGAGTCTATTACATGTAGCCTGCGGACAATGTTCTGTCAACAGACTCATTCCTGCTGTCTCCTCTGTAATTCCCGGTAGGAAAACAAAGCATCTCCTCAGAAGATGTAGCCTCAAATCAGTGTCCTTTGATCATGTGCTAGGCACAGGGCTCACCACATTGTGCTCAGGTTGGGGCTCTGCATTTTATGCAAAAGGTCAAAGTGAAGTTTTAGTGCTATATAATTCAGTGCTGAAATAATTAGTCAGTTAATGAGAAATGATTGTCGGCAGATGTAACAATTGCTTATTCCTTAAAATAATTTATTAAATAATAAAAATATTTGCGTGTCCCAGCCCTGGTATGTGCTTCAATGTGCATCTTTATTGTTTTTAGGTTTCTGACTGATTGAAATAATTATCGTGACCTCAGGGGGCATTTTTTCTTCCCATTTTCCACAATTAATTTAATCTTGGCTTTAATTGCATTGTACTAATACTTTCCACACCAATAATTTTCTTAAATTGGTAAATGAAAGACACGTACACAAATGGCGCCTACAGTGTCCCAATCAGTCAACCCAGCATGAAAGTGCCTGAAGATGTAGCATTACAATAAATATTCAGACGACATTATGGTCTCACACTAGCCTGAGTCATCTCTGGTATGCATTTTCGTGGTCCTTAAAACTAAAATTAGATGTTTTCTTGATTGACACGAGGGTCGGTCTGTCACGCTGAGGTGAAGTGTTAGTCTTCCTCATCTCTCCACAACTCTACGTCTCTGCTGTTTGCCCAAAGTTGAATTTTCTTATCCCACTGACCCAATATATTGGTCAGTGGTAAACCTAAATTCATTCTTCAGAACAGTCCTTGAAAATTCTGTTGACAGGATATGCAGCATATGCAGCACATCTAGGCTAAAAAGTAGGAATGAATAAATCAAGTAACTATGATATAAATGACTTTGTCAGGCGGTTTCAAATGTTGAGATGTGGAGTTATTGCAGCAAATACAGTTTTAACCTCTTAACCTTTTTTCCCCTTTACAAACCTGTGGTTTGGTTAACATTTGTCCCAACGACACATTACTTTGTTACTTAGTAGTTTTTTGCAGGTTAGTGATACTAATACCATACCTCTGAAAATACTTAATTCCATAGGCATTTTAAGCAGTATATGTACCAAGGATGGTTGTCAAAAAAAGATACTATGTTACTAATTGATACTAAAAAGTCACGGATCGGATTAGATACTCCTTTACTCATTTGTAACAGTATTGAATCCAAAAGCCTGTAGCTAACACTCAGCCCCTCTCCTCACTAGCAGCTGAACACATAAACAGTAGCACAGCAAACTTGGCAAAGCATCTTACAGACCAACACCCCAGTCTTTATGAGGAATTTTATGAAGTCAAGCCCAGTTATCATAAACTTCCCTGTCCAGTACATACTTTAACATTAGCTGTTTAGCTATTTGTAATTAGCTGATAGCCACATAAGGCGTCCGTTAAGTAAGGTAGCATGCACTGTAGCAGCTAATGATGTGGGGGCTGAGGAGCAAAGATTATCAGTTGGTCAGTTCTGATCGTCTGCTGTGTTAAACGCAAGACATAGTGTTATATTAACTGGATACCTCAATTATTTTTGTTGAAGGGTGTTATACTTCTGAAAGTCTAAGATTGAAATCAAGAAAGGTTTACTAGCAACAAAACTAAATCGGTGACAGCCTACCTTAAAAACTCCAACTGACTTTTCCCTTTTTTTTCTCTCTAGCTACACCTGTGATTTCTAAGCATCTTAGAGATCAGTTTGTCTATCCAAGCTGTGGTTTTGCATTGGCTATGCTTCGATACTGAGACAAGGTCTAACCTCCGACACGGAGTTCTAAAAAGTATTACTGCTATTTTATGAACTTTTTTTCTTGTGTTTTTGGAAATTCCTTGTTTCAGTTGTAGGAATTGTAGTGCATATGGTGCTCTCGGAGGCATTGCAATTAGTGTCCTGCATCCAAACAACACTAAATCACATGTGCTCCTACAGTAGGCTAATCCAAGGCTAGCTGATAACAGAGAGACACTAGGATAAATTGGAGAAAGGTTACTGTACTCTGTGTTCTGTTGTTGAAAAGGCTGCATTTTTTCCTGTGGCATATTCAGTAAATGCAAACACACAGAGTACCTGCATCAAATGCAGAGAAGTACATGTATTGTAACAGCATATGATCTTACAACAGAGATTTTGGGATTTTTTTTGTTTCTCTGCTTGTTGTTGTTCAAACATTAAACTTCAGGGCCCATCTTCCTTTAAAGGAATGTGACCTGACTCGACCAGACTCACATGTGTCATGTCTCTTGTCTAGAACTTTAACTTGTTGAACTCCTGCTTTTCCTCCAAATCCCCGCTGTAATGAGGAACAAGGCTTCACTTCCAGAAAAGATGCTCAAGTTATTAGAAAAATGTGAACTGCAAGTGTCATGTGTGGATAGTTTGTCCACTGGGCCAGAGTACAAATGGTGAAATTCTAACTGAAATTTAAAATATGGTTTTAATTAGAGATATTCTCAGGAAGACGAAGTCTTGGACCTGACTGCAGCAAGACCTGGGCTGCGCCCCCCCCCCTTAAGTAAAAATGTTCCTTGAAATCATAGTGAAACTCAAATTTAGTCCACTGCACAAAAAAACAGAAAGTAGTAACTTAAACTGTGTTTAAGTTATTTGTTGTTATAGCAAAAAGACAAAAAACCTGAAAAAAATTTTTTTCTCTGCTGATCCAGTAGAGTTGTTAAGATATCTGCCACCGTTTCTTTTTAGTTGCTGGTAGACTTTTCTCCACTTCAATTTGGGACTTTAAAACGTTTTAGGCTTCTTTTAAACACCCTCCTGGTGAAAGTACTGCTACAACATCACCCAACACACAAACAAACAGAGTCTTTAAGTCTTATGTTTAAGGTTAAAATGTTCACTGTAAGTATTTGTTTTCTTGTCATCTTGCTCTTGTCCTGCAAAGGACTTAAGCAATGAAAATTTAAAAAAGAAAAAACCCTCAATGGAAGTGTTTTTCAACTGGCAGAATCATATAGATGTGCTTTACAATGACTAAACAATAGCAACCACCTTCGTAGATTAAATCTGGAATTTATTTTTGAAGCAAACTCCTCCCGTACTCGTTGTTTTCTTTTGACTGTTATGTGTGGCTGAAATATATAAGAGCAATATTAACCGTATTGCTAGTTCTACTCACCTCATAGAGCTTGGCAATATGGCTAAGAAAAATCTGACCTTGATATAATATGATATGATAAAGAGACTGAATATTTATTTGTAAGACAATAAACCCAATTTTTGTGCATGAATAACAAGAATTTAACAAAAGGAGTACAGCATGATAACAGTGGTATGCTGGGTGAACTTTACTCCCTCTAAGAAGCAGCAGTTTCGACCCTTATGGGATGTAAGTGACTCGTTTACCTGCACTAAGCTGCAGTTGTAGTGCAGCGCATTGAGGTTCAGAGATCTGCCACAAAGTGTTTCAATAGAAACTGTTATTGAGAAGAGTTGCATGCCATTTTTTTCTGCCTCAGAGAGGCGATAAAGGCCCTGATTGTCCAGTGTTATGTTGCATATCCCCTCCACCCATCTAGGAGCCAAGATAAAAGTAAAGACACTTCACAGGAAGGGTAACGTGAGTGCACACACAGCGATTAGAACGAGAGCCCTAGAATGTTTTGTACTGATAAAATATAGTCGATTAAAAACACAAAAACATGATTACTTGTTTAGCATTGTTCAAGAATATTCAATATTCCAACTATGGTAATATAGTATATAAAATAAAAATGATCTATTAAATAGCACCCAATATAGTGATATCTATGTCATATATGTACGTCCAGCTCTACAGGTTAGGCAATATAATAAGCACAAATGAAAGAAGCGTACTCTGCTTTAATGCCTTAAAAATCTCTTTTAATGCATCGAGTGTCTTAAAGTTTAAGATTTTAGCCAAGCATAACTGAAGCTTTTTGTCTCATATCTAACCAGAACACCAAAGCTGTTTTGTTAAACCTCCTAGCATCTGGGCTTAGGTCAAGTTCAGTTCACTTGAGAGAAGACTCACCCTTTCAGCTATGAGGGGTCATTTATCTAACCTCTCTGTTGGTTGGATAAGCAAAACATGACAAAGCTTTACTGCATTGTTCATAATCAGCAGGCCTTGTTAGTCCGATTTAGGCTTATTGCCAAATAACTGACTTATGAAAGAATGAAACCTAATTACATCACCTTATGGATTGGCTCATGTGTGACATGTCGCGCTGCACGTCAGTCTTCTGATGTTTGTAAAACTATGAGAGAGAAACTAAACAGTGCATTCCAAATAGCAGGAAGCCCTTCCAGCTAGCGGGAAAATGGGACCATGTGTACATCAGGAAGATCCACAGATGAGTAATCAATGCTTTATGTGCCAGTGAAGCTAAACACATCAGGAAACAAAGCTGGAGTTGTCAAGCAGGCAGGACTTTCCATGATATGAGCTAACCAGGAAATGGGAATACACAGGATGAAATCGAGCCACAGTACACAGGAGAGCACACATACTTTTAGATAAAATACAGGCAGAGCTTTTTGACTTGTCCACTTAACAGAAATGTTATTTCCTAATCGACTTCAAGTTTGAGAATAACATGGAAAGCCTCCTTCCGAGCAAACAATACATGAAAGTGATGATGGTTAATAACAATCTCACGTGCCACTGGGACCTAAGCAAAAACAATAGCAGTGAAATGGTGCCAGTTTTGGGATACCACGGCTATTCTGAACCACCCACATGCTCGCTCCAAACATTCCCCTACGTGGTTACATGTGAATGAAAGTTGCTAGTAAATATGTGAATGACTACACCAGTGGCTGGTGACATAGCTTATAACTGCAGAGTCCCTTACTTCCCCTCACTTGTGAATTCTACTTACGTGCCTTAAATATTTATCTTTGAAATATCTCTCTAGCACTCTCAGGAGTGCAGGTGTACAGACCCAGCTTCTGAAATCAGTCTCAGCGTTGTGCTTTTCAAACATGATTTTCCAGCAAAATATTCCTATAATAATCTGAACTCCCTGTGCTGAACTTGAACATATTTGAAATTTCAGGTGAAAAAATACTGAAACTAAGGGGAAACGATTAATTCCAGTCACAGAATAATATGTTGCACTAATGAATTCTTTTTTTTCTTGTAGGCTAGGAAGACTTTAGGGCTCTTTGCATAGCTCTGCTGGGTGGTTGATAAACTCTGGTAGTGTCTGTGGGTTTAAGAGCTGCATGTCCTGTAGGGAGCATGGTTGAATGGTCACACCCACAGTTTATACAGCATCTTCACTATAAAACCAAACTTGCGGATGTATTCGCCACATTCAAACGAACGGTTAGCAGCTGATTTTGTTCTGGTATAAAGGAGGATAAATATTACCATTAACCCACAGCCCACCATCTCATATTGTGCCTGCACTTGACTGAATAGTATCATCACTATCCATAAAACCTCATACAGGATATGGACGCTGCATGTTTTGGCAACGCTACAACCCTGCTTTCACGATTCAGCCCCAGAGGTTGCCGGTTGCTTGGGTAGAAAAGATGTTGGTCACCACATCTGAAGTACGTCACAGATATCATCTCTTATTGTTTTTTGAGAACAACACCAGACCTTCTGTAGCAAGTTTATTTCTTTTTTTTAAGGTTTTGTATGAGTTAGACAGTTTGTTTTTTTTCTAGCATAATCTTCTCAATAGGACACCTTGCAGTAACATATTATTTTCTAAAACAATAACCCTTATGTTTTTGTCACAGTTTTTGTTGGCATGTGTGCTCTTGTGTTACTCACAGGGAAGTTAATTAGATACCTCTGTGTTACACATGCACACTTAAACACACTGACATGTACTTCGCAGTTTTGCATTTACTCCACGCACTGCATTAGTGTATAGTTAGGAGAGGAACAAAACATGTTGTGGTTGGAGGACAGCAGAAGTGAGAGCAGAACCTATGGTGAGTACTGATATTTAGCCAGGGCCCCTACAAGGCAGTGGAGGAAGCACCTGTTACAAAGCTATTATCTTTCTGAGCTGGACGGCCATTGTACTGATCGACAACATCAGGATAAAGCTGTTTACCCTGCTCTTTCATGCATCGCTCCATGTGCTCAGAAATGTGTTTTGATGTTTCGTGTTTACTTTTTACAGATAACCGTAACAACCATGTTTACCTACTCTTGGGTTAAAAAAAGGGGCCTGTAGTAATTTGGTGCTTTGAAACCTTAAAAATAAGGCCCATTACAATTATTCAGTCCATCTGTTTTTATATGCATATACAGGCTCACGTGTCTCTACACGGCACCAGCAAAATAAAAAATTCAGGAGAGGAAATCACAACGGCGAACAGAAATATCCTCCTCCTGATTAATGTAGCCCTCCCCCACATGCTCATTATGCACATAGAGACAATGATTACAATTAATATTTTTGTGATATTAGTGGTGATTTATTTAATGCCTTAATGGGACATCAAACTAAATTTTTACCTTGATTTGCATAGTGTTTGCAGTCACACTGACAGCAAAATCCTTGAAATCATCCACCCCCTAATTTTTAGCTTTTGTTTCCCACTTCCTAATTTTAGTCTCCTTGGTGTTCCTGTCATAAAGGATGCTGTGGTAGACAAAGCTAACCCACCGCACATCTGACCTGTGGACACGGGAGGTGTTCAGGATGATTTTTATATGCAGTACTGCAAAATTAGGATAGATCCTGGACTGTCTCAGTTGTGAAGATGAAGTGCTCCAAGGTCAGATGCACATCTGCAGGCAGTCTAGATTTGAATGCCAGATGTGAGTGTGAACCAGATCCCGGGGAGGTATCGGGGTTCTTGGTAGAGTAAATATAATCAGAGTCCCGCTATCTGTTATGAGAGGCGCCAGCAGATTTCAAAACGTACAATAAAGCCGTATTTATAAGTGTGTCACTGTCTTTAAAGAGGATGATTTAGGTAGAAGATGATCTTATGTAATAAGTATGACAGTTATTTGGAGCAAATTGTGGCTCGCTGAATCCTAATGAAGCCTAATCCTTTGTTCCACAAATATTTACTATATGTCAAGCATATCTTTGTAAATATTGAAAGGAACAACCAGTTCTGCTAAAAGCTTGGCCTTTTCATTGCCACGTTCTTTAATACAAGCATGAGTACCCAAGCCGGGTACCCATGCTTGTATTTTTCCCCACGGCTGTCACAAATGTAGGAACCTGACAGGTTGTTTCGGTCTGCTGGTTTTCACCCGGCTGTCATTACGTTACGTTAAAGTCGGGCAATATCAAGAACTGTCTGTAACTTTCGTACATTTCTCTGGAAGCCAGCTTGAGTTTTTGCGTTTTACGTGTTGAAAGTCATAGTCAGCTTTCTCAAGTGCAGCATAATATGTGCTGTACTCATCTACCAATACGTCACTTCTCATTTATTTACTTTGTGAAATCCCAAGCTGTAATTTTTGTTTAGTACAAGACACCTCGTTTGAATTGTGAAATCCTGTAGTGTTTAGAAGACTTTGACATCAGTTTAATCTTGTTTAAGAAGTTCAGTATGCTGACAAGTGATTAACATGTTCATACATGACTTATCGAGTCTGGTTGTTTCTTTTTCGTTTTGTATACAAAGTGCCAGGACTTTACACGGTTGATTTTTACTGCTCTTTTTGTCCATTTTGACATAGTCCATCATCACAATGGGAGAATTTATTAGATTATGATTGTTTTCATACTACTCAGGTGGTTTTAATATCATTTTTCCCGCTTGATACTACTATTAAACAGTATGGGGAAAGTCCATGGACTTTCCTTGGATTCCGACAGGGAATTTTTCTACTCTTGAGTACATTTTTATGGCAGATTCCTGACTGAACTATGATTCAACCTATTTATTTTTGGAAGATATAGAGTCTATTAACCTACTTTTGACTGAATTGGCACCGGATAGTCAATCTAAACTTTGGGATCCCACATTCCAAACCGTGAACATCCCATATTAACTCAAGGTGAAGCTGAAGTAGTAAGGTATGGGTACAGGATGAGCTGACAGTGGGTTGATTTATAAATAGGAACGTTTAATTCTCCAATGGGATGTTTAGTTTTTTTCCCGTCTCTGCATTTCTATTTTCAAGCCGCTTGTGGTGAGCTGCCTGGTTTTCATTTATGCAGTGTTTTTGAAGTAAAGTATTTGCCCTCAAGCAAACCTGTCCTTTGCAAGCTTGTGGTGGGACTGTGCGTGGCAATTTAAAAACAAACAAAAACAAAGACAACTCTTTACATTTTTGCTTGAAATACATGTTGTAGCGGGGTCCTTTTCCAATGTTACATTTCCTACACGTGGCATTTATGAAGCACGGAATTCTGTGTACATTACTGCATTAGTGTTTGCCATATTTGCTAGATGACTCTTACTTCACTGCCTGACTTGACATTTTTTTCTTTTTTTTTTTTTTACATGCTGTGCTCTATCATGGTTGTCTAAAAATAATCTATCTTTAAAATGAACCATATGTCTCCTGTATTACATAACAGATCTGTAAAGTAAACCAGACTTTCAAACTAGCAGAGCTGAGGAGATCAGATGTCACCTCAGAGGCTTTTGTGATGCATCTGTGCTGCAGTAAAGTGAATTAAGTCACTGTAACCATGGAGAAGTGTTTGGGATTTATGGTGTGGGAGTTTTTTTTTTCCTTTTGTTTGTTTTTTTGTTGACCGTTTCATTTCCTGTCATCATCTTGATGTCCTTGAGTGAAGGAGATGAGGTGTGTGTGGGGTGGACGTAAGCATGTTTGTTCGCTCCCGGCCATCTCTGGTTGTTTTGTCCGTTGCTCATCCTGCAGACCTGATAAAGATGGAATCCTGGCTAGGCTGCACGCCGCTGACCTTCTCACCCCCCGGCCAGCCCCTGACACCTTGCACTTCACTTTCCGTCATTGTGTTGTCTTCCTGGCATGCTTCCATAAGAATGGGGAAAGAGCAAGGTAGAGGGAAGAGGATGATGGAAGCACGTGGTGTAGGGCCCATCTGCTGTTAGGTTTTCCTGGTAGCATTGTCTTGGAATTCTTTAAAAGTTGAAGTTGTTGTTTTTTTGTGTGTTTCCTTTCAGTAACACCTGCTTTAGGATGTGAGAACAGTTATTTTTGGGAATGCAAATGTTAGTGTGTGTGAACTCAGCTTCTGTGTTTTGTGTATGTGTTGTCATTTTAAAAACCGCCCATATTCCTGCATTTTCTGGGTCTCTCCCTCTGTCTCATACACAAAAAGTCGCCTATGTAATTAGAGGATTGTAGAGGAAAATATTTTCCTTTTTCTCTCATCCACTTTGGGTCATTCTTGTTGACGATCAGATTAGAGGAGACAGCTCGGTCTATACACATTTTATTGCTGCGGAGAGAAAACATGCAAGAACTTTTGGATGTAGTAACCTAACCAGAGTATGAAATAATTCTCTCGTGGAGGATTTGCGGGACAGAGTTCATTTGTGGTGACGGGAACTCTTTCAAGGTTTTATGACCCTTCAGAGTCTGTTTGTATTTCTCCTAGTACAGGACTCTGAAATGTTGTGGTCATAATGAAAACACTTAAACCCCACTTTCCAGTCATGTTTCAATTGTGTCATATTGGTGGAAAACAAAGCTGATATCGTTGTCTCTGACTCTTTTTCCTTAGTCATCGTTAGTAATGGCGGCTGCCCCTGTTTAAGCTGGCCGCACCAGCCTAAGCAAGCTTTAATCACTTGTCATAATATAAGAATGTTGCCGTGTCTTGTTCAGGCAATGCAGCTGTGTTCCTTCTTTTTTTCTCTCTCTCTTTCTTTTGATTGGTGCTGTGACGATGCTTAGCAGGTCAGACTGCATATCTAATATCACTGACTGAGGTGGTGAATTGTGGGGTTGGGAGTCAGTCATGCTGGGCTGTAGCACATGATGCGACGCGGTAGGTTTAGCTGGAGGGCTGCAGTCAGCTCGCCTCTGACATCAGCAGAGCAAGTGTGTCCCAGAGATCCTTTGTCATTTGACTGAGATCTAATTTTGGACCAGGAGATGTCCTTTCTCTTAGCTGTATAAAGGCTAAACTGTTAGCACGTGTTGCTCTGTAATTGATTCCCGTGTCATGCTATAGGTCAGTGTGTAGCCTATGTCTGATCCTGTCAGTCAGTGCTTTCACCTTTTGTTACCTTCTGCTTGGTCTCTGGAATCTATCTGTCCTATATAGCAGTTACTGTTTCTGTTTGAAGAATGTAGCATAGAAGGAAACAAATGCACTTTTGCAGGCAGACCTAAACTTCTACAAAAAGTTCAGTTTGTGGTTAGCTTCTGGATCTGAAAAGTGAATCCAGCAAGGATGTTCCCCAATTCTGAATTCCTGCTAATAGCCTGCAGGGGGTAACTCCATTCATGGCAAAGAACCCCCCCCCCCCCCCCCCCCCCCCCCCCATCCTACCTGATCTGTGACCTCAGTAAACATTTATCTTACAAGATTATTGTCTTGGTTGTTAGTTTCACATCTCACTGACACAAACTTTGTAAGTCATGGTCCCCATCAGAGTCAAAGCATGACAAAGCATGGTCTGGTTTAAGGCTGCCATGCCTTGTGATTGAAGAGCTGCTGCCATATGAAGCTTGAGTGTACCACAGTTTCTCAGTCGACCCCTCGCTCATCACATCAGGTTCCAAACCAGAATGCAGCGGTGAACATGCTTAGCGCCAGGCCTCTAAACCAGTGTGTAATACCACATCCATTCTACAGATATTAGACTTCTTGAGTCTGACCTGAAACGATTGCTCTACATTGAAGTTTACACTGCTACTTTTGTCAGTCTGTCAGTTAGCAGTCAGTTCAGTAATAAACTCTACTGACCTGGTCCCATTGGTGGCAGGTATACCCTAACCACAACGCTGTGTCTACAAAGTTTAATTCTGGTACCATTTAGTCTTAAAAATGCAATATTTTTGTTAGGCCACTAAATTAAAATGTAAAGTCTGCGCTTAAGCCACATTTTATTCACTTCCTTTTTAAAGAGGAATAACTTAAGAAAAGTGTTACTATCGGTATATCCACACTTAATTACAAATCGCATAGGATTTCTTCGGATTGATGTTTACATGCAGTTGATTTAAAATGACAACATTTGTAAAAAGCATTGCAGACCTTCAGAGATGCCCTTCCTTTCTAGTAGGTTGCAGAGAGAGACCATCAGTATACTCATCTTACTTGAAATAGTTTTAATCAAGCAAACAGTCACCATATGTGAACACCTTAGTGTAGGATCCAGACTCAGTTGTTGCACAGGCCTGAAACTTGTAGCGTCATAAGCATTGAGTGTTTAAAACCTCGGAAATGAGACACGTTTTTATAAAAATGCAGCTGCGTAGGATACGTGGAATCACTTTCTTTGTAGAGTCTGAATTGGATCCAGCTACATCAAAGATACACAGTCATGTTTTATGTAGACAGTGATAAGTTGCACGTAAATGGATGTCTGTCTCGAAGCATTGGTCCCTGAAAACCATGAAGTTTACTAAACACCAAACTCAGTCAAGCGTCTTTGAACCTGTGCCAGCCCTGAAGTGTCTCTGCAGACCTACAGGAGAAAAACCCCTGACTTAATAAACACTTATTTAACATTATGGAAGGCAATTCATCATTTCACCATCATCTTTTCATCTGCTGCCTGCATGTCACCGTGTCATAGTCCCCATCTCACACATATGCTCACCACTACGGAAACGCGCATGGAGAAATACAACACACACACAGACACACACAGGATGTTATTATCTCCTGTGATCTTCTGAGCTATGTGGTCCCAAATGTGTTTGTCTCTTTTTTGACAACAATGAATGGCATAGTTGGAATACTTTAGGACAGGAGCACAGTTATCCGCACTTGTCCTTGGATCCTGTCTGGCCCGAGCATTCATGGACAAACACACACACACACACACACACACACACACACACACACACACACACACACACACACACACACACACACACACCTCCCCACAATGCAGGTTTAACAGATTTCCTGTGGGCTATTGTATCTGCTAGAAGATGGCATCCTGGTCTGAACCTCCAGGTTGAACAGGCCCCTTGTCCCCCTCCCATCTCTCTCTTTCCTCCCTTCCTCTCTTAATCTCTGTTTTCCAGCCCTCCCCTTTAATTCCCTTTTCTCCTTTTTTTTTTTTTTTTTTTTTTTTTTAAAGCTGACCTCTTATCATTTGCTGCCCAAGAGACACTACCTCGTGTACAGAGCCAGCTATCTACCCATCTGTTCATCTGTTTTTGCCCTCAGCTGCCCCTCCTTAACCCGGTCTCCTCTCTTCCTCCATGTGTCCGGTGATCCCCTGCGTAACCCCTGAGGAGCAGTCTAAACACCATTTTCAAAACCAGAGCCAGTTGGGCCTCCTGCAAAAACAAGAGAAGGATCAGACACAAACACTCAACTCTCTGACCAAATGCCTGCCTGCCCCTCATACTTTGGCCCTCTGTTCTCTCATGTGCCACGTGGCTTATTTATTCCTTTTTCTTTTTTGGGGGGGAAGATAAACTATTCAAAGTTTATCTATAAGAACAAATAATTCATCTGTTTCTCCAAACAGTGGGCGTGTTTATTTTCAGCTTGAAGAATTGCAAGTGTTTATGTGAAGGCAACATCAACAGCAATTTATGTCTCTAACTATAAAGTCAATAGATTGATAAACCGGTTTTGTCTAACCAAACAACGTATCGGGAGAAGCTTGGTTTTTTTCCACACTTTGCAGATGTTTTGTGTCAGGATTGGAGATGACTCACGCCGTTGTTGCTCTGGGACCTAAAACCTGTTTAAGATGCTTCTTATTATTGTGATGGTCTCGCTCTGAGTTTCTGTGCCCACAGTTTTCTAAAAATGGCTCAGTTTTGTCACGCATAGAAAATTATTGATTTGTGTGATACTTAAATCGTCAGTAAACAGGAATGTTTGGAAGTCTAAATAATAAGTCATTCCAGGAAGATTTTGGGAGAACAGGACTCTCTCATGGAATATCTAAACCTCTGTCCAAACTTATACCCTGGACAGTCTGAATCAATAAAACGGTGTAACAGAGAGGTCCGCCTTTCAGATGTGTTGTTTTCTTAAATGATGATTCATACAAAAATCTGAATACGAAATTGGGACAGTAGGATAAATAAATATTTGTTATTCTCAGTTTTAGCTTTGACTTAATGTATAAAGTTAATTCCTGTTTTTTGTTTTGGAGTTTTTTTGTCCCTGTAAGTCTTGCGTGCGACATTTCCTCTCATGCTCAGACCCTCAATTATAACGGGCACCATCGCTGACGATTTTCAAAGAAAATAAATTCTGAACATGCCACTTCCTGCTCTGTGGCATGCATAGGAGATGAAATTGCAACCCCAGAGCAGGACATCCTGTCTTTGCTCTTTATGGGGGCGTTGGGATTCTGCTGCAGTATTTCACAGTAATTTGAAGGTTTGATTGGTTTACCAGCAAAAAGTCTCAGTCTCTCATAACCACTGAATTTATTAAAAAAAATCAAAAGTAACCAAATGTTACTGTAAGTGAGATGTGATTCTGTGGATTCCTATGTGACGTCATTTTACTGTTTTTTGTCTTTTCAGTTCTGCCAGCCTGGAGGCTGGAGGCTGTCCAGAGATCGGAAAGCACCCACCTTCTTCACCGTTGTGCTGACAGATATCGATTCAGACCGACACTACTGCTCCTGCCTCACTTTCTACGAGGCCGAGGTCAACCTGCAGGTACTCCACAGTCTCTACCTTTGACCAAAACGTGGACTACATGAACTCATCTGCACTCTCATTTCAGCTTAGAGAGTTTCTCCTTTAATCCCTGCTCAGTCTGAACCCACCACCGTTTACAGGTCCACACAAGCATGTCATGTGTAAAGTGGAGTGGACAAGAACCTGTTGGCGACAGTATTCAATTTTACTAGAATTGCAGCAGAAGCCTTCAAACAAGCATTATGTGCCACTGAGTAAAAGAGAAAAAACATAATGTACTGTTGGAGTTTTTCAGCCTTGTCAACTCACTCGATCATTTTATGTTTTATCTTAAAAACTTTTGCGAACAGCTGGAAGTGAAATACCTTCCAGCTGCTCTATCTTTGCTTTTTCCTAGTTTTTAGCTTCTTAAATGCTACATTAGCTCCCCTGTTAGCAATCAGCGCAGTGTTAGTGATGTGTTGGCTGTAACCAACATCATCTCATCATCAGTGATCGCATTGATATTTGATCAAAATGTCAGATCGGTGCATCACCTGTAACCCCTTGAGTTGCCATGTGAGCCACAGTAATAATACAAATCTACAGTCACCTGTCCTCTTTAGTAGAAAGCAGTGCATGAGATCATCACATTGTAAGCCCCTGATATCAAAATGTTAAAGTCGGTTTCTTCCTCCTCCGAGGTCGCTGCCATTCTTGTGTGCTTTTCATAACCATTAGACACCCTTAGGGATATGAAGCTTGGGCAATGTGACTTTCTGTTTTCATTTTAGGCTTATTGATTTGCTTTTTGTTTTTGTTTTTTTGCCGTCTTTGGCGCTCTCCTTTAGTCCTCAGGAATGCTTGTCGCGTGGTTGATGTCTTCCAGAATGTCGGGCGTTATTATAAAACAGCCTGTTTGCATCCAGCCTAATAAATTGTGACTTGGCCGAGGAAAGGCAGGATAGCCTCTGCTCCCCTTCGGCATGTGATTTACTCATGCATACAAGACTGCGTTTGATTGCAGATTAGTGGTCACGGCACCAATGTCCAAAACCCCCATAAATTATTGATTACTACAGATTAGTTTCATTGGGATCATTTTCATACTTACCAGTGATCTTGTTAACTTCTCTCCCTGCCAGAGGCCCACACAATACCAAGATAATTGTTTCACTGTGTTGGCCTTTGTTGGAGGCCTTAAATGACTCTTTGTCACTCTGCCCACTGTGACCTCACATCTTTTCGCATGTGGAAGGCAGTCATCAATCACATTCCACTTATATCAGTTTAACATCTTTGAGGGAAATTTGAAATCGAGCCCCGTAAGAGAAATGTGTCAACTTCAAAATAGCAACGAGTCACTTTGGTGGAATGCCTGAATTGAGCTCTGTTGTAGTGCATCCTTTTCTCATTAGCATTTGAACTTGTTGTGTGAATCACATTATAATTACATTTGTATTAAAGCATGCCTCAGTTTGCATAACTGAGTGCATTTTTCCACTTTGACACATCAAAGTAAAGAAAATAACCTGACAATGGGCAGAAATCTCAACGCTCGCCTCTTGTTGGTGAAGTCTGTGAAAAGCATGTTAGGGTTTACAGATAAGTGGATCACCCTCATTATCCTCATAGTGAAGCTAGCTGTCACTTTCATCCTTTCAGTTCTTACACAATGGCTTTGTGAAGAGTAGGAGGACTTTAGCGACAGGATTTCACTTTAACACGAGGATGACCTCTGGAAATTCTATTTCATGCAGACATAGTTGAATTTTGATAATGCTCCACATATTTACCAGACATGATCGGGCCTACAGGGAGAACTCGTACTATGCTCAAAAAACACATTTTTGAACACTTTTTTTTGTGGCACTAGAGGAGTGTAAACGTATGTATAATCACAGAGCAGGTGTGTTTCAACATGTAAACTTTGTTGCCAGGTTGGAAAAGTGGAACTCTTAATGTTTTCACTCAGTCAAAAATCCCACACCTGAAGCAGGTGGTTGTGTGTAAAATAAAGTCAATACAAACTGTTGAGAAACCTCATTTCTGTTTGTTTTTTTGTTGTTTTTATATGTATTTTAATCAGTAATACATGTGCAAGAGTCCCTGATGCCACGTGGAAAGCTTCAATCCATTTAGTTATGGACATTGGACCTCTGGGGGTGTCTGGCACTGGGACATTGGCAGCAGATCATTTTGGGGGCCTTGAGAATCGGGTTGTTTTAGCTTTTTTTTTCCAGTTAAAATGGATCAAGGCCTTGAACTGATTTAGTGATTCTGAAGCAGATTTTGTAATGTTGTCAGCCACATTGTCCTGAAGGGGAGTCACAGAGTGCCTTTTTCCCCATGGTGGGGGGCATGCTTGTTTTACAATAATATTTAGATGTCTCACGTATGCCCAAGTGCCGTCCTTCTTGCAAAGAATCAGGGCTTCCAAGCAGAGCGTTGCACTGATTTTGATGTTGACACATAATGTATTAGTTTACAAAGTGAGAAGTTAATGTAATTAATTTTGAAGCTATCTTTAGGCTTTTAAAAAAAAGCATGAAAACAATACAGTTTGTCTTACAGTTTAACTGATACGCTTCACTCAAACAGATTAAACTAACTGAGATGTTTGTGTCTGATAGAGAGACACTTGACCGAGATGCGTGTCTGCTTGGTGTAGATTACATGCTGTAGCATAAAGACTGACCCTATAAACGTTTATTATCCACAACACTGCCTTATCTTTTATCTGTCTGGCTCATATTAATCATTAGGTCAGGCTATATTTGGTCTCATCGAGACCATCGGGGTACCTCAAACATTCCAGCGTTCACTTCAGAGCGCTGAAGATCTTCTTGAAACGTGAGGGTGTTTTAACAGTCTTAACTCTCTGAGTTGACGTCCTTATCTGCTCAGCTAGATTTCAGAGAGCATCCAGACAGGCGGCGCAGGAATGTATTTTGTTAAATAATTGAACCAAATCCTCCCCCCCCCCCAAATTCTCAGATGGATAGAACAGATATTTTGATCCTGCACTCCTTGGTGCTGGAGATACCTAAGCTCTTGCGGCATGTTTTGACTGCCTGGAGAAATATACTAGACTGTGATAAAGGCTTTAGTTTGGAATGAGCGCCGAGAGATTGGCGTATCAGTGTCGTAATGCAGCTCGTGGATCTCAATAGAGACCAGATCGAAACTGTAAATTTTCTATCTTACACAACAGATACTGTTTGGTATTTTTGTCACTGATGTTTTGCATTTGCTGTATTATGATGTGATCCTAGGAGAGAAGGAGTATGAACTTCCTAAAGTCATTTTTGACTCTTCTGTAAGCAAATCTCATTTAATCTTGGTCCCTTTGGAGAAATCTTTTATTAGAATCATGGTAATTGAAGAAATTAACAGAGTGGCTCTGCTGGCTGTACTAAAATGCAACATTGTGAAAGGGGATAATTAATTGTCCAGCCTTTCATGAATGTTTTTTTTTCTGCTCACTGTAGACAAAGGAGGATTTTTAACATTTCTTTGGGCTGCATTCAATTCAGTTAAAGGCCATTTTATTTATACAGTGCCAAATCACAACAGTCACCTCAAGGGGCTTCTTATTATAAAGTAACGACTGCTCTTTTTATGTTTCAGGGATCAAAGAACATTGAAGCTGATGGCGATGAAGATGAGGAGGCAGAAGAGGATGGCCTGATCCAGCCAGCTCAAGTGTTTGCACCAAAAAGTCTCATTCTCGTGTCCAGGCTGGATTATCCCGAAATATTCCGGGTAATAAGACACCGCACGATTAAATCTTGATTTAAAAAATGTTTTTTCTGACCGTTCGGAAGAATTCTCAGAATTTTTGTCAAATCTGATTTTCATCTTGCAGATACTAATCTGCTTTGTTCTGTCTGTAAAATGGGTGTAGTGTAGGCATGCACTTCAGAAAGTACAGGAGTCTCAGGTGCATAAGAAACGTTGAGCCTTTCATTAAGGTCAGTTTGTGCTGGCGTAAGGCCAGTCATACCATCCATGGTAATAACCTTACTAGCAGACCTTACCTACTGAGGATCCTTTGCTCTTGGCCCAAAAAGAGAAAATGCAGACACTTATTAAGCACATTGATGGTTGCTTCTTTCCTTTTTCTCCATGTCTTAGTTGTCTTCCACATGTTGTTCTTACAGGGATGCTTAGGGCTGATCTACACGGTCTACATCGATAGCCTGAGTTTCCCTTTGGAGGGATTGGTGGCCAACCTTTTTACGTTCTTGGTTCCTGTTGCTGGTGGATCTCAGGTAAGTCTGACCTAAGAGAGAACATGTCCACATATCACTGTCTAGCTCTGCTGCTGGGTGGTTTTTCAAGGAGGGGGGCACAGGTCCAGGACTTTGTGCTAGTTGGTTGTTGATGTCAACCCTGCTCTGCTTTGAGCCAGATTGTAAGTGGATGACTGAGGTTCAGTGATGCAGACTGATGTTTGCTTTGCAGCCAGTCACCACCATCATGTTCAGGGTTCAGGCGAAGTTCTAGTCTACTCATTCTGCCATGAAATAAACTCTTAGAGTGGAGCAAGAAAGAAAATCTCTTGAACTTTATCTGTAGCATTTTTGAGGACTGTACTGCACTGTCACTGCATTAGGATCCCTCTTGATGTCATAATGTATTTTGGTGGCCAAATGTCAGAAGATAATGCTCCGTTAAGCTAGGCATAAGATAATTTATTTAACACCCGGAACAAAAACGCAGCCCACTCATTCTGCCACAGCGGGTTTCTCGCTTTCTCATCTGATTTTGTTTTAAATGATGGATAATGTGCTGTTAGAAGGAAGAATTTGGCCCCTTCTGTTCTCTAGCAAGACGCCACAAAAAAATCTCATGTCCTCAAGTCTGCCAGACCCAAGCAGACTCATTTGTCAAAACAAAACACAGTTGAACATGCAGGTATGCCAGGAATTGTGTGAATGAGGACCCCATGAGACCTTTATATGATAATCCGTTGAATCAGGATGTATTTGTGAGAATAATTAAAGCACAGCTTTTAGGTGACTGATTAGAGTCTGTGTTGATCTGAACAACACGTACACACTTTGGAAATATGTTTTTTAATCTTTGCAGTGCATGAATCATTTTTTATATTGATGCAGCTGTGCACCATATCAGTTATGTTTTTGATTAGTGAGAAAAAGACTTATTCAGATGGTCTGCACAGTGTTTGCATTGAATAGAATGCATCTTCTTCATGCCCCATGGGCTCAGAACAGTCCTGTGACTGTCAGTCGTTGGACTTCTCGACCCTGTAGACGTGATGGTCGTTAAAATGTTCTATTGCTGTTGTCTGACTGTCACGCCCTTTTTTCTGTTTACAGAAGCTATTTAGCCTGGGAGCAGGAGACCGTCAGCTCATCCAGACACCCCTGAACGACACGCTGCCCGTTACATCCAAGAGTATTGCTCTACTCTTCCAGCAGTTGGGTGGGTCAAGGAACTGTGATAACTACTAACCAGCAATCATGAGTCACAACATGACTTATTTATGACTTCATTGTTGTATCTGAAATGAAATGACTAAATGTCTTGTCATGTATTTATTAACATTACTCTGCTGCAGTTTATCATGTACTGTAGACTCAATCACCATGTAGGTATTTCTAGTAGTTATTATAATCTGACAGCAGTCACATTTAAAAACATAAGTTTTAAAGCATTCAATGTCTCAGCTTATTTAGTAAAATGCCTTTATGCTTGACATATTTCACATTTATTCTTATCAGATTTTTAAATGCTCTGTGTAACTTTGCTAATCACCTAGTGGCAAAATCCACTACTGTAGGACTTTTGCGGTGAGCCATTAAGAGCTTGGATTAGTTCTACATGAAATGCGTCTCAAGCACGGCTGTGCGTTTTTCTCTGTGTCCCAACAATGTTTCTGTAATTTTGTCTGGGTAGAAGGAGCCAATAATGAAGATTTGATTAGGTTTTGTGGTTTCGGATTGCAGTGTTTGCACAATATGTTAATGGTCCAGACTTAAATGATTTGAACAGGCGATACGTGCTCTGGTAAAGAACCGACGTGCCTGATACGCAATGACTCAATCATGAAGGAGTCCAGCCGTATTTAGGGAGTGTGTCTATTGTTTTTCTTAGCACTCCCAAAAAAACCCGCAAATTGGCAAAAGCCACGCTGTGAACTTTCTGCATTATGTTTGCAGATTTTGGGGTTATTCCTAAACAGCGGGGCTTATTTCACTTTTTGCATATGTAAGCCGAGAGTGTGATTAAATCTAATTCACCTGAAATCTGATTTGTAATGGAAAGTTGGCCCTCATTTGGTCTCTCTTGATTAGGAGAATGTGCTTCACATCAGAGTAGATTCTGTATCCTGACTGTATTAACACCATCCTCGTTTTGTTTGGAAGCAGCAAGGGGATTGGGGGGGGGTAGGTGTTCTTACATGATATATGCAATTAGGGTCATGTCAGAGCATGCATTTGTTGCCAATTTGGATACACAAAACAAAATAATGTTGACATAATAACGAATCACGACCAGTCAGTTTTCCTAAACCTGCTTCCTTTAATCAGGAGGGTACATTTGCAGTTCAGAGCAGCAAGTAGGATACAGTACATGTGTGCTGGAAAGATGAACTGCACATGTTAGTTTCTTTCTAATGTTAAGAGTCACGTACGAATAGCACAATGATTACAGTTCGGTCGCTCGGTTAATAATTTTGAAAATGAATAGACAGGTACTCTTCTGCATGCAAACCAATATCTGAACACTGCTAAATGTACCCAGGCGTAGAGCAGGGCGATATGACCAAAAATATTTATCACGATATACATTTGAAAATTTGTGATAACAATATAACTGACGATATAATTGACACTAGACAAAATAATTTACAACTTCTCAACTTTATTAGTGCCAAAAAAAAAACATCAATGTATTTTCACTTAAACAAGCAGCTTTTTTAAGTGCATTAAAGTTATATAAAAAATTAACAGTGCAAATGCAAATTCCTTGCTGACAGTTTAACCAAAAGGCATTTCCAGTGGAAATTGGCTTGATATATCCTCAGCATAACCATGTATAATATCCACAAAACTTAAAAAGAGGTTATACACACACAATACGGTAATATTATGTTGAAGCACAGTACGTATCACTCCGCGAGGCGCCTGCCTACGATAGCCGTAATGCTCTTACAATCCATCAAGCGTTGCGGGTTCGTAGCTTAGCAAAGTCGTACTGAAACATTTGACAGATTTTCGAGCGCCGTGTACCACATAAAATCGTTTCGAGGTCAGTAAACACAACCAGAATTCATACATAAGGCACACGGGATTATAAGGGGCACTGTCGATTTTCAGAAAAATCAAAGGATTGATTTTAAGTGTGCCGTATTTTCCAAAACACACGGTAATAACGACGGCCCGCTAACATGCTCTACCACAAATAGTGCTTTGTTGTGTACCTGACGGATGAAAGCCAAACCAGTTCCACACCACTGAAGTTGCAGCATTTTTACAAACCAATTCTGGTTCATTCGTTTCATTTAACGATCCACTTTCGCTCTTCTCATTCTGCGTCGCCGCCATGTGCGTATGTAAACAAAGGCACTGCGCATGCGCGTTTTACCCATATTCTATCGCGATATTTCATTTTCCTATCGTTGCCCAACATTACACCGGTATTACTGTGAACGGTATGATATAGCCCAGCCCTACCCAGGCGTTTACAGAAAATGTCATATTTATGATATTTGTATCATCATGACTTTCAGGAAGAAAAGTACCTCTGACACGGCGCAGGGAATCTACACTAAACTAGGCTAAAGGCTAAAGCAATGAGATTGTTAGCATAGCTTTATATAGCGGCTAGCAGAAGGGAAAAATAGCTAGCCAGAAAAACCTCAAAGCCACAATTTGTCACTTTTTATAGTTACTTACTGTAATACAAAAACTGTCTGTTGGTTTGGCTGGGAACTCCTACATGATTATAAGTTGCCTGGCAACCACCTACCAATGGCTAAAATGACTCATGCACCTATAACGCCCAATAAAAGCATCATATCGTTTTACTTTCATCACAGTGACGCTGAATTTATCAAATACTGAATGTACTCATTCTTGATATTTTCATCTTGTGATGCTTACAGTATACCATGACTGTAATTTAACTTATAAAGTCAGGTTTACTCTATCAGAAGTTTAATGTTGGATAAATGAACAAATGTACTTCAGGCAATGGGGTTTTGAAACCACCTCAATTATTTCAGTCTGCATGTTTTGTTTTTTTTTGTCTGCAGGTTTTTTCAGGCTAAACTGTCCTGACCATCTCGTGTCTGTAAGCTATATATGTAGACACGGCATCGGTATTATCTATTCTTTATTCCACTCTTGGCAAGAATATGAAATCATAATCTTTTTTTTTTTTTAATCTGTCCTGCTTCTGTCACAGGTTGTTATATAATAATCATTTTTTTTATTAAGGTGCAGGAAACTGAAAGTTAAAGACATAGTTAGACAGTAGAGTTAATGATTCCTCTGACCTTAAAGCCTGACTTTCCTGCACGTTGATTGGAAAGTCGGTTGATGAGTTACACGTAAGCGTTTTGTTTCCACTTATTAGCTCGTCCTTACATCCATATAAGGATCAGCTACTGGCATGGGGACAAGCAGGTCGGGACATCGCTCTGTGCGCACAGGTCATCGAGTCACCACAGAGGAATGTGTGTTAAACATGTTACACTGCACAGGAAGTACAGCCCCCCCAACACCACCCCCCGGCCGGGAGCGAGATAAATCCAACCATCAACAGCCCGACTGTTGTTGTTTGTTGCCTTTGTCTGTTCTGTTTTTGCTGCCACTTCTTTTATTTAGGGCTCGGAAACGTGTCGCTGTTTCCATGAGATAAGCAAACACCTGAACACGAGGTGTGACTGTGAATTGGAAGCCTTGGTATTTCAGTAAAAATTACGGACAAAAATACATCATTTGGTGCCTGTTATGACTTTTTAAGTCACGCTTTTTCATTTTAAAAAGGAAGATTTTTTTCCTTTTTTGTTTCTTTTTGAGGTGCACGTTTCCTGTTTATTACTGAAGCGCTCCATTCAGGCAGCCAGACTCCAGACCCAGCGCCCCCAGCGGCGCGGATATGTCTGCCGGTGTTCCTCTTTCCTTATCACTCCGATGTGTGATGAATTGGTCTGTCAGTTGCTTGATAGGAAACAATAACAGGAACTATAAACTTAGAATTCTTCCTGATTGTTGCATCAGTTTTTGAAATATTATTTATACTGTATGAGAGTGTGTAATTTCCTTTGTTTTTCAGAGATGACTTTTCACCTACCTTTATATTCAGTGTTTCAGTAGAAACTGTCCTATTTGAATGCAGATTTATTTTCACAGCTAGTGGACACAGTGCAGATTACACAGTGTCACTGTAATTTTATTTCCAATTAATGCAGCTGCACTAAATAACAACAGTAGTAAAAATAATAATACAAGCTAAGAAATATAAACAAAAGTGAATTTGCCCTTTCAGTTTAGTTCAAAGTATTCATATTTTTAAAAACATTGTATTTTCAATTATGCATTTATTTGAATATATAAATTTAGCTCAGTGTTCCCATCTGCATACATTTGCTCTGTGTGTATAGTAAACAGAGAGCGCAGTGCCCACATACAAAGACAGACTGTGGTAGCTTCATTTAGACAGGAGGTGATAAAACAAAGAAGTAATACTAATCGAAGAACTGGCACAAGTCAGCCTGCATTACTGTAACACTCTTCTTTTTTTAATTGCACTTCCCAAAAAGTTTTTTTGGTAGCGTGCAATAAAATTTTTACAACTTCAGCAAGAGCAGAACCACATTGTGTTGTAGTCTTCTACAGAACTGATGCTAAAGTAATTGTTCTTGCATACAAAGCCTTAAGTGGTCTTGGCTACACTGCTGTCAGTGTTTTGCGTTCTCCTTTCATGCCCTCTGAAGTCATTCTGTACTTTTCCATCACAGCCGGAGCAAATTTCAATGAGATGAAGTCCTGAACTTTCTATATTAACATTCTTCACGTTGTTCCGCCTGACAGGAACGAGCGTACAGAATATTGTTTCCTTAGAATTTCAGTGATCCGTCTTGAAGCTTTTATGGTTATCAGAGAACTTCCAAGTGCACATTGTTTGCTGTAATCTGTTGTTGAAGTCTGAAAGGCCTTCACAAATCAATTTTAGATGAATGATCTGGAAAATGTGGACGTCACATTCCAGCAGATACCTCATTTATTTCATTCTCTGTTGGGGTTTGTTTTGTTTTTTGTCATTTCAGGAATCCAAAATGTTCTTAGCCTGTTCTGTGCAGTTCTGACAGAACATAAGGTCTTATTCCACTCCACCAGCTACCAGCGGCTTGGAGAGGCATGCCGCGCCCTGGAAGCCCTCATGTTTCCTCTTAAATACAGGTGAGTATGTGTTTGATATGGCTGGATGAGACAGAATCTCATGTGACTTTCCATTGACTGCAGTTGTGACTTTCTTGGCTTGTGATCTGACTGATCATTAACTTTGTTAATTTTTCATTCATTTCTGTATAAACAGTTTTCTGCACCACATTAGATCACCTTTTAAAGTCACACAATTTAACCTTCTTTAACCTCTTTTTTTTGTTCGTTTGCTTGAAATGACTCAGATGTATGCGGTTAATAACCTCCTTCCCTTTCTCCCATACATTTGTTCATCACTCTCCCTTGTGAAACATATCTTGTAAGAAAGGGTATTTTAAGCTAATCCGGCCAAATGGATTCAGGGGTTCTCAAACATAACACTAAACAACAAAACATGCGAAAGGAAGGAAGACGTCAGGAGGAAGGAGACAGTAAGCCTTTTTCACAGAAGACGTCTTGAGCCATCATTGTAGTAATATTAGTAACAGTTTAACGACTACATACACGTGATTTCCAGCCATGGCGTGCCACCGTGTCTTTATGTGAAAGCAAAGTACCAACATCAAGTCGATCTAATGTGGTGTAGTAGGATGCTAATACATATAAATATTTATAAGTATGAGATATTTGCTCATCTTTATTAAGTATACCTATTTAACTCACTGTTAGCGTAAATATCTAATCAGCCAATCAGCTGTCATACAACTAGGTGTATTTAGGTGTGTAGACTTGTTGAAATTCAAACTAAGCATCAGAATGGGGATGAAAGGTGATTTAAGTGACATGGCATCGTTGTTGGTGCTCTGTGGGATGGTCCGAGTATTTCAGAAACTACTGATCTGAGATTCTCCCACACAACCATCTCTAGGGTTTATAGAAAAAGAGGAAGTCTCCTGTGAGCGGTGGTTATAAAAGAACAGCACATTGAACACTGAAGCAACATTCAGATGACTAATTTGGCATGAACAGCATTCATGATCACACTGTGCCCATCTTCTGATGACCGTTTCCAGCAGGATAACTGTCACTAGATCTCAGTCCAATAGAGCAACCTTGAGATGTGGTCATGCATGAGCAGCCGGCAAATCTGCAGCAACTGCGTGATGCTGTCGTGTCAACGTGGAGCGAAATCTCGGAGAAATGTTTTCAGCAACTTGCAGAATCTATGCGATGAAGAATTGAGTGGATCCCTTTCTTTGCTTACAAGGTGTACCTAATAAAGTGTCTGCGAGTGTATTTAGTTCCTATTAACAAATAAGCAATAAAAGCACTAAAACCATGATGCTACAGTTTGCCAACAGCAACAAGAACAACAAAAATCAGCAGCGGTTTATTTGTCTGTCTAAGCTGCTGGAAGTTTGCACAAACACAGTCACACGTCTCAAAAAACCCTTTTGTTACTGGAAAATGTAAAACGGGACTCGCACAGAAGTAACGGGCGTTTCAGATGACTGGTACACAATCGTGGTCTCGAGTAATTCTGTTGTTCAGGTAGAATTAGAAGCCACTATGTATTAACACGATATGAAACACTGTGTCCACACACAGTGTTCTACATTTAAATTATCTGGGGTTTATTGCAATTTTGACACAGCCCAAGTTTCCTGTAGATGATGATGATCGTTTAAAATTTCCGTATAAATGTCCTCCATGCTTTACTGCTCTCTTATCACTTGAAATAAGTTTAGTCATCCGAGCTCCATTTTCATCATTGCGTGCAATCAAACACATCCTCTTCCCTGCGGGGAAGTATATTTTAAGCTCATAGTTGACCAATCGTTGCATAATTCTTCTTAATCTTTCTTCCGAGTAAATTTGTGCGTTTTCCTTGTGTCCGTGCATACAGCTACCCCTACATCCCCATTCTACCTTCGCGACTGCTGGAAGTGTTGAGTTCACCCACGCCCTTCATCATCGGCGTGCACTCCATGTTTCAGAACGAAATCCAGGATCTGGTGAGTGTAGATGTGTCACAGACATCCAGGAATTTGTCCTACATTCACGCACAAGTTAAAGATTAGAAATTGTTAAAAGGTAACAATGAATCATTAACAGACACTTAACTTAAAGTCTTTAAAGGCTTATTTTGATATCCTCAAAGCAGGTCTTGCTTTAAGGACTTTTTCTGTCTACTGACCAGCGAAATTTACATTTTTATTTTTTCAGATTGTTTTTGCACACTGGGTTTTAAAAGATTTCTCTATATTTAGCTGGTTGCATTTGACTCTCATCAGACATGTCTACCACACAGCGCTTCCTCCAGCAACAGTAAAACCACCTGACCTGTCAGTGTTTTGTGTGTTTTGATCAGTTGGATGTTATCATTGCTGACCTGGATGGAGGAACAATAAAGATTCCTGAGTGTATCCACCTGTCCTTGCTACCTGAACCTTTGTTACACCAAACACAGTCTACCCTGTCCCTGGTGAGCCCAAACGCAAACTCACACATGCACACAAAAACACCTAAAACCACATTATTTAAAGATGATGGCATCTAAAGTGAGCACCCCAAAATTTTAAATATTCCCGAAGTTCCTTGTCTTTGAACATTATATAATAGAGTAATAGAGTGGGTTATGTTCTGTATACAAAGTGTGCTCAGAAAGTTCCGTAATGCCGGCCAAAAAAAGCAAAAAACATACCTGACCTTTTCAAGGTCGTCTCCTTGCAACATTTAAATCTCTCCTTAGAAACCCTGCTTTGCAATTTAATTGTGGAACATACACGTGCACAAAGAACACATGCTGACAACCTGAGCTAGCTTACATTGCTATTATTGAGCAGAGGATTGAGCTACAACTTATGTCAGCCAGCTCGAAGACAGCTCATCAAGTCAGACGGGTATCCAGGTACATGCTTGACAGCCTGATTCATCCCTTACGGTCACAGAGTTGTTCTGCTGTAATACTTGCCTTAAGTAAGGCAGGCAAATTGTACATTACAGCAGTGCCCTCAGTTTCCAAGGATAGCAAGAGAGACGTGACCTCCCTAAGTGGGCCCCACCTGTCTCCACTGTGATGTGACAAGGTCAGAGCCAGGAGTCAGACCTGGAACACCAGCAGGTGACTTGTTAGCATAGCTAGTAGGCTAAAAGAACATAGAAACTAGTAGTTACAGTGTTAGCATTTCAGTTCAGTTGTCTTCTGCCATTTCTTGAGTAACACTTTACCTGTTGCTTTATAGACTGTTGTTGGTGATGTCACATTATTTAGAACAGAATGGGGATGACCTGTGGCTGGACGGGCCCCCTGTGTATTTTTGTTTAGGGCCCCAACAGGCTGGAGAATCAGTACTGGCTGTAATATCCTGAGACAGCTGAGGAAGAACACTTGATCTGATGTGATGATCTGATCTGTGCCACGTCTTTTTTGTTTTTTGATTTTTTTTTTTTTTCCGGCCACACTCTGAAACTCTCCTCTTCCTGAAAATCAAAAATGGTTGAAGGCGTGTATTTTGACACAGACAACATGATCCAGTTGCCATCAGAGACTGTCACATGCAGGTAGTCACAGCAGGACTTTTATGGAGTGAACTGAACTTTGCCCGAGTGCAACGTATGTTTCCCAGAAGTCACAGGGAGACTAACTTGAAGGGATGATCAGGTAATGTTTTTGTTTTTTGCAGGAGGTGCTGCAGAGCTCTTTGATTGCACAAGAATTCGTTTGTCATTTCATCCTTTTACAAAGACAAGCCCATCACTACACATATATAGAGAAATAATGCTAATTCTTATATTTTGTTTAATAAAATGTTTGCTTTCCTAATGAAATAATAAGGCACTTCTTGATTACCACATTACCTGGTCACTCGCTGTGCACCCGCAGCGTTCCCTAAGTTGATGTTGGAATCATTCCAAGTTATTTTCCATGAATGCTTGGGATAAACGAAAACAAATGTATCGTCTGAATCTAAATTCATTTTCTTAGGTTTTACACCCGGATTTGGAGATAGCGGACAACGCGTTCCCCCCACCTCGCACCGCACCCTCCAACCTCAAGCTGTTGGTAAGTCAGCGGCGTTAACATTTGGCCTCATTTAAGTTCCTCAGTGTCTCAAGGAGTGATGTCCTCCTCCTTCCCACACGAGGAGGACAGGCTGCCCAGAAAAGGTTTCTTATCACAGGGAGGTTAGCGTTGGAGTGGGGGTACTAACTGACGGTAACCCATAACCCAAGTGAAGAAAAAAAAAAAAGCATGTCTGTTGTATAATTGTCTTATCAGACTGCATTTGTGGCATAGCTGCTTGATGAGTAATGTGTGTGTGTGTGTGTGTGTGTTCCAGGACAAGGAGGTGAGGGCCGTCTTTCTCAGGTTGTTTGCACAACTCTTTCAGGGCTACAGGTCCTGCCTGCAGCTCATCCGCATCCATTCTGAACCCGTGATCCACTTTCACAAGGTAATAAAACGAGGTCATGAAATTCCCGGGGCTAAAATTAGCATTTTTGCCAATATATGACCTTTTGATTAAGCTCGTTAAGCAATTCCTCCCTAGAAAACACGATGTTCCATCAATCTGCCCGCGCTCCTTTTAGCCAGCAGTGTGGGCGGACTCGCACATAAAGACCTGACAGATAAACTTGTCAGAGATGTCTAATGCATGCGTTTGTGTGCGCATGTGTGAGTATGCGTGTTGTTTTAAACGTGTCACAGAATCTTCGTGACTCTTCCTTGATGGTATCCGTTTGTTTATCCAAGCTTCGGACACAGTCCCGTAACCTTGGGCAAATCCGGCAGTGAGCCATATGAAACGTATTAGGTTTACATTTTTGTTTTCCGCCGGGGTTTTTGTTTGTTCGTGTCTGTGGTGTCTCCGTGGTAACCCATCAGCAAATCACCCTCAAAGTACCCCACATGGATCGCATTATAAACTAAAGCTCTGCTTATTCGCCTGGAATTCTGGAGCAGGAGGTGGGGGGCTCGAGTGAACTGTGTTTTATCTCCTCTAGCCACAGGCACATATAATTATGTGTAAAATAAATTAAATTCATTTGCATGTAGTCATTTCTAACTGGATTTATTTCCCTTTCTGCACACACTGAAGAACTTGCCCACGTTGCAACAATATAAAAGTCCCCCTTGCAGAGATATTTTGTGATCATGTTCTAAAAATGGCTACTTGTTGTGCAGTCTGTAGTAAATCCATATGAACAAGGTTTGTGATTGTGAATGCTCTAATCTGACATTATCCAGACTGCCTTCCTGGGCCAGCGAGGCCTCATTGAGAATGACTTCCTGACCAAGGTTTTGGATGGCATGGCCTTTGCCGGCTTTGTCTCAGAGAGGGGTCCACCTTACCGAGCCTGCGATCTGTTTGATGAGGTACTGTACAGTGATGCACCACCGAAACCTTAGCCTTTAACTTTAAATAGAGAGGCTCGTACATAAACACCTTTTCAATCAACTGACCCTGTTTCTAGTTTACATTTTGTTTTCTTTGTTGTTGGTGTGCTTTGCAGTTGGTGGCCTTGGACTTTGACAGCTTTAAGGAAGAGGAGGTCAACCCCGCCAAGCTTCAGAAGCACATCAGGGAGCTCTCCGAGCAGCTTTATAGAAATGTAAGTCCTCGTGCAACAAACGACTGCTAAGTTTCCTCTGTTGTGCTGGTGTGCCGTGTACGTCTGATTTCCTCATTTTAGCCCGCTCTGCACGTGTGCTGCTCCAAATCTGTCCCATTAATCCATGTTGTTTCCTGGTTGTTGTACGTTAGGAGAACCCAAACCCCCACATGGCATTCCAGAAAGTGCCTCGGCCGTCTGAGGGATCCCACCTGCGCGTGCACCAGATACCTTTCCCCGTGCTGCATGAAGAAAAGGTGGAGAAGCTTATGGAGGAGGGTACAGCAAAACACAGCAGCGCTCCTCTTCCTACACGAACTGAGAAAAAGTGTGTAGTACCCGCTGGACCACCTGTTGGTATGACTCACTTTAAAACCTTATTATGCACAAAAAATACATTTCACAAAAGTTTTTGCATGTAAATTTTTAATTAAAATGACTCATCAATGATCTGTTTGCTTTTTCCAGCATCCATCATGGGAAAGAGTTACTCTGTGTTTAACAGCGCTCGCAGGCTGGAGGTCGTGAGGAACTGCATCTCATTCATCTTTTACAACAAGACTCTGGAGACTGAAAAGGTGATGCACACTGTTTATTTTTCTACCTTTAAACAAGTTCATAACGCACCCGTGCTTTGGGTAACACCAGAGCTTCAGGCCGTTTAGGAGCGGGTCTCTCCTTAGCTTTATAGTCCTATTATGTCCCAGCTGGCACACAGACACCTAGAAGCAGGAGTAAATAAGGCCTGTGATCAATCTTTCTGCATCCCTGTGCCAGGCTAAGCTGCCAAGCAATAATTACAACTGGGATTGATCAATTCCTGTCTGATCTGTTTGTTCCTGCAAGTATTTACGCTGAACAGGAATCTTTCCTCAAAGTTATATTCCACACTACAGCCTCATCTGTAGGAGTTCATAGGTGAGCAATCAGTCCAATATGACTCCAGTGTGTTTAAAATGGGATGAGTGCCAGTTGTTTTATGTATCCTTATAGCTTCATACAGGAGTTATATAACCTGAACCTGAACCTGCATCTGCATGCACAGGGTAAAAATGCATAGCAGGAATTCTCTGAACACCCCGTGAACTTGTAAGTCTTTGACATACATACAGTGCTGTGCAAAAGTGTTTATCCTCTTCCTGTTTTTTTTGTTTGTTTTTGGAAATCTGTTACATTTAAATGTTTCAGCTCATCAAACAAAAGTAAAAGTAATGGAAAAGTAATTACCCTCTAAACCCCCTAAACCTAATAATTGGTTGCGGCACCCTTGGCAGCAAAAACTGTAATCAAGCATTTGCAATAACTCTTTCACATCACTGTGGAGGAATTTTGATCCGCTCTTCTTTGCAGGTTTGTTTAAATTCAGCCACATTGGACAGTTTTCCAACATGAAGGGCCTGTTTAAACTAAGGCCAGGCTTTAACTAGGCCACTTCGAAGGTGGACTTGCTGCTGTGTTTCGGATCATTGTCCTGCTGCATAACCCAAGTGTGCTTGAATTTTATTTTTTCACATAGGGCCAGATAGGTTTGCAAGAAACAGCATTTTATATTTATTTATCTTTGCAAAACCATAATAAATCAGGAAAGAGCAAATAATTTTCATAGCACTGTAGGTGCTCCTGTAGTTGTAGTGAATGGCACTTTTGACAAATACTTTATAAAATGAAGGTTTCCTGTCTTCAGTTTTTTTAACAGTTTTAAATTACTAATAGTTTCCTGTGTCTTGTGCTAATTGACTTCTCTTCACAGGTCTGTTACTTCTTTCTAAAACCCTCTTTCCCTCTTTCTTCACTTTAACAGACGCTGCCGGCTGCACTGCGTGCGCTGAAAGGCAAGGCAGCCCGCCAATGTCTGACTGAGGAGCTCAGTCTCCATGTTCAGCAGAACCGCGCCATACTGGACCACCAACAGTTTGACTACATCATTCGTATGATGAACTGTGCCCTTCAGGTCAGTGACGTGACAGATAAACCTGCCAACATAAGTCACTGACTGTTACATCTGTACTGTAAACATGCACAGTAATATTCCATGCAGATAGGAAGAAGCAGTCAGCCTTAGAAAAGCCTGGATTTTTTCCCCCCCTGCAATGCGGGGGTCACGTTCTACAATCAGTCAACTAATCGAGAAATTTAAATACCTGAATTTTTGATAATCAATCAACTGTTTAAAGTTCAGAAATGTTGTAAAGTCTTTATTTGTTCCAGATTTGGGTTTTGGTCTGTTGCTTTTAACAAAAAAGTCAATTTAAACATCATCTTGGATTACGAGCTTTTCTGTTATTCTAAGAAAATCAATGGTGAATAAGTAAATAATGAATGAACTACACAAACCTGATGGCTTAGAGACTATGTAGCCGTGCTTCAGAATTTATAAAGCAATGCATTTTATCAAAACTTTATATGAATTAAAGGATTTTTTTCCTCCTTACAATGCAAGTCTGAAATTGTACTGAGACCCTCAGTGCTGTCGTCCAGAGTGCTTCCCCAAACTGTGAATGTCAAATTTACCGTGTTATTCCCACAAAAAATTGAGATTTATTTTAACAAAGCACTTTTTCTAAAGCTGATATACAGGAAAATGTTTTTCAGATCCATGTAAATATTTTAGTTCAGTATCACAAAGTAGACTTTATGAGTTTAAAAGATTAGCTGTAGAGAGTCAGATAGTAATGCTTGAGGTCTCACACAGGCTTAGGGACATGTTGGCGACCACTTAGTAAACCCTGGTCACGAGGGAAGAATGCATATTCCCCAATAGACTGCGATTGTTCAATGGATGTTGCTTGCAGTCGCTGTGAAATTGAATCGGTAAGACCCAGTCATGCAAGTTTGAAGACCGATAAGTGACCTTGCCTGCTGGTAACCTCCAGTCGCGTGTGCATCCCATCACTGTTTGGTGAGTGGTTGTTGGTAGTTTTAGCGTGAAATTGGTCGTAAAGACGTACACAGTGGTGCATCCAAAATGGCCTTGTGATTGTTTTGTTTCTAGCAGGTTGCAGTTGCTGGTTTTCATGGAAGATGCCATCCCGTCTGCAAACACTTGCAAAACACTCCAAGCCATGGTGAAACTATAAAAAAATGCTATGCAAACCGGAAAGTAGAACCTTCAAAGTAAAAGCTGTGATCAGGCACATCTACTTTGAAGCCATATAAAGTTTGCCTTTATTTGCAACAGTCTGGCCTTGTGTCATGAGACTTATGACCTATAAGACCTAACAATGCTTCTCATTGTTAATCGGATACTGTGTTTGTGTCTTCTTCGTGCCCTCCTGGTGGTTCAGCTCTTTGTCAAAGCAAGTACGTAGTGTGGGGTTCTTTTGCAGCTTATAAAAAGTCTGTAAAGCTTTACTCAAACGGAGCAGTTGGTCTTAATTGGTAGTTCCCCTTGTTTTATTAGTGTGAATAAACCCATCTGAGGGATTTTAAAAATGTTAGCAATAGTCAAAAAGTACAGCATTTATAGAGTGACTTGAGATTCCAGTCATTCCCCCCCAAATAACAGAAAACCAATTAATCCCACCATCTGCTGCTCTAGGGACGTGCAAAATGTGCACGTTGCTTCAGAGTTGTTCAAATGGAGTTTTGATGAATTTGGCCTTTCGAGAACGAAAAAAAGGGAAGAGAAAAGTAGTTTGTTGGCATTCAATTGGTGTTTGATTGTCTTCATTTTCAGGATCAGAGACTTTATCGCTGGTCTGCATTTACCAAGGCTTTATAAAACCAAAATCTCGTTTGCACAGCCTCTTTAGTTCAATTCTATCTCAAGTATAAATCAAACGCGTGCTTTCATGTTGTTACATGAAAGCTGGTGCGTCATTTGGTCTTCACCATCAGAACAAAATCTGCAAAACTGGGCTTAAAATTTTCTTTCACCCAAACTAATGAACCTGTTGAACAGGTATGTTCTAGGAAAATTAATAGGTCATCTGTATCTTTAGTGCTGTCTGCAATACAAGCAAGTAAACCTACATCCGTGTCGTGCTAATATTCACTATTTTCATTTGTTCTGCTCTTGTAAACTACATGTTAGACGTGAACATGTTTAAAAAGAATATAAACAAAACATGTTTGCTGAAATACTAGTAACCCAAAGGAGAAAGTAATAATTTCACAAATATAGACGTGGAGTACACTTTGATGAATTGCAACAAAGTATGTAATCAGCCTTTCCCTAAAAATTTTAGAATCATTTATTGTTTTTAAAGATTTTATTGTTTGTTTTTGGTCTTAAAGCCAGGTTGGCTTACAGCTCTCGGTCTTGTGTTCGTCTGGCATTTGTCTCACGTGATCTAAATATACATTTTAAGATGTGGGGCCAGTTATTACTTTTAAATTCTGCTCCGTCGCCTTTGTTTCAATACCCAACAAAACAAGGACCCCATAAAGATGTTACAGAGCGCGCCGCGGCCGGCCGGATTGTGTCTGTGTGTGCGTGTTCAAAGGTCCTTCAGAGCTTCACAAAGCCAAAGTGACCTATTCTGCAAAAAATGTTCATGCTTCTTGCGTGATGACAGCCACATGCCGCCTCAGTATTTCTGGCGCGTGTGTTGATCTGACACGTTGATTTGCAGTGACATCATCATTAAGAAACCACTTACAACATTTATCGTTAAACTGTCAACGGCTGTGTGACTTTTCTGTTTTCTGGTTACAATCAGAGTTTTCCTTTGAAAGAGTTAGCAGGAAGTGCTGAGTAGTGCGTGCGCCACAGAGTAGGCTAAAGGTTGAGGCGCTGGAATCAGATGAAACTGTACCTTGGAAGTATGTATTAACTAGCTTTTCTTTCTTTGGCTATCTCGTTAGGCGAGCTAACAATCTGTGAGTGTCTGTAAGAAATTTACAGTTGTGCATTTTTTCCTGTTTAAACATCTGTTGTTGGCCTTATCTCTGCTGTGTTTCTCTGCCATGAGTAATACCCCCCTTATTGAGGCATTTACGTTAATTGCTCATTTATATGAGTGTGCGTGCGCATGTGCATGCATGCGCTGGTCAATGCTCTAGCATTTAGAAGTAAAAGTTGCGCAAACCATGTGGGGGAACAAGCCCTGCTGTGGATGTGTCCTGGCATTCCAACCATTTCCTGTCTGATAGGATTATTAGCCTTCTGTGCTCTGCTCTCTCATGGCCTGCAGCGTCATGATGGTGCTCACGGACACGCTCCGAATGGAGGTTTACTGTGAGAGGGTGTCAGAGTCCGAGGTCTATGGGAAGAGATCGCCTCGGCGCAGAGTCCATGCGTCATTTATGATCCCGACCTCAAACGTGTGACATGGAAAAGTGTACAGTAATACATATTAAGCATAGATGTTGTTGTCGGGTGGAGGGTGAGCTCCATCTAACTGTCCTATATGGACTGCATGTTGCCACATCTGAGCTGATGAACCCTGATGTACCCTTTACCCTCACCCGTCCACCCACTCTAGCTTAATTTCTGCCCGCTGCACTTTAATCACTTTGAACATTTCCTTTAATAGTTATTAGTGATTACATTTGTACATTATTTAGCTCATAAATTAGTCTCTTGCTGTGAGAAAATGCCCTCTTGTCTGCCTTAGTGGTCTTAATGGACTGCCTTATGTAACTCACTGGTCACTGGGAATCTGTACTTAGTATCATTCCCATGTTCGGATAAATGTTTCTCAAGGATGTGCACCAGTGTGGCCAGGTAAACATCAGTGCTAATCGGATATCTTGCTTTCACTATGGAATTTCTGTTTATTGCTCATCCGGGTGACACAAATGTCAGCTAGGTTGCTTATTTTTGCCTAATTCCTTTTCCTATTCATAATTCCAGACGCAATTAACAGTAATAGGCTATGAGGCAGGCGCTGCTCTGTTTGCCCTCTGCTGTGAAAGTCTTATAAATGCATGCCGCAAGTGTCATCCCACAGCTTTCCTGGAAGGTGCTAACACAGGAAGTTAGTGTTTGCTCACATCCTACAGCGTTTTGTGTCACATGCTGACAGCCTCCTTGTGTTTGTCCAGTGCATACGTGTCTGAAACAGAATAGCGGTGTTAGTCATCCTCGCTGTTATAGCTCCAGCAGGCTAAAGAATGAGGGAAAAAGGTTAGACACATAGTAAATAATGGAAGGAAATGGAGGCTGCAGGGTGTCCGTGCAAACAGCAACGTCTTCTTCTCCCTCTATTCTTGAAAACCCAAATAACATATGTTAAGGACGAGTTCCCCACCATGAACCATATGGACGCTGTGAGAATGACTGAGTGCTTAATGCAGTACCTTTTTGTCAAGTGTTTGATGGACTACAAGCACTCATTCAGTCTAATCTGCTGGAGATTTCACTGCTATCTCTTCACTTTGTTACTCGACCTCAAAAGCTTTTGAGCTGTCACTTATCTTCTCTGTCTGCTCACAGGAGATTAAGGTGGAGGTTAAGTGTGGCTTAAGTGAAGCCGATTAAGTCTTCTTTATATGAAAGGTGATATGGTGAAGTATCTAAACCCCTCCCCTTTCCCACCTCCAGCCATTCTTGGACCATTTTGGTTAAAAAGGCTCCGGTCAACGCTAAATTTCTGTTTTTTTTTCCTTGGAAGAGTACTCATTTGTAAAATAGTCACACTCTTCTGCCTGTGCATTTCCACTTGTTGTTCTATTTTGTCTGGGGTCCATGAACTCCAGTGACCTGCAGCTTTGTCAAGGATGCTGGGTAAACAATGCTTTGGTGCCGCTCCAGTAAGCTGGAACATTTTACCACAGCCCCAATGACTGCAAAGAAGAAGAAAAAAACTAGCAACAAGAAAATTAAAGCAGAAACTGTGTTGCTTTGTCGACGGGGGGGCACTGGCTTTCATGTGTTTTGCATTTTCTCCCCTTTGTACATTCTTGCCTGTGCGCATTTTCAGGAGTGGCGGTAAGAGGGCCCCCCATTACAGACCGCTATCAGAAAGTGGAGCATTCCTCCGCCTATCTCCCTCTCCAAAATGAAGCACTCTGATAGTATGTTGTTTTTGAAGAACACAGTCATGGTTTTAAGAGTCTCATTTTCACGTGACGTTGGTCCAAAACCAATACATTAAATATGAAAACATTTGTCATACAGGTTTTTTTTTGGGTTTTTTTTTTTAATGACTCGGGGTTATCCAGTGCGGCACAAGGTCAGAATCAGTGCTGTTGTTTGTACATGGTCATAAATCAAGTTTCCTCTGACTGTTTTCATTTGCAGAGTTCAACGAATATATCCCAACAAAGCTTACTGCACATAAGTACCAATTTCCTGTGGGTGAAGCACTTTTGAGTCCAACTCGACTCTTTTTCTTTTGTTCCCCATTGTTTTCTATGGTCTGTGTAAGAAAAGTTTAGTTTGGGCCCCTAAGCGCCTCCCACCTTCAGCCTCCCGTGTAGTGATTTTTGTCTTGATGCCATCCTTTTAAAAGCGCTGTTAAGCACCGCCTCTCTGACCTGAAACATTCTCAGATACAGAGACTCATTGGAATGGTGTGTAAATGTCAAAGAGGGAATATTTTCAACCAATCCCTTTTGAAATTTAAAAAAACACCTATAAAAAAAAGAAAATTGAATTTGTTTTCTGGCTGGTCGTGGATTCTTGATTAATGGTTGCAGCGTTTTGTGGCCAAAATAACTGCACTTTACGCAACATTTTGTGATTATTATTTTTTTAATTAGCCTTGTATGGCAGTCTAGCTGAATCAATATCAATAAATTGAAGACTGGGACACACTGAAAGTCGTGTCAAGGCAGGAATTATATAAGAAGATTGAAAGCATATGTCATAACGATGCAAAAGAGCAGAGTGAGGGGATTTGGCAGGCCTAGTTTTGAGCTTTGCCCTGACATTTAACAGAACAGTGTCTTTATGTAACAGGACGTTAGAAATGCTGAAGATGGATTCTTTGCCACCCAAAGTTCTCCCAAAGTCACATTTCTGCATTGCTAATTTGTAGCTGTTGATCAGCAGAGCCCTCAAAGACCATGTTTCTGCTGTTGTCGTGCAATTTAAAATTGTGTTGACATCATAAAATATTTTCCCACAAAGTTATCAAACCTGATGATAGTAGGGTTGAAAAGATGTTCTCTCTGAGTTTCACACCATGCTTTGTTTCCTGCTCTGTTCTCACTTCTCTCTTACTTTTCACCCCGCAGGACTGCTCCACCTCTGAGGAGTTCACGGTGGCTGCTGCACTGCTGCCCCTGTCAACAGCATTTTACAGGGTAAGGAAATAATAATTCTATCAAAGCATAGAAGTGTGTGCCTTGAATGTAAATCTTTTGCTCCACCTGTTTTCTCAATGTCATCTATATCATCTAAGGCAGGGGTGGGCAACTCCAGGCCTCGAGGGCCGGTGTCCCTGCAGGTTTTAGATGTGTCCTTGAACCAACACAGCTGATTTAAATGGCTAAATTAGCTCCTGCAGTTCTCCAGAGGCCTGGTAACGAACTAATCATGTGATTCAGGTGTGTTGACCCAAGGTGAGATCTAAAACCTGCAGGACACCGGCCCTCGGGGCCTGGAATTGCCCACCCCTGGTCTAAGGGATCAGTTTAACTTTTTTATGTGAAAAAGAAAGTTTCCCCAGGCTTTCTGCGGTCCTGTGAAGAACTAGGCAAACCTTTGATGCTTCGATAAGAATTAATATAGTAAGTAAGCTGCATTCAAGCCTCATATCACCAAGCACGATGCAAAGTGTTGGATGCAGTGGTGTAAAGCACCCCACCGCTGGAATCTAGGGCAGTGAGATGTGATCTCTGGAGTGACGAATGAACAGTTTGGGGATGGCCCCTTCCTGTTTCAACATGACTTGGCACTAATACACAAAGCAAGATTCATAAATGGATGAGTGAGTTTGGTGTCGAAGAACTTGAATGGCCTGCACAGAACCCTGACCTCAACCCGATAGAACAATTTTGGGATGAATTAATGGAGACCAGGCCTTCTCGTTGAACATCGGCATCTTACCTCACAAGTGCACTTCTGGAAGAATCGTCAAAAATGACCATAAGCGCAGTCCTAAACCTTGTAGAAAGCCTTCTCAGAAGAGTTGAAGCTAGTATAGCTGCAAAGCGAGGGCCAATATCATATTAAAGATCATAAGATTATATTAAGAATGGCATGTCACTTGAATTCATAAGCTTGTGAAGGCAGAAGAAAAAATACTGTTGACAATATTGTGTAGCAGCGCGACTTAGGTTTACAAAAGTGCATCTGAAGAAACCACAAGATCTCTGGAACAATGTCCTTTGGACAGTTAGACCAAAATGGAGAAATCCATCATATCAGCAGAAACACCTGACCACCTACCCACTGCTAACCACGGTGGTGGAGGGGTGATTTGATTTGATTATTTGGGCTTGTTTTGCAACCACGTTGAAAGCTATTGTTGCTAAAGGTGGTTTTACAATATAATCTATCAAGGAGTGTGCTTAGGTTTTCACATGACTGCATTGATACCTGTGAACTTTATTTTTCCACACAGCTGTATGCAAATATTCACTTACCCCCTGTGGTTTCTAGCCATGCATATACTCTAGTTTAATAAGTGAAACTACTGTCTCTAAATATTTAAAACAATCTTAGATAAATTATTGATTTGAGCTTATCAGCGCATTGACAGATGGTACTGGACTGGACTCTTTTAAACCTGTCAGCCTAAACATGTTAAATATGTTGCTCCTAAATCTCATCAAACTGAACCTGCAAGCATTGACTCCTGTTGAACAGATCAGCTCTGGGGATTACATTAAACTGGGCAGTTTCTGTCAGTATTTTGGACCATCACTGTCTGTAATTCCACTTTGGAGGTCTTGTGAATTTCTCTGTGTTTTGGTTTCTTGCTGGCTGTTGTGAATTGTAGATGGGCTTGTGTGCACAGCTGGTTTAAGGAACTGAACTGTTAACCATTTCCCTTGTCTTCGCCCTGCCCTAACTGCCACCGCAAGTGTGATAATGCATAAACAGTGAAGTGCAGTAACAGCGGATTTCGACTAATAAAATGCAGATATATCAGCTTTGTCTTAGTTTTATTGAAGATATTTGGGTAGCGAGATGCATGTCAGTCAAAATGTAACCACAAGCTGGATACAGCGTCTGTTACATGCTTGTCCATGTCAGTAAACTTTCTTTTTTCCCATGACCCACACCACACACCTCTCAATCATCAATTATACTGGCAGCCCAAGAGTTTCAAGTGGTAGTTGACCTTAACTTAACATTGCCTTCACAATAGAGAAGTTTCTACACAGGGAATAACCAGAGAAAGAACTGCTTACTTGACTTTTCGACCCCTGCTAGAAGCACACAGTATTTTAAAGCCAGCCGTGGCCTTTGGTTTCCAAATCATCTAATCAGCCACAACTATGTCCTTGCAGCTTACTTGTTGCTATAGGAACAGACACAACTGTCCACACTGGCTTTTTGTTGGATACCAGTGCCGTACCCTGATGGGCTGGACTGGGAACTGGCCTGCTCTGTGCCACCACATGACTTATTCAGTTCACATGCCACAGGCTGATGTAACTTTGTTTGATATTTGTTGTTTTTCTCGTTTCTCTTCAAACCCACCAGGACTGAAACTTCATCATTTTCTCTCAGAGTCTCTCATGTAAAATTACTTCTCGTTACCAAGTGGTTTCTGTCTCAACTATGTTAGCTGATCATAAGTCACAGTTACCACACACTGCAGCGATTTCCTCCCTTTTTAGGTTAAAAATAATGCCTTTTGTGGCACAGACAGCTTGTTAGAAGTAAAGACATTTAGAGAAAGCCATTTTTCTTTGTTGTTTACAGATGATTGGAATTAATGACAGCACTGAGCTGTGTTTCGTCCAAAGGGGGAAAAGTAAAGTGAGGTCACGAAGGAATCTGCCAAAAATGTCTGTAATCTCTGGTTTAATAAAACAAGGATCATGCAGTGGAAATGTGAGAAAAACAAAGCGTGGTAATGGAGCATGGCAGCAGCTGTCATTTTGGGTGGGGACTGTGAGGCATGCATGATCTGATATCTCACAATTGATTTCCATACCCTGTTTCACATGTTTCTGTACATGTTTAATATTTTTTTATTCATTATTTCCACATTTGTGTATGCAGCTAAGAAAAATCTTGTATCAAAAAGTATTTTTGATACCGATACCTAATATCGGATCGGTCCATCTCTAATATAGTGTAGGGTTGGGTGATATGTAAAAAATTTCCAACTGACAATCGTCAGTCCAATAATCGACGATGGGCGATATATTTGCGCATGCACAGACCTTTTGATGGGCGGAGCAATGTAATCATGCACGGACTGATTTGCACGTTTACAACACAGAAGAAGTCCAAACATGGACAAACTAATTTCCATAAAAAACATTAGGGCTGTCAGCGTTAATGCGGTCATCACAATTAATGCGATTAAAATTTTTAACACAATCAACCCATCTGAGGCGCAGAATGAACGAACTTTGGACAAACTGCCCGAAATACGTTGATAGAGACATTTCAGGGATTTTGACTCAGTCTGCGCTCCAGATGGGTTAATTGTTAATCGGTGATGACGGCGCGTTAACGCTGACAGCACTAAAAAAAATATAAAGTCGCCAATTTGGGATGAAAGAGGCAAACTTAAGGATGTAACCAAAGTGGTGTGCCGCTTGTGCAGACGTATAGTTCGAGTAAAGTACTCAAACAAGACTAACTTGCATGAGCACGTACGTGTCCACCATCCGGCTGAGTATGCTAGGCTATCACCAGAGTCTGCAGGTCCATCAACAAGCATTTGGGCGCATTCTGAGGATGGTGCATTTGCTCGCAGATGAAAGAGAGTGCTGTTAAAACAGCGCTATTATTTTTTTCTGTTGACTGCTTCTATTAGCTCCATCATTATTAGCAAGCTTACTCATGGGCAAATAAATAAATAAATTGTCCTTGTAAAAACGATAGTCGATATATATTCGTCACCCAACCCTCATATAGTGCCAATCTAAACTCAACCCTACACAATCTTAGAAAGACATGATGTAGGAGTTTTGATAGATGCTCTTACTTTGCTTTCACATAAAGACACTGTGGCATGCCAAAGCTGTAAATCATGTGGATGTAGTAATTAAACTGTTACTAATATTACTACAGTGACTGCTCAAAATGTCTTGTGTGAAAAAGGCTACTGTCTCCTTCCTCCTGATGTTTTCCTTCCTTTAGTCACGTTTTTTTTGTTTAGTGTTGTGTTTGCCTGAAGAGCCCCTGGACATATTTGGCCGGATTAGCTTAAAATACCTTTTCTTATGATAGCATCACACAGTTGCTGCAGGTTTCTCGGCTCCACATTCATGACGTGAATCTCCCGTTCCACCACATCCCAGGGGTGCTCTTTTGGATAGAGATCTGGTGACGGTGGAGGTTATTTGACTACAGTGAACTCATTGTTATGTTCAAGGAACCAGTTTGAAATAATTTGATCTTCGTGACATGGTCCATTTTCCTACTGGAAGCAGCCATCAGGAGGTGGACATGGTCAGCAACAATACTCAGGTAGCTTGTGGTAAACAATGCTCAGTTGGTACTAAAGCAGGCGTCGGCAGCCTTCAACATCAAAGGAGCCTTTATAGAAACACAAACGGAGGACCGATGTAATGGGAGAGAATAAATTAATATATATAGTATATGTACTAATGCGGTTATGGTTAACCCTAATTATAACCCATGGCTCACCAGCCACAGGTTGCCAACCTCTGAATTAAGGAGACCAAAGTATGCCAAGAAAATATCCCCCACACCATTACACCATGACAAAGGCCTGCAGTGTTGATACAAAGCAGGATGGATGTTGTGTGTCATATTGTTTACACCAAATTCTGACCCTATCATTCAGATGATGCAGCGAAAATCAAGACCAGACCTGGCTCTCTTGTCCAATTTTGGTGAGCCAGTGGAGCCTCCGTTTATTGTTCAGGCTCGCTGCGGACGTCTGCTGCTGTAGTCCATCTGCTTCGAGGTTCAACACGTTGTGCATTGATGATTGATGATGCTCCTTTGCATACCTTAGTTATAACCAGTGATCATTTGAGTTGCTGTTGCTTTTCTGTCAGGTCGAAGCAGTCTGACCTCTAGCATCAACAAGACATTTTCACAAAAAGACTGACCGTGCCGCCCACTGAAGCTCTTTTTCAGACCATCCGCTGTAAATGCTAGTGATGGTTGCATTGAATGTTTAAAAATCCAGGAGTCTGTGAAATACTCAGACTAACCTGTCTGGGCAGGCTGTTGCTTCCAGCTGTTTCTAGAAGGCTTTTGTCTTAGTTCATTACATAAGTGCACCATCAGAAAGCAGCAAAGTCTATCCATAAGCATCTCCAACACAAAAATAAATCAAATGACATTGTAGTCCTCACTTCAGATAGGTGAGGTCTCACAGTTTAATCATTCCTTGATCCGTTGACTGAATATTTTCAAAATTGTGTAAAGATGTGTTCCTGTTTTTCAGAACCCATAGAACAACAAGAGCATGTCATTTATCTTGTCCTGAGTAATACTGCTTTAGTAAGCCTTCTGCAGGACTTTCCATAATTGTGTAATAAAGCTGTGATGAATCTAAACAGCTCACCTAAAAGGCACCTATTGTATAAATGAGAGGCTTTAGTCCCAATAAACCACACATTTAAATGGTAAATGGCCTGTATTTGTATAGCGCTTTTCTAGTCCCTAAGGACCCCAAAGCGCTTTACACATCCAGTCATCCACCCATTCACACACTGGTGATGGCAAGCTACATTGTAGCCACAGCCACCCTGGGGCGCACTGACAGAGGCGAGGCTGCCGGACACTGGCGCCACCAGGCCCTCTGACCACCACCAGTAGGCAACGGGTGAAGTGTCTTGCCCAAGGACACAACGACCGAGACTGTCCAAGCCGGGGCTCGAACCGGCAACCTTCCGATTACAAGGCGAACTCCCAACTCTTGAGCCACGATCGCCCATTTAGATGAAGGACCTTCACTTGGACTGCCGTAATCTCATAATCCCGCATGAGAACCACACTGGAGACGAAGTTTGATTTGTTGCAATAAAGTGTAACAGTCCAGTACCATTGTTGCATGAGAATAGGTTTTCCAAGTTTTCAAATAATTTCCACTGTAACAGTCTTGAAAGAGTCTCCTAAGCAGGAATTTTTGCAATTTTGATATAAAATGATTCAAAGATAAATGAGTTTCTATTTTTTGTTTTCATTTAAGTCAGAGTCTAAGCACACTTTAATCAATGATGCAGATTTCTCACTGTGGGGAAAAAACTTTTCCTTTTGCACTACAAGCCAAACTTTGGGTAAAAATTATCCTTCCTCTGTTCAGACAGTGCACTTTAAAGACTGTTAGTTCAAGGTTAGGAGTCAGACATTGGTCAAGTTCCTGTTTGATATTCTTGGCCAGACTTTGGCAGGCTCACAGTGTGTTCATGCTTACAGTGGCACTGTCCCCACGGCCCTCGAGTCTCCAGGTCGGGTAATGTGGGAAGCTTTCTCTCTCTCGCGCGCTCTCTCTCTCTCCCCCCCCCCCCCCCCCCCCTCCCCTCTCTCACTCTCTCAGCTCATGTCCTTGAAGCTGCTGGATAGAGACCGTGTTTATTCTTATGGCTGGCCATATAATTCACACTAAAACCCTATGCTATTGACCCAAATTCTCTATTAAGTTGTTTTGCTTTCCCCTCAGCTTATCCCTCCCCTGAATGTTTTGCTCACACTAAAACAGTGTAAATATTACAGAATGTCTAGTCTAAATCATGCATGTCATTTGGCCTGTGCAGGTAAATTTTATTTAAATGCCTCACAGCCTTTGGACAGCGGCCCATTTGTTAAAGGCGAGGTCTTCTCTTATGCATTGTCTAGTGAGACGTGGGTTTATCAGGAGATGAACGGGTGTCATTGATGCATGGAAGTGTTATTCTGCCCTTTTACTGCCCCACCTGATCCCTTTCTCCTGACATTTGAATGTGTCGCCAGATTAAATGCCTCCGCGTGGGGGAAAATGCAGATTGAATGCAGCAGCCGTTTGAAAACCCAAACACAAGACTGGATGACTTGCACAACAAGAGCACTTGACTGTTAACTTTCATCCAGAGTTTATGCCTGGAGGCATTTGGCAGCTCGTTCTGTCAAACTGCTCTCCACTTTGTCCCCACAAGGAAGATGACGTACTCGGTGACCCCTGACTATCTCCAAAATGCCTCACCGTATCTGTGTTTTCATTTTTCTTTTGGAACATTTATGTTACTTGTACTTTGTGTTTTTGCACAGTTGTGGATGCCACGATAGGCATGTTTATTAGTATGACTGTCGGCATGTGTTTCTTTGTTTGTTTGACTTGAATACGCTATTTGAAGGCAGGCTTTTAGACGCTTCACGACTTTAGTAGCTCTCCTCGCAATGCGTGCACTCGTGCAAGAATTGCAAAAGTCGGAGATGGATTGTGTTCAGGTCAAGCGTGCATTCTCACTCAAGGCTGCTCCAGAAATGATGATTGTTTTTATATCAACAGTTCAGGAATGCTATGAATTCTTCCAAAGCGCGTAAATAATGTTGCTGCCCCGAAGCTGACGACGTATCAGATATCGCGGTCTGCGTGCAAGTGCGTCCTCCCTTCAGCGACAACATTCACCATCTCAGAGACAGCGGACATGCATAACGCTGCATGGCTGAGGCGGTTATCAATCATATTATGAACCTCTGGATAAAATCAGAGTTTAAAGTGGGATTCTAAATCCTGATAGCCTAATTACTCTGACTTGTGCACGGCTTTTTCTCCTTTCTGTCTCCCCTTGTGTTTTTTTGTTTTGTTTTTTTCAGCTTGTTTTTACCAAGCCCTGCATTCCTCCTCTTCACTGATCACACAGCCAGATGGGGCTAATAGTGGTATACTCCCTCCTTCCCTTCATCTTTGCTTCCTTCTATTCTTTCCTCCTCCCTTTCCTTTCTTTTCTCCTTCCCTTTTCCCTTCCTCCTTGCACATCTGTCTGGTGCTTTACAAATGAGTAAGAGCCAACCTGGGTCGAAATGACCTAAAAAACTCCTGATAAGTCAAGAAAGTACAGCCACTAACAAATCGCACACACTCGGACCCTCCTACACAAACTACACACTCCCTCGCAGCATCTCTTGCAAGACACTGACAAAGGCTAGCACAGTACCATCTAGGGGGCTGCTATTCTGTTCTTATTTGTCAATATTTATTTATAGCTGTGATCAATTTAGCTCCATCCCTCCACTCCTACTGAGTTTGAGCAGGTCTGTTAGCTTCAGTTTATCTTTATCATTTTATCCAGTGCGCCTAAGGATTATTTCCATATTTATATTAAGGGAGTGCGCTTGGTGCTTCTGCCGGTACGAGTCTTTAATCATTTCCTGCACTGCGGAAACAGTTTATCTACACATGTTCTCATAATGACATCCTAATGTTGTCTACAAGTATGTCTTCCGGCAGCTTGCATTTAAGCGTCAGGTGAAATCTGTGTCTAGTACGAGTGGTTTAAATGGAAGGAGAGGTAAACTGTGTGTCATAGTGCTGAGGCATCATTTAGGAACAGTTGATGGCAAGGCCCTGCAGGAGGAGCTGTTACAAATGGAAAATACTTTGTTTTTCTCATGAAAAACTCAACATTATTTCTATAGTAGTATTCTGACCAACATATTGGGCTTGCCACCACGTATACATTCACCATCCATTCATTATACTTGCTTCAAGGATTGGACCCCCTTTTGCCTTCAGAACAGAGAGTTTGGTCCATATTAAACTGTTTGACAGCATCAAACATTTGCTGAAGATTTGTCAACTGCACATCCATGATGTGAATCTCCTGTTCCACCCCAGTCCAAAGTCACTCTATTGGAGTACAGTGTCATGTTCAGGAAATTAGTTTGAGATCATTTGAACTTTGTGGCATCACAAGATGGTACGCTGTGGTCATAAAGGGATGGATAAGTGTGGCAAGAAAATATACCTGACAACATGACACCAGCAGAAGCCTTAAACCATTGTTTACGTCCATAAACAAGCCTGGTTCTGCCGGAAGTTTCTTCCTGTTAAAAGAGAGGTTTTTTTTCCCACTGTCGCCAAGGTGATTGCTCATAGGGGGGGTCATATGATTGTTGAGGTTTTCTCCGTATGTATTATTGTAGGGTCTACCTTACAATATAAAGCGCCTTGAGGTGACTGTTGTTGTGATTTGGCACTGTATAAATAAAATTGAATTGAACTGAATAACATGCCATGTACCAGCAGAAATTGAGTCTCATCAGACATTAATCTTCTGTTTTGGTAGCCTCAGTTTCCCGTTCTTAGGTGATGGTGCATTGGTTTTATACTTCTGTTGCCCGTCTGCTTGTTGTTCATTCAGAGATGCTCTTACCTTAGTTTTAACAGGTGAATTACTTGAAGTTACTCTTGTGTTTCTGTCAGCTCGAGGCAGTCTGACCTCAAGCTGGCAGACTGACTCCAGACATTTACTAGTAAACACTAGTGATAGTTGTGTGGGAAATTCTCAGTTCATCAGCAGTTCAGCAAAGTCATTTAATTCACCTTTGTGCCCATTTCTGATCCTCCATCTGAACCTCAGCATGTCGTCTTGACCATGCCTACAGGCCTCAGTGTTTATTTTTATGCCATGTGATTGACTCATTTAGATATTTGAGTTAACAGCAGTTGAACAGGTGGAATGACGTGGTCAGTGAGTGTATATCTTAATATCATATCAGTTCTTCATTGCATGGTATATCCTGCCTCTTTAATCTCTGGGGCTGAAGGTACCTGTGGAGACACAAAGAAATGCCCCAACCAGTGCAGGATCTGCACTACCACTGCAGAGCTGCACTATATAACTGCAGTATTCGTGGTTTGAGTCAATGTAAAATGATGCACCTAAAACATTAAATAAAGGGTAAAAAGCTACAACAAAAACAGCTGACCTTTAGTAACCTACACTGTTATTTCACATTCTTTTTCTAAATTGTGATCATTTGAATCTGTCTTGGCCTCTGTCATCAGCCAGCAGGATGTTATTGCTTCTTATTTTAAACACCTTGAAAACTCATGAAAATCTGCTGCGCTCAGCAGAGTCATGTTTCCCGAAAAAGCGGTTTCATTTGGGTAATCTAATATTAGGAGACAAGCGGAGGAGGGCTCGGCTTCGGTTGTGTGTCAACATGTCAGAATGATTCTTTCTTTCAAGAGGTTTAACCTACACATTTTTTTTTAAACAGTAAGACATACCTGCCAGCTCTTCTTCAATTACATGTGTTATTAAGGCGGAAAACCACATTTGTCTGAATTATGAAGAAAAACCGCTGACCTGTTAACACCCATAAACCGCTAACAAGACACAGCTCCAGAAAGACTTGCGTTATCAGTGCTATGTGCTTGCAGCTGCGGGCATTAGCTCCCAGCTCTCCTGGCTTCTGGCTTCTGGCCCATTTCACTGGGAATAAAACTGTTTTGGTTCTGTCTGTTATAATTACCATAACCCCCACCTCCAAAGTTCTCATCCTTCAAAGGCAAACTATAAAGTGATAATAGAAACCACCGTGTTGTGTCCGGCTCAGGGGGAGGGTTCAGAAGCTAATCTAATAAAAGCCTTCAGCCTTACATATGGCTGTCAGACTTTGAAGGGAGGTGGACGGTTGTGGGCGATTGGTTTGTGATGATAATTTAATGGCACGCCGTGCTTGTATTTGGATCGTGTTGTTCGTGGCGTGATTGATTTATTTTTTTGTTTCCCCACCACTTCCAGCGTGGTTAAACATGCGTTATTACAGTACAGTGTGCAGCAACGTTCATGTCTTGTGCTGAGGACGGTACAGTATGTTCAGAATCTGTTTTTGTAAGCAGCAGGTGATTCACTGCTTGGGCTACACTAGTGAAAAACAACAGCACTGCTGTTTTTCACTAGTGTAGGCACAAGAACGTGTGCTGCTTCATCAGTAGGAGTTGTTATCTGTTTAAGAAGTTATATCTCCAATAATGCATGCAGGATATTTTAGCTCAGGCTGGGGGACTGTTTGTATTCATCTTCAGGAGAACAAAAAGAGAAACGTTTAGCTCTAGACCTGAGTCCAATGTGTATTTTCATGGCTTGATAATTGTGTTTATGCACTAAGAAGTCTTGAACCACACAAAATGAGAATGATTTATTGAAACCTGTTTAACCATACTTTGAAAAAACAGTATGTCAGGCAAAAACAGAGTCTGTTCAGTTCTAACACGCATGAAAGAATCACCAGCCTTATGCTTGAACACAGCCTGAACTCTTAGGTAAACTTTTTTGTAATTTCTTTAGTAGTAGCTTTCAGGAATACATCGCCAGATTTATTGAAAGACATTTAAAGCTCTTCTTTGGATGTTTGCTGCCTTTTTTTAATTCCATTCTCTCTCAAAATGATCCCTCACTGCTGCAATAATGATGAGATCTCCATTCTGGGGAGACCACACCATGACTGATGGTGTTCACTTGAGTGTTTATTTCTATCTAGGTTTGCTTTTACCCCATTGTCTGTGTGTTTGGAATCATTGTTAGATTGAAAATTGAAGGTGTTCTTCAATTCTTCTGAAAAATACTGAAAAAGCAGCCAGTGCCCAAAGAAATGTTTTGATAGCTATTCAGAAAGCTGGAGAACTATTGCTCAAGAGCACTTTACAAATTCCAAGAAAGTCTGCCTCCTTTAGGGTTGATTCAAGACTTTTGCCGAGTACCGCAGATGATTTGTGTCCCCGCTTTGATTTCCATCAGAATTTAAAATGAAGCTGTGTGCCTTTGTTTGGCTGTGGAGCCACATGCTCCAGTGTGTTTGTCCTCACGGGGGGTGAAAAAGGATTTGATTGACTTTGTCAGGTTTTTAGTTGATACATGAATTCGATTTTATGAAAACAGGAAATGAAGTTGCTGTCCTAACATATATTTAATTGTAAACAATGAGACTGTCATTTGTTGTTTTTAAGCCCGACAGTCAAACATCTGGTGAGTGTCTTTTACTATCGGAGCTGACATAAACTTTTTTTTTTCTATCCTTTTTTTGTTTGTTTTAGGTTGTTTTTTATGTTTTTACTCCATCAGTCAGTCATTTAATAACCCCCAAGATTTAAATTCACGAGGGCTCTTTTCTCTTTCTACACAAGATCGCGTGTCTACACAAACATGCAGCGTCGGTCACAAATCCAGTGAAAAATCAGCCCCACATAGAAAACTAACCACCAAACAGCCTGCTGTGTAATCTTGCTTCTTTTCTCTTTTTTTGTCCACATTGTCCTCACTGTGTGATCTCTGTTTTGTCTTGTAGAAGTTGGCTCCGGGGGTGAACCAGTTTGCCTACACCTGCATACAGGACCATCCCATCTGGACCAACCAGCAGTTCTGGGAAGCCACTTTCTACAGCGAAGTACAGAGCCAGATCCGAGCCCTTTATCTCAACGCCCCGGAGGAAAAGGGGGGCATCACCGCCACATTAAAGGTAAAACAGGGATAGGAGGGACTGTTGCACATTTTGTAACAATTTTAAGTGTATTAAACTAAAAATCAGAGTGAGAAAATAATTTTATTATAATTTATTACTAATATGTAGTTTTCAAGCAAATATCCGAATATAAATGCAAAATAACGTTTTTCAAAGCAATCTTGGTTTTAAGTAGCTCAACAAACCATGACATTTGGCTTCTTTAGCAAAGTTACATTCAAAGACAGTATGAATGTCAAAACAAGTTTTTGAGCAGGCTGTCAACCTCTTAAGCCCCAAGCCTAACTGATCTCCTGCCTTTTGCCCCCATATCAGGGGGCGTTGGGGCTTAAGAGGTTAAGATGTTTATTTTCTGCTCCTTTAGGATGCTGGTGCCGTGCCTGCAGCGGACCGAGATGAAGAGCAGACAGCCATGGACCTAGCAGCAGAGCAGCTGCGTTTATGGCCCAGTCTGAGCAAAGACAAGCAGCAGGAGCTCGTGAAGAACGAGGAGAGCACCGTGTTCAGCCAGGCCATCCACTACGCAAGCCTCATGGTTTACCTGCTGGTGCCTTTGGACAGCAGCAAGAACAAGCTTCTGCGCAACACCCCTGCAACTGACTGGGAGAGCGGCAGTAACAGCATTGTGACAAACAGGTCAGGAGAGCAGTTTAACATCTTAAACCTGACTGCAACCTTTTTAATGTTTTTTGGCTTGTTCTGCATTTGCAAGGTAGAGCGATTAGTCTTATTTGGAAGGAAACTTCCATGTTGGGTTTCATGATTTGGGAGTATGTGTGCTTCTCTTAATAAGGTGATGATAAGCATGTGGGTGGATGTGGCAGAGCTTGCGGTCTACATGATACCTTCCTATTTAGCCAAATGGATCGCAGCTCCCCTTCTGTTTCCGGACCGCATCCATCCTGTGGGCTCACATCGCTACTGCACGAAACAAGTGTGCGGCTCATTTACTTCTGCTGGAAACTTTAAAACCATCAGGTTGTCTTATAATGGAGCTACGCTGTACTCACCCAAACCAAACAAAATAAGAGTGGGAGTGATTTCCTATGTTCTGTACCAACTGTGGAGTCAATTAAACAGGGGAAGATCCCCTCCTTGAACGTCTTCCCCTGAAAACCGAAGGGTATTCATGTAGATTTTCTTGTTGTCATTTCTTGTTTCCTTGAAGGTCAGGAGGATGTAGCTTTTTGCAGTTTTTTACATTTTGTTCCTAATTGCACAAGAACACAATGTTGCTATTTTATAATGTGTTTTGTTTCTATTTATAATAAGATGAGAGAAAAGCTGCAGCCAAGAATGTATTTATGTGGAAAATTTCTTTCAATTTCTTTTGCTTTCACCCCAGACTTGTTTGTTTCCCACAGAGGACATTTGGATTTCATCACTTAGTATTTGTGCATCCAAAAGGAAGGTTGCATCAGTTTCTCATGTGAAACATTCTCTTTGGATAATAGAGTCTGAGCCAGCGATCCAGGCATCAGCACTCAGCTCATGCCAGGCTGCAAATCACTCTCACCTTCATTGCTCTTTAGCACAGTGCATGTTTAAATCCATGTCTGTCAGCACACAACTCTCACATCTAGGATCAGATCTCCTCCTGGGCATGGTGGCTTGACCTTTCTCATTTTCATTGTATCATCGTGTGTGTTTGCAGCATTGCTGGCAGTGTGGCAGAGAGCTTTGATACTGAAAGTGGGTTTGAGGACTCGGAAAACAGCGACGTCGCCAACTCTGTGGTTCGGTTTGTGGCCCGCTTCATCGATAAAGTGTGCACAGAGAGCGGCGTGACACAGGAGCACATTAAGAGCCTGCACAGCATGATCCCAGGTACAGCACTAACTGTATTTATTCACTCTCTGTCACCACCCTGATTCCCTCAGCTGCATTCAGAGTAAAACCTCCGATTTGTGTTTTCTCAGCTCAGGCCAACAGCAACAGAGGCCTGTGAGCTCATTAAACTCCTGGCATGTCAAAACCTGTAAATACACATCCTGATAGAAAGCACACACATGCATGTGCGTGTGTGTGTGTGTGTGTGTGTGTGTGTGTGTGTACACATGGTAACTGACCCCAGCTTCTGACCTACAGGCATTGTAGCTATGCAGATTGAGGCGCTGGAGGCGGTTCACCGCGAGAGCAGGAGGTTACCTCCTATTCAGAAGGTGAGTGCTGTTTCTCACTGAGCTGCTGGGACTCTATGCTACATAGACCCAGCAGCTGTATATACAGTATTTATGCAGCTACATTCACATAAAAAAAGTCTTCAAATGATTAAAACTAAATACACTCTTACTGCCTCCATAGGAATTAGGAGGGTAAACAGCAGCCAGATGCTGCTAATCAAATGCACTTGATTAATTGATCATCAGCAGTTGATTCAGACAAAGCAATGCTCAGAGAAAGTGCAAAAGACCCAAGAGCTACAGCTCACACTGTGCAGGCCTTAGTTAGCACATTCGAAGTTAATGACAGTACAGTTAGGGGGAAAAACTGATCAAGTAGTTTCCAGGAGAAAGCCTAGAGTCATCTGTCTGATAGCCAAACCTTAGATCAATTGGGGCAGACCTTTTTTTTTAGATCCATTTCATTCCATTTATAATAATAACCTATAGAGAACTTGACCCATATTATTGCAAGTTACTACAAATGGGTGAGGAGTCCACTGGTAACACACTTAAAAATTCGCTTTCATAGTTTGTTAATTTAAGTTTTCATCACACACTTATCATCTAACAACAGGCACAAGCTAAAAGTTATATGCCAAAAGAGCTCATTGAACAGGCAAATAGGAAAAAGCAGATCACATCTGAGGCATCTGGTTCTATGTCATAGACTGTATTTAAAAGATGGGTATAGCCTTCCTTAAATCCTGCATTTTCACCACTGGCCAGCAGGGGGTGAATCTTTTGATTGCAAAATAAATTCAAATTGTACAAAAGTCTATAGACTGCTACTTGTTTAAGACCTCAGTAAACACTTTCCTGATGGCGTGTTTGGTTTCTTAGTGAGCTCCGCCCCGCCATGGTTAATAGCTGACGTCACTATGGCTGTAGCTCAGGAGGTAGACGAGGTCATCTACTGATCGGAAGGTTGGTGGTTTGATCCCTGGCTCCCCCGCTCTGCATGCCAAATATCCTTGAGCAAGATACTAACCCCATGTTGCTTTCCGATGCATCCATCAGGGTATGAATGTGTGTGAATGTTAGCTAGAAAGCTCTTAAAAGCATAGAAGAAAGTGCTTGTGTGAATGGGTGAGAGAATCAGTCCATTTACCATTTACTGTGGCGATGTTTATATTTTATATATATACTCTATGCTTTATTGATAACTGAGAAAAAGAAATCTGGATTACTTGACATAATGCTTCCGTCCATCCAGTCCATTGTCCTCCTCCGCTTATCTAAATCAGGGTTACAGAGGGGAGCATGCTATAGCTGAAACAGGATGAAAGGTCTTCAGTCTGTGCAGAGCTAACACAGACAACCACAGACTAATTTTAAACACTGTATTCTTCTGCACTGTTGACTTAATGAAGACTTTTACTCATGTCTCTTAGTTTAGTCCACGTGCTCAGTTTGGTCTGGTTTGCTGCAACTCTGCATCCAGCTAATGTCATCCAGTGTTTTCCAGATATCATCACGCTTTCATATTTTACCACTTAGTCTTTTGGACCTCACTCTACCACACTCCTGCCAGCTTTTGATAAATCACACAATTATACATGCATTAAAACATTATGCCAATGCTGCTTAGGGAGCAACCTGGACACAGCGGTGAGCTGTCTGTCTGCTGCAGCTTTTGGTTTGCTACTCACATGTTTATGTGTCGGATAAGGCTTCCATCTTGGACTGCTAGCTGCAAGCATCATGCCAAAAAATGCTGAAAGTGTGTAAACAACACCGACTCTGGCTTTGTGACAAGTCTGAATAGTAGTAATGGCATCAATAACCCTAAAGAAGGAAAGCAGTGCATGCTTTTAAGGTGCAGCAACAATAAGCAGCCGAGCTCACAGCAGTAATGAGGTGCAGAGGGACTTTCTTCTTGGTCTCGCTGTTCATTCGAGGACAAGAAGCTATTATTATCTCCTGGCCGGAGCTTCGCTCCCACAGGTCAGCTGTGGCCTTAATGGGAAATGTTTTGAATGATCTAACGTCCCTCCTCGTGCACATTTGTGACAATGGAACAACTGAGTGTTTCTGCTGACTGTGGAGGCCAGAAGGAGCCGAAGCAGCGCAGGGTGCAGACCTGACTGTTGACTTATAGTAGATACTGCTTTAGTAGATACTCGGCAGCCAGTTAATTATCAAGCAAATTGCGAAACAAAGACATGAGTCAGTCACACGCGTCTCTGGGAAAGCGAGTTTAAACCGAAACTAATTTCAGCCATTGCAGCTGAATCAGCATTCGCACAAATATGAAAGGTATTTACTGTTAAAAGACGCCGCTTATACAAGTATGTGTCCAACGTAAAGACCTACGAATTTAATTCGACTGCCATTACTGCACCTTTTTTGTTGTTGTTGTTTTTCATTGCAAAATGATTAAAGAAGGGAACAGAATGTACTGTGTATCAGCTGCTTTTTGAATTATATGATTACAAAGGTCTGTTGTGATGCACTTTTTTCACCTATAGAACATCAGTCAGTTTCCAGATGTTGACATGTTGAGGACATAAAGTGAAAACCAGTCCTTACTCAGCTCAGTGAGCTGCATAAAACAGAAACATTTTCACTTAAAAAGTAGATCATGAGTTTTTCAGGAGAGTAGAAATGGTAAATTGGCCTTTGCGGAGAGTAGGAATTTGTTTTTGTTGGATGTTTAATTTCTGAACACCGTTTGATGACTAGTGTGCTTGCAAGATGTGTGGGGTGTTTTTTCTTTTTAATTCAATGATGACGTTTGTGCGTAGCTTAAGTTTGTCCAAGAAATTCATGCGGTGCTGTGATTTGACATTATGAAGACAAATTGATTTCCTGAGGCTTTTAAATCTGATTCAGTGACGCACATGCGCTTCATTTTGAGCACCTTATTGTCAATGAAAAATGTCTAAATTGGATCTCGCATGTGTTTGTAGACAGGTACAGTGCGTCTGGCACTGCAGGTGATGGGTTATCATGCTTTTACCTTTCAGCCTAAGATTCTGCGTCCAGCGCTGCTTCCTGGAGAAGAGTTGGTTGCGGAGGGGCTGCGGGTGCTTCTGGACCCCAATGGCAGGGAGGAGGCCACAGGGGGCCTCCTTGGGGGCCCGCACATCTTGCCAGCAGAGGGAGCTCTGTTTCTCACCACATACCGTGTCATCTTTAAAGGCATCCCACACGATCCACTGGGTGAGTACTAAACCACAAAAACAGTCTCAATAAAATGGAAAAATACTCATATGTTTTGTTTTTATTGGCTAATTTTCAGTGTTAAACTAAAAAAAGCAAAAGTCTGTTTTGTCAGTAAGGGGCATCGGATACTAACCCAAATCCTGATGAGTTGAGACGCTGTTTAAAATGTAAGCAGAATGCAGTGATTTACAAATTTCTTAATCTCGTATTTTAATCACAACAGAACATAAAAAACATCAAATGTTTAAAAAGACAGAACATTTTTAAGGAAAATCTGAATTTGATGGCAGCAACATGTCTCAAGAAATCACTGTGTAGCATCCACTCTTCTTTTAACCACAGAGCATTGAGGCAACTGTTGTGGTGATTCATCGATATATAAATAAAACTGAACTGAATCTAATTGAATCCATAAATGTCTGGGAACTGAGGAGAGCAGCTCCTGAACTTTTAGAAGAGGAATGTTGTCCCATTGTTGTCTGATATAACCTTCTAGCTGCTCAGCAGTCCTGGGTCTTCTTTGTCTTCTTTCATTTGATGATGCACCAAATGTTTTCACTTGGTGAAAGGTCTGGACTGCAGGCAAGCCAGTTCAGCACATACGTCTTTTACCATGAAGCCATGTTTTTGTAATAGAAGCAGTATGCAGTTCAGTGTTCCCTGAAAAATACGTAATCTGGATCGGAGCATATGTTGCTCTAAAACCTGTATATACCTTTCAGCACGGATGGCACCTGTCCAGATATGTTAGCTGCCATCGGCATTAATGCACCCGAGGGACTGAACATCATGGGCATGCAGTATTGGGGTTGTATGTATAATAATGAGATGCTGGTGTGTTTGTATGCAGTGGGGGAGCAGGCAGTGATCAGAGCTTTCCCAGTGTCCACTCTGACCAAAGAGAAGAAGATCAGCATTCAGAACCAGCTGCAGCAGAACATGCAGGAAGGCCTGCAGCTCCGCTCTGCAACGTTTCAGGTAGACACTAAAGCACGCTTCTCTCAAATTAGCATGAATATACGATGTTCAATTGCTTGGTTGGGAGAGGATGAAGCCTGAAGCTAAATATGTGGTACTCAAATATTATTTCACATTATTTTATGAACTGGATCTCATTCGTTACTCGGTGAGCTGCAAAAGATTCTAAAAAAAAAAAAGCACATCAAAAACTAAAAGATTGGACAACTAATAACTAACATTCAAACATTCGGTGTGGCACATCATTATAATTTTCAGCCAAGCATGTGTTTTTACTCTTTGGATGTACCGTTGTAAAACATTTTATGGCTCATTCCTGTCTTTTTACTGCCAGGGATGATGGAAGTGAGTGCGGGTCACTTGAGTTGTGTGGCCATCTCTACAGTTTTTATTGTGCTGTTCTGTGCGTGTACGTGTCTGTGCAGAAACCATATGTGGGCAGATTGGTACAGATGAGCAAATCTCTTAAATCAACTTGGCGAAGTGCGTCATGATGCCCCACCGTATAAAAAACACTGTGACATCATCCATTGATTGGTTTGTGGTGTCATGCATTTTTGGTCTTTTGGCATTTTGTTGTGTGTTGGAGCCAGAAGTCACCAGATATGTATGAGAAGTTAAATAATTCTCCGTAGCTTGGTTATCAAAGTGCAATTACAGTTAATTAGTGCTAAATAATATACAATAATAAAATTTTATTCACCAAAACTAAAGCACAACTTCAGGGGTGGATTCTTAGTTCAAGTAAACACAGAGCAGTCCGTATTATGTGTAAGATTATGTATTTAAAATGTCCCCAAAGGCACAAACAGCACAAACATGGTCTAGAGGTTAAGTGCACTGACTGAACTTAGGTCAGATTAGTGTCATTGTCACTCTTTCCTCGTGAGTTTATGGTCTCAGTTGCTCGTTTTACCTCTTTTTTTTTTTTTTAATACAACCTGAAGTTCTTCTTGTAAATTGAGGTCCTTGTTGGAGTAAACATAAATGATAAAGCAGCATTTTTTGCTTCATTTTTCACCGTTGCAGTTTGCACTTGAAATGCTGTATTTGAATCATTGCTTGTGTGATTAAGCAGTCGGTTTAACCAACTGTCTTTTGCAGCTGATTAAAGTGGCTTTTGATGAGGAGGTGAGCTCAGAGATGGTGGAGATCTTCAGGAAGCACCTGCAGAGAATCCGCTACCCACAGTCCATCTTCAGCTCCTTTGCATTTGCTGCAGGACAAACAGCACCTCAGCTAATCCTTCCAAAGCAAAAAGAGAGAAACACTGGGTTCAGGTTTGTAGTGGGTGCCAGCTCACCGAGCGTTGTTTCCGTGCATGAATCACACAGTCTCACACATGGTTATCTGAGATATTGTTATGAGTGGGTTTTGATGCCACAGTAAATCATTTCTGCTCTGTACTCCTCGCAGAACACTATCAAAGACGATTGTCAAGGGAGCAAAGAGGGCTGGAAAGATCACCATGGGCCGAGGTAGCCAGCCCTCGCTGAAGAAGAATGACAGAGGCAGCAGAATGACCTGGCATGAAGATGACGATATTTCAAGTGAGAAGCGACATATTTTAATGTGGTGACTTTTGGACGTGGAAGAATGGGAAAGGGGGGAAAAACAAACTGAAGAAAATGCTGTTTGTGTTGTAGTATCGGACGATGGTGAGCCGCCACCCAGCAGCACTTTGAGAGCTTCGGAGAAGTCCACCATGGAGCAGCTTGTGGAGCAGTCGTGCTTCCGTGACTACCAGCGTCTGGGAATGGGCACCATCACCGCCAACTCGTCCCGCTCCAAGTCCGGCGAGCAGTTCAGGATCACGGCCGTAAACAGACTCTACTCGCTGTGCCGCAGGTACACCGCCTCTCGACTAGAGGTTGTCTTATTTACCCTACATGTGCTGATGTCACCGATTTCATAAGTAGGCAACCCTGAGAATCTCAAAAGGCCTGTGGAGGGGATGTTTGACTGAATTATTGTTCTTATCTGTATGCAAAAACACAAACCTCTGCAGGAGGCTTTTTAATTGCAGTCATATTTGTGTGGCTTTGCAGCAGCTCACCGATGTTAGACAGATGTTAACACTTTCTCTCTCTGTGACAGCTACCCGGGACTGCTGGTTGTTCCTCAGGCTGTACAGGACAGCGGTTTACACAAAGTAGCCCGTTGCTTCAGACACAACCGTCTGCCTGTTGTGTGCTGGAAACACCCGCGCACCAAAGCCGTTCTGCTCCGCTCAGGAGGCTTTCATGGCAAGAGTGTAGTGGGGCTGTTCAAGTCGCAGAACCCATCCTCAACAGGTGTGCTTACGTGCTGACAGGCACAGATGTTCTGTTTGCAAATGATTACAGGTTTTCTGATGAAACAACTAGTGGAAAAAAAAAACTTTAATGTTCATATAAATCTTCCATATAAAACTCTTATCACGAAGTCTGTTATTCAAACAGCTTTTATTATAGAAGTCATTCACTTTTTTCTCTTTTTAGCCCCTGCCTCATCCTCGGATTCATCCAGTAGTCTTGAACAGGAGAAGTACCTGCAGGCTATTCTGGACTCCATCCCGATCTACTTTAAAATGAATGGAAACAACACCCTGACCAACCGCTCCCTGATAGGCCTCTCGCCAGGTACACTTCAAGAAGATTGTAATGTTCACTGTATATTTTATGTCTCACAAACACCATAAAGGTTCATAATGATTCGTGTTGGCATCTGTTAAAATGCATCTCCTACTTTCTGTCCACTGTGCTGATGGTAGACCCAGTCCCAGTTATGCCATGGTTTGCATGTTTTATTCTTAATGTATTTTTTTTTTTGAGAAACAGCCCACATTTTCATCAATTTTAGAACCAAAGAATAGTATATTGACCATTTCCATGGGAAGAAATTAGTGGTAGATATAATCTGTGAACTCTATCTGAGAACTATCTTTACATTTTTTTGAGGTAGCTCCTTTCATCACCACGGACTCACTGGTTCTAACTTTTAGGCTGAACATTCCTGCGGTTTCACAATTTTAAGATTGGCAACAGCGAGGCTTTTTCAAACTTCTCTCAGTATTCTCAGTGATGTGAGAATCCGACTCCTTTTCCTGTTTCAGTCTCTGACTTAACGGAGATAAAATGCTTCTGTTCTTTTGATTTCTGAGCCTTAAATCTTCGGCGTAAGTCAAACACCGACGGCGTCTCTCTCATTCCATTTTCCCACAAAGACACACCCATGGTCTGTGCCGAGTGCCTGAAATGAGGACATGTACAATAAATGGACGGCTGCCATCAGTGTTATCAGTGAACGTTAAAGGCTGTTGGTCAAACTGTAGGGCATGAGAAAGAGCACAACCTTTTACTCGGGTTGTGGCTGACCTCCACCATCAAGTCGTGTAAATCTCCAGTAAATCCAGCTTGCAAAAATTGGTTGCTACCTTATATCAGACAAGTTTACAGCATGCCGCTTTACAGCGTTTATTGCTCCGTTACACTGACCATAATTGTACTACAATTTTTTTTTTCTTTGGGGGGGGGGGGACAAGTTCGTTTCAAAAGGGACAAGAGGCCACGCAGAGTTCACGTCTTCAGAAAAACTGCAGACTTGCACTCCACAAAGTTATTTTAGTTTTCTGCGGCTCTGTGTTTTTTTCCTCAGGTAGTCATTCTCTTCCTTTCTGTGTTTGCTCTGGTCAGCAGTTATTTTTTTTACCACCTTATCTTTGTGTGTGTATGAGGGCAATAGGGGAGAGTGACTGTATGGGAGAGTTACAGAGTGTGATATTTATTGAAATTAAGAAGGAAATTTTGTACAATGAAAGGTTGTGTAAGAATCAAAGGACAGCCTGAGGTCACTGACCACCCAATCCATCTCCTCTGACTTCACCTCCTTCTGCCTGTATCCTGAATAAACTCTATACCCACACACACACACAAGCACAAATCCTGTGCATGGTTACGATTTAACTGAATTTTCATGTGTTTAAATAACCCGGGTCACATTGACGGTTCTTAATGGGAAAACTGGGATTTAAGTCTGATCAAAAGTTGCTACAATGAGTGATCCTAAAATCAAATTTGATTTAGTTTCTTAGATCTCACTCGTGTCTCACTGTTTACTCCCTGTGTTTGTAATGGACACCTGTGTGCTGTGTGAATGTTTTCCAGGCAGTGAAAGGAGGATATCCAGGATGCCAAAGATGGCTCCTGTCCATTTAGACATCCCATTCTCAAACAGCTTTACTAGAGGAGGTGAGTGGTTTTCTCTGTTTCCTGCTTGGCACTTCATGTGCGTCCTTGCTGCCTGATGAAATATGAAACACCAGAACTGTTACAATTACATAGTTATTTGAAAGAACGTCAGCAAACAGGGATTTGTGCTTTCTGCATCTCTTCAGACACACCATACTTTAAGGAGTTGTGATTACAGCGTACATTATGAGTGTTGGGTAACCTCTGAAGCATTACTCCCCAGACTGAAAGTATCAAGCAGCTATTTGCTGGTTATCTTTGGGGCCATCTGTACCTTATAGCTATAAACATGCATCCAATTTCAACTTCAAGAAATATAATTATGTGAAATTTAAGGATTTATATCTCATAAGAGAAACTTGGGGCTACATTAACTGCATTAACTGTGACCCATATTTCTTGCCACGTTAGCATTATTGTAACTTATCAAATAAAAGCTTAATGTACCGTCAAAGCTGACACATCGCAATGAGTGCTCGAACTGGAATGTGATTTCTCGAAAACAAAGTGTCCGACGTGTTAGTCAGATGAAGGTCAAATGTTTTAAGGCGTCGCTGAAACTGTGAGTCATCTTTTTTTTCTCTTTTTTTTTTAAATGCCCTAAAAGGATGACACAGGGTTTTACTTAACCCATCGCTATGTAACGCTATGTAACGCTATGTAACGTCTTCTCTTAAGATCCAGAGGATTTGCCATCCAAAACTGTGCCTTGAACTTAATGTGAATTTAATTACTGTTTTATTTGCATGTGTTATCTGCAAAAGCCCCAAAAAACAAGCTTAAATACGAGCCTTTTGTCTTCACGCCATCATTTATAACCAAACCACAAACAATCTTATTCATGCATGCAACCATCATTCACTCGATCATTCGGAATAAATAATAGCCGATCCTCATTTGCATGTTTTAGTCTGTAATCTGAAATCTTTGGTAGGGTAGGTGGTCGTGTTGGTTCATTTGATGTTGACGTGATTTGTGTTTTCCATACCCCCTCGCCCTGTCTCCTCGACAAAACATCCACCCAGTGCTTGAGTACAGAGATAAACTGTTCACTCACTCAAACCAAAAGCCTGCCAGTAAGGAGAAAATCCCCAATCAAGGTATAGTGATATTGTTCCTTCTCTCCTCTGCCAGCACTCATAACAGCACCTCTCGTCTTCTTTAACACTCCTAACCTACGCAAATGCTCACTAACCGTGCCGAGCGTCACAGTGCACTGTGCTGCAAACCCCTCACAAAGACCTTCTGGGACGCAGTGCTAATCTTCACTGACTTTGTGGGCGCTCCTCTGGGAGCTGTGGTTTTTCACAAACCGAAGTGGTGGCTCTAATGTGGTCTTTTCCATTGTTAATGTGTTGGCTCAGCAGGACTAACTATGGTCAGTCAGCGGCAAGTTAAGGCTTGGGGGGGGGGGGGTGAGCTGTTTGTTAGGGCACAACAAATCGTGAATCACACAAAATGAGGCCCCCCGCGATCCTGCAATGTAATAAAGACAGCTTGAATATTCTGTAAGCCTGACTCAAAGGAGTAGGATTTAGTTGACGAGTAAAGATCTGAGATGACAATTCTTAGATATTTTGCATGTTTAGACAAGTGGTGTGTGAGCAACTAGTTATGTGATGGTTTTTATACTTTTCTCTCCAAATTTGAGCACAACATCATACAGCAGGGGTGTCAAACATAAGGTCCGGATTAAAAATCCAGTCCAGCCAATTCAATGGTTTTGAAAAATTACATTAAAATTAAATGACAGAAAAGACCCTGTTGCTATCTGATACAGAAATATCATTTAGTTTTTGTCACAATAGGCCCACATTTTTTTTAAAAAGAGGGCATTTTCTGTGAATTAACAAAAAATTTCTGTTTTATAATTAAGAGGGCTTTCTGGGACCTACCAGAAGTTTTTCTGTAATTTCGCGCAATTACTTCTTAGTAAATAAATAAGCGCTCGTTTTCTACAGCAGCATTTCTTCATAACTCTTAGACGTAGTGTTTAACTTGCAGTTCTTTTATCTCACATTAAGATACCTCAGGGATTAAATGTGTAGTTAAACTTCTTTACACTGAAAGGAAGGAGAATTTCACAGGTCTGACCCACTTTAGATCGAAGTATGTGGCCCACAATCTAAAGTGAGTTTGACATCCCTGCTTACAAACATCTGGAAATCCACCGCCAACGGCAGCAGTGGCCAATATTTTGGGGCTTCCTATTCTGTGCTCCTATTGTTTTTTTCGAACATATAAAATAAACTAAATCGAATTAAAGCAAAATCATTTTGTCAGTGAAGCTCAGACTTTTCATGGCCCTTGCTTCTGTTTACAGGGTTTACATCTGAACATCTGGGCTGTATTCATTCATTTTGTAATGTTTAGTAGTATTTACTAAGATTTAAGATTTCCATCACCTTCTGTCTGCTGGTCAAATCTGTGCTCGTTGTTCTGGGCAACCAGAGTCAAAACGAGCTAGCCGCGTCAAGGACAAGACCAGTACTTTTTATTACGTTTCATCTTAAGCCTGGAAAAATAATCATTTAGAATTACTGTTCTAACTTTGGGCAAAGCTTATTTAACTGCAGCTTAATGAGGAGACATTTTTAAGATAATCAAATAGAAATTAACTTTTATTTTTCACTAATTTGATTTAAAAAGTTGCCAAGCAGACTATCTGGAAACTATTACATTTCAGAAGTGACCACCCCAGCAGTGGTGATGACGTGGTTTGAGTTCCTGTTTATCTCTCAATCATAAAAGGTCTAACCAACAGTCAGCAGGTATGTCAGTCAGGTGGGAACAGTTACATTGTTGGTCTTATCTGAAGGAAAAGAAAACGGACAGCTTGTGTTGGGTTTTCATTGTAAACTTTAATTACGAAGCCCGTCGGTTTAAACGTGCTGGATCGAGGCGTCGCTGAAACTTCACCAATTTATGCTCTTGTATAATTGACCCGGCTACAGCAGCTGACAGTTGTGGTTTGATAACTCCGCAAGTGCAACCGAAAAAGGCCTGAAACTGATTATTGTGAAAAATCACGTCCTTCTGGCAGTGGTTCATGCTGCTTGGAAGGCGTTGCATGCTGTGTTTTCAGAGAAACACCATCTAGACTTGTTGACTTGCTAAAAATTCCAGCAACTTCTGCTTCTAATATCCCAGCACATCCGACTCTCAGAGCAGTCGCTTTGTTCATGGACTGAAGGAATGAAGGTGTTTACATAATACCCGTTGTTCTGCTGTGCATGTAAACGTAGCTCGCATGTCATGTGCTGTTCATCATTCGGTCTTAGTTTGTTTGACAGCATGTGTACCTCTCTGGCATTCGAACTAGCCGGCTCATGCATGTGTGTGTGTGTGACTTCTGTTCGCGTGTGTGTGTTTGCAGGCATGTGGGCCAGCCTGCGCTCCAGCAGCAGACTCGGTCAGCATCCGCTGGCGGCCGACGTGGGTGCCAGACTAGCAGGGAAGGATCTGGCACCCCCTGCAGGGAGCCACAGTCTGCAGGCTCAACTCCTCAAACATCAAGCAGCCCTTTACATCTTCGGGGAAAAGTCACATCTAAGGGTGAGAATGCAAACAAAGCGGCCGGAGACTGAGAGGACATGTTTGCTATGAGTTGTTGTAGTATATCGTTTTATATTTGCACTCAGTGGCCTCTTTATGGGGTACACCTGCACAACCTTCTGCACAGCCTTGTGCAATCCCCATCCATCTGTTCTTCCATTAGTTTTATGAAACCTATAATGTTTCTTACACTGTCATATGTGTTAAATTATGTTTTATTGGTGGTGGTGTAGTAGATGTGTAAATGGGTATAATGAAGTCCAGTAGAACACCACTTTTAACAAAGACCCAGCAGTCAAAATATAGTTAAATTAAACATTTCTGAGTCAACATAAATGTTGTAAAGTCTGTAGAGGTGGAGTTAATGGATGGTTCAGTGACGTAGACCATCACTGAACCATTTTTCATCTGTGATGCCACAAGTCTCTGTCAATAGTATTCGTGGCCGTTGATCAGAGATTTTGACAATGAGGCTGTGCTGTTTATAAGATTAAGGGGGATCTGCAGTCACACCGAAGTCACCTGGATGAGTCGATGAACAGTTTCTCTCACTGAAAACGCTGCATTCACATGAACAGATTAACTTTCCTTACCTGGATTATTGAGCGTGCATCAAGACACGGGTTTTCTACCTCATGCTACCTGCTGTAAACTGGATCAAATTCAAATTCAAATTCAAATTTTATTTGTCACGTACACAGTCATACACAGTACAATATGCAGTGAAATGCTTAGACAACTGCTCGTGACCTAAAGAAAAAAAGAAAAGGCTATGAATAAGATAGGAAATAAATATGAAAATTAAAAAGGGTAAATTTAACTAGGAAGGAATAAAATAAAATATAAAAATTAAAGTTAAAAATGAAATAACTGTACAACACAAATTAGAATGAAGGGTAAATTTAACTGGGAAAGAATAAGATAAAATATATAAATTAAAGTTGAAAAATAAAATAACTGTACAACAAATACACAATACACAGTATAGAACTATATAAGAATGTATGAAGATATATATATATATATATATATATATATATATACAATAACAGCAGCTGTACAAGTATTAACTGGAAATGAAGAATATAATGACCAGTGTTGTGCAATCCACATTATTTAGTGTCTTGTGCAGTGCAAATATGCTTAAAGTGATTAAGTGATGAAGTGAAAAACAATGTCCAGAATGTCCAGTGTGTGTGTGTAAGAACTATGTGTGGGTCAGTACTGTGTGGTGGTGTGATTGAGAGACCGTATCGCCTGCGGGAAGAAGCTCCTCCTCAGTCTCTCTGTGTTGGTCTTCAGGGAGCGGAATCGCTTTCCTGACCTCAACAGAGAGAACAGTCTGTTGTTGGGATGGCTGAGGTCCTTCACGATCTTCCTGGCCTTGGTCCAGCACCGCCTGTTGTAGATTGAGTGCAGGTCAGGGAGCTCGGAGCGGATGGTGCGCTCAGCTGACCGCACAACCCTCTGTAGAGCTCGTCTGTCCTGCACGGTGCTGTTCCCGAACCAGGTTAAGATGTTTCCCGTCAGGATGCTCTCTATGGTGCACGAGTAAAAGTTCCTGAGCACCTTGGAGGGCAGTTGGAAGTCTCTCAAGCGTCTGAGGTGGTAGAGACGCTGACGGGCCTTTTTCACCACGGTGTTGATGTGACAGGACCATGACAGGTCCTGCGTGATGCGAACTCCAAGGTATTTGAAGCTGTCCACTCTCTCCACTGGGCACTCGTTGATGACGGGGGTCTGGTAGTTCCTCTCCTGCTTAGTGCTGAAGTCCACTATCAGCTCCTTTGTCTTACTGACGTTTAGAAGGAGGTTGTTCCTCTGGCACCAGTTCTCCAGATTCCTAATCTCCTTCAGGTAGGCCGTCTCGTTGTTATCAGAGATCAGGCCCACCACGACGGTGTCGTCAGCAAACTTGATGATGGTGGTGGAGCTGGTAGTGGCCACACAGTCATATGTGTACAGAGAGTACAGCAGGGGGCTCAGAACACACCCCTGGGGGGCTCCAGTGCTGAGAGTGGTGGAGGCTGAGATATGTCCGCCCATCCTTACTGCCTGTGGTCTGCCAGTTAGGAAGTTGGAGATCCACTGACACATAGATGAGCTGAGTCCCAGATGCTCCAGCTTGGTGGTAAGTGTGGAGGGGATTTGTAAAACATTGCCGTTTGTCTGGAGTTTTCAGGCCAGGTTGTCTTGCACAGGAATAGTTTGATGTATCAAAGGATAAATGTTGGTTTAATTCATGTGGAATTATAAGGAGAAAGTCAAAAACTAGCACATCTGATGAAACGGTTTGTGTTTAAACTCGCAGAAACACTTAATCTTATACATTTATGCAGTTTTCACTTTTTTTAATCCAAGTGTGCTGATTCAGTGATATAGTACCTCTGCTGGGATGACTCAATCAGTTTACCAAAAGCCTACAATTACAAAGACTCACCTGTGCCAGTACAACTTGTAATATGAAGCCTCTGAGAGGTGTGTTATAGTTTTGGCGTCTGAAAGTCTGCTGGTGTTGTTTTTGGGTCCAAATGACGTAAATTTTGTCATCAGACGGTGAGCGCGAGGCTCCGTGCAGACTTCACAGATCTGTAACAGGAATGACTTCTCGCCCGTGGAGTGTGCAGCTAGCCGTGTCCTTGTCTGCAATCTCTGCTTGGCTAGCTGTTCTTTCATCCATAAGACACAAGTAGAGTGACTTCTGATCTGCAGGAGAAGCCACTGACGTCAGCACTGCTCCCCTCCTTTAACAGTTACAGCATGCAAGAGGTTAAAGGCAAGTCTATAAATGCGAGGCGAAGTCCACCACAGTGCAGGACAGTGCACGAGTGCGTCACACAGTTCAGTTTGTTTCTCTATTTTTCATTCACGCATCAAGAAACATATTTCACACACCGTTGAAGCATGCCGAGGAGCCGTGTCGACTAAAAACATGTTGCGCTTCTGCAGTTTGCACGATTCGCAGTTTTATAATTCTTATCTATTACACACTGGGCTGCGCTCAACACCTCAGTTCACCCACGGTCTGAAATGAGCCGTTTTATTTCCTTTGACTTTGATATAAAGGCAGCGTTTTTAGTGGCATGCTGTATCTGTTTTTTGTACTTTGCGCACACTGTTGTATTTTTCTCTTAGTTGAAATTTACATTCCTCTGTCTGCAGGGCCTCCGAGTGGACTCCTCTCTGAACTGTGAGCTGGTGCCAGTGGACTTTGCAGACACACGGCAGGTGAAAGCTGCTTTTAAAAAACTGCTGAGGGCCTGTGCTCCAAGCGCCACCTCGTCTGACTCGGAGGACTCCTTCCTCAAAGCCTTGGAAGACTCCGAATGGATCCAGCAGGTAATGAAACACACAAAGCATACCATTTTTATGATCTGCAAACAGACAGCATTCAGGTCTAGAAACCATGTGATCTAACGCAGGAGTCTGAGTCTGAAAAGCGTGTGAGAATGACCCATCGGTCCACTCTTTCTCTTCATCCTGTGTATCAGATTCACATAATGGATAAATTATGTGAATCCTCTCTGAAGCCATTTTCCCAAGAGAAACAGATTTACAGCGATGCAGTGAGAGGAGACCCCTTATCTTGTTGTTTATCTGATTGACCCCCAGCGGCCTTAAATTGAACATATTCTGCACGGTTGACAAATGCTATCTGTGAGAAACAAGAAGGCAGTCTACTGGCAGACCAAACATGGCAGTATATGCACAGAGAGGATAAATGTTGGGTCTGTGTTTAGTATATTTGTTCACATGCACATATGTTGGCCTCCCGCAGCTTCAGAAGATCCTGCAGCTGGCGCTGTTTCTGGTGGAGCTTATGGACAGTGGCTCATCTGTTCTGCTCAGCCTGGAGGACGGCTGGGACATTACCACACAAGTGAGAAAAATGCACCAACGCCATTCATAAAAAATACATAAAGAAAACGGGACAGATGTGAAGAAGTGCAAAATATCCAGAGGGAGGTTTAAAACGGTGCAAGATTTGTCCTTTAGGTATTTTTCCACAGATATCGATTTTCTAGATACAAGTTGGAGTTTAAAAAGTTGTTATTAAAGTTTAATTACTAACAGAAAATAGGTGACAGTTTACTTTATTATGAGTAACTTTTAACATGTTTTTTCAAGTGTAGTGGTTTACATATTTGCCCAACCAGTGAAAGATCCCCATCAGGAAGGGCGTCTGGGGTAAAAACTCTCATTATCAGCCCTCATCTGCACTAAAGTGGAGACAAAGTGTTCAGCGAGGATGAAAAGAAACGCAAGAAACGCAGAAATGCAAACTCATGGGTGTAAAAAGGATCCAGATGCAGCCGCACAGTCATTCAACCGCTAAACACAGGGCGAGTATTTTGAATGCCATCAACCCTTCTGCAATCACGGCAAACTAGAGATCATTCAAAAGTACTACTTATAATCTCAATTCATATTCTGAATGGACTCATTCTAATTTAGCATTTTTCTACTCCACCTGAGTGCTCTACTCAAAGCACTTTATACAGCTGAGCTATTAATCAGTGTGTTTTGCAACATTACGGCAATATTGTCTCTTTGACTCCGATTAACAAAGTGCTTCAGAGCTTTGGAGTATCCTTTTTAAAAAGAGGCTAAATATGAGGGGGAGAGGGTACCTCTGAACTTCTTATGTATCTCCTGCTGTCATTCTAGACTCACAAATTAAGTCTGAAAGCAAAAAACACGTTTTGTAACACTTAAATGTGATTTTTGGATATTGATCACATTTTTAAGGATTCCCCACGGACACCCACGGCATCCGTTCAGACTGCACCTGCTTCTTCTGGCCGTTTCACTCAGTTTACTGACTGGTGATCCGACTGTGTTGATAAAGTGAAAATGTTTGAAGTCTCGAGGCCTTATGTCGTTGATTTGTGCTGATTTAATTCATGAAAACTCATAGTTTGTTTAGATCCAGATCAATTCTCGGTGTCCGTTCGCTTCTAAACTCTGCTTTTCTTCACATGTTTGCTCTCTGAGCTCATATTTTCCATGCTGACCTGCTAAAGTGCACATGTATGGTGTTGCAAGTGTGTGTCCCTCAGATGTGTTTATGGGGTTTGTGCAGCCCTGAGCTGCTGTTTAAAAGTATAATTTGTGGATCCCTTATACGGGGCACGTGTTCAGCCCAGACCATCTTTCTCCACGGGCCACCAGCTCCAACTCGCCAGGTCCAGATCGACCCACACAGGCAAATGGGCTCCATATGCTCTGGCTCTCCTGCCATGGACCATAGACACCCAGCAGGCAGGATGCAGAACCGTCCTCGCTGCCTTTCTGAATGCTTCTTTCTTTTTTTCGGTTTCTTCTTCCTGTCTTCTGCCATTCTGCCTTTATACGCCCTCCCCTCTTATTCCACGCTCGCTTTTTAAATCCACTCTTCAGTCTGCAGCAGGGGGGCTCATTTCATTGCTGGGTTGCGGGGGGCTTTTTCTACCACTCAGGGCTGGATGTTCTTGTAAACCCACGGGGAAACCATACACTGTTCTTCCCGCTCATTCCACACGCGTCAGGGCTCATTAGCCGTCTTGGAGAAGACGCGGGCAGGGAAGTGGGCCAACCAGATTGCATGTGTAGACAAGCGATTCTCAACTGGTGTTTCGTGGAGTGAGCTCAAGTGTGCCTGAAGCTCTAGCGTTATATAAATGTTATTGATAACAGATGATCATTTTAACATTGCACTGTCAGATGAAGGGTCATTTTTAGATTGCATTTAGCTTTTTTAGGGGGGGATAGAAATAAAAATCATGCCATCCAGATTTTTTTTTTTTTTTAACTAAAGTGTGTTAAATTGCAACCATCCATGACAAGTGGAAAAAACTAAAGATATGCACAGATGTGGTGAAACAGCTGCCACTTTCCTTTAGTGATAAGATGTTTCAACATCTGATTTATCACAATGTAAGGGTTTTAAACTTATATATGATAAAAATATTAAATAAAAGTAGGTCGTGTTGTAGGTTGGTTGGTACTGGCAAATCAGGCACAGCATTAAAGCCATCAGGCGCCCTTCATGCCACCAGAACAACCCAAGATTAAAGGTGGGATCACCACTCAGACCTCCTTTATTAGTGTCTGTGGTGAGGTGCAGTGTCCTGCTAGAAGAGGCTGCAGTCATCGGGGAGGATGTTGTAGTGGGAGGTACCTGTTAAAGCAGCATACAAGTGAATGAGGGTTCCTCTCCTTTGTGGCTGATCAGTCTGTATGCTAGCAGATACAATAAACACAATAGAAATCTGAATTTTCATAGCTATACCTGTTTCTTTTACCTTCAGATTGTTCATGTCATAAATTCAACAAGGTACTGGTGATTTTGGTCCATATTGACATGATAGCATCACACACTTCTTGCAGATTTATCAGCTGCAGAGCCATCCCGCTGGCATGAAGGGGCCAAAGTGCACTAAGAAAATTTCCTCCACACCATTAAATCACCAGCCTGAAGGCAAGGCAGGATGGATCCGTGCTTTCATGTTTTTACTGCAAAATTCAGACCCAATCGAGACATCGCACCAGGTCATGTTTTTCCAGTCTGAACTGTAGCTTTAGTTTCCTGTTCTTATCTGAGAGGAGCAGCACCCGGTGTGGTCTTCTGCTGCTGTAGCCACTCCACTTCGAAGTGTGAGGTGTTATATAAGGATGACCTTTTGCATGCCTTTGTTTTAACAGGCAGTTATTCGGGTTACTGTACATTATCACACACTTCCACTTGCTGAAGATTTTTCTCCTTTTGGAAAAATTCTCTGTAAACTCTTGAGATGGTCGTTTGGAAAACTCGCAGTACATCAGCAGTTTCTGAAATACTCAGATCAACGTGTCTAACGGTAACAACTACGCTGCTCTGAGTCATTTAAAATACCCTTTCACCCACTTCCGATGCTCTGTTTGAACTTCAGCAGGGCATCTTTACTACATGCCTAAATGCACTGAGTTGCTGCCATGTGATTGGCTGATGACATATTTGCATTTGTGTGTGAGATAAATGACATCGAGAGCACGATTCAATCAATCAATTTTTCTTACTTACTAAGAAAGGCTAAATGCATCTCACAAAACGTTCATAAAATGTGTTTATTTCTCAATATTTCCAGAGGAGCAGCTCTGGCTCAGATGATAGAGCAGGTTGTCCACTAATCCCAGAGTTATCTGTGATGTGAACAACATGCTCTTACACTGCAGGGTGTTTGTTTGTTTCATTTAAGTTGAACTTGTGTATTGAGGGTTTTTCCTTAGCCACCTTCTCTCTTCCTCTCGGCAGGTCGTGTCCTTGGTGCAGCTGCTGAGCGATCCTTTCTACCGGACTCTTGAGGGTTTTCAGGTCCTTTTGGAGAAAGAATGGTTGTCTTTCGGCCACAAGTTCAGCCAGAGGAGCAACCTGAGCCCCAGCAGCCAGGGTAGCGGCTTTACGCCCATCTTCCTCCAATTCCTGGACTGTGTGCACCAGGTGAGTCTCACTTCTGCCATAGGTACCACAGGTACGCTGAACCCTGAAGCATCTCTGCCCCAGCTACGTGACTCTTCTCCACTTTTCCCCTCATGACTGGATGTCATTCATTGCTTGTTCGTGAGCTCATCACATTCCTCGAAAAGTGAAAAGGTGAGCGAGGGGTCAAAGCGAACGATTCCGCTGTCAGTAACGGTTTTAGTTTAGCACTTTCCAACACGGGACGTGTAATCACAACAACATATTGGACCCGGGGAGTGAGCAGCGAGGCTGCTGCACAGATGGTCCATGAGTACAGTGATCAGCATTGAGCTGTATGTACATGTTCACGTGTTTCGGCATTTCTTCACATTTTAGTGCTTGTTTACAGCCGCATGTGGAAGATTACAGTTTTGGGGATTGAGAGTCTCTAGGAAGGCTTGGGTGTGCTTTAGGATTTTGGGGAAGTGGGCTGGGGGGGAGAGGGGGCTCAAGTTAAGAATGAAACACACACACAGATGATTTCCGGAGAACCGGGTCTGTTCTGAAATACTAACTTTAGAGAGTGCAGTGGGGTTTTTTTTGTGTCTCCTCGGGTCACACAGGCCCACTCCCATACACTTACATCAACACATAGTTTCTGCATTTGTCTTTTGAAACCGAAGGCTTGGCAGCTAAGACGGTTTGGCAGGAACCCGGGGGTCTGGAGAGCTATAAACGAGGGGTGAAGCAGGGGATTCGGACAAGAGCTCAAAATAGAAGTGCCTCATCTCCAAAACAGCTGTTGTTTTTGCCAGCAGACCCAGGTGGCCTCAAATTTTCAACACCGTGATTGGCCACCTCGCACCGCTGGATGGGAACCGTGGAGCAGCAGTCATGCTGGCTCAGTCTGGATTGTGTCTGACGGCGATGATATCACTGACCTTTGCCCTCACAGAGGCGGGAGAGGTTCTTTCCTGTTTCCGATTGGTCATTTATACACTGGATAGATGCGAAGTCGCTACACGGGGACACGATGCAGCTGTCGCCCACACGCTGACCTCCTTCTGTCTTTATCCATCTTTTCATATCCTTGCAGATTTTGGAGCAGCATCCTCTGGAGTTTGAGTTTAATCAGTATTATCTGAAGTTCCTGGCTTATCATCACATCTCTAACCGCTTCAAGAACTTCCTGTTGGACTCTGACTACGAGCGCTTGGAACACGGTCAGTGTCCTTTAACCAGAGGGGATCTTTTATTTTCTTCTTCTCTAAAAATGCTTTGTTACACAGAATTATGAACCTATGGTGGTTTCCTTAACAGTCACAACAATTTTATTGATTTGAAAAGATTCTTGGCCCCTCTTCATCAACACCACTTCCCTGGGTAGCAAGATTCTGGCTTTTCTGTCACTGTAAATAAAGGAAACTAGATCTCTGATATGAATGCACACAGCTACCCAGGAAGCTGTTACATCAGTCAAAACAGTAATGGCTTCATATCCTCGTCAGCTTAGCCTGTGTGTTTTTTGCAGGTTTGTTGTTTGAGGATAAGGGTGATAAGCAGGCCCGGAGAGGCATCTGTATCTGGGATTGCATCAACAGGATGCACCGGAGGAGTCCCATCTTCTTCAACTATCTGTACAGCCCATCTGAGAATGAAGTGAGTGTTTCCTTCAAGTTTCTGTCCTTCGCCTTAACCTATACATCAGGCAGCTACAGCTCATTCGTGCAGCTGTGGATCCAGAGAAGGATGTTTAGTAGCCTTCAGCATGAACATAACATGACTATGAGGACAGCAGTGTCACACACCTGCTCTCCTAAACTTCTGTTTGTGAAGGCCAACCAATCAGAAAAAGTCCAACTGGTCTTAAAAGAAGACGATCACCGAGTGTAGGCTCATTTTGAACTATGAATCGTTTAAAGTATTCGAGGAGGGTCCAGATATAAAAGCTGGAAAGCTATAAAATATTTGATTAGGCTACTTAAAAATGTTCTCACCTTACTTTACCATGTAAATCTGGGGTGTCAAACAAACATTAGATAAACAATTAAATGACAGACCGTTCCTGCTTTTTTTACTGTCTGCTATAGAAATGTATGCTTGTTGCAATTGGTTTACATCAGAAACATACATAATTACAGGACAGTGTATGCATGAGCTAACAGAACTTTTTGTGTCAATTTGCACATTTATTTCTTACAATTTAAGCCCAAAGAGTCGTATTGACACGCTTTTCTTTAACATGTAAAAAAAATCTATTTGTTTGTTTGTATATAAAGATCAATGGGTTAAATGCGTAGTTAAAGTGCTTTACACCAAGAGAAAGGTGAGTTTCACTGGTCTGACCAATTTAAGATCAAAGTGGGCTGAATGTGAAGTAAAATGAGTTTGACACCCCTGATGTAAATGATCAGGATACTTCACCCACTGCAGGATAAAATACGGGTCAGTAATTCCTCTACCTCCACGTGGCATCACACAAACATTGCTCGAGGCTTATTTGCCGTATTGGATTGGATCGCAGCCACCAGTTGCTAGGGAACTGTGTATTCTCCAACTGGTTGGCAGCGGTTCCTGGAGCAGGTCATCCAAGGTTAGTGGTTCAATCCCTGGCTGCTCCAGTTTGCATGCCAAAGTATTCTTGGGCAATGTACTGAACCCCGAGTTGCTCCCTATGCATTTGTTGGAGTGTGTGTAAATATTAGATAGAAGGTACTTGGATGTAGAAAAAAGTGCTTGTATGAATGTGTGTGTAAATAAGATAAAGCATTGTTAGTGCTCATGTGCTGATAAAAAGCTCTGTAGAAGAACCAGTCCATTTAACACTTTACCATTTACTTTGACAGCAAACGTAAGCAAAGCACCCTCAAATCTCAACTGCTTAGGTTGCTAACAGATTGCCACAATTGCCTGTAGTTTTTCATGTTTGTCTGCCAATAAACGTTAACTACTAGCCGAGCAAGCGCGATGCAAACAAGAAATGTTACATGGAACAGGTTTTATATAGCACTTTATACAATTTGCCTCCTTTATTCAAGCACTTTTTAAGCCTAAGTGCTTTCTATCTAACAGTCACACTCCATTGGATGCATGTGAGATCAATTTGGGGTTCAGTATGGCCCCAGGAAACTTATTAATGCAGACTGGAGCAGAAACCAGGGATCAAACCACCAACAACCTTCCAATTAGTAGATGACCTGCTCTACCTCCTGAGCAACAGGTTTGCCTTCAAAGTAAAAGTTGCTCCTCAGTGCTGCAGCCAACATGTTTTTACTTTGAAGTCAAATGGTCTCCATTCCTGGTTTGTGTCACAGTTTTCATAGTTTCAGGCCGGAGAGCAGCTGGGGACGGTGTTTGTAGACAAGTCCGTCACGTCGTGCAAACTAAGATGGCAGCAGGGTGCAAGAAGCCAAACCAATCACAAGGAGGTTTTTGCCAGCTGTTTGTGGAATACATGTTTTTCCCTGGTGACATTGGGCTGCTTAGGGGCTGCAGGGCTGCATGTCTGGTGCTTTAGAATCGTTTTCCCAGCATTTTCTCAGCAACCAGATGCTTGTAGACAAGTCTGTAGTCCTGTGACTGGGGCCTTGTTCCCTTAATGGAATGATGGAAAATGTTGGAAAGCTACTGTCACATGTAAGCAAAACTTTAATCGGTAACTATGGTATTGTTGACCTTTAGTTTATATTTTCTTCAGAGACTGATAGAAAAACAAAGTTCCTGTAAATGATGTGACACACTGAGAACTCGATCAGATCTCCTCACCAAAGAAATCCTCCTCATCTGTAGTTCTGTGGTTACACCACATGCAAACATAAATATACAAAAATAAGATGAGGATTAGTGTTTCAAGGTTGAATGGCATTAACAATAAAATTCTGCCGTGTAGCTGACTGAAAACAAATGTTCCAGCCAAATCCTGAGTAGGCAAATCGTTCGCCTGTCCTATCTTGTAGCCTGTGCACTGATCAAACATGTTTACAATGATATTTTATTTTTAAAGTACGCAACGCTCAAACGTGCTACACTTGGATGTTTTGGCTCCTCCGAGCTGAATGATTTATTGTCAGAGTTTGAGGCTAAAACACTGAGTTCATTTCATCTGCGGAAAGTGGAACATTTGTTTGCCATCACCATCGCTAGTTCAAGGCACCAACGTGAAAGGATCATTTTAATATCACAACTGCCTGAAGCCTGGACTGCAGTCAGTAGACACCAAGAAAGCTTCATAGTCCAGTCCAACATTTTCGCTGATGAAGGTTGATTTTCGCACCAAAAATATTTTTAGTTTAGTTGTGTTCGCTTAAGGCTCACGGGGTATTGTCGTCAACCTGCCGGGTATACGGGCAGATGAAATTAGCGACCCCATCACTTCCGGTTTCGAGCAGGACATGGAGGACATGCGATAGTTCGCGCTGATGAATGTAGGAAGTGTTACAAACAGCTGATCGGATCGGCAAAGCGTGTTTCTGGAATATTATGTTTTTGTTGCTGCAAGCGCTTTTTATGCAGTTTTTGCAAAGCCATATGTGGAAGGAAACTGTGACCTAGGACAAGCTGATGGCATAAGATGTAAGTACAACTCCTCCGGTTTCATATGCAAAAAAAATTATTGCGCTAGCTTACGTGGTTGCAGTGCTACCGGGATTTAAAAATAGTTACGCAAAACAGAGCGTGCCCGCTCCCACCGGCTTTAAAGGGTTAACACCCAAGTTTGTGAATGCACTAAGTCGAGAACGACCCGACATAAGAGTTTGAAATTCATACCATCTGTGTATCTACCAGGAGGCTGAGGGACACCACAGGTGGTTACACTATGTACCTCCATCCTGCTCTCATTGACAGTGACAGGTTAGAGTCTGGGTGTGGATGTCATGGTGATTTGTCATCTTCTCAATGAATAAAACATTTTAAAGATACTCTGTTTATAGAGAAACATTCATAGCATCTACACCTGGAATGGGGTGTCGTGAAAAGACGTTCCTCCTCCCAGAGGATTGGTCAAAATTTAATTAAATTTGTACACATTTTGTACACAATGGGTCTTCATTCTGTGCTGCTTCCTTTTCCAGACAGTTTTCCAAGAAGCTACTCCTCCTGTTCGAGTATCGGTCAGATTTTAGTAAAACTTGCACACACCTAATAGGTCTTCACCCACATTGTTGCCGAAGTGAATGTCATGTGTCGTTTTAATGCGGATAACCAGTCTGATGACCTGGTTTTCAGCTTTTGGTCCGCTTCCCGTGCTTGGTCTGAAAGTCTGTCCGAAACAAAGTGAATCAGGGTGAAAACATTTCTTTGTTTTTCTCGTCGGACCAAAGGTTGGCTGTTTGGCTGTTCACAGCCGGACCAGATGAGATGAAGTTCAGCAAAGAATTTGTTTCAGACATTTTTTTAATATAAATCTTGGAAACTGACTTTTCACTAATCTTTAAAGAATAACCTAATATATGACCAAGAATTTGGTTACAGTGGCCAACGTGAGTTTGGAGTTGACACTTATTAACTACAGAGACTGAACAGTCAGATTATTTTGTTTATCATTTGCTGATTTTGATCTCAAGTTGAGCATCATCATAGGAAAGCACCAAGGAGACAGTCATTACACATTATGTTGCCACAGTAGATTGTTGGACTTTCCAGGGTCAGCATACTGCTGCGTATCCAGACTTCATACAAACTAAACTGAATAACAAAGCACACAAGTCGAGTTTTAGCAGCGCTATGTTGGCTTCAAGTATCCTACAGAGTTGATTTAAAAATCCTCCCATGTGTATATTAAATCCTAAATGGTCTTGAATCTTCTTTAATCTCTGCACCGCTAACCTGTCAGTGATGCAGCTTTCCTAGGCTACGTCCACACTAATGCGTTTTCATTTGGACCGTCTCAGTGTGGACGAAGCAAACTCTACTGATAATTTCTAGAACCTCTTAAAAAAACATGAAAGGCTGATGGGGAATTGTTGTCGCAACAACAGGCGAGCTGCTGGTGCAGACACCCAAGTTTATGAAGACAATAACTTGATCTCAGATAAGTTGAAATCTCAGTGACCTTTAGCTTGAGGTTTTCTGAAATTACCTCGAATTTTTGAATTCATACCATAGTTACATCAGCTGGGAGGCTGAAGGGTAGCACTGGTGGCTTTTCTAACCTAACATTCACACGCTCACAGTCCAATCAATGCACCTTGGTGTGCTTTGGCATGCTGGACTGGGATAAAACAACCAATTCATTCGATTAGTAGCCAACCCTATAGACGAACTGTACAAATAAAACTGAATTAGATTAAAGAATTAGATTGAATTCTCCTTAAAACCATGTGATGTCTGTGTTTCAGGTGATCCTGAAGCCTTCTATCAGCATCCTCAGCCTGAATAAATGGGACTTCTTCACAGAGGAGACCCTGTCGACTGGGCCGTGTTACGACTGGAGGACGATGGCTGTGAGGGTGGAGAGCTCGGAGGAGCTGCACACCATCTCCAACAGCAAGAGGAGGATTGTCTGGCCGTGTTACAGCAGCGTGAGCCGCGCCCAGCCGGACGCCATCACCAAGCTTCTCACCGTAAGAGACCCCAGCTTTTGTTTAAAATGTTTGTTCTGTTTGTCATTTTGTGGGTAACTTTACTCGGCTCTTCTTTGTGCTGCAGGACATCGAGAGGTTAGAGAGCGAGCTTAACCAGGCCCCGGAAAAATGGCAGACAACTCTGGAAAGAGTCAGAATGAGCATTCAGGAGGACCTCAAGCAAGAGGGAAATGTGCGTGCTGGAGGAGTCTTTATGACATGTTATGATTGAACATAGAAGGGCAGTCATATGCTTTGCATTTGCTTAATTGTCTAAATATTTCTTTTCTTTTTTGTTCGTGTGTAGCTCTGTAAGGATTCGCTGTCCATCTCAGGCCTCATTTCCACACCTAACCTGCAGGCCTTCCAGCGGCGCTCCATGCTGCACCTGCCAGACAGCGCTCTGGTAGAGGACCACAGCACCGCCACAGCCAATGGGATCAACCGCCGCGCCGCAACACTTTACAACCAGTTCACCCCCAAGAGCGAGGAAAACAGGTGGGTCGTGAACTTCCTGATTTCCGGAACAAATTAGAAGTCCACATTTGTTTCGCTGACAAGCTGTTGCCGAGGGGCCAGTCCAGTTTTGGAAAATGAGTCAGCGCTCTGGTACGCTGTGTGTCATGTTTTGTGAGAATTGTCTGTACTCTATTAAACTCTGGGTGTGTAATTTTACAATTACTGTGAGGTTAAAGTACAGTCTTTTGGCTCCAATATCTGGATGGTTTCCTGAGGTGGACACACGATCATTAAAATCTACTTTATGTTTAAAAAAATGAGTATATTTTCAGTGTAATTCGTGCTCCTCCTGATTCAAATAATGTTCGGACAGGCTAAAGTTTTAACAGATGAAGCAAGTAAATCAGAAACCAGATATTACTTATCAGTGAGCATTTTCCATGTTTCATCACCTTCTCATTGCATCCAAATCACAAAACATGGCCTACATTATTCTGATGTCTTGTGGTCCCACAAATTTGTCCACTTTTTAGCAGGACAGAGGGTGGAGAGGGGTTTTCGCCCGCTCGAGATCCTGACTGCGCGTCGCTGGAAGCTAGTGCCGAACACAGCAGGATAGCAGAGTTCACCGGGAACGGGAGAACCGCAAAAACAAAACAACTATCAAAAAATAAAACACGAAAAGCACGGACAGTGGCTGCAGTGACACCATTCATTGTTTTTAACACAGCCCTCCTACATGGTTGGCTGTTAGACCGACAACAACACGAGCAACAGTGGGCCACAGACCGTTTATAGCACATATTTGAACATTGCCTCCATCTGACATCAGAGCTCACTGCAGGCGGTCCCCGGAGTGGACCCGAAAGAGGTCGCTCTCCCACTGCTCGAGCATAAAGTCCTCTTTACTCTGCTTTGCTAAAAATATGCACAACGACTATTTTTGATGGAAGCTGCGTCAGGCGGACAGGAAGTCAGACACAAAAACAGTGAAAATCATAAATAAAACACTGAATTTTCACTGCAAGGCTTCAGGTATCATGTTCCCTGGTGCCCTGGCGACTCCCCTGAATGAACCATATCCACTAACTACACATCACATAAACGTGGAGGACACTGAAGTCAGCATATGGTTTCATTTATAGGTTCATGTGTAGTGGAAGATAGCAAATTCATGAACAGATGACAACGAGGATGAGGAGAAAGGGTGCCAACTGTTTAGTTGCGGCTTTTTGTGAAGCAGCGTGTGCTACTTCTGTCGGAGATATGTGCGGAGTTGGAGCCAGGAGTTTTGGCTAATGCAGACTTCATCCAAAATTTCATGACTACCTCTGTCAGCTGCTCTCCTTGGGACTCTGACTCTGATGGAATCGGTTAAAATCACAATTAACAAAATACCAGAGTTCTTGTGATTTCTGCTTTTAAGACTAATGTGAGGTTAAAAGTGTCGACACATAACATCCAAACTTACAACTGTTATTTTTGTAGGTCTTATGAGGGCGTCCTGTATAAACGTGGAGCACTGCTGAAAGGTTGGAAGCCTCGCTGGTTCGTGTTGGACATTACAAAACACCAGGTGAGCAGGTTGCACTACCCTGCTGTAGTTTGAGTGACCAGTTGCAGGTTTAACAGTCTCGTCTTTACAGATGAGGTACTACGACACCGGGGAGGACACGAACTGCAGAGGCCACATCGATCTAGCAGAGGTGGAGTCCGTGATGACGGCCGCGCCCACTATAGGAGCTCCAAAGCACATCAGTGAAAAGGCTTTCTTTGATGTGAGTACACATTTATTCACTGGTCTACATATTATATTTTATCTGGAAGTTGTTATTATATTATACAATTGGATTAATATGGTCTTGCATAGAGTGTTGCATTATGGGTGTCGGTATTTTCCCAAAATGTTTTTATACTTTTATACTTGACGTGAGTTCGCTGCCTGCACTGCAGCATGTCCTAGAGCAGGGGTGTCGAACTCCAGGCCTCGAGGGCCGGTGTCCTGCAAGTTTTAGATCTCACCCTGGATCAGCGCTCCTGAAACAAATGATGAGCTCATTATCAGGCCTCTGGAGAACTTCAAGACATGTTGAGGAGGTAATTTAGCCATTTAAATCAGCTGTGATGGATCAAGGACGCATCTAAAACCTGCAGGACACCGGCCCTCGAGGCCTGGAGTTTGACACCTGTGTCCTAGAAGCTTTAGTCTGATTCCCTCCTGAATGACTGAGCTCCTACCGCTGTCACCAAGGGAGAGCTACGCCATCTACAATATTATTCTTTCGGTCGCTACTCAGAGATTGAGACCAGGTGAGGGTAGGAATGTACAGTGAGGGAAATAGCTTTTTGATCCCATCGTGAATTTCAGGGAAGTTTGCTCACTTGTGAAGAAAGCTGGTCCATCCATCCATTTTCTAGCCAGAAACATCCAGAAAAAAACCACCTTACATAAAAGTAATGCATCGATTTGCACGTCATCGAGCGAAATAAGTATTTGATCTCCAACAATCCAGCAGGAATTCTGTAAACGTGTTTAAAATGTGTGCTAAATTGGGATGAAAATTTGTGACATTGTTGCCCTTTTTGCTGCCATTTAACCTTTTGTCCTTCCACCCATTTGCCCTCTAGCTGAAGACCAGCAAGAGAGTCTACAACTTCTGTGCCTCAGATGCTCCCAGCGCTCAACTGTGGATAGACAAGATCCAGAACTGCATCTCTGATGCGTGAAGTAAACACGACATCAGAGGCAGCGTCGGGCGGTCGAGAGCAGACACGACAGCCGCTTTATCCAACTTTTAGATGTCTTTAATTTTGGGGACCAAACAGTGAATTAAGTGCCTGGTAGTGGAGGATGGATACTCTCCATCCACCTATCTGCCTGTTACTTAGCAACCTGTCATCACTCCACAGGTGAGCTTCAGTTGGAATCGGGTGACCAAATTTGCCTCTGCTGTCAGCGTGCCCCACTCCCACCCCCCCTGACAGGGATAAAGTAAACATAAGCTGAGGTTTTAGGGGACTGCACTACCAAGGACATGTTATCCTGTTCTAGATGTACATAGATCAAAGCAATATCACTGGCCAATCAAACTGTGGGTTCAGTTTTTGACTTAAAAACATAAAAAAAAAAACATTTAAAAAAAAAAAAAGCTTGTAAAAGAATTTCTATCTTATTTTACTACAAGGAAAAAGTTATTGCTGCTTACATAAACGTATGAACCGCCAAAAACTCAGAGATTTTTAATGCACAACATTAAAAAGCAATTTGTTTGCACTTAGCGCTAACGTATGCACTCGTCATCAAATATAGACTTTCTGACAGATGCGGACAGCGAGGCTAAAGGCATTACTTGGCAATGTGCATGTGTCGTTTCCTCGTGACAGATTAAATAGAAAGAATTTGCACAGTGAGCTCAAATGAGTTACCTGAGATTTTTTGTTTTGTTTTAATTTAAAAATGTGACGTTTCCTCTGTTTTGTCGAATGTTCATTGACTTCTAGTTTAACACTTTTGTCTTGTGTAATGTAAATTATTATTTTTATTAAAAGTGTAACTGTGTAAGTGTGGTGGCGTTACGTTTTCCTGTAAATACCTACATGACATGTTGTTTTATATACTGTATGTACTGAACATAAGTATACTTTTTCTAACTTTAATTCTAATGTGACTGAGTTTTTTTCTTTTTTTTTTTTTTTCTTCAATGTGTTGTTACTGGTGCACAAAACCCCCCAAGTGGCCTGTTCTTTGTTTGTGGTGACATGTTTTTCTGAAAATGAAATGGACGTTGTTGTTGTTGTTGTTGTTCGGACAGGCTCTGTGTCTTTTAAGGGCTTTTTAAAGAATATATATCATGTAGGACGTGATGGTTTTCAGAGTTTATCGTCCCATCTGTCCTCTGTTTATGCAGCCTTCACAGTTTCATTACAAAAGAAGAAAAACACAAACTATTCAGCCATATCAGCGGCGTTACTGTATCTTTGTACCATGTTTTGTGGTTACGCTATTTTTTTTGGAAATAAATCAAACATACTTGAAACTACCTGTTCCTTTTGTGCTCATATATTTTTCTACCTAGTGATGAAGTAAAGGCAGGATTAAATGATGACCATTTCTAATTTTGAACTTCCTAATCTGAACATGTGCGCGAGATTAGTGGGGCCTTAAAATGGCGATTCTAGAGTCTATTGGGGCCCTAGGGAAAATTCACAGATGGCCCCCGCAGCCAGTGTTTTATCACCAATATCTCTTAATATAGGGACTTGTTTGAAGACAGTGAATCTTGAAACTAGAGAATTTTCACTCGTTTCATTTTTTCCCCTTATTTCAAGGTAAAATATCTTGATGATGAAACGAGTGAAAATTCTCTAGTTTCAAGATTCACTGTCTTCAAACAAGTTCCTATATCTTACTGGAATGTTGCTTTGTAGCTGATTTTGTCTTATTTTAAGTGTAATGAGATCTTGTGACTAGAAATAAGACAAATATACTTGGTAAGATTTTGAGTTTTTGCAGTGTGAGGAGATGCATGGGATCAAATTAGCTGATGAATCCTCTCGCCCTATCACAGCTAAGCAGAAGACGATAGCTAGATAGTAAAAGTTATGTTATTCGAGTGTCTCTTTCAGCATTATATTTAATAGTAATTATCCGCTCCACTCACTGCTGTGTTGCTTTTGTTCTCCTCCTCTTTTTCCTTCTGTCTTTCTTCGGTCCCAGAAGGATAATTCGTCTTCATTTTCACAGAACGGCTTTCACTGTTGTCATTAGGTTTGTTTAAACAGAATCATTCACGCTACTTTCAGCTGGAGAGAGTGCAGTCAGGTGGGGCCCCCTTGAAGGGAGTCAGGTTTCTCCTATTTGTGCAACATGCAGACTTTGCACTTTGCCATTTCTGCACTAGTTTAAACTTTGTTAACCCCATGCCCCCTAGACTTCAAGCAGTTGCCTGCCTTGTCTGGATGGAAGTGGTGCCTCTGGGACTGGTGAAAAAAATAAATAAATAGAAACTCACCCTGAGTAATCCCACAGTCTTGCCAAAAATGAATGTATGAACTAGGCACCCACATTGGCTCAGGTACGCTTGGCCTCGAGCTGAGACTGAACTCACACTGTCAGTAAAAGGTCACAATCAACTGCATTTTCCAAGAAAAGCACATTTAACTCTCTGTAAGCTCATCTTATTAGTCTTTTTGTTTTGTTTATTTGTTTTATTTTATTATTTGCATCATTATCTGAGTGGGTATTATGCTGAGGCGAACAGGAGGTGGAGGCCGGGTTATTGAACTGCAGGAGAAGAAGGAGGAGTGGAAAATGAAAAGGGACAGGGAAACACCCAGGAGACCCCAGAGAGTGCTGAAGAGCCGGGGCCAAAATCTCTATGACAACTGTGTTTCCATGCAAGCAGAGGGAAGACTGAATGCCCACAGCCAAATGGGGGTATTTCTTTACCAATGCAATACAATTTTTTTTAATTATGGATATGTTTGCACTGAATCAAGGTGACATTGTAGTAAATAGACAAACTCCAATCTGTGCATCAGGAGCAGCTAAGGCTTCAGTATCTTGCCCAAAGATACTTTGATATGCAGGTTGGAGGAGTCAATCTCGCAGGGGCATTTTTGGTTTGTTTTGTCAGGGTTTTAGGACATCGAAGAGGAAAATAATGTTTTAAATCAAGTGATTTATGTGTAACCATGGAGTAAAGTGAGTCAGCCTTTTGATTTGCTTCAGCCAGATTCTTTTCACCCCATGTTAAAAAAAATAGTGTTTAAATTTGTTATTTTGTTCCAGACTCCCGAAGCTCTCCTTTCCTCTTTTCCTTTCCTCTTTTCCTTTCCCCTCACTCACCAGCCAGTCGAAGAAGATGCCAGCCCCACCCTGAGTCTGGCTCTGCCAGTTTCTTATTCTTAAAAGGGAGTTCTTCCTTCCCAGTGTCGCCAAGTGCTGGCTCATAGGGGATCGTCTGGTTGTTAGAGCTCCCAGTCTAATCAGGTCAGGTCAGATATAAATCGCCTGAATTTTTTTTATGTCTCCTCACATTTACACCATCCATCTGTCATAAGTGTCCGAAAAACAATGACTCAGAGTTTACTTTATTGTGTAACTGTTTTGTATTCTCAGACAATGTTTACCAAAGGAATATTTTTGGGTTTATATGTAGAAGCTAAGCAGCCAGCAGTGTAAGACTGGATTGTCTGCCATCTGCTAGCTAGTGATGATTTCTCTGTTAGCTGAAGCTCATATTTATCTGGATTACAGCTGAAAAAAAGAAAGGTCAAACTTTCCCCTCACAGGATTCCTGAGAGAAAGCGTCCCCTCTCCGAAAAGAACATGGCAGCGCAATTTCGGTTTGCAAAGTTGCATCTCAGCAAACCACAAGTGTTCTGGGACAATGTCCTTTGGATAGACGAGACCAAAATGGAGACGTCTGGCCGTCATGCACAGTGTATTGCACAGAGAACCAAATACAGCAGTACAAACACCTCATACAAATCTACAAGCATGATAATGGAGAGTGGAGGATTTGGGGCTTGTTTTACAGCCACAGGACTTCGGCACCTTGCCGTCATTGAGTCGACTAAGAACTACTCTTTATTTAAAGCATCCGGGAGTCAAGTGTGAGGCAATCTGTCTGACTGCTACAGCTGGTCTGAACTGAGTTATCCAACAGCAGCAAATCTACAACAGAATTGCTGAAAAAGAAAAGAACCAAGGTGCTGCGACGGTCCAATCAAAGTCGAGGCCTCAACATGACTGAAATGCTGTGGAGGGACCTGTGCATCAACAAATCAAGCCTCAATGAACTAAAGCAACATTATAAGGAAGAGTGGGGTGTCAGAGACGCATGCAGAGAGAGTTATTCCCACTAAAAGCTCTTCTAAAATCAACTGAAACATGGAGCACACTTAGTTTTTCACATAATTTAATAGAGTCCTGTGAAAACTTTCCATGTAACTGTTAACACATGGCAATCGAGTCCTAGCACTCGCAGTATGTTCCCTTCAGGATGAACAAAAATAGATTTGGTCATCTTCTGGCTTTTCATTTAGCACTCGGCATTTTAACTTCTTCTGTACTCTGGTTTTATGACTTATTATCTGTGATCTCAGAGCGTCAGCTCTGTCAATAAGGTGAGTGCTAACACACCACAATCACATGATGAATTTCATAGGTTTGTAAACAGGTTTTCTAGAAGTACAGTGAGTACTGAATGCTGACCTTAGCAGTGAGTTCAAGGTAAAAAAAAACAAAAAACAAAGCTGCTCATCATTTGCTGTCGTGTCACACATAGGATAGAGTCACAGGATACAGGAAGAACTATTTGTAATTTCTGTCCTCGTGTGAGCACCTCATCTTCAATAAAGGATGTCCTATCAATGAGCAGTAATCAGACACCCCTTCAACTGATGTTTTCTGATCTGAGCCAGCAACAGGGCTTGGAAAGGATGATGATGATCTATGTCTTACTTGCCAACAATGAATATGGGACTGGGCAGGAGCCCCAGCTCAGGCGCTGTGGCGCCTGGTTGGCGGTGCAGAACAGGACTCCTGTGGTCCCTCGAAGGTTTGATTCAGAGAGGAAGCTGAGGACAAAAGAAGAGTGGTGAGGCACTTTTTTGGAGGGAAGTGGTGAGTATTTGTCAAGCAATGCAATCTCCCAGCTGGCTTGTACTGGCAGCAGGTGCAGAGCTGCAGCAGGCCAACATCTGGACAGAGTCTATGACACATCATATTTAGCATTTTGCTTTGGGTAAGGGGATTAGGACCTTGGCCCGCTAATACTGGGATGCAGCGGAAGTTATCCAGCAAGATTGTGTGGAATGGCATGATAGGAATCATCTTCTCCAGAGATAAAAATGGGGGGTTTACTTCCTTAAGACTGGATTATTTTAGGACGAAAACTCCAAGCTGTTATATAACGATAGCATGAGGTGGTGTACATTACTGCCTGTGCAAGTGATTTCTTTCTCAACGTTTGAGACAAATTACTGATGAAAGCCTCTATTACCCCTACAAGCAGCAGTGTTTTAAATGCATTGCTGTGTAACAGTGATATTGTGTAACTTGGCTGCATGTGTCTTGAGTTCACTGTGATTAGTCTTGGTTGGCTGGAAGTGTGCTGCTTCCACATCAAAAGTGGTCTATAAATTAAACATTGCACGTATCTGTTGGTTTTGGATCGCGCTCTTCGTGTTTAGTCACAGCTGCAGTAAATGCTTCTTGTCCAATAAAACATCTCCAGAAATAAGCTGATTGGCCTTTCCGCAGGCCCCAAAATACCCCAGTGACAGATGATCCTGATTTATTTTATTGCTCCTCCAAGGCTAATATCCATGTAGCCCTGTGGCTGCAATGAATGCCTGCTATGTAGCAATTTTTACATGAATGTCATGTCATGTAGGCAACTTGAGAGTTCATTCGCCGCTGCTGGGGGTCCTTTCCGCTTCACAAACTTGCGGGCCTCTCTGCGGGCACCTGCTCCAAAATTCAGCAGAGCACTTCCAAACGCTGATCTCACTTAGCTTGACACACATCATCGAGTCCCACCCTTGGAAATCAGGGTGATGTCAACTGCGGGCAGCACATGGGGGTCTAGATTATCCAGTGCATGAATCAACCGAGCTCCAATGATCTTATCCAGACACCGCCTACTCATCCATGAATAGAAAAGCACAATAAACATTTGATTTGTATCGTTAAGGGCTGGTGTTTGCTTTCGTGACTGTTTCTTTGGCCCATTTTGAGTGATTTATCTGAGGCCCTGATGTTTTTCACTTGCCTGTGTAAGTGACCCACAGTTTCTCTCTGCAGCTGAACCCTGAGCCCATTCAGCTATAGAAGCGCTCAGGGCTGAGGTCACTGTGGGAAGCCATCTAACCCAGAAAACAGGCATCTGCCAGACATTTTTTCACCAGCAGACAATCCCATAAAATGTTCCAGTTTCAAATCAGTCTCTATGAGGACGTTTTGGAGAGGAATCAGATGGATTGGTTATGGGCATTAGGGTGCTATTCGAACACATGAGCTTGAGGGTGAGACAGCTAGAGATAGCCTTTACTTGGAATGCAGAGGGCTTGTGCAATTTAGCTACGGAAATCAGAAACTCACAATTCTGAGAATAGTATTTGCAATAAAAAGCAGCACATTTTTCTCAGATTCTGAGATATAAATACCTCTTAAAAACAAATGTGGACACCAAATCTGTTTATCACACAGCAAACCCTGTTAATCGTATATCATCATGCAAGACACCCATAAAAGCAGAGTCTGTGTTGTGTTTAGTTTTTTTTTTTCTACAATCCCGTTTACATTATTAGCTCAGAGCCTTGACTGATCTGTTTCTACACCTGATCTTATCAGTGACCTGCCAGTATAGAGATATGTGCACGGTGCTGACTGTTAGACCGGTGTGCAGGTCGTTATCTCATCTCCTGAACTCAAAATGAACTCCCCGTTTCCTTTCAGAAGGACAAATGAAGGCGAGTTGCTTTTTTACTGGAAACTATAAACGTGCATTGTGCAGGCGAGCTGCCTGGCTGGCAAGACGAGAGACAAACAAGTGCCCGAAATGACAGCTTGATGCCGAAACAATGTTCCTGCAATGCTGTCTCTGTTTTCACTGAAACATGAGGATGAAGAAGACAAAGGTGAGCAGTACGTGTAAGAACAGTGGTTCTTTGTTGCACAAACTGATGTGTTTTGACACCGAGATGCAGACCTCACCGCTGCATGTCACGTGCATCAAGTGATTCATCTTCTTTAGTGGTTACTGGAACAATGAAGTCATGTTGTAAAGCACCTACAAGACCTGTTACACGATCAGACAGGTAACCAGGCCAAGCGCTGATCCAAAGCATTCTCTCTGATATTCATTTCAGCGTCTGCACCAGCCAAAGTGGAAGTTTCTGGAGTGATGCTGCGGCTGATAGTCGGCCCGCTCCGTGACACCCAATCTGCCGCAAATCAGATCAGTGCATCCAATCTGCATTGCTTTTCAAGAAGTCTGAATGATGCTACCTAACTGAAAAGACAAGGGTAGGGATAAAAAAAAAAATAACAACAACAATAAATGGGTTCTGTTATTGTGTACTGTTTGTTTGTGTAGTCAGGCACTGGCTCCATGCGGTTTTAAAGAATCGCAGCTGGGTGAGAACGACATGTTATTAAACTAATGTCTTTGCTACCTTTGGCAGTAGTTTGCTCAGAGTCCAATTAAATTCATATTTGGGTAGTGACTCAAGTAGTTCAGCAACTTTATCTCTATTTTGAATCAGGGATGCCTGAAACTACATACGGTTTTGGGCCGTATTATTTCACTTTTATTTTCCACGCCCTATTATTGTTTTCATGCTGAAAGCTGTGAAGGCATGCCCAGGTGATGTGTTCACCAGGCTGCTCAACATTCGTGGAAGAACTGGAAATGCTCCGGGCTCACTCACCAGTAAAGCTTCCCAATCCCACCCTGAAGAAGAATCACTATGGCAATACCTAATACAAATACATGATATAATATGACATATGTCCGATATACAAGCCCAGACTAACTGAATACAAAACCAAAGCTGAAATTCCCGTGATTTCCTTTAAAGTGTGTGGGGGGGGGGGTGTCACAGGAAATTCGTTTTAATTTTTTTCTAAGTAGTCTCAACAACTAAATATCTCACCCTGAGTAGTTTTGCTGTTTCTCTAACAGCCAAAATAACATTTTCACAATGACAGCAGGCTTATTCTTTACAAGCGACAACCATGAGGAGTGCAAGGAGCACGGCTCCGCTTAAGCCTGAGCAGTCCCAGCTTAAAGCTCCCGTCCCTCCTCAGCGTATGACTGAGGATCGTGTTCATCTGCTGACACCTGCTGGATGTTGTTCAGTATGACTGCAATCAAGTAGAAAATGGAAAGCTTGTTGGGTTCTTTAGTTACTTTTCTACATTTATTTGTAGAAAGCCTCTTCTCAAACTGTGAAATGAGAACAGCCACGTCCACAGTCGTGAAAAAAATGCTTTAATTTGTTGGTTATAACAGACACAATTAACTCATCTAGAGTTAATGACCTGGGACAGTATAGCAAACATTTCTGCCCACATATCCTCCTCCTTTTCCTTTTATGTTACAATAAGTCTTCTAACAAGTCGAAATATTAAAAAAAAGCAAAGTACTAACATGAAATACAGCACATGAGATGAGAATAAAATCTAAATAAAATCTAAAACGGAAAACTCAAATGAATAAAATAAAAAGGTGGATGTTAACCTGTGATCAAATTATCTCAGCTCATCGCCTCTTTTAATCGCCTCTCAGGAGATGGTTGTTATTAAATTGGAACATCTTTTTCCAAGGTAACAAATAAACTTCTGAGGCTTGGATTTGATTTTTTGTTACAGAAGAAAATTCCTCGAAGCTCTACATCTACAAGTGACTCAGAGAAGTAAACCATTTTTTACATTTTTCACGTGGTTTGGTGAGTTCATGTTATCAAGCGCCTTTAGACTTGTGACATTTCATTACAGTCAGAGGCTGTGAAAGAACTCACTGCCTGTTCACTACTTTACCTACTTTTTCTGTCTGCCATGTTCAAGTGTGTTTATTTAGTCTTTAATTGTAGACACTGGGATAAAAAGTAGAGCAGAAGAGTAACTTGTTTGCATCCTAAAAGCAAACCCACAATCATTGGACAATAAAATGAGGACGCATACCTTTGCATGACAGGAGGTGACACAGAGGACTTATGATACATACAGGGAAAAAAGAAAAAACACCCTTTTACATATCGGGACATACTAAAAATAATATTCCTTAGGTCTTAAAATGAGGCAAATACAACCTCAGATGCACAACGGCACGTGGTCTGTTACATCGTGTCATTATTCATTTAACAAAATTAAGCCAAAATGCAGAAGCAGTGTGTGAAAAACTAACTACACCCTTACTGCTTTCATAGGAACCAGCAGCAGCCAGATGCTGAAAGTAAAATGCACTTGATTAACTGATCGCTAGCAAGTGTGAGCACCTCTATAAAAGCGGAGGCTTTCAGGCTTGCACTACAACCAAGGGACCTGCACATCTGGCAGTTATCGAGCTGACCATGAACTCCTCTAAGTGCATTTTGGACTAGTTTCTGCTAAATAAATAATGACAAGATGTAATCTTCATGTGCTGTTGTTCATCTCAGGCTGTATTTATCTAATTTTGTGACCTGGCAAAGATTACATTTTATTTTATTATGTGCAGATAAGTAAAAGTTTCGTATTTAAAAGCAGGGTTCTTTCTTCAACTCTTTACTATTACATGAACTATATAGTACAGTAATGCTCACTGTGAGCCACATATAGTCCACTTTGATCTTGAGCTTTAAAACTTATGAAAACACAGTTAAAAGGTCCAAATCTATGCACTCTTTCCAAAGTTGTCCAGCGCTCTGAATTGGAGTCTTTGTCTCTGGGGCCTTATGTTTGAAACTCCTGCTCTACAGGATGCCAGTAATTTGCAAAATAAACAAATTAAAAAGTGTGTTGTAGAATATATTTAAAATGTCATCATTTGCAGTTAATGGTACTGGATACAGTCAAATTAATCTGGATTTATCTGTGAAATGGGCCATTACCGTCAACATTTGTGTCAATTTGTGAGCATTTTATTATTTTTATTGTTTTTTAGGTATATGATTACCTGGCCTCCAAAAAAAGGCTATCACTGATAGTGTTTCTTATACAGAAACTAGCAAAGCAGTGAACAGTCGGGTGACTTCGGACACAAACACTGAATTATCCATGTATAAATCACTGAGTCTGAGCTCCCTGGTTCTTACGCTCCTGCCACAACTTCTTCTTCAGATCCAGCTCAGTGTCAGTGAACGATGCAGGACCCCAGTTAGTGATCCTCTGCGGTTCTTTGTGACCTAAAAGAGAGGGTCAAAAGAAAAGAGATGAAAAAATTACAGCGAGCTGTACTGACAAACCGATCGCTGGTGTTCCTCTTTTTTTTCTGCCGAGTAAGAGAAAACATTTGTGCCAGGGGCGTCAAACTCATTTTATACAGCTTAGTGTGAGCTTGGCTCTGCTAGTCTGTTGCATAACCACTGAATGATTCCTCTTTCTGATAACGGGCTTTCAGAAAATATTAATGAACCATCCATTTACAAAACTGACAAAGAGCAACCTGAGATTATTTCAACAACATTTTTTTAGTGTTTCGACATTCAGTCCACTGACACTACAAATAAATGCTGCTGTCATAAATCGAGGGCTCCTTGGCTAAGCGGCCTTACTTCGGTGTGGTCTGGCATGCCGCGGGTAATTTTTTTATTACCAAGAGTGCCGTAAAACTGACAACGACTCAGACCTCTGGCTCGGACTAAATTAACAGTTCAGAGAACCATTCTCATAACACGACCCATTCTTAATGTCTTGTCCTGCTGCAAAACACAGAGAAGAGTCCCCAGATTTTTCCATACTTCTCTACAATGTGAGAGCTTGCCAGTCATTCATCAGGCTGGACTGAAGTCTTAGACGATGCTACCTCTGGCCGGTGGAAATGGAAATTAAATTTATAAACGAAGAGCCCTCCTACCTGGCTGGATAAGACGCACCAGCCCCTCGTGCTTGGCCACCTTGTCTTTCCAAGTCTTAGTCTTGTTAGCTGCTCGCTCAAGTTTCCTCGTCACTTCCTGTATGTGAGGTAGGAAAACAGAGGTGTTTTATATGATTAACTGTTTCTGTTCTCATAAAAAAGATTTTCAAGTGAATCTGTTTTTTGTTAGGAGACAGAGTTCGAGATGTGCATGTGCAGAGGAAGGAAAGTGGATATATTGTACAAAGGATGTTGACAATGGGGCTGCCAGGCAGGAGGAAAGGAGAAGGAGGCCACAGGCAAGAATCATGGAGGTAGTGAAGGAGGGTTGATGTGACAGAAGAGAAAAAGAGTGATCAGATGGAGGCAGGTGATCCTCTGCGGAGACCCCTAGGGGGACCAGCAAGAAGAAGAGGAGGAAGAAGAAGATAATCTTATCAAAAGCTTTTCCATTTCGCCTTTACTAGGGGTCAAAGTCATGCATGAACATATAATGTAAGTAGGGCATTATGTTTTTTAATCTTATTTTAAAGAAGCTTGATCAGACAGTAAGGATATACACAGTTCTGTGAGATACATGGCCTCTGTCTTCTGAAAGCTGACCTCATATTGCTTCACTGCTCCCTGCCGCTCCCTCTGCAGCCTCTCCAGCTGCTGCACGGCTGCTTGCAGGTCTCTCTCCTTGGCCAGCTGCTCGGCCATTAGCTCCTGCTTCTCTGCCTCGGTCTGAGACAGCGCCCTCTGCTGCTGCTGTTGGATCCGCTCCAGTTCTGCCCTCTTGGCTGCCTCCTCTTCCAGCAGGCTACACATGAACACACACCAAGCATTCCTAAGATATTGTTTTCACTTTTAACAGACGGATGGATGGAAAATCAAATAAATCGACCACATAACCACAAAGTGACTGAGTTAAAAACTAGTAGGAGCCTTGGTAAGACTTCAGGTCAGTTAATCGGGTTCACATTGGCTCAAACAGGGAGCTGACATCACCAGATTTACTTCCTGTATGTATCCACATGCCGTGTAGCACGTGTGTGTGTGGGCGTGTTTTCGAGACCTGGCCTGCAGCTTCCGCATGGCCTCCTCATCGTGCTTGGCCTGCCTCTCATCCTCTAAGGCCTCCTCCAGCCGGTGGTACATGTCCTCCAGCTCTCTGACGCGCTGCAGGTACTGCTCCAGTTCACTGGACTTCTGGGCCACCTGCTCCTCCATCTGCTGACGCACCTGAATGAGTCAAGACACAAACACACGCACAGTCATCCACATTTTTAATCAATGGGCTCTTTCACTCAGAGCAGTTATCTACACGTCAACTGTTAGTATGCTCTACTGCAAAACAAATAGTCTTTTATTGCTCTACAAAGGCATTTGTCTGTCTTGTTTTTCAACTTGGGGGGATGATTAACTTGTTGGCTCATCTGACACTCAGACCAAAGATGAGTCAGCATCCTGCGATGGATAATTTGAGCTTTTTTAGCCTTTGTTTCCCTTAAAATACAGACGGCTTAATCAGATACTCAAAACCAAGAGACAGAAAGTCACCGTTTACCGGACACATTTCTTTTTCTTTTTACTTAAAAAAAAAATACATAAAACTGTGTCACAATGCAATCAGGTGTTGTGAGAGGCACACTAGTTACCATCTTCTCTCTCTCCAAGTCCAGTCTGTAGCGATCCTGCAGATCTAACTGAGTCTGCTTCCTCCTCTGCTCCTCCAGCGCCGCTTTAGCCGCAGCCTCTTCCATTTTCTGCAAAACCCCCAAAAAGAGGAAAGAGTTGCTCGACTGGAAGCCACATTAGCCTGCAGGGAAGTTCTTGACTGGTTTTACTTAAAGCTGAACTTCACACAAGTAATGCTAGCATCTATTTCTAGTGCAATTAGCGATAGGTATATTTTGTCAAGTAACACCAGGGTGTGTTTAGCAAAACAATAAAAAAAGAGCCATCTGGCAGAGTAAAAGCAGAAGTGAGAAAGTATAACTTTTCTAAAGTTCTAAAAGAATCATACGCCCAGGCCTGCTGCTGGATGCAGGTGTCCATGACTGACATGTTCACAAACAGTAGTTTGCATAGCAGTTTTGTTTCCCTTTTTCACTGTGAGTGTCACATTAAACTCTCTGTGTTCTTAAAAAAAAAAAACAACCGAATACATGGAAATAAATAGGAAGTGGACAGCACCATGATTTTCTCTGGAACTTAAGTTACACTGTAGCAGTGCTTCAACACATTTCATTCTCTCCTGGATTAGTTTCAGGACCCCAGAAACAACCCCCCAAAAAAGAATCTATGTAGCATGAAAAATATATGAAATATATATTTTGTTAGGTTTATAAAGGTTTAAATCTTCTAGGCTCTGTTCATTGAAGAGCAAATGTTACTGTAACCAAGGCAGTCATAATTCTTCCTCCCGCATGACAGGGCTTTTAGAGTTTTTAGTTGACTTAAGCACAGACAATTCTCATGGCTTCCAGCTCTCTCTGTTTGCTCTCATTGGCCGCCTGGAGTTGCCTCATCCTCTCTGCCAGGTCGTCTTCCTCCACCTGCTGCCTCTGCCGGAGCTCCCAGCGCCTGAGCCGGGCCTCGCGGTGAGGAGACAGCAGCCCCAGCCTCAGCTGCTGGATGCACGTTTGAATAGCTGCCACAAGACAGAGTCACCGGCTGAATTATTCCCACGACATTTAGTCATTATGGATTTAACGTTGAGTCAGACACTGACATTCAAAAATTCAGAGGCAACATTAAAGAAAATGAAGAGACAGTGATGATGAGACCTTTTTATGATGAGGAAGTTACAGAGGGCCGGAAAATGATGAGTCAGTACCTTGAATCCATTCCTGCTTCTTCTTTTTATCTGACACGCTGATCTCAAAGCTTTTGTCAGCACACTTTATAATAAAAAGGCATTTCTTCCCTTCTTTATCTGGCAGCGACTGCAGGAGAAAGAAATATTAGTCGCTGCTATGAAATTTCATCTATAGTGTATGCTCATCATTTTAAAGTCTTTCGTTTAAGGAACATGTAGGACATGCAGCTCAGCTGTTTACCTCCACACAGCAGCTTTGGTCCAGAATTATGTCTCCTTTCTTCTCCTCGAGATCCTCACACACATAGTACGACAGTGAGGTGGGTCGGAGGACAAACCAGCGCTCGGTCCAGTTCTTCCTGACGTGCCCTTTTTTCATCATGTATCCCTTCAAAACATAGTGTAGGAAAGAACATATGAATACAGTAGCTACACTGGAAAGGTTAAACAGTCTCTTGCAAAGGGCTGTCAGTGGGTTAGTGTAGCCAGAGTTTGCAAAGCCACCTAAAGAATAATGCAGTGTGATATGAGGGAATTTGCATTGAGGAAGCTGACATTTTTATCTCAGTGGCAGCAAAACCGTAAAAGCTCACGGTTCAGAGAGATTTTAGATGGGAAATCTGAAGCTGCAAATATGAGAAATACACAGTATAACAGATCAACATCCTCTCTGACCTCCTTGAGAACGTCCAGTATGAGCTCATTGAAGACCTCATTGATGCCCATGGACAGGATCTGGCGGTTTAAACCTTTGCTGAAGTAACCCATTCCCACCAGTTCAATCAGCTCCCAGGCAGTGAGGAAGTTCTTCGAGTTCTGACGCTGCTTATATTCTGCAAAGCTCTCTTTACTCCAAACAGTCCCCGTGTCTTCCGTGAGCTTTCGTAGGAAGTACTCGATCTAAGGAGATATGTAGAAGCTTTACTTGAAACTCAGAGCTTTGGTAGAGGGAATGGTTAAACATTTCAGACTACGGGATCCTCACCTCTTCCATGACGATGACTAGCGGGTATCTGTCCTCTGACAGAAAGTTGAAAATGCACCACACTTTGAAAGCGTCATTATTTGAGATGAGCAAATGTTTTGTGTGTATATTTTTCTTGTAACAAAGTGTCCAGCACATCCTGTTGAACTCCATTATGTCGAAATCCCCACATACCTGAGATTAAAAATGCAGAATTCAGTCAAATTCAAAGTCAGAAGCACAAAGGATCAAGGGTTTCGTGTTTACAAATGCTAAGCAGGAGACTGCTTAGAGCTTTCAAAACCTCGAGTCTGCAGGATGTGAGGTGCAAACGTGATGTAATTAAATGCCTCATTTTTATTCAAGTCAGAGCCTACGAGAGAAAAGCGAGAAAACAGAGAGAAACAAAGCAGTTTCCTGGCTCGGTTTTATCAAACTTTTATAAAATGCACGTTTGTCGTGCGTTTGCCGCTTGCTAAGCTGCAGAGCGAAGACACAAGGATCCACTTGTGCCAAGAGTACGTGAGGATGAAACTCATTTTATTCACAGATTTCATTAACATTCATTAAACCATTATTGCATTGATTAAAAACAAAACAAAACACATTGCTACTCTGTGTGCACTGAGCAAAACAGACCATGATTAGTCATCGTTTTCAGTGCCACAAAACCGTGTGTGAAGTGTGTGTTGGCAGGTTTTTACTATTTTTATTGTGTAACTGACTACTTTTTTTTTTTTGCGTTTTTAATTTTCGTCCTACAAAGCCTTTTGAGGATTGTTCCTGACAAAGTGTGATATCCAGTGTAAATAAAAGCTTTGGCACTTCTTAGTGTCGACAACACGATGCATCAAAGGGCCTGTTTGCAGTTAGCTTTAAAATGCATGACGGGTAAGCAGTTCACAAGCGCACAGCATCAAAGACAATGAGCAATGTTGGGGTGACACATTTGACCATATGTCCTTTTTCTAGACATGTCATGCTTTGAGATGTATGCACATGTACAGCAGCTTATTAAGATTTTAATTTATTGCATGGAGGGCCTTCAAGCTGGTGTTAAGTGAGCAGTAACAAAATGTGAATACAACTTATCAGCTGGACAGCTTGGAGTCACGGGTGTAAATGACTATGTGGAGCAGATGTTTGCTGGTGAGACACATTTTAAAGTGTAAACAAGGTCAAAAACTGCTGAATACTAAGAATTTGTATCATCAAACTGGATGACGCATTTGTCATCCGAGTCTTGTCTCAGAAGTCTCAGCATTCTTGCACAAGATGCTAAAGCGAGTGAGTCAGAAACCCGTCATGTTAAAGTGAACACCGCATATTCCAGATTTTTTATTTTGGTGCATTACTGTCTTGACTGGAGAAGACAGTAGGGAGAGAAAGTGAGGGCAAATGATGCACAGGAAAGTGGTCTGGGGCAGGCTTAAACCCAGGAGTCTGCAGAAGCCTCACCTGGTTAACCCAGATGAGCTATAGCGCCACCCCGTGATCAGCTTGTGTTCACAGTCATTGTTATTCAGCGAGCACTGAGAGAGTGTTAACATGTCATAGTGTTTAACTGACCAACTTCTAGTTTTCACATCTCTTAGAAGTCTCAAGTATCCATACTGAGAACAACATTTGAACCAAGGCTCTTTGCTCCCACCTTGTCAAGAATAAACCTGTTGAGGTAAGGCATGTAGCCCTGGTTGGAGAGAGGCCCTTCATCGTTATCTTTGAAATGCTCTTCAAGGGCCACAGGGTCATGTGGGATCTTCATCACTGTGCACAGATTATGAGACAGCACCTGAAAAACACAACAATAAATGGACAATAAACAAAGGAACAGATGCTGCCGGGCTTTCTTGGATATTTTTATGGCAGTCTTGAAAAAAAGGTTCTCCAGGTTTTCTGAAGGTCTTTGGATATTGGCTGCTTTTTCCCTCCTTTTTCATTCAGTCCTTGTATGAAACCATTTTAAGAAGAAATTTTTGTTTGTTGTTGTTTGTTAAGCCACTTACTGGTGACACATGACTCATTCAAGCATAAAGAAGACTCTAAACTCGATGTGTTGTGAACCACTGTTGTGTCTACACCTAACAGACAACTTAGCAAAGAACCCATTTTAAGATAATATCTTTAGGCACTTTGTTAATAGATCCCTGTCAGTGCCAGACCCAAAAAACTATCTACAGCACATCAGTATCTGAAAGTCATGTCCTTAAGAGAAAAGAAAAACTCCAGTCTAGACCCTTTAGTTGATTCTTCTACTGTTTCCTGAAGCCTCATCAGAAATGGTCTCAGTGGGCGGGTGGATATCAAGAACCCGTTCTTAATGAAGGGAAACTCCAAAAGAATCAGTGGTAACAGATCTTATTGAGCGATGAATCCAGATTTGAAATGTATGTTTCAAACCATCATCAGTATGTATGGAGGAGGCAAGGGGAGAGAGGTACAACAGTGAGTGTCTACAGTCATCTGTAACACAGGGTGGAGGCTCTGTCATTGTGTGAGCTGCATTTATCAATATAGAAAAAAGCACCATCAAATTTGAATCTGTTACATGCAATATCATCTGGAAAGCATCTGATTGGCACTGGATTAATTGTTAAGAATGACAATAATTTCAAACACAATGCCAGTGCAGTAAACCAAGGTGGTTATGCTTGGATAGGATAGACACAATGAAACACTATGAGTCATGGATTGGCCTCCCCAGAGCCTAAACCTCAACATTATTAAAGCAGTGTGGGATCATCCTGACAGAGAACAGAAACAATGAAGAGCTTTAATGGTCCTTCAAGAAGCCTGGAGAGCTATTCCTGAAGACTTCGTAAAATAAATGGCAATAAAGCTGCGTGAGAGAGTTCAAGTCCAAGACGGATATTGACTTTTAAGTTTGTATGAATTTTATAAAATGTTTTTGCTTCCTATTCCGCATTTCCACGTATCATTGCACACATTTCAATAAATCGCTCCACCTATTTCCTATTTTCCTAGCAAATACAAAGATGAAGGCCAGCTTTTGGACAGTACATTACCTCAACATATGTCAAATTACACTTCCTCAAAATAACACACGCGAGGTTAAATTAAAGGTTAGGCTTGGGTTCACTCTCGCGGTTCTCATGTTTGCAGATATGCATGCAAAACACTTCTAACATTTACAAGCACTGCTGACCAAGCGTTAATTCCAGTTCTTGAAGATGAATGTTCACTCCTCAGAACAAAGCTTGTCCCTGGTGATTAGTACGACTGCGTTAATGCACCAGGGTACAAAAGGTTTTATGGCTTCGTGTGAATAGTTCAACAAGCACTGTGTATAAATACATCTCCATAAATAGGGACTTTTTCAGTTTTCCTGGCTGTGCTGCAGTGTCCATATGTTAGAGATGAAAAACCCTGCAGGAGCCTTGAAGTCAGACAGTGTCTTTGTCAGGCTGGGCACAGACAGCAGAGCCACCAGGCAAACAAACTTAGGCCCAGGCTGTCTTACAGTAAAACACCACCTCTTTCTGCAGTGGAGCAGCCTGAAACTGGATTTTCTTTGACAGTAAGAGACCTTGATTATATGTTTAAACCCAAGTTTGTAACAATCCCTGCACTCAGCATAATTTGTGATTGAGGGAAACACGTATAAAATTGAGTGAAAGTACACGGATTTACTTTCACTAAGTTTTAACTAAGTAAAACCAACTCAGCCGCGTTTATCACACATAAAGTCAGAAAAAAACAGTGAATACAGGAAGTGTCATTTATTCAGCGGTTACGTTACTGAGTGAAAATAACGGCAGAGTTTAAGTATTAGTGTCCTGCAGAGGAGGTTCTGAACTGGAAGAAGAAAAAAAGAACCGAAACGCACCTTTAACTGAGACTTGGAGACTTTTCCACGCTGATCCACGTCCAGGGCAGTGAATGCGTGCCATATGGATTTCAAAAGCTCCTCTCGCAGCCACATTTTGTCCCTCAGCAGCACCGCAGGAGGTGTCTGTGTGTCTCTCCGTCCGTCTCCCTCTCTGCGTATGTTTGCGGGTTTGAAACTATCCGCCTCTCAGAGAGAAGCGCTGCGCTAGAGGCGCAAAAAAGGGAGAAGTGTGATAGCGCCACATGTTGTTTAGTTTTTTTTATGCGTCCCGCTGCTAATGGAAGTTTGTTCAGTTGACCTGAGTAATTAAAACCAAGTGACACGTCAACAGTTTATTTAATCATGAATAAGTAACTTTAAAGTGAGCCTGCTATGCTCTACGTTGGTGGGTGTTTGGATTAAATGTGGTCGTTCATGACTTCAAAAATCCACGTGAGACAAAAACGCACACTTCAGGCTGCTTTAAACACTTTTAGACATTCTTTTTCCAGTCTCGGCTCTCTGTGATGTCAAGAAGAGCCGTTATCCCTGATATGGTGACGTCAGGGACACAGCTCTGAGTAACCTTGCTCCTCCCGCCTACTGTCCAAGCCTTCTGTTTAACATGTGCAGCCAGACAGAAGAGAGCTGGCTTGTTTTTAACTACAATTAAAATTAACCGATTTGGCCCCTTTTTTCTAATTGTTAATGATTTGTAGAGTGTCCCGGCCGCTGGATTGGGAGCATGCTGGAAAAAGTTTGAGAGCCTAAAGGAGGAGAGCATAACACCTCCACTTCCTAGTTCTACATGTTATAACCAGTGTTGGTCAAGTTACTTGAAAAAAGTAATCAGTAACTAATTACTGATTACTTCCCCAAAAAAGTAATCCCGTTACTTTACTGATTACTTATTTTCAAAAGTAATTAATTACTTAGTTACTTTTAAAAACACGATTTACAACCTGAATAGGTGATAAAGCAATAGATCTTTCAGCCCAATTCTACTTTTTCTGTATAATCCATCATACAAAATGTAATCAAATGGAAAAGTCTCTTTTTTTTAACTTGTTTTATCAGTTTTAATCTTTTAACTTTATGCATCAAGCAAAAATTAAATTATATGCAACATTCTCTGACTTGAAGAAATTAGTTTAACATTTAAACCTATTTTCTGCACATTCCAGCACATAAAATAAAATATTTTTTTTGTGTTTACACTCAGTCTTTCAAATAGATGCAAGTAAAACACAGCAGAAAATAAATAAAATCAAAGACTCAGTGGTCCTGTTGCTCTATTTTCACCTGTAAAGCAGGAGTAGGGTAGAGGAGGTTTACCCTGGTACAGGTGTGTCGCAGCGGTCAGTGGAAGGATACGCAGCTTCTCTGTGAATTTCCCATTACGTGGTAGCACACTCGGTGCTTGTTTAGGGGTTTTTTTCGCTGTAAAAAGAAGTTTTCTTCCCACGCACAACAGACGTTAATGTTTTTGTCACTTTTTATGGAATCAAACTCAAAATAAGGTCAGTACTTCCACGCTTTAAACGCTGCACGCTCATACTCTCTCCCGCACTCGATATATTATCCATTGTTGATCTGCACACAGCTGTTTTCACAAACGTCGCACTCGCTTACGTCACTGTCATGAGACATTCTCGCAAAAAAATCACGGTTTTAGTAACGCAGTAACGCAGCGTTCCTACAGGAAAGTAACGGTAATCTAATTACCGTTTTTGCAATAGTAATCCCTTACTTTACTCGTTACTTGAAAAAAGTAATCAGATTACAGTAACGCGTCATCTCTGGTTATAACTGCCTACCTGGACTCGGTGCTGCAATTTGATTCCACATATACTTTTGATGATATACAAAAGCAGGTCAAGTTATTGGACGTTCATACTGATACTACGTGAATTTTTTTATCTCTTCATTATGTTGTGTTATTCTAATTTGTGTTGAAAATGTGCTGGTGAGGATGACTCCCCCTGCAGACCAAATCTACTTATTCCCATGTGTTTGATTTCTTAGGTTTTACACCAGATGCTCTTCCTGATACAACCTCAAACAGATTTCTGTCTCCTCCTGGGATTAAACAGGTGATCTTTCACTCATTAGGTAAGTGTAACCTGCTACACTAACTCAAATCTAGCTAAGGTTACAGATAAAGTAACCTGAACCCAAAAGAATACTTCAAATCCAGGCAACTTCGAGGGCAACGCTCAAGGACGTCTTCAGAGGTTACTCCAGTATTTTGTTTTTCACATGGGGTGACCTGAACTACTCAAGGGTTAGGGGCCTCAATAATTAAGATCATTTTATCAGAAATAAATACAGAATTAAAAACTTGTTTTGGGAAAACAAAGCAAAAGAAAAGAAAAACAACAACAGGCATGATTTTCCTCCTCTAAGAGAGGGAATCTAAAATAATTTTGTAATGAATACTTGTTTTGGAAAGTGTTGAAAGAAGCATTTAGATACAAAGAAGCATAACCACCCAAATGAAAATCAAATAACATAACAAAATTTGTTACTTTGTAAAAGTAAACAAAGTATATTTACTTTTACAATTAGTTTGTTAATATGTAGCTACACCACTTTGATTTTTTGGCTTTAGTCCATAGTTAATATTTATACCTCATATTTATCTGGATCTCATTTTTGAGTTATTCTAGTCGCACGCCCTCCAGTATTACAAAACTGACAATAAAGTTGACTTTGACTTTTGGGTAGCTTAAGCTAACAACCTAAGCGCTCGAAACAGTTACTGGAGTACAATGCCGCCCTCCAGGATTTAGTGGAGAAAAGCAGTAATGAATAAAAATTTACTCAAGTAATTGTACTTAATACACCACCTCTGGTCCAAGTTGGTGCTGTTGGACTGTATCTGACAAACCTTATCAAATAACCCACTTTCTGATTTGCTTCATTTTACTGAAGGTAAGATTTAGGAAAATCAGGTGTTAGAATAAAAACACAAAACTTCTTAAAGGAAGCTAATTCACAATCCTGTAGACATCCAGAATCTCAATAAAGACCTCTGCCAACGCCTCATCAGGCAAGCTCAAGTAATATTTTTACCAAGTTAACAATTACTAAAGCTAAGAATATTGGCTTTTACATTTTTATTATATTTTTGCAAGGTCACAAAACCATTTCAGTTCATCCCCCCAAAAGTATAGTTTTTATTTTTGCTTTAGTTAAGTAAAATGGGTTTTTTTCACATTTGAGTTACCTAGGATAACCTTGTTTGAGTGGTTACCAGAGCATCGTGCACATACTTAATTTAAAAAAAAAAGAAAGAACTCTGATCTGTGATCACCTGAGAGCGCTGCTTTTTGAGGGGTAGTCATCCAAGGAACAAAGTTTAACGTTATTTACTCATTCGTCATGAAACACATTTCTAAAGCAGGTAAAGACACGAGCCTTGATAAGGAGACACTCGTCATCATGAATTCCCTTATCTTTTTTGTTTTTTTTTAATATGTTGTTGTATATATAGATGGTTCATCCATACACCAACCAAAAGCTTGAGACCTTCACGATAAGTCCAATTGTACATGCTTCAAAGATGTATCCAACTGCACTGTCAGTGCTCACACTTGTCCTGCAGCCAATAGTGAACACCAAGAGCATTCTCTTTTCCTGAAGTCGCCCACTGATCCCCTCTGTAACCAGATTATTACAACCTGCCATTACAGAAATCACTTGCAAAGTAACAAAGTTACAGCTGTTTTCATTTTAAATAGTTTTCAATTTAAAAAAAATTTGCAGTCTGATACAGAGGGCTAGGAGACCTGAACAATATGAAAGTGCTAGTATTATTAATTTACAGAGATCAGGCATCACATAGTGCTATGAATTATCCAATATGCTACATATGAATACAGCTGTTGATACCTTACAAATGCCTCTGGTTGCTTTTTTTCAAGGCTACTTGAAAAATAAACAATAACCTTGGCTTGTATGTACATAAACATGAGTTTTGTTTATGCTGAAGATAACGTTGATTTCACCACTACCAGAGGTATAATCTTATTAGGCCAAATGGCCATGACAGTGATAATGAAATATTTAGTCCCATTATCAATTCTAACGGTTAATCCCCCAAATTTTGTGTAAGTGAGAAAAAAAAACAACAAAAAAAAACAAAGCCAAAAAGAGTTGCTGTCATGGTATCCCCCTCCACGCTGGGCTCCAGAAGACAGCGCTGTTCAGAGCTTCTTCATCATCATCATCATCATCATCTCCTGCATCGTGCTCAAGTTCTTGGTTCGTTTTTCCCCCCAGCCACTTGTTGCATTTTGGTGCAATTTCCCCCATTTGACAGATTGAAGAATGACTGAGAAGAACCAGTTCTGGAACCACTACTTAAGGGAACAACACAAGCTTTTTTTTTTTTTTCTTTTTTCACTTCACTACAATCAGTCACGGAGTAATAAAAAGTAGAACAGATGACTCAATTCATTCCTGGAGCAGTGCCTCCAAAGTTGAAAGTAGATGGCACCACTGGCGCTGTGAACTTGTATCCGCCGTGTTTCTCGATCATCTTGGATTCTGTAATAAGACGGGCAATATATTTTTTAATAAAATAAAACAGCAGAAAACAGTTGTTTGCTCAAGATTTACTGCTGTCCAGCTATGCAGCTCACCCAAAACAACCAAGTAAAATCTATCTTTTTACCATGACAGGTACCTTGATTTACTCCCACTGGGCAGGCTTTAATATTTATTTGTTTATGCATTCCTATTAGGCCCCGATGAAGAAGGAAAAGATGGTCTAACCAAAGAAAGTCTGGAACAAACTGCTTGGCCATCACTGTGGTCCATTATCAAAGCTGCAATGGCGAGGAAGATGCCATTTATTACTGAAGTGGGATTTTAGACATGTTTTCTTTCGTGTGGCAAGCGTCAGATTTTTTTTTTTATGCCATGCATTTCTGAGCCAATAATGGCTTATTTCAGTATATCAGTCTGAAATGCAATTAGATGGAGGCAGTGAATGCTAAAGTAGTTTTTATTACAGGTACAACTGCATCAACAACAATGAAAAAGAAAAAGCAGCACATACAAAAGCACTTTATTTTCAGACTTTAGAGCACTGCAAGATTTAAATTGGCAAACTTGGGTAGTCTTAGCCGGGCCTCACCATGTGCTGCCCGTCTCTGATCTGCAAGTGTGGCGATGTCCTGAAGCTGTTTGCCCTGTTCCTCGTCGAGGGATTGTGTTAGCGCCTGGTACCATGCTGGGTCACGGGTCTGGAGATCTGCACCACATTGAGGTGACATCAATTAGTGAAAAAAAACAAACAAACACATGCATATAGTGGTTTGTTTTTAGGCCATCAGCAGCTTGTGGTCTTACTCTGTAGAATGACTTTGAAGATCTGATATTCGTCCACCAAGTTATCTTCGTCATCTACGGCTGTAGTGTAGCCCTCGAGTGCCGTCTCCTCTGCGTCGTCCTCCTCCCAGTCCTCGTCGTCTCCATCCTCGCCTGCATGCTTTGCCAGCATCTCCAAGTATTCTTGGCCCTCCTCGTCAATGTCATCCTCGTCGCTGCCCAGCTCCGCTATAATTACAGACGTAAGATGACACATTTAGACATTACCTCCCTGATTAACGCTGAACGCTTAGACACATTTAAAAGAAATAAATAAAAATCTTCATCTTACCATTATCATCCTCTTCCTCCCCATCCTCCTCGTCATCGTCTTCCTCGTTCTCATGCTCTGCTCGACAAGCGTACGCCCTCTTGAGGCCACTGAAAAGCAAGATGGCTGCTGGAAGAAGCTGGCTGGCCACCTGGTTGATGGCCTGAGGCCTGTGCTCGAGGTCCATGAGAGCACACAGTCCCAGAATGCACATCTTCCTGTCATGGAGGCTGAGAGAGGAGTAAAAGCATTAAAAGGTGCTGAATCTTCTGAGATTCAACAAGGATGAACAGTCAACACAAGATATACTGAGATAAGACGCTTGGGGCCAGTCACTTTAATTTTATACTCTAATATTTTCACTGCCAGCAGACAGACTGTTAATAGTGATTTCAAGGTAACCTTTAAATCAACTAAAATAAAAATAGTCAGTTAATTCTGGAGAAGACAAATATTTTTCCTAAAAGGTGACTTTCCATCTTTTTTCCTCAGTGTCTCATCTGCATATCCCTCCAGTCACGCAGCAGCTGCACCGACCCGACATTTCTAAAAAAGAGCCATCGGTCAGATGTGACAACAGGCCGCTACATTAACTGCCATGTTGTTCTACACTTACTGAGCACCAGCATCAGTGAACCACAGGAACAAAGCTAGACCCAAAGGTTCAGGAGTCTGGAACAACAGTTCTTTGTTTGTTGACGTTTTGAAATTCTCCACAAGCAAATGAAAAGCTCTCTCCCTTCCCTTGTTGGGAGGCTTTTATTGCAGTTTCAGTACCCAGCTCCATTAATGTAATCTCAACTCCGTATGAGGAGGGGAATATGCAGCAAAACAAGAACTAACGCAGCCATAAAAATCAGCAAACAGCGTCATAGACAGAGCCTGATGCTGCTTGTAGACAACACCGTGATTCATTCCCAGTCTCTTCTTCACAGTGAGAAATACAGCTTATTAATCCAAAATCCAAAGTACCTATACTATTAAAAAGTTCTTTTACAAGATCAGTGACAAGCTAAATGGATAATAAAAACTAATAAACATATATGCAGCTATAAAGAAAACAAAAGTGCAGGGCTTTGTTAGAAATGGCCCTAACAGCCTGTTTTAAATTTACGAGTAGTCATTCGTGCTGATTAACAGTGATTACTATTCAATGTCAGTTGGGGAAATAAAAGCAAATGTGTTTTGTGCATCTTCAATTGCTAACTGGCGCACACCTAAGCTGCGATTCGCAGTATTAAAAACATCAGTCTTACCCCAGGAAGCAGTCAACGTCTTTCAGCCACTGGCTTATGAAGTGGTTTGTGATTGGTTCTGTGTTGTTGGGAAAGCGGAGATTCTCCAGAGTGTTGAGGAGCAGAGGAGGGCTGTAGTACAGTGCAGCAATGGCCACCTGGAGGCACATAGTCCTCAGCTCGCTGGTCTTCACCTCCCGCGTCAAACGCTCCAATGCAGTCGTCACAAACAAAGGCACAACCTTCAAGGGCAGGATGAAGTTTAAAAATAAATAAATGAATAATAATACAAAAAAATCCCAAGCAGGAACTGTACAACAAAAATCTACTTTCACATTTTATTTCACAGCCAAGTGGTGATGCTCTTTTTAATGTAACAGCTCATTGTTCTGACGTGTAGATGCAGTTTTTATTTGACACTGACCTGATCAATGCCGCGGCCTTTGCACTGCAGAATGATCACTTCTAGGAGCTTGGCTGCGTGGCACTCTGGGTCCTCACCTGGATCTCCCGTCAGGATCTGTGTGAACACACAGGATGGTTTAACACCAAAATCGCGCTCAGCAACTAGTTTAGCCAGAATTAAAAAACAAAAACAAAAAAAACAGCCCATCTCACATTATGTAGAATCAACTGCAGCACCTTACCTTCTTACACATGCTATAGATTATCTCCAGGTATTTAGTGTCAGAGAGGAGGGTGTCCGTATCAACTGTGACATAGTTGTGAAGGAGAGGCATCATATCTGAAAGAAAGACAGTTATTCACTCAGCTGAACAGACAGACAAAATTACACAGGGTGTGAAAAATTCATTGGAAAAATCAAAGTACCTGTGAAATAGTCAAAGCCATCCTGCTGGAAGACTTCATACACAAGTGGAAGGAGCTGCCACATCTGCGGTGACACCTGCTGGCAGGTGAGGCTGTGGGCCAAGGACAGGATCTCCTCGTAGAATTCTGGGGGTAAAATCGAAAGTGCATCACTGGGGGTAAACACGATCTGTTTACCACAAAGAGTTTAAGACCAGCATGCGGGAGGAATGTGGAAACACAGGAAGAACCGGTCTCACTTACCCAGTACATGCTGCTGCAGCACAGTGCCGATGACCTGCAGGCAGATGCCCTCGAGCTGCTGGGTGATCTGAAATAGCACAAAACATCAAAGAAAATTCAGAATTCACTTTCAGGTTCACTAAAGAAGATGCAGCTGTTGAGATCAAAACTATATTGCTTTTGCGTCACATAAGGCTCTTAATTTAGCACGAGTAGTAAGTAAAATGATTTAATAGAAAACACAACAGGATCAAAGAAAACAGTCTTTCGGATCCAAACCTTGTTATATGTGGAAATTTGAATTGAAAACACAAATTTCCAGATCCACTTGGAAACTTTGGACTAGAACTCCCCAACTGTACTAACTGTAACCTGGGACAACACTTATCTGAGTCAATACCATCTGTGCTGTTATGTCCTCTAATGCACCAACAGCCATTGAATTGGTTACATTTCCATTTTCCAAATCCACAGGTCAAATAAAATAATACCACTTTGGTGCAGCAAAGCAATGCATGTTGACAATCCTGAATTACAGAACCATTACGCAATTTAAAAAACCCAGAGTGCTTATTGACTGAGCAGCAGTCCTGCGTTTCAGCAGACATGGTGGCAGCGTGCCCCGGCTCTATTTCTAGCGTCTGCCTCAGCCTCTGAGTCATTTTGAACATGGTGAGAACAGAGCGTGTTCCCAGGAGTTGGTGGGTGGCTCGAGTGTGTTGGCAGGAACGCTGTAGCAGCAGACCAGAGCCGCTTCCACAGAGGAAGTGGCACCGAGATGAACGATCAGCCGGGAGGGGTGTACATGTGGGCAGCGGCTACAGTGGCTATGATGCTAACCTCTTTGTGGTCCTCCACCACACTCAGCAGTGTGTCGATGGTGTTGAGGATGCCCATGGCGGTCACAGCCTTGTCATCCCCTCCCTCCTCGTCAGGGCCCGTCTGAATCACCTGGTTGAACGTCATGGCCTGCCAGAGAGCAAACAGGAAAGAGCATTACGACTGCGTCTATGATGAGCAGAGTACTTTCTAGTGAACCTCATAGCAACACATGAATCATCAGGCAGGAGATTGGAGCCTTCATATTAATCACTTCTGAAAAGGGAAAAGCAACAAAAACAGGAAAGAGGGAAAAAAAAAAAAGTTGTTGTAGCTTTCGGTTAAAAGCAGCAAAGAGGAACCGCAGTCACTTTGCAAACATTCAGCATCAGTCATCAGTGCATGAGATGGAAAATAAAGAAGCTAAAGGGAAGAAAAGTCAGAAACATGACAAGACACTTAACCGCGATACTGATTCTTGATTCTTCCTTTCCCAGGGATATTATATATTTATTAAAAATCAGGCCACTGGTACTTTATCTGTCATGAGAAACTTGCAATTAATCTTCAAATTCTTAAAAAAAAAAAAAAAAAAAAAAAATGAATACAACATTTTTTTCCTTATGGGATGACAGCTCTCCTCATTTATTGCTCTATAGGAGCAGTTTTATGTGGCATCTTTGTGAGATTGTGCCATGACAATGTAGCCTCCATCATGTCTGCATTTACCAAATGCTGTGTCATCTCCACTGCAATTGGAGTGACCTCTTCACTGTATTCACAGATCATCTTCTGTATGACATTAGTGAGGTCGTCATTCTCCGTCTCTCTGACGATGTGCAGGAGTGCCTGCATCACTGGCCGAATGAAGGGGGTGATGTATTCTTTGGCTAAAAACGACACAAGGAAAAATGTTGTTAGATGGGAACTGAACTTTAGTGTTTTAGTATCACAGGCTCCATGAATAGATTATCTCACCCTTCTCCTGATTGCTAATGAGAACCTGTAGGGCGATAGCGGCCTCCACCTTAACTGGCATCTCATTGTCATTGATTAGACAGTTGCGGGTCAGCTCGAGGGCCGTTTGCAGATTCTGGTCATTTTTGAACTTCACCTCGCAGAAGTAATGCAGCACCCAGCAAGCCTATGGGAAAAGGTGGCAGGACCACTGATTAAACACATCCTACATAAACTTATTCTGTGCTATTATCACACAAATCTGACGACTGGTGATTATGTGGATTATGTGATCACTTACTCTGGCTCTCATGTATCCCAGTTCACTGCGGAACAGGGGGAAGACATGATTCTGCAGCATGAACTCCATCTGGTCTTTGTATATCTTTTTCTGCATAAAACGGGGAAGAAAAAAAAAGTAAGTTTCACGAGGCAATCAAAACAGTTTACACTTGCAGTGGTTTGCAGAAAGAGGATGCTCAGGCTGAATTCAGATGATTGATAATTACACAGCTTCAGCGCTGATATTTTGCCCACAGCTAGGAAAGTATTAAAATGGACTGCAATAAAGCACAACCGAGTAAAGAGCAGTTTTCACCATCAGTGCAATATCTGCAACTGAACACATGAGTGAAAGTGGAACTAAATGTCTTTTAGTTTGTGCCTAGAAAACAGGATTTGCCAGATAAGTGGAGAAAACAGGCCAGTGGAGAGACGTTTACCTTGAGCAGGATTTCAGCCAGAGAGCCTATCATGTGAAGGGCGCCGTCCTTTTTCCTGGGGTCAGAGGTGGGGTCTGTGAGAATCTGGTAACAGAAGCCCATAGTCTTTTGCAGCACCTAAACAGAGTAAGAAGAACATTTTATTATTTTCTGGACCTCAAATACAGATTATAGGGATAGTTCTTTTTTCCTCCCTCTTAAAAGGGTACAAATTTTTAATACAATTAACAAAAATGGCCTCACCTCTTTCCTCTTGTTGCAGGCAGTGAAGAGAAGCGTCTGGGCTGCGGTTGTTGGAGAGATAAAATCCTCGAATACATCTGACAGAGACAGCACAGATTGGAGTAATTGTTAGTCATCACTCATGCACGGACTCTTTTGGATTTCAGGCATTGATCGTCTCAGCTTACCAAATTTCATGCGGATGTACTCGTATGGATCCTCCTGCCAGAGCTCCTCATCGCTATCTGTGTAACACATGAGGGGGAAAACCACGTCCTGAATGATGCCCTGAAAGATCAAAGTCACAATAGTCAGCGAGCATCAACACAGATGTCAGGTTTGTTCTTGGACAGAAACGGTACATCAAAGTTCTCATTGCAATCATTACAAATGGAAAGATGCACTTTAAACTGCAGTTATCAAGGTTCATTCACTGCTCTTTTTCAAAGTGTTCCAGAAACCACTAACAGTCTTATACATAATTGTGAAATATCTAGCACATTTAAGCATTTTGAATTTTTACCTGGATGTGTTGTTTGAGGTTTTTCCACGTCAGAGCGTGCGCTATGCCCTGGTTGATATAGTTGAGCGTCTGTTGGAGTACTCTGGGAGCCACATATTGCTTTTCCTTGTATTGGTATAACACTTTCAGCAGCACCTAGAGGCAAAGTGTGCAAAGAAACTCCTTACATTTGTGGGTTTCACTCCAAAAAACAAAGTTCAATTTAAAAGGTGAGATGCTGCTGCTCTTTCATCTTCCAAAGTTCTTACCTGCTGTGCACCGACTGCATATTCCTTTAGGAAAAGTTCAGCAAACTCTGCGTACTCTTTGGTTGTGTTTCCTGGGCTTCCATACCTGCAAACAGAGTATGAATGTTAAACCGAGTGGCAATCTATAGGGCTGAAGTATTAAAACACCATTAAATAGCACACTTACAGCCTGGTACAAAAAAACTGGTTAGTTTCTTTCCTCATAATAACTGGAGGTGAGAATTTTTTTTGGGACACTGTAACGCTTAAAGTGAAGGGTGAGGAAGATTGATGTAGCAACACAAGCAGCTCTGGTGACTGCTGTCTAGTAGGATTAACTTATACTAATCCAAGTATAGTTCATCAATGTCGCTTCAAAAATGCTGAGTCCAAACCCAGTGGGTGCGTCTGTTTTTATTTACTTTTTTTTTTTTTAAACATGCAGTCTGTGTGTTAAACTTGCTCCTATGATATACTGAACAAGTTAAGGGAACAATTATTGGATTTTTACCTCTCAAAGAGCCGAGCCAAGATGTGGAGGGCCCACTTCTTACACTTCCACCATGGAAGCTCAGGCCGCTCATCTTCATCGATCTGCATCGTCTCCTGCAGCACAGACACGAACCAGTATCGCAGTCAGCATGCGGAGCAGGTAAATGTGAACACCTTGTGGAAACTGGAAATCTTTTTTTCCCTACTTACCGGAGGCACATCTCTGTCTACTACGGTCTTCAGGATTTCCATCCACTCTGTCAGGTTCTGTCTGTTGATGAGCTCCAGAGGAAGGTTGTACTGTGGAAGGAGACAAGGAAGCCAGTTATTTACTCCAGTGTCACCAGATATTAAGATGTGTGTCAAAGAAGGAGAATTAAAAATAAACAATGATTTTACTGAACAAACCAAAGAATACCTGGAAGAGGGCATAGAGGATTTTAAAGATCTGTTTCTGTATGAGGACAGAGTCAGTAGAGTGGTCAGGGAGCAGCTGGATGAAGCGTTCTTTCAGCATGGGCATGAAGATGTGCATGGCGGCCACCAGTGGTTGACGCTCTTCTGGTTTCTTGTACCTGTTTCATACACAAGGCCCACAAGCTCAATGTTAGACCCAGGACGTGTGGTATAAGACCATGTAAAGGTCAACACTGAAAACTCTGACTTACTCGTAGTTTTTGACAAGCTGGTAAAGACAAAGCAAGATGCCCAGCCACCCTGCACTGTTGTCTGACTGCAGGTAGAAGCCAATCTTGTCCACGATGGCCGTCCACTTGCCGGGGTAGTCATGCTTGATCATGTGGTGAATACATGTTGTCAGCTGGACCCTGAAAAGTTCAACAGACGACTTTCAGATTGGGTAACTTAATGCAAGAGTGACAAACTCTCCTCAGCTCCTCCTCTCGCTCTACTCATCCAGTGGGGTTTGTGGTTACCTGATGCGCTCGGGGGAGTGGATGATGGCCTCCACTATGTTGTCTCGAATGAACTGCCTGTCCTCCTCGGGGATGTTATTAACAGGCGTCTCTGTGCCTGAACCGTCTCCATCGCTCCAGTGCTGGGTTATCATGTTCTTAAGGTAAATCACACCTGGACAGACGGGGAACACAGAGGTTACAGAGCACAGCCCAGAAATGCAACACACACAAACAGTGATCAACATCACAAAAAAGATTACATTTTAGCACAAATAGTTAGGCAGCTTCCAAATGAATGCACGGAAACCACGTGAAGAATGAAGAAGACACTTAAAGAAACTCTGTTTGAAGTTTTGCTCCCTGAGGCTCTTTCGGTTATCTTTGAGATGTAGTGAAACTGGACTTTTAAGGATGGGTATAAAATGGACAAATACACAAACTAAGACTTCAAGACACGGACAGATTTTACCAAAAAAGAGCAGTCTCAAATACCAGAAGGAAAAATAAAATGGAAAGCAAGATTTTAAAATCATACTTCTCTTCGTGATGGGATATCAAAATAAGCCACCAACTTCATGCAACCCCTAAACTCGCACCCATCATCATTATGGCCGCGTACATCACAGCAATGTGAATTGAGCACCAAATAAAGCCTATGCTGCAGAAATAAATTCCCTCTGTAGGTCAGTTTTGAATGTAGCACCAGGGTGTCAGCTGGGTTCACATCTATAGTGTGGGGGCCTCACTATGAGGTTTGTGGCTCACAAGGAAAGGCATCTGAGAGAGCGGAGGTCAACACGAATGCCTACAGCAACTGCGAGTCAATCATAATCCACCCCATCAATGCTGATGGAGCACAGCCCTCCGCCCCCTTTCACCGATGACTACACTGCACAACAAAGTCCCTAGGAATGTGTCATAAATTACATTTATGACCACGAGGAAAATGTGTTTACACAATATACTTTCACCCTCTGTATTTACTTGGTAACAAATCTTGAAACACAACTCACGCTGCACATCCTGTCAACACGTATTCAAATACAACTCAAATCTACATTCAAACACGATGCCCAGAGACAGCTGGCTGCCATCAATGCATCTGATCAATCTATTAATGGAAAAAAATTATCTAATAACTGTCAATCACCACTAAAGCAGCGCCACTCATATTTCAAAAATTTAAAAAGCATTTTTGTTGTGTTGGACAGTCTACCAGCATCAAACCAGACAGGCTGCAAACAATAATCTGGCCAACCAAAGTGACTACATGCCAGAACAATAAATCAAGACGCTAGTTTGTAATCAGCTTTACTGTTGATATTAGTCCAAAGCTTCTGTACAGTCTGGACCGCAAAATAATGTCTGACATTTTTTTTCCCCCATATGGCTAAAAAAGTAATTTATAATACCTGAGCACAGATCTATAGCAGCTTAATTTGCTGGAAGAGCCATGTATTCTTGGGAGGTGTGTGCACAATAATTAAGATGCTATGTGTGCACTTTCTGTAACAACTCTGGCCCAGATTTTAACTTTGAGGAAGGTGTCAGTGGAGGGAAAGCTCTATGTTCAGAGAGCAGCATTTGACTGAAGCTATATTTAACCAACTCCACGTGTGCAATGCACTTCAGCGTGGTACTTTAGCCTCACAAAAACAAGTGTGAATCACAGATCATCACTTAATAACTCTCCCTTAAAAAAAAAAAAAAAAAAAAAAAAAAAAAAAAAAAAATTATATAATCGACCTCTTTAACTTGGGAATCGCAGGTTATAGATATGTTTTCTTATTTAATGCAGTCTGACAAATTTAGAGTAAAGTGTAGGCTAAAAGCGGTAAAAAAGTCAAACAGTAGCAAGGTGGATTCAGTGTACACTAAGGTATACATTGATGGATTGCAATAACAGCTTAAAATAAACCAAAACATTAAATTAATTTTCCTGACCAAGTCCTTGAGCACTGATCATGCTCAAGGACTGAAATAAACTGAAATTGAAGTGAGAACATTTTTACAGATGCTTAAAATAAATAAATGTAATCATGTCTTTTATTTGTGGATTTGGTTTCAAGTCATAAAACAGTTTGACTCAGAAAATACACTAAACGTATGAACAGAACATTAAAGCCAATGATGAGTCACTTTTCTTTCAAAGAAAACAACTGCGATTAACAATAATTATTAACAAATGCAAAAACGTTTGGCTGTTTTTTGTTGTTTTGGGGTTTTTTGTTTTGTTTTTGTTTTTTTTTGTTTTTTTTTAAAAATCCTACGACTGTATAATTATTTGTTTGCTGAGAAAGTTCTGACTCACCTGCTTGCCTGACAGGCAAATCCAGCTGATCAGTCATGGTGACGCGAAGCAGCGTGGACACAAAATTTACCCGGGCGTGACCCTGTAAGCATTGAAAAAAAATATATGTAAGCTGGTTATAAAGACAAAACATCTCCCCTCTCTTTGTTTAAAGAGTCATTATTTGCCTTCATTATTATTAGTATTTTAGACAAGATAGTAGAGCTGACAGGAAAGGAGAGACATAGAGCAGGCAGAGTGACACAGAGGAAATGGCCTGGGTTAGAATCAAACCCAGGCTCCTACAGTAGCCATTCAGCATACGGGTAGCCCGTTTAACCAACGCCCCATCATCTCTCTTTTAGTACTGTTTCATGTGTGCTGGACTTCAAGTTAGTTTTAATTAATCTTTTTGAGCTGGCATTTAAGTATACTTGAATTGGTCCAAGTCTAACCTGCAGTTTGAGCACACACTCCATGTACTCAGATAATCATACATCACTGTTGCTGAGTAACTGGAAACAGAAGTACATGACTTATTGTTACAAATCTGCAATATGATGATCTTTGAAGGATTTTTAAAAATAATTTATTACAGGGGGAGGAAAAATATCCCATAGCCAGAGTCAGTTTTACAGCATCAGACAAGACATTTTTCCAACCTAAAACATGATGAAGTAATAATCATCACCAGAACAGAAGCGACATCAGACTGGTACCTGCTAACTTGTACAGCCAAAAAAGCATGATCAGTCTCTGATAAATACATTAATGTCCTGCAGCTCAAGGGTCACTGAATTTGATTTATCTTAAGCTTCATTCACTGTTCAACTGACAATTCTCCATGAAAAGCAGTGAGAGTTTATGACTAAGCAAAGAACCACATTTAGAAACCACAGATTTACTCCATCCTCCTCCAGAAGACATGACTTCTATTGAGAGAAAAAAACAAAAAAAAACTCCAAGAGGTCCAGCCAGCTTTGTGAAAATACTCCGAGCTCTGCCATTCAAGGGAAGCAACACTAACAACGCTTACGTGGGTGTAAAGCAAAACCTTAGCCCCAAGCATTGCCAATAATACATAACTGAGACATTAGCGCCTGAATAATAAACAAACTCAACCATTTCATTCGGTACGCCCATGCAAGCTAGTGCACTTCCAAACAACAAAAAATGATTATTCCATGTTATGCTTATTGAGTTGGAAATGCGTCCAACTCCATCACTATACGACACCAGTTAGGTCCTCAATGGCACATGAAATTAAGACGCTTTGCAGCAAGAACTTTTATTACAAACACCTAAAGCAGTCCAGCAAATCAGTTTGCTACGAAGTGCCAGGGATGGTGGTTTAATTTTACAGGATGGCAGGACTGTCCCGCATTTAATCCCCATTAACAAACCAAATACGCTCTCAGAAAAGTAACTCACGACTTAAATGACCTTAAAAATGTATCCAGTTGTTTTATACAGATTAATTTCCGTATATCAGAAATAAATCTAATTGTTAGTGTGACCAGACATTTTTTTAGTCACACAGTGCGGATGCTGCCTCGACCAGGATAGTTGCTAACTCTGAACTTTAGCTCATACGGACCTCGGAAAACCTATTTCGTTACACATTTCACGCAGTAGATGTGAAGCCCACGATTCTATAACGGGCGAAGCCAAGACAAACTGTACTAAAATAACCGATTATGTAAATTTTATTGCGTAGTTAAATACTGTGAACAGTTCAGGGACTGCCAGTGACACGTGAGCAGCTGCTATGTAGCGGAGCTACAGCAGCTCATCCAACAAGTAGCGAAGTTAGCTAGCTGACATTAGCCACCTAGCTAGACACCAGTATCCCGCTGTTAAATACCCTGCCTTCCACTTGCCTTGCATTTGGCCGGCCTCTTTTGCCACTCAACAAGCCGCTCGAATCGTTCTTCCGCCGTGTCAGCCTTGAATTTAGTCGAAATTGTACAGAAACGATACGAGCACAGCTCACACTTATCACTTCGGCAGGGCAACAACCGTTAGCTTCTGTAGCATTAGCGGCACAGCTGGCTGAAGATGAGGCTAATAGTGACGCTGGTTACTGCCACACGAGCGTGTTATCACCTAATCACAAAAAGGACTGATCACATCGCGTTTATCACGCAAAAAACAGCAACTAAAGTCTGGGCTACCAGACAGTCTGCTAGCCGAGGGGGAGATGAACGCCTGAACTGCCACACTAAAGGCAGTAGAGCCCAGCCTGCGTGATCGCACCATCTTGATGTTGTGAACGGCCGAGGCCCGACCCAACCAAGACCGCGCCACAACTGCCTTCATCTTAACTTTTACCTCGTTCAGCTGTCGCTCCGCGGCCTCCCGCAGATTGGGGTCCATCGTACCCCTAAGGGCCTCGACCAAAGCGTCGGGATCCATCACGAAAACTCTGTTTACGGCTCGGATTTCAATATATCACAGCTCTATCAATTCCCAGTCACTGCGCACATGGACGCACGGCTCTCCGGTTACCCGGCGCGAAAGGAAGCAGTGAATGAAGTACCCGGATAGATCAGCGCCAAATTTGTGCAAGACGAACTTCCGGCAGCGCCCGTGGAGCTCTGGGAGGTGTAGTTTCCAGCTACATGGTATCATATTATCTACTGAAATTCAAAAAAATTAGGAAGCTGACCCACCTACTGGCTGCATTTATTAAACGATCGAAAAAACTTTTAGTTTTAACGCCTTTTATTTCTTGATTTCTTTACATAAATAAAGGTCATTTAAGGCTATTCATTATGAAAGTCCCAGTTACAAAGCTTAGAATGATTTACATTCTCATTTGATAGTGTGAAATAAAGTTTCTATGACAGAATGCATGGATGTGAATGAGAGGGAAGCTTAAATGAGTTCAAATACCTGGGGCCAAACATCAAAAGCAATGGATGGTGAGAGTGTCAGGGGTGATGCATGACAAAAGGATAGCAAGAATGAAAGCGAAGGTTTACAAGACTGAAGTGAGACCTTTTATATTGTATTTTTTGATGACAGTGGAACTGACAAAAAGACAGGATGTTGAGTTGGAGGTGGAAGACCATAAGATCCAATATTTTTTCATTGGGAAAAAAGTATGCCAGAGGGATATCCTTGTTTCTCAATAAGTCACCTCTAATGATGGAGACAAAGTTGTAGTGGCAAGTTTGTGCACGAGCAGAAGAAAGACAGTTGGTATGTTGTACAAATTATGTTGAATGAGGAGCTCCCAGGCAGGATAGAGTAAAATGGATGCATATGGTATCATTTAATGACCCCTAAAAGGAGCAGCTAAAAGAATAAAAAAAACCACACAGATGATTTGTGAACTTTGCTTGAAACTTACATTGGGATCCCACCCAAAGGTGTTAATCATATGCAATGATTTTCACTGCTATGATTTTTATTTGAAGACATAAGCAAGCAAGATTTACACCAGCGTGGATTCAAAGGGTACTGAACAAGAAAGAAACCCTCGCTCCAAAATCAACTCCTTCAAGCTTGATTGAAATTTGCAGCTGCCCACATGGACAACCCAAATCCCTTCCGGAGAATTTTTTTTTAGGTCAGACGAGGCAAAGATTGAGTTATTTAGCAATAAAAAGAAGAGGTATATTTGAAAGAGTTATGCTTGGTGAGGCTTTCAAACTTAAAAATACTCTGCCAGCTGTCTTGCATGGTGGTGGTAGCATCATGTTGTGGGGCTGTTTGCTGCCAGTGGTACTGGTACATTGCACAAACAGGATGAAATCATGAAGAAGTAATACTTCCTCCAAATTCCAATTTCATTGCAGGTATAAACTTTGCATGTGATAAATAAAGGGCTTGATTGATTGAAACTTATAAAAATACATGCCTAAGATGAGTGTCTGTGAACTTTTGACCCCAACTTTAAATATAGTTGGTCTATAGAATCAAAATAAAGTATGTGCAGTATGTACATCTGTATGTTTTTTTGTTTTGTTTTCCTATTGTGATGTATGTGTTTATTTTGGATTTATGTTTTGATTGCTTTTACTTCTGGAGTGCAAGTCCTTAATAAAATCCCGACTGACAACTGTTTCTCTATAATTTTCTATAGTGAAGAACCATCTGTATAAATTATATGGCTGTCTGCACCCTCATCTTTGTAATTTTGTCTGAAAGAATTTAATATATGATGTTATTATTTTAAAGGCTTGTTCATGTAAGATACAGATACAGAGTGTGAAGAGTATAAACTGTAAAGTACCTTAAATTTGTATTTTGATTGATCATACTTTATTCATCCCGAGGGAAATTGGGTTAAGGCTGCCAGCCGTGCCAGCGCCGTCTTACCCTACCGACCATACATACATTACACAAACATCACATGGGGAAGACAGGTCAGAGGGGTATAACATGGAAAAAGCACAACATGAGGAAAGATAAGGAGAAAAAAATAACTCCCCCCCAGACTGAGCTCCAACAGGGAGATCAGTTTGAGAACAGAAAAAAAAATACCTCCGCACATTTAACCTACTTCCTAGGTGTTTCTCTTCCAATATGAAACACTTTAAATATAAAACTGAATAATAATCAATAAAAAATGTCTTTAAGATATGAAAGTAGACTTCACTGCAGATGTGGCGAGCCTGCCGCTGGGGGCGCTGTTGTAAATGGTGGAGGTTTGCTCCTGAATGTAAGGTAAAAGGTCAATCAGTGTAACGTGTCATCAGGCTGTCGACATACCGGTGTCACTCGATCGAATTGCCGGTTGTTACTCCACTACATCTCGGTACCGCTAATCTTAACGTTATCTCAGAAAATGGCCAAAAAGCGGAGAGAAACCAGAGACACGGACAGCTTGTCCGTGGCACAGGAAGAGGTGAAGGCTAATGCCAGTAACTCCAAAGTCCTGAAAGGTAGGTTCGTGGCGGTAGCTAATTGTTAAATGTTAACGAAAAAGAAGAGGAAAGCAAATAGAGACAGATGAAGCAATATGACCACTCGACTGCGTCCTTTTAACTTTGAGACCGTTGCGTATTGCGAAGCAGCCTGAACCAGCTAGCTAAAGTTAGCCCTGCTTGATTTCGATGCTGTACTTTGTATCGCCAAACCTTATAAACAACACATCACAAAGTTAGCCAAAAATCCACCTCAGCCTCATTTAAGGTGTAATAACTTAAATGTTTAGTCAGCATGCCTACATTAACCTAATAGTTTAAATTACTAAATCTTTTATCAGCGAAAAGATAAACTGCTGGTTAACAAAGACGGTTGGGGAAGTATTCATCTCCTCCAACGGTAAAGTAAGGATATGACAAAAAGTACTCCATAAGATTAATCATAAAAGCTCTTATTTCCAGAAAAATGTGCAGAAAGTAATTCTAAAGTTATTTCAGTTTCAATGTTTTTTGAGGGGGGGGGTTAAAGTAATATTTATCCATTTTGTGTAAATGAAGTTTAATTAACTGTGCATTGTTAATTAAACTTAATTCGAACTGCATTTCAAAAGCTCATGTCAAAAAGCAGTTATATTAAGTGTGATGTATCGATTTGCATGAACTGTAAATGGAAAAAGTAAAGTGCAAATAGTGAGTAAATGTACTTCAGCAATGTCAAAAGTAGCTAAGGTTACAGGGTGTATGTGAACTTTATTACATATTCACAGGTATTGTACTTACCTTGTACACATGGCGCGTGGATTACATATGAGTGTTTCCCTTCAGTCAAGGACTCGCATGAGTTCAGAGCTGAAGTGTTTTTTTTCTTATGAACTTTGTTCCTTCTTGTCTAAACGACCAGCAAAACAAACAAACATAAAAACGTATAGAGATGCATTTTGAGTGTGTCATATATTTTGGTTGATTCGGTTTGCCTGGATCCATAAAGTGGACGTAGCCATGCTGACTTAACACATTGCTTTGTAGAGTAAAACCCTTGAGTTTGGCATTTGGCTATGGGCTTTTTGGAACTGGAAGTGACCATATTGGACGAGAAGATAAAACTGGGGAGTGCCAAGTGGAAAATAATGAAGGAATAAGGAACCACCCACACTCTGTCAGAAAGGGCTAATGAGTTGCTGGAAAATCAGCTGACTTTGGAGCCTGGTGTCCTGCTGGCCAGGTCCATCTTTTTTTTTAAATAAAATGTATGCCTCAAATAGACTCAGTCTTAATTTCCACCAGACAAGGCATCAGAAGTGCATAGCTGTGTCCTGCTGTTAAAGAGGAAAAGTGGCACACAGCTATGAGGTTTATTTGCACAAGTGCTGGGAAGTGATATCCACGCTCATTCTAAAGCCATGTGTGGACTGATGAAGTGCTATGTTTGTCCCAGATCACCTCTGAATGTGCTGCAAGTGATTACATCTGTCCAACTGTGATTGGATCAGACAAGATGCATCTTAATGGCAGGAGTGACCAGATGGCAATACTGCTTTCTGACGTCATGCTCAGTTGTGTTTTTATGTGACACAAACTTTGTTGAGAATGTATTTAACCGCACCTTTTTAAGCATAATCTTTATTAGTGCCAAGTATTTGATTGAAGCTGATGGTAAAGTCAGCTTCAATCAAAAACTTACAAATTTTAAATATTAATTGAACAATTAAAGACCATAACATTCATATTTTACTCTCAGGTGTCAGCTTATCATCAGTGTCATAAGCTATCATCAAATATGTATGTGACATCAGACTCAGTATGTGTTGGCAGACCATCATAGTGTGCTGCAGTGTAGTAGTGTGGTTTTAAATGAGCAAACAGCAAAAAAAAAAAAGCACTTCCTCTCTGCATATATTAAGATCTCACAGTTAGATATTGCAGTTCTCTCTTTCTATAATGTTTATGCTGAAAGCATCATCTCTCTCTCTCTCTCTCTCTCTCTCTCTCTCTCTCTCTCTCTCTCGAGAGAGAGAGAGAGAGAGAGAGAGAGAGAGAGAGAGACACTTGTGGCTATGGCTGAGACTGTCTCTTTAATGATGCTTTCAGCATAAACATTATAGAAAGAGAGAGAGAGAGAGAGAGATTCGGTTCCCCGTAGTGGCTTAAATGAGTGATGCTAATTATACAAAAGCTTACTTGTAGGATGTTTATCTGATTATAGTTTACTCTATGTTAACCGGGTGTTTGACTTACTTTCTCTCTCCACAGAGATTCAGCATAGCGCAGGGGGCTCAGCACGCATGTCTCTGCTGATTCTGGTGTCCATCTTCACCTGCTCTGCCTCAGTCATGTACCTTGTTTACAGGAACTTCCCAGAGCTTTCTGAGTAAGTTGCCCTGGTGTGGTTGTTTCAGCATGAAGTACAGTTTACCCAAAACACTTCTCAGATCTGAAGGAGTGGATTTTACTAGACATTGCTTTTCTGTTTAATAGATTCATTTCTGCTGTTTCACAGGTAGGGTGTATATAACTTTATTTCCATTCAGTGGCACACAGGCTTGAAAACTGAATGGTGATGAGTCATGGTTAAAAGACAAACAAACAAACAAACAATAAACATCTTGCTGTGTACAACACAGCTTGAGCTGTAGGTCGTCTTGTGTTGAAGGCAAAGCTGTCATTATCTTGATGACTGTTTTCTCACCAGCTAATGATGAGTTACACTTTCTGCTAGTAGTTTTGTTCGGTACCTATTCATAAAATACTCTGTATAAAAAAAACTGACAGAAATTGCTTTATAACTAGTTGGGATTGTCTCTATAATATTTTGTGGTCTTTTCCTTACTGAGTGCCCTCGGGACTGTTGTTGAGTGGAGCTATACAAATACTGTGCAATTAAATTGAATTTGGGGCAAAGGAGACAAACCACATAATGTTTGGATCTTTATTCAATGAAGTTAGGATTTCAGCTTAAATGTTAATGAAAACAAATGCATTTAAAAATGTCTTTTGAGACCATTGGCTGCTTCAAAAGCATAATCTCCCTCAGTGTTTAGCTGCGACGTTGGAGATTGTTTTAAATTCTTTGGGGAGGCTTTACTCTTTGTTTAGAAATGTAAATAAAAGAAAAATAGAGGGGCATAGCAGAGTGGAGATACAGTAAATGGCCTCAGGGGTTGCTTTGAACTCAAGCCTCCACTATTTTTAAGTGCAGGTGAGCTTGACTGTGTTTGTAATGCCTTGCTAGTAAAATAGTTAATCAAGTGAAGAGTTAACCAAGACAGCCAGGCACCGGTGCACTCCTGATATACTTAGTTATTAGGAGCTCTGTACTGGTGGATTTTGGCAGTTTTTGTTAGGTAAATGAAAAGGCTAAAAATGAGATAGTAATTCTGACATAGTGTTCAAGTCCAGAACTGCTGAGATATGATTTAGAAGCAGTAAGAGAATATGTCAACATGAAATTGGCAATGGAAAACTGGACAAATCCAGTCATTAAGCGAATGGGTTAAATGCAGAGAGGAATTTCCCCACGGGGATCAGTAAAGTATAAATTATTATTAACTGCTGGTAGACATCGTTCATTAGAAGAGTTGGACCCATAATAGTAAAACATGCACGTAGAGTTTTTCTCTGTACTTGTACAGCTTCAATTTTGAACATACCTGCGAAGAAACGCACTATTCTCACCGGTAGTGCTAATTCACAAACCAATTACATAATCATTTGCTGATTTTTATATATTAAAAACGATTGGAAAGGGTTTTAAGTAAATTGTGACTGACACAAGATTTTTTTATTTATTTATTTTTTTCAGTGATGAAATGGAGAAAATCAAGATCCCCAAAGACATGGATGATGCTAAAGCTTTGGGAACAGTATTGTCTAAATACAAAGACACCTACTACACCCAGGTGTTGGTGGCCTACTTTGCAACATATGTTTTGTATCCTTGGAGAAAACATCACCCTTTATGTAAAATATGTACTTTACTACTTACTCTGAACTACTTTGCTGAGGTTCAGGCTAAGTAAAGCTGTCTGGTTTGCATTGATAGTTTGCACTAGCTATTCAGTTAACTTTGTGTTAACTGAAGTTATTATTTTATTGTCTTTTTCTGGCTACAGCTTCATTAGTTTCTTGTGACTGAATCTTTCAGCTGGCATTCCTGACAAAGTATGACCATGTATGACCTTTCAGAACTGTCAGTGGTATCTCCCACATGTAAAACTTATGACTTCTTTCAGAGTGTCAGCTCTAAGTCTGCTGTAAAAGTCAAGCAAGCAGAACTTTGTATCCAATATTGGATGTCTCTGAGGATAAATCTAGTGTGTGCACACAATCTCATTTTAACTGCTCAACCTACAGACAAAGTATTACCATCATTGTAGTGGGTTTTTCTTTTAGGGCTTATGTGGGAAGAGGAATCTTGTGTGGAGCTCATTTTTAAAGAAATACACCTTAACACTTTTACCAGCCTCCAGACTTTTGCAATCCCTGGATCGATCTTCCTCAGCATACTGTCTGGATATCTTTATCCGTTCCCTCTGGCTCTTTTCTTGGTGTGCTTGGTGAGTAAGAACAGTATGAAATTTGTAAGAAAAAAACATTGAGTTTATTTATGTAAGGATGTCAAGCCACAGACTTTTGTTAAATAGATGGATGATTACATCTCTTAAAGTTTTTCATACAGTGGAATTATAATTTACAGTTATGGTTACATCTTTAATGACTTTAAAGAAGGGGGAAAAAGTGATTGATTAAATGTCCCTTAGCAAGCTGCACCACAACCAGATGCTTTTGGCAACCATCATCATCAGCCTCCTGCATAAGTCTGGCTGAATGTTTGACCACTTTTCTTTGCAAACTTTTCCATCTTACCACATTTAAATTAGTTGATTTTTAAGCACAATCCAAACATTTTCAAAAGGGTTGAGGTCAGAGCTTTGGGAATGCTCTTCCAGAAGTTGAACTTTATCTGTTATAAAACCAGTTTTGGTGTGTTTGGGATCATTGTCCTGTTGGAACACACAACTGTGTCAAAGTTTCAACTTTGTAGCTGTTGATTAGAAGAGAATTTGAAGAATTTGGAAGTAGTCTTTATTCATCATTTCATCTACTTTTTCCAATGTACCAATACCAGTGCAGCAAAACAGCCCCAGAGCCTGATACTAAGGCTACAGCTGATATCGTGTTCTTAGCCTCACCTTTACTCCCTCCAAATATAACTCTTATCATTGTGACCAAATAGCTTAATCTTTATTTCATACGATTGTAATACTTTTCTCCAAAAGCTCTTTGGCTCGTCCATGTGGGCAGCTGCAAATTTCAGTTGAGGTTTTCAACAGTTTGCAATTCATGAGCCTTGGTTTGGTTGTTCCTGAACATCCTAGCCAATATCCTCTCAAGGCCTTCTTCCAGACCTTGGTAAAGTGGTGACTCGTCTGATTAACTTGTACAACTGGAATCTACAGTTGTTTAGAACTGGCTCCAAGAGACAATCCCAACTTTTGTAAATCCAAAGCTCACCTTCTTAGAACTTTACTGAGTTCTTTTGATTTTTTTTCCACCATTGCCATGATGTTTGTCAGTGCTTTGGTCTGACCAAACAATCCTTTTTATGCTGGCAAAGATCCAGTTAATCATGATCACTACTTAGAAATCAATAGGCCCTAACTTTGTCACGTTCAAAGACACTATAGAACCTTCAGCACCACTTTTTAGCTTTAGCTTGTATGTATATTTTCAACCCTGTATGGATTAGAAGAAAATCTAAGATAAATTAAAACTCGTGGACACAATTTTTGTTTTTAAAGTCATTAAAGATGTATGCTGTACAATAATTTCACTCTGTGGCCTAAAATGATCATGAAATTCATGCCCATGATGAATTTATGCAACACTTCCAACCACAACTGTAAATGTAGAGCAGACAGCAGTGTAATCACATGGCTTTTTGTATAGTTTTGAAGGGAAATTCCACATTTAAACATGCAAGGATAGAATGAAAATGTCACGTTTAACATTGTCACCAGTTTAACCTCAGTACCTGCATGAACAGCATACAGCTGCGTGTGACTATGTTGCATCATAGTCTGCTGTGACCACTTGGCTGGTTGTTTTTTCTTGTGGACTTTTTTTTTCCCCTGTAAAAACGCGATGCATTCACACTAGTGGTTTAGCCGTGTTCACACTAAACCATGATGTTTTTGCTGTTACAGCCAAGAAGGGCTTTGGTTAGTGTGAAAACCCAGAGATCTTTTCTTTGAAACTACATGCAGCTTTTCTTAACACCTCACCTCTGCTGCTAGCATTATGAAAGCGATGGAATATGGAAATTGTGTTGCATTATAGTTAATAACCGTATTTAGAGATACATATTTAATTTGTGAAGGACTCTAAACGTTTTATAAGTCAGTTACCAGAAGAGTCGTTTCTGCTTCCAGCTTTGAGATTTTTTTTCTGTATTATCTTCCTTAGTCACTCATCATTTTCTGTCTGTTGGCAGTGCTCTGGCTTGGGTGCTTCCTTCTGTTATATGCTGTCATATCTGGTGGGCAGACCGGTGGTCTACAGATATCTCACAGAGCGAGCACAGAAATGGTCTCAGCAGGTGAGAGCTTTGACAGGAAAGAACCTTTTTTTGTTTGTTTTATTTTGGGTTTTTTTGTTCTTTTCATATATTTATGCATTTTCTTTGTGCTTTGCTTTAGTTGTACTGGTTTTGAATTGCATTTAAAGACCCACAAATATATTGCCAAATAACAACAACAACAACAACATTTACCTCAAGATGCTTTATACTATAATGTAAAGACCCTACAATAATATAGAGGAAGCCCCAAAAATCAAACGACCCCCTTTAAGCATGCACCTGGCAACCATGGGAAGGAAAAACTCCCTTTTAACAGGAAGAGACCTCAGGAAGAACCACGCTCAGGGAGGGGTGGACATTTTTCACAATCGGTTTGAGGGGAGGAAGACAGTACAAACGACCTGCTGTGGAAGAGGACCAGAGATTAATAATAACTAATGATCAAAGTGGTTTGTAAGCTTGTAATGAGTGAAGAAGTACTTTATGGAAAGCCCCCAGCAGCCTAGGCCTATTGCAGGGTAACTAAGGGAGGATTCAGGGTCAGCTGATCCAGCCCTAACTATGTGCTTTAGCAAAGAGGAACGTTTTAAGCCTAATCTTAAAAATAAAGAATTCAAACTGGTAGCTGTTTCCGCAGAAGAGGGGTGTGAAAACTAAAGACTGCCTCCTGCTTTTAAATACCCTACGAACCACAAGGAAGCATGCAGTGTGAGAGTGAAGTGCTCTATTGGAGTGATATGGTACTATGAGGTCTTTAAGATAAGATTGGACTGAATTAGTCAAGACTTTGTATGCGAAGAGATGGGTTTTAAATTTGATTTCTCTCTTTATCGTGCTATATATGTTTTAATGATTGCTTAATGAGATGAACTTTAATATCCCCAGTATTCCACAGCACAGCAGTCTTCCAACATGATTTTAATAAAAGCTGATCATTTATTTATTGTTTGTAATTTCAGAAATATTCTGCTCATGATTTTTCTTATATTTTATTTTTAATGGCAGGTTGACAAACATAGAAATCATTTAATCAATTACATCATCTTCCTGAGGATAACCCCCTTTCTACCCAACTGGTTCATCAACATCACCTCACCTGTCATCAATGTGCCTTTGGGGGTTTTCTTCATCGGTACCTTTCTTGGTAAGACTGTTTTTCTCTCTACTGCTGGATCCATTTCGGTAATGTTTTCCACCAATGACTAACCTTCATTCCACACTGATCAACAGGAGTGGCTCCACCATCCTTTGTAGCAATCAACGCAGGTACAACACTGTACAAACTCACCACGGCGGGCGAAGCTGTCTCCTGGAACTCCCTGGCTGTGCTCGGTGTACTAGCTGTGCTCTCGATTTTACCCGTCTGCTTCCAGAAGAAGCTGCAGCAGAAACTAGAGTAGAGCCCGTGACCTCACCTCAGCAACTCATCTGCTGGCTGATCCCAACATCTCCCTTACCTCGCCTCAGGAACATGCAGCGGTCACTGAAGCTGCTCCACATCCGTCTCGTAGGCGGTGGAGGAATTGCCAAGCACTCATCAACCACAAAAATGCATGCAGTGGTGGGTTGTTCCTGATGTCAAGTAAAGTACAAACAGTCCACTGCTTGCACAAGTTGTTTTTGGTTTCTGTGACTCATGGTATAAATATTAGAAACTGTTTTTTTTGTTGTTTTTATTTAATGCACTGCTTGTTATATAATTGTATGATCTTCTTCAGACAATAAAAGGTGCTACTTGCAGGATGCTTTCCTAAAGTGCAGGTCACAGTTGTTCCACATGGCCTTATTTCATGGGGAATAACGTGCCTGTGTTGTCTTTTTAGGAACTCTGTCATCAAACAGTGCAATCAGCATCTTGTTCAGATTATTCTGGACATTTTATTTCTAAATACTCAACAAACAGGCACTTGGACAACAGCAGAAGAGTTGCTACATCCTATTAGTAGCACCTTTAACACCCACTCCCGTTTTAATATTTATTTCTCCTGCATTTGTCTACTTAATAGAATCTGATTAGCACTATAGCAATAATTTTCGCACTACTTCTCAAAGGGGATTTTAGTCTTTTCAAAGTGCATTTTGACACAGGGTCTGTGCTCTGGCGACTATATGCAGAGTTTGGGCATACATTAATATGTAGAGAAAAGGAAACGCGTAAGCACTGATCTTTGTAAGTTTGTGTTTTGTTGACATGTGAGTAATTCAGTGATCTTCCTAAAAGTGTGCCTGCATCTTCTGCCAGACAACTTCCCTTTTTCTTTCATCCATGTTTCCATATTATAATCTACTTTGCTACTGAACGCTTGAAAGTATTTAAAGTACAGACTAGGCCAATGTAATATTTTTTTCACAGGACATCCAAACTGCAGGGTGTCAAACTCAGCATCTCTAGCTGGTATTTTTATTTAAACAGTAAATGTAGATCTTGCTGGTGCACTGAACAGTTCTTGAAAGTCAACACAGTTGTCTTGGTTTGTAAATTTTAATGGTCAAAGGCTGAGATTGGGTTTTTTTTTCTTTTGTTTTTTTTTTTGTACTGTGATCATCTGCATTCATCTCCACCCTACGATATCTAACTAGTGATTTTAATATGATGGATGATTGACCATTGAGCTCAATAAGACTGCCAACAGACTGTGCAGTGTCTGAGCCTTGCCTTGCTTTTACTGCTTCCTTTTCTTCACCTTGGGAAATGTGCTGTGTTGCCTGATTTATGTTGCTAGATTGTGTTCTTTAAAGTGTTTTGAATGGCTGTTTATGTCCTGTTATTTAAAAAAACAAACAAAAAGCTTAGATTATATTTCCCTCTAGATTTGTTGCCTGTGTACCAAGGTAACTCATTGCTCCTGCTGCTAAAAACCTTCTGGACAGTTAACAGACGCAGTGAATGTACATGTAGGTAACAAATCTTAACCTAGATCTCTTAAAAATGCACATTTAGAGTTGTGCATCAGGAGATTTCATGTTTTTGCTTATGTCTTAATGGACAGTGTATCTACTGTACTACTGTATGAAAATTAAACTCTCAAACCCAGATTTTAAAAGACTGCATAAACATTAATTGATGTAAAAGGAGGAAACAGCGCTACAGTAGTTAAATGTTTTTTTTGGTTACCGTTTTTGAAACATCTGCAATGGATAAAGAACCTTCGTTAAGTAAAGTAGCAAAATGCTGTGAAATGATTCCTGTTGCAGCTATGAGTAACCTCTTATTCCCCTGTAATGCTAAATATGCCAACAAATGATAGTTGGTAACCTTTTCTAAAATATTTAAACCTTACACCTAATTTCAACTTAACCTACTATACCAACTGGTTAATCCCCCCCATCGTCTTACCCAATCAGTGATAATGTGTGATACTTCTTCTGTATACCTCTGCAATATTTCAAAAAGCAGTATTATTCTGTACTGTGCAGTGATGTATTGCAGTATGAAGTGTTTACAGATTTCAAATTTCTGTTCTGTTTTTTTAAATATGTATTTATTGAGTCATTAAAATCTTTACACAATATGAGTTCTGAACATAGTCTGTACAGTGCACATATTTAATAATACTGAAATATACAACAAAGAAAGCAGTCGTTAGTTATTTAGTGCCACCAGGTGGTGACATTGTAACATAACTGTAAAGCAGCACGGCCTGTTTGGTTAAAATAACCCATTAAGTGTAATCTAGTTTTGCATGTGTAGCAGCGGTAATGTTTTTAAAATATAACAGATGGAAACATATAGCTTTGATTTAACAATTAACATAACACTTAGAGGAATGACAACGCAGTGATGTTCTTTATTAAATCAACTTACATTTTATTGTTTAGTTACTTGTATTAGCATCCACTGTTGCAGTACAGTTCATTGTAATGTTACTCTACAAATATTTTCGCACCCTGACATATTCACACAATACTCACACGGACTTCTTTCACTAATGTACTCAACAACTTAAAATCATAGAATATTAGAAGACCACACTTTGATGCTTCCATGAAAAAGTACAACTAATCCATTGCTTTTTACGATGCATGAGTACACTTTGGCTCTTGAGCAGTACACCTAAAATCTCTGGTAGATGAAAGCTTAGAAACCACAACCTTGGCGTAGCACATTTATGCAGCTGGTTCAGATGATGGATGCATAACTTTAATTCTTTCAGTTTTTCTGGGAGGCAATGCCAGATATCTTTCCTTGCCCAAGGGCACTACCTTTGAGCGTCTCTGGGTTCATAAATAAATTATTAAATGAATAAATTGCTCTAAATGAATACCGTAACTGAATTTCAATTGTGTCAATTGAAATATTATTAATATTAAATTATGACAGAATTTTTAGACTTAAACCATCGCTCGTTCATGATTATATGTCTAGGTATGAATATTATCCATGCGCCAAGGTGATGGTTTAGTATCAATTTTGATCACTGTAAATAACTTAAGTGTGGCTAACTGGAAATCTTATTATTCTTAAAAAAAATACTACTAGGGTTATAGTTGTTTCGTACTATAGACTTCCTCATAATCAATATGATTAGCATATATAAAATATGCTGTTATATTTTTTTCTCATATAAAATTTTACATTTATATATATTTATTTATTTATTCTTGACTTTTATTCTGAAGGCCGATTTCCCCCTGTATAAAGGTTTATTGTGAAGGCGCTCGAAAGGATGTCCCTTGCTGCGAGCTGATCAGGTTAGCTCAGTGTCGGTAGTGATTTTCAAGCTTCGCAGCAGCGTATCGTCGGTAATGGCACGGAGAAATCACTTCTCCGAGTTCCTTTAATATGCTCCCTGTTTTAGGGATAAGGGTACCACCGGACCAGTCTCAAAATGACCACCGGCTTCAGCTCCGGTTCCTGCCGGTTCGCAGATTATTTTGTGATCTGCGGACTCGACACCGAAAGCGGGCTGGAACCCGACGAACTGTCCGGTAAGCACATTAGCCATCTGGGTAAATGTCGGGCTGATGCTGGGGCAAAAAAAATAAAATAAATAAGAAGAAGAAGAGAGGAATGAACGGGTATCATAACAAAGAGTCGGCGTTGATAATGAGACCGTAATGCTTTTTTTGTGCATGTCATCTATGAATTCGGTTAATGTATGTTTTCAGGGTAAATACAAGAGCGAACCCAACGCCAGGCCTAGCTCATCTTCTCCCAGCCTGTTTGTTTGTAATGCTCGATGAGGAGCGAAGGGGATTACTGGCTGGTTATGCCTCGTTTAAAGCGCTGACATGCATTTAAATTCAAAGGCTGACGATAGAGTCCTTGCTGCATTTCACACTCCGGGTGTATTCGTGTGAATTGATGCTGACGCTACGCAGTATACACATTTTACATAAGGAAACGCTTTGCCTACAGTGAAATCAGGCTTGGTGTTGTTGTAACACTGATGCCAGTGTAATCTAATTGCATGTGACGAGGCTGTCCTACTGTCTCGTGGCTTTCACTAGAGGAGACCAGGTACTCAGGTAACGACACAAAAGGTTACCGGTCAGATCCCACCTCTGACATTCTCATCATCTACCAGAGACCCTCGCTGAACATGTAACCATCCTCTTCCTCCTCTTGTAGCACACCCAGCTCTTTACAGACTATTACATAAATAGCTTAAAGATCTAATAAGAGGACAGCATGTAGTTACACACCTTGATACTGCTTTGATTGGAGACCGAGGTCCTTTTTTTGTTATGAGTTTACCTGCATGAGCATGGCTTGTGGATGAAATAGAGTTTTTTGTGAATATATGTGCATGTGAAACTGTGGAGGAAGAGTTCCTCGAAAGCCAGGGCTCCATACAATCTGTGGACGATGACAGCATGGCCACAGTGCTATTTTTTTTTTTTTTTTTTTTAAATTCTGAGATCTCCATCATTTTTCTCTCTCTTGCGGTAATATTGTCAGGGGTTTCCAGAGCACCTGCCTCTACTGAAGGGAAAACCCCCGAATGCTGAAAGAAAAATGCCAGTCCAGTCAGCTCACATGATGTCTTTTAACACGATATTTACATTCTTGAGCTGTAATGTCACCTAGCTGTAAGCTGAATGAGAGTGATCAACTTGAGGGGTGTAGGCTTCTTCTCACTTGAGGCACCATTCCAATTAGTGAAGCCATTTTTAAACCTGATTTTTAGTCTTTAGTTGCACTTGTCTTTTTTCAACTTGTCCTTTCAGTCCAGTGATTAAAAGGGATCAGTTTCAGCGAAGAGTTGATTTTAATCTCTTTTGTTATTTATTTTCTCTCCCGTATCTGTGTGATTTATTATGACTCAGCAGGTAGTGAGAGCCCCGCAGAGTTGCTGTTGTGGTTGAAAGAAGCGTCTGTTCTTCTCAGATGAATAACCTAACCAAAAATCCTTTTAGTTTTCAGAGCCTCAGCACCTCCAACTTCCTATTTTCACTTCCTTAAATTAAGTTCCTTTTTGCGTCTTTAGCACAAAATTCACTTTGAATTGGCAAAATAAAATTAGATACGTGCCCTGTTTTGCATTTTAACTGAGCCCAACCATGCGCCAAGCACGAGTTGTCTGAAGCGTCCATACTAATGCGGCGATTTGGCCTCCCATCGATACAATGAAGCTACATTTTACAGTTCCGAAGTAGAGCTTTTCAAAACATGCAACAAAGCACACACTGTGAAAATGACAGCCATGTATTAGTGGGGATATTGCTGTGCTGTGTGATTGATTTCCATTCTTCAAACTGTGGTTTGGTACCATTGTGTAGCAGCAAAGCTACAAATTAAGACGGCCCTATTGTGTAATTGACAGCTGTGTTGTTCTTCACTCAACACTCAAGACACTAAAATTACCCAGAGTGGGTAACAGCTCATTTTGGACACAAGCGAAAAGACACAGATGAATATATAATTTGCAGGTTGGGTTTGCATATTTTTAAATCACCTGCATATTGCGCCTGCATACTTAATGCTTCTGCGTGCGTGATGAGGTTTCTCTTAAGGCCTTCTGACTAGACTGAAACTTTGCTTCGATATGCAAACCGGGACTCTGAGGTCAAACTTCACTGATGTTGTTCTACTTACTGCATCTTGCTGCTGTTTACTGTAGAACGAGGTTAGGGGCTTGCCCTTATCAGCTGTTTCAGTCTGAGTTGAAAAGAGGAAATGGTGTGGAAATTCCATTGTTATGGCTTATGTATGATCATGTCAGCTAAACATGTGCTACAGGTATACCTGGGGGTTTACAGTTTTGGTTAGTTGTCCCGAAATATATGATGGCAAAAACAGTTTTGGCTTTAACCTAAGGAGATCTGGCCATCTGAAAAAGATGAAAGAAATCATGGATTAAGAGGAAGAAGACGAAGTAGTCACAACTTTAAATAAATAATCTTAAAAATTTGAATGTTACGACACAGCTGTATGTCACAGACCTTAAAAGACCTCAAAAGGTGATATCCGAAATGAGTATATGTTGACGTTATGAACAAGAAAACTGCACATATTTAGATTTGAGAAACATTTTAAATGACTTGAAGGCATCTTATAAGAAAAGATTTAAATGAAACTCTGCATGCCGGTTCCTCTTTCTCAGTATGATCCAGTGGTGATTCACGTACAGTCAATCCACAAAGAATGACCGAAACTTTCTTACAGCGTGGTGTTTGGCAGCTTAGGGAGGACCTGATTAGCATATGTATGACCCTGCAGCTTCACAGGCCACGCTGGAAGCACAGGGAGCTGAAGGATATAAGTACACATGCAGACAGGCTCCACCTATTCAAATGCTAAACATCTCTTTTGAATTTCCCAGGCAGCCTCGCTCTCTCCCTCTCTGTCCCCGAATCCGACTCGGCAAACAAATGAGGTTGAATGGCTCAACATGAAAGCTGAAAGCTTTAAATGCAAAATGTCGTCTTTCATATTTCACTCAGAGCTGTGTATTTCTGGACCTGGCCGGTATTTTAAAATATCCGTTTGAAAATGCATCAGTGAAGTTTTTGATGCAGTTTGAAGAGTTATTAGAAACCTCGCGATCCTCCAGGGCAAAGTGTACAGCTAAAATTATATGGCGCTCAATATAGGGGACCTCATACAAGAACTGGCTGTATAAGCTGGCGATGCTGTGCCAAGTGATTGATCCTATTATTGATAACACCTCAGTTTTTGTTTTAATATATCAAGCAGAAGGAAAGTGCTACTTTTTGTCCGCAGGACTGAAAATTTGAAATGAGTTGTCTCAACCTCACTGTTGGAGATATCAAACTGTTCTGGTAAAAAAAATAAAAGGCTGTAAGTAGAAGTTTGTAGGCAAATGCTTTGAGGTTAACCGCATATATCCCCCCCGCTGTGCATATTGGCGTGTAGCATGTAGCTACGGAGCTTTGAGGTCTGTGCACTGCTGCCAATGGGCTGGAACTACTGGAGCTACAAGAACATTCACAGCATCTGCAACTTGATGGTGCAAAGCTGAAGAGACCCAAGTTTCTTTGTTGTTGTTTTTTTAAATATTAAATTACATTTACAGTCTCTTTAAAATAGAATTTCAAATGGAAACGCCAAAAGTGGAAGCCTACTCCCCACTGATCATAATATCCAAGAACACGTGTTATTTTCACATTTATCTTGATTTAAAATAGCAAATATTTTATCCTTGTGCACAACTGTAGAATGGCTTTTAAACTCCACTTGCTGAATGATGAAGGTTTACATTCTTCCCAGTCATGGCAGAGTAATTAAACCTGCACATTCTTGTGTAAAAGGTTGTTTTTCCACCAGGTCAAATTTCTCCGCAGTTCAATCCCCTGGCTGCTAGCAGATGTGTGCTGAAATTTCAGGTTGCTGCGGTGTTAGACCAGGTTTTATGGCCCTACGGCATCTTCTCGCCACTCTGTAGCTAAGCTGCTGATATTAGCCTGTCTGGTATTTGTAGGTTATGTGCCATATTTCAGCTTCATTATCAAAGGTGAACCAATTTTGACCATTGAATCTGTCAGAGACAGTTTTCCTGAGGGAAGAGGGAATGAATACTACCTAGCAGTTACATTGTAGCTAATAACACTATTACTGGCGACTGTACAAGAGTGTAACAATGTTGAGTGGTGAGTGATGGTGGTTTTACTGCAGTGTTCAACATGTGGGAGTTAAAATTCAGTGGTTATTGAATTTCAGCTTAATTACCTTAAAGACGGAGCCACTGTGATAAGCTCTCCTTTGTATGACAAGTTGAAAACTTTACTATGGAAAAAAAAAAATGAAGCCTGTCCTGGTATAATATTATATCCAGGGAAGATATTTTTATTGATGTTGGTGTAGATATTATATTAAAAGTATTGACAGTCTGACAATACCGGGTTCGAGACATCTTTCTACAATAAATAAAGACGACTGCTGCTGTGGTTGCGCCTCTGGGTCAGTGAAGGCAGCTCGTCTGGTTTCCGAAAAGAACATCTAGTTGTAAAATCACCACAGAGGGTGTTGTATCTGCTGGTTTCTTCCCTTACTCAACACAGCCATTTACAAATATAGATGTTACAAAAGATGGAAAGTGCTAGGGCTACAGTAACCAATGGGTGATATAATAGAGGTTATCATCTTTTATATACAGTCTGTGAATTGACCATAGTTTAATGTGATCAGATGATGTGTTGACAGTTAAAAGAACTTGTCTTTTATTTATGCGGTCAGCTTGTCTTTTTTTTTTTGTATGTTGTACTACTGTGTAATGATAGTGTTTTTATTAAAAGGTCAATTACTGTTATGGGAATTCCTTAACATCTCGACATTTTTCTTAACCTAAAACACTAGCATAGGGGGATTTTTCACATATGCGATGACTAAAGATCACTTAATGGTAATTTCCACTGGTCAAAAAGTTTTATAGTCAATTTCCCAGTTCTGTTATTTATTTATTATTTATTATTTTATTTTAATGGGAACGATCTTTTTTTCGGGTAAAATATATGCAACGTTAGTGATAGTGTTACAAAACTGCAAACTAGTGTTCCAGAGTTAAACACTTTCTTACCTCCAGACTAACTAAGAAACACCGTGCTGGTGTTTTTGGCTAATAGCTTTTAAGTCATGTTAACAATTAAATTGAATGCGATAAGACAGCAACTTTGGTGTGTCGGCTTAGAAATCATCCCACACTGTAACAAGTGGGGGGAAAAAATCGAACTTATCCTTTTGTTAAACTCACAGAAAGCACACAGGGGACCATGAGCTGTGATGGCGGGGAGTTTAGGCTGTGAGTGAGCTATCATGTTCTGCCAGTGCCGGGCCCGCTAGGTGAATGAGTGTCGACGTTATTGCTGCTGAGCTGTTTTGACGTGTCAGCAGTCTGTACAACACTTTGTGCTGCAGGGAGTTTAGTCGTGTTTGAATATAGCTTTACAGTCAGGGAGGTGCATCCCTTTATGTCTAGCCTAGTGAACCATGCCATAGTAGGAGTGTGTGTGTGTGTGTGTTTGTGATCACAGGAGGGATGCAGAGCTGTGGGTGGTCCCTGGCTCGCAGGATGAGGAGCTCAGTGACGCTCTACTCCCACTGCTACCGGTCCACACTCTATTACATCACAGTCCATGGAGCTGGAGAATATGACAAAGGAAGATGATGTTTACACTGTAGCGTCTGTTGGTGTTTATGTTAACAAATGGCTTCTCCAGGTGAGGCAGTTGGCTTGTAATTAGTTTTAATTATAAAGATGAAGCTGAAGTGAACACCTGTCTCAGGCAGCTTCACTTAAGCCTCATGATGTAACACAACAGCCACATCATCCTATGTGGACAGCCGTGGAAAATGCAAATCTGGGAATGATATTTTTAGTTTTTGATAAAGCTCAAATTTAATATTGTGAAACTGTGGCTGTTTCCAGCCACATGTTAAAAATAGCATTTAATTATGGCCGTTGCATTTACATAAATGGAGATTTTTCTAGAATTGTAAGCTTTGTAAATTTGCCATAGACTCTTTGTTTCCACTGTGACATCTAGGTCATGACAAGTGATGATCTTAACCCTAACCCAGAGTTTTGGAGAAAAGCAACAAACTTGGATTGACTTGAATTTGGGAAAACAATTAAAAATGTACATGTTCTGAGAGCATATAGTCAAGGGGCATCCACACAGGAAACGACTAGCAGTGATGTGCCAACCAAAGACAACAGGAAGTCAGTGACTTTCTACGACTTCAAGTGAAAGTGAAGGGAAATGGGCGGGACCTGAACTAAAGTTTAATCAAATTCGATGTGAGAAGTTCAAGTTCTACTAGTGAAAGTGCAGGATACTGCATATTGACTTACGACAGGGTGGTAATTACATTTGAGGGTTACCTAGGCAACTGGAGCCTAGAATGTCCACTAATGACTGATCATCAACGACAAAGTGATGAGCAATGAGTGCATCGCTTGCTGTGTGGATGCCCCTTTTAGAGTCAAAAGTAGGGATAACTTAGAACTCACAGGGTTAACTTTTACTTCTTGGAATTTAATCTGAGTAACATTACTCTTCCTTCAAAGCCGCCTTTATTTAGTAAAAGCTCTGCATGTTTTTGCAAATGAAACGTTAGACCCTCATATGTGTTTTCTTTGGGAAGGACTGTTATGCCTGCTTTATTTTACACACCTCTGCAGTGTTTTGTTGTGGCTTCCTATAAGGCATTGCTCATCTGTGCTCTTGAGTTTCACAGTCAACAAACTTTTCTGTAGTAGCTTAAGAGCCAGGTGTTTGTTTTAAGTTGATTTTGTTATTCTCTTCTCTTATTTGCTGCACAGCCAGATGCTTCCAGATGTTTGTTGTACTACTGAACGGGTTAACAATCAGCTTGAATCCATCGTGCTCCATGTCTGCGTTCTGTCGTTGAGTTTGACCTACATTACATCCTCATGAGTAGCAGATGCCATTTTGCATCAGTTGTGCTGCATTTTACATTTGCTTAAGGAAAATCAAATGACACCTAAGTGCTTTACATAAGGTTGTTATGAATTATCACCATATGTAATTATTTTTAATTAATAATCTTACTGCCTTCAGTTGCTGGGGTTTTTGTAGTCTGAGATGTGTTCCTGGCCTAGTTTCTTCCCCGTGGGCTGTTTGGATATGAAAGTAACCAAGAAATTAAAGCACTTAATCCGTAAGACTTTTATTCCCTTGCCAGGATCTGTGTGTCTGTACTGAGGACTCTAATGTGAACCTGTTTGTCGCGTCAGTCAACACTTTTATTAATGTCCGATTTAAAAAGGAGACTTTTGAATCCAGCGGATACTTTTGCCATCTGATGTTTCCTATTGATATAACTTTAATCCATCATTTTCAAAAAGTTTAGCTAGGGTTCTTGGTAAAATGCTAATGTGCAGCAGAGCGAATTAATGCAATCCTCCAGACTTGAGAAAGCGATCGTTTCTTGTCTGTGTGCACGTGTCATTACTGAGTCATTTTATAAAAGCTGTGTAAAGTGATTTTCATGGATCTCACAGGTCACAGTAGCCTGATAAAAGCTTTATTTTGAAGGTGATGTCGCTAGAAAACAGTCAGTGGCATGTTTTGGGTTTGACATGCTGCTGTAATTTGCTCTCATTGATGTTTGTTCAATGCGATGCACGAGAAAGACAGAAATGATAACTGGCTGGAAGGACTGCAGAGGGTCTTTTTTTTGTGCGTGTAAAATCTAAAAATCGAAACTGAGCTGCAGAGCTGCAAAACAAGGGTGCTCATTCATTGTAATCTAACACATGACTCTTTGCTGATAGCATCTAAACATTGGCGCATTTTGCCAAACCATGACATGTTTTCCAGCATGAAATTGAATATGTTTTAGAGCGGATCACACATATGGAAATAATTCCCAAAAGGACTTCAGAGAGGGTCTTTGTTAGGAAGTATTTGCAGGTTTGGATTAATCCACATTCACTGTGCTCGGTGAGTACTGAGTGCAATGTATGTGGACTGTGTAATGCTAATGATGAATGTGTCACCCACTTCAAAGCTGTGACTCATTATTGTGGTTATTTATTCTTTGTATCCGGCCACAGAGATAACACTTGCTACATTTTTTAATTGTTAGTAATTGACAGCCTTATTCTTACATTCGTGGAAAAAAAGAAAAATGCTACACCTTTCTGCTTGGAGTACTCATGAATAAAAGTTTAATACTGTATGGCTCAGTTTCCCAGACATGGATTAACCCTAGCCCACTTTATTTTTTTTAAGCGGAGGCCTTTAATAATCCATGTCTGGGAAACCAGACATGGATGTACTTGGTAAAGATTTCAACAGTTAGACAGTAGTAGACTAACTTTGTCAGTGTGTGCATGTTAGTTAAGGGTAGCGTTTGGCTGAGAGTGCTGCTGCTAACTTGGTGGTTGTGAATCCCTGTTGTTGCAGCAGTATGGATTTGCATGATCCAGTAAAGAAGAGGAAACTGTGACACAGCGAAACACAGCATCCTAGTGTCATATCCCCTCCAGTTGGCTTGAATTAACATACCCACCTGTCCCCAGATGCGATAATGTCCCCCGAGTGTGCAGCTTGTTCTCAGCTGCGTGATCTGTTAACACAACATAAGAAGTGATGCGCTACCCATTAAGAAGCAGGCTTTTAATTCTATTTTTTTGTATTTGTTGTGTAGCTTTATGCCAGTATATAGAAGCTACTAAATTCAGAGATGGGGCCAGAGGAAAACTGGCAAGGGGAAATGAAGGTAACCTTCCCACCACACACACTTCTCTTCCTGCTAACTTAAGTTCAGCTTTAACCCTTAAACCCTTTAAACCCGGCACACTTTATTTCCTCGGCAGCCCTCTTTTGTTGCTGCACAGCTGTGTTTTCAGTTGTTTTCTGTACAGGTGTGGGGACACGTCTTTTCTGTTTTGCACACTCTTGATTTCTCTTCTCCCCCTCCTCCGTCTCCCTCACCTCCTTCAGCAGCAGCTGAACAACGAGCTGATGTTTGACAATCACTGCTTCTGTTTCTCTCACACACACACAAATTCAGTGCTGCCTGCACTGCCATTGCTTGGTCAGTGTTTACTCTCCCCCTACGCTCTGAATGACTTTTCAGTACTGCCTTGGTATGTGCATCACTTCTGCTTAGCTCTGGGTTTGAATCAACTCAATTTGCGCTTCTATGACTGATTATTTTCCGTGTCCCTTTGTATTGCCAATAAAGCTGTCAGGAAGCATCGAGATATGTTAAAGTTGGCTATATTTCATTATTTTTTTACGATCTAATTTGAATTATCGAATGCTGCTGTTTGAGTGTATTTTCCTGTTTACCTTCTGCAGCAGGAGGCTGGCAGCTTTATTTGATGCAATACAATTTTCCTCTCAAGACAAATATGCTAATGTGCTCTTTCCTCTGGAGCTGCAGCTGACATTTTTAAGCCGACTGTTCTGCTCTTGCGTCTGCATCTGGAAATCTGGTTTCTTAACTGTTTGTCTCCTGTTTTTTTTTTCCTTTTTTATTTTTTTCTGCACTCTCTGTTTGTTTGACTTTCAGGTGAGAATTTTGAGCAGAGTCCACTGCGGAGAACCTTTAAATCCAAAGTCCTAGCGCATTATCCAGACAATGTCGAGTGGAATCCTTTTGACCAGGATGCAGTGGGCATGGTATGGTATGATGCTGATACAACTTAAGAACCCTTAAATTTTAAACATTTTTTTGGCTTTCTACCAAAGGCAAATCACCAGGCCTGCGATAAAAATATTTCACTTGGATATAATATTGAAAAAATAGAAATGGCCATAAATAACAAGCAAGAGAGAGATTTCTGTTAGGTAACACATACTCTTATAGGGCATCCACACAGGAAGGAACAAGCAGCTGTGTGGGAGACATTAAAAAGTCATTCAGATAGGAAACAGACAAAATAGCCTGCGTCTACATGAAGTGGGCTGATCCCAGGTTAAACTTTTTCTCAACTGATCTCAGCTGATCGATTTAAGGGACCTCTAATGGGAGTAAAGGATGTAGCTGGCATATGACAGGGTGGTAAAAACATTGAGGGTTTAGGTAAACATACCGTGGAATAACTGGTAGTGATGAACTGTCAGTGAAAAATTGATGTGATGATCAAATCACTTGGACCCCTATGGTTTTTGACCTTGGAAAAATCCTGATAGGCCTTAAGAATAAGACAGATCTGTTAAGGAGCAAATCAACAATTCTCCATGTAAAGCATGTATAAGTATTTTTTTGAATGCAGTGAACCATTTCAATGATATGAAGATATTCTATAGTAATTTTGTTTTAACTTTTAAATAATTTTTGCTGTTGTGTCTGTGAGTCAGGAGATTATTAATTTGAATTAAAGACACGCAACGAGAGGAGGAAAGCGATCTTACCGCAGTCTCTAAAGCTCGGAAATGAAAACATTATATCATGCCTGTTTGATCTGCAGGAAATAATTTGAATCTATCCAGCTACAGTTTCATCTCCATGATGAGCCCTTTGTCTTTGTTCAGCTCTCTGAATCCTCTCCTGTATATCCTTTTTGCAGCTCTGTATGCCAAAGGGTCTGGCGTTCAGGACGCAGATGGACTCTCGGGAGCCTCAGTTCCACTCTTTTATCATCACCAGAGAGGATGGCTCTCGGACCTATGGCTTTGCCCTCACCTTCTTCGAGGAGGTGACCAGTAAGCAGATCTGCAGTGCCATGCAGACTCTTTACCACATGCACAACGCAGAGCAGTATGATATCTTGCACACTCCCACCTCCCCACAAGGACCCGAGGACCAGAGACGCCAACACACCACTTCTCGTCCCATGCTCCACGCCGCGCCCGCCATCTCTCGTTTGCAGCGTTTTAACTCGTACGACATAAGCCGCGACACGCTATACGTGTCAAAGTGCATCTGCCTGATAACACCCATGGCCTTCGCTCAGGCCTGCAGCAAAGTGCTGCAGCAGCTTCATCAGGCTGTCTCTTCCCCACAACCCCCACCCCTTCCCCTAGAGAGCTACATCTACAACATCCTCTACGAGGTTCCCTTGCCACCTTCTGGGCGATCCCTCAAGTTCTCAGGCGTCTACGGGCCTGTGGTGTGCCAGAGGCCAAGCACATCAGAGCTGCCTCTCTTTGACTTTGCCATCAGTGAAATGTTTAATCTGCTGGGGGTGGAGAACGTTCTTCAGCTGTTCACGTGTGCCCTGCTAGAGATGCAGATACTGCTCTACTCACAGCGTAAGTAGCTGGTCTGCTGGCCTAAACACATGTTCATCATCCACGTGCATAAGTAGTAGTCATACTGTAGTCAGGCTTGAATTTAACATTAGTTCGTACAGTTCATTAAAATTGGACATGTTTTCTAAATAGCTGAAAGGACAAACTAATTGTAAATGATATGAAACATCTGCTTCTCTGCGGGTGGTGAGGTCATGTGATCCTGTTAGTAAAGTCGTGTCTCAAGAGATCTCTCTGGAGCTGGGGGACATGTCCCTGTCATCCCATGAGACTAGGTATTATCTGGGGAGCTTGAAGGATGTCTAACAAAGGAAACGGAATACTTAGATTGCTAATCACACAAAAATGTTGTTACACTGTATATTCATTCTAGTCTTTTCAGGCATATTTAGTCTCACTGTGTCGTTATTATTAGTTACAGGAAGAAAATGTAAAACATTATATGGTCTAATAATAATAATAAGGCCTGTGTTAATCTTGGTCAGAACTCATTTGCACAACATATTGTCCATATCAGAAATCAGATGTGTTTCTACTATAAACAGCTGGCTGCCATACAGATAAAGTTATTAGAAAAATGTTCTGAATTCCCTGGTAGGCAGCGTAGTACCTTGCTATTCACATTACAGGTGTAAGAAATGTTGTCAGAAATGAAGGGAAGAGGGGATTGTTTGACAGAGAAATTTCCAAGGTTTTGGAAGCCTTGCTCAGAGGAATCTGGTGTTTGAAACAATTGTTTTAAGCATATTATTCCATCTCGTGCAGGATAACCTTCCTTAGTCTATCTATGTATCCTGTGTCCTTGGGAAAAATGCTCAATTGAGAAAAACAATGCTCAACTGAGGAATTTAAAAAAACTACTTCAGCAATGTTCAGTAGTAATACAAATCAGTTTCGAGTCCACAATGATCATCTCACATTAAATTACCGAATTTTATAGGCTCTGTTAGCTAGAAAGATGTAGTTTTTGTTCAGTGTTCACCATTGAGAGAAAGTGCGTGCGTGTGCACAGAGAAACTTGGCGATCCCTTAAGGATGGATCTGATGTTCTGATGGGATTCATTACAATTGCAAGCGAAAGCAAATGGTTTACAAAACTGCAGGGCCCACAGGAGGGAGAAGCTCTTAATGGGGAAAGCTGTGGTGTTGCTAGGCAACCCGGAGACAGGGAGGAGAGAAGTGATGCAGGATGAGTATTATTGGTTGGAAGTGACATCATGGTTCTTTTCACCCCCATAAGGCTCATCACTGCAGAACATGTGAAGGGTGTTGTGGAGAGTTAAGCCTTGGCAATCTGCCACTGAGGAAGAGCTGAGGGATTTTTACGAAGGGACACCACACACCGAGGCGGGGGATGCTCTGCAAATAAGGAGACGACAGTGTGTGGCATGTGCTAAAAATAACGCTGAAATTCTGATTAAAGGAAAAAAACAGCGTAGATAGCATCTTTTCCACAAAGCTGTAGAGGACAAGATGTTCAAATACAATCTGTTCCTTCCTGTCCTTCCCAGACACTAACACTACTATGTGTGTTGTTACTACAATTAAGATGGCACTTTTTATGTTTGTTTCTTGGTCATTTTCTGACATGAGGTTATTGAAGTCGAGTGTGACAGGACAGGTGAAGTCAGAGGGACAAAAAGGTGTGAAGGAGAAATGCACAGATCTGAGGTAGATTAAATCATGAAGGTTGTAGAGTCCAGCTCAGAGTTCCTCCAGTCATTATGTTGAAGTGTCCTTGAAGCATAGAGTAAAGCACTGCATGAATGTTTGTGTGAATGTGACTTGCAATAAGAACGTGCTTTGAGTGCTCAGTCAGAGTAGAAAAGCACTATGTAAGAAATCAGTCCATTTACTATTTAACAAATCAAGTTTAAAAACAACAAATATGACGCTGCGGCCCTGTCTGCACGTTCTGTGTTTTAAGGCTGCCGCACTATTATACAGAATCACGCTGGGCTTTTAGCAACACACAAATAATCATTAAACAATGCCAGCTTTCCAGTGTATCATCGTTTTCAGTCTTTTCCATGAAAAATCTTGTAGTCTTTGTTGTTGTGAGGGGACCGAGTCACTTAAATTGAGAAAATTATATCAGTTTATACTTAAAATATTTAGTGTTCTAGGCTATTCATAGTAAAAACTGAGCATCTGATCTAGGATCTCTCTCTTATACAGTTGTGGTCAGAAGTTTACATAAATTTGGGCGTGAATGTCGTGGTACTGCAAGCTTTTAATGATTTCTTTGAACTGTTCTTTTTCTAGGGTGGAATGATTGTACAGTATACATTGTTTTAATTTATTTTGGATTTTCTCTAATCTACAGTCTAAAGGGTCAAGATTATGAATACAGGTTCAAAGGTATACTTGCATTCACCTTAATCTTTTAATAAATGGTGCACAAGGTTCTAAAATGCTTTTAAACTTGACAAGACCAAGGTCTATTAACTTCTTGTTAGTCGTCATGTTTGACAACAGTACACTACGATATATTTTCTCTGTGCCAGCAACAGAATTGTTTGACAGAACTCATCAGATTAAGCAATACTCAGAACAATGAGAAAGTCCAAGGAAATTGGTGAAGATCTAAGAGAAATGTAGATTTACACATTGGGAAAGTCTCTTGGAGCCATTTCTAAACAACTGCAGATTCCGGGATCGTCAGTTGACTCTGTGCCAGGAACCAATTCTGCCAAGAAGACCGGTTAAATATCCACCCAGTATTCTTCTTTATAGCTACCAAGAGCGCCTGGTTGAAGTGCAGTTTGCATTTGACATTACGTATGTTTGACCCTGTGGGAATAAAAAAAATAAATTATAATCCAAATAAATTCAAACGTTTGCACCCAGTTCATTTTTTTTTAAGTAGTATGCTGTACAATCACTCCACCCTGGGAAAAGAAATCACAAGTCTAAAATACCTTGACATTCATGCCCATGAATGTCAAGGTATTTTGTGCCCATGACCACAACTGTAGTCAGGCTTCAGGTTCATATCATCACTGCTGACTGATCTGTGCCTACTGGCAAATAAAATGACATTTACCAAAATGAGTGACCGATGTTATCTGTTGTGTGACATTAGCTAAATATTTAAAGATGGTATGGAGACCCAAAAGACATCAAAAGAGTTTATTTGAATTTGTTTCCATAAAACAAAATAAAATCGGCAGCAAATGATATCTTTAGGATCTGTGTCAGCCCAAAATGTCACAAAGGTTCTTCCTTATTCTAAACTAATCTACATCTGCAGAGAAAGCACAGAGTGTTTTATCTTGTTTATTCCCTGTTAATCACTGCTAATATAGTAATGGCTCAAAACTAGCAAGTGCCCTTTGTTAGTGACACAATCTGAGACTGCTGCAGGAAGTTGTTCGATCAGAACAGTGCTGAGTTTCACTTCTATGTCGTGTATATTTTAAACCTGCTGTACTTCATAATTTACCCTCACTAGGCGAACTCTTCCGTCACAGCTTCTACCACTGCTCAGTGTGGATAATTCTAAACTGGTGAGGTCATGCAGCTTTAGGTGTAAGCGACAATGCTTGACCCTTTGTTCAAGTGGTTTCTTGTCAGTGGCCTAGTTTAAGAAGGAGATGGGTGATGTTAGTATTCATGTCCCCATCCTGGGAGAGGAAGCCTGCTGAGAAGAGGGATGAGGGAGAGGCCCAGGCTGGGGTGAGAGTCTCTTCTCATGGACCAGCACATGACCAAATGAAGGAAAGGTATTTATTTTGGCACCATACCGGGGGAGGCAGAGCTGCTCCCAAATCTGCAGTAGGTGTCAGCGGGATAGAAGAGGAATGCAGATGAGGAGGACTGGACACATATTTACATGTATACCAGTTGGCTCAAGTGCAAAAGCCTGAACTCGGAGGAGTGCTGCTGTGTGGAGTCATGATAAAGGAATTTAATGTTGGCCAGAGTGCCAGCTGGCAAGCTGTGTCACACTTCAGAGTCTGGATCCTCCAAAAGACGCCACAAAAGGCCCTCCAGTGGAGTTTGTGTTCAAAAGAAATGGTGGGGCCTTACAGGAACCAAAACTTAATGTGTGATCAGGCAAGAGAAATATGCCAGTTTATCTCTAGTTTGGTGCCTTAAAAATGCTGTGTGTAATAGGCTGTCATTTAGAGTGGCATTGCAACAAGGAACAAATACCATACTTAAAGTGATTCAGATCTCAGTTGATAATAAAGCACCCAGGGCTGCTCAGGATACATCAACTGTGCTCTTCAGAAGTCATTCCCTGTCATTCTGGTACAGCGAGTTTGCTCCATAAAGGTAGACAGGATCCACATTCTGTGTGTCATAACAGCTAATTCCTTAAAGGTTGGTAATCAATCCAGCTCATTCCTGTAAATACAGAACGGAGAATAACACAAGAATTTTGTAACAAAGTATAAGCACTCCAGTTAGGTCACTCACATGTGCCATCGATACTGAATCTGCCCTCAAACTGCCACCATCAGCCAAGTTTTACCTTTTAACCCCAGCCAATAAGTGATCAAGCAGATGAAAGGTCATATATAACACTGCTACTGCAAACATAGCGGGATTAGCTGTCTCGTCATGTGGTGCAGCTGATGGATTTCAAACTCTGAGAGCAAACAGAAGACAAGGCAATAACAATGTAATCCTATTAAAATAACATTCAAACAGTCATGTTGAGTAACCTCTGTCATACGCTGTTTACTGGCTCGAGTATTGCTTAGGTTTCAGATATGGGGGAAGTGTTGTGCAATATATTTTGTTTAGTAAATGCATAAAAGCATCAGCATTTGGTAAATTTCCTAATGGGGGAAACGACAACGATCAACCAAGATTTTAAAGATTTGATCGGATATCAGATCAGACGATGAACCTGATGTCAGAGCTGTATTTGCTACAAACACCCATCTTTATCTTTTGTCTGTTTGTGTGTAACAGATTACCAGAGGCTGATGACGGTGGCAGAGAGCATCACAGCCTTAATGTTCCCCTTCCAGTGGCAGCATGTGTACGTTCCCATCCTGCCCGCCTCCCTTCTCCATTTCCTCGATGCTCCTGTGCCGTATCTAATGGGCCTCCACTCCAATGGGCAGGATGACCGCACCAAGCTAGAGCTGCCACAGGAGGTACATTCAGAGAGCAGTGTCTGAGTTACTGAGTGCAAACCTTCGTCATGTCTAATATTTGACTGTGTTACCGCTCCAGAAACCAAATCTTTAATTTCATGGTTTTATTTGTTCTTATCTCACAAACTGTGTTGCAGCTTCTGCACTGATTTGATTTGTGCTTTGCTGCTTGATATTTTTATTTCATTTCAGCCTTATGTTGGTGTGATGATGTGTTGTTGCAATAATAATGCTGCTCAGTATGAGAAAACATAAAAGTTCGTGTTTGGTGCAAAGCATAGACGTGCTAATGCCATAGCAGTGTGGGTCTTCAGTTGGTCTAGGTGAAGTAGAGCCGTTCGTGACCGGGCTGTGGGATGGCTGAATGATGATCATCCCTTTCACTGATGATTAATATCTTGTAAACAACCAGATTCTGGGTCAGGGCCTTGCGAGAGACTGGTGACTTGTTCAGGGTGTAACCTGCTCATGCCCTATGGCAGCTAGGATAGGTTCCTCCCCACCGCGACCCTGAATTGGAAATGAACTGAATTGAACTAGACCTTTTCTTCGTATAACCTACACAGTGTACTAAGTATAGCAGAGTATTTCGGAGTCAGTTATTGCTCTTTTGATCGTGTCAGCTTTATATTTTCAGTCATCAGTGACCTTTTTAATTCAGGGGGCTGGAATGTCCAACTGAATGAAATGTATAAAAACAGGATCTATAATATTACAATACTATAACTGTCTGTAAAGCTTTGTTAAATGTAATATAATCATTACTCTGCTATTTCTCTTATTCCAGGCAAACTTGTGTTTTGTGGACATTGATAATCACTTCATTGAACTGCCAGAGGAGTTGCCACAGTTTCCCAACAAACTCGAGTTCATTCAGGAGATCTCCGAGGTGCTCATGTCCTTCGGCGTGTCTCCAGAGGGAAACGTTTACTCCAGCGACAGCCAGGCCAAGTACCGGGGCTTCCGAGCAGCTGATATGGTCTCTGACAAGCGTAACGGCAATCTGGCCTCACCCCTCAACTCCTACCTGCTGAGAGAGAATGAGACAATTGCCAGACTGCAGGCTCTGGTCAAGCGGACAGGTGTCAGCTTAGACAAGGTGAGAAATGATGTAATGTCGTTAATTAAAACGGGCTGCAAAAATAACCACGTGTGACTCACTGGGCTTAGTTACATCACCAAGACTGATCATTTAAGTAGGTAAAAATAGGAGCTTTAGATTGGGCACCAGGTCTACGAATATATTCATATTAATGAATTTATTGACAACTGGAAATTCATTTGAAAAGTTTTAATTTTTAGGACAGGAGCTCAGCTTGATTAAAATATTTAATGGTCCTCGTCTTGGTAGAAAAATCATTGCAGTAAAAATACATTTTCTTCTGGAATTAATATATTTCTATAAGTAGGTAATTAACTCTTAGAATTTATATTGATGAGTGAAATCTGAGTTAAAGTGCATCCATAACCATCAGTTACTAGCAGCATTGTTGCAGTAAGGGACAGCAAACATAAGGGGGCGCCCTCTTACACCACAAACACACATGTTTTGTCAGTACACAAAAGGAGGTGGTTTGCTTTTTAAAATATTTTCTCTTCCTTTTAAATACACCAACTCATTTCTGAGTCGTGTGACTATTTTTCAGCTTTGCGGTACATGAATAAGATGCACTCAGTCTAAAGACTGACGGATGAATTAATGGATGCTTCGAGAAGGCCTCTGTACAGCGTAAGCAGCTTATGCTGTTGTGGGCAACATTAGCTTTCCTTGAATGGATTTGCACATCATCAAGGTCTGACCTTACTTATAATTATTCCTATCTAAAGGCACGGCTGAATTCCTATTAAAGAAACAAGGCCCTGATTAAATGGCGTTCCAGGTCACGTCAGTGGATTGGATATTTTCCTGCACAGTGGCAGCCCTGCTCTGTTATTTTAGCTGCCTGGCGCTGGCATCTGTCCAGCTGACATGCTGACATGTTCAGTTAAAATGAGGTCATAAATCAAGACTCATGTCCTTGGCTATCTTTCCCATGACCCTACTTCTTCATCACTATAAATGTGATAAAAGTCACAAGAGGTGACGTGAAAAATAGATGTGCTTCTCCTTCTTTTCTTCATTGAATGAGCGTTTTCCTTTTTTTTGGACCGTTCTTACTTTGTGTTCTTTTGTATTGTAATCGGTCAAAACCAGCATTTACAACAATGTTTCTTAATGTTGATGCACATCAGCTGGAGGTCAGAGAGGATGCCAGCAGCAACAAGGATGGGCGGGTTCAGTGTGACGAGGAAGAGTTGAAAATGCACCAGCTCAACATCCAGGTGCGCGAGGTCTTCGCTAACCGGTTCACCCAGATGTTTGCAGACTATGAGGTGTTTGTCATCCAGCCGAGTCATGACAAAGAGTCCTGGTTCACCAATCGAGACCAGATGCAGAACTTTGACAAGGTAAAGTGGTATAGCTGCTTTGTTAGCAAAGCATAGTAATGATTTAGCATAATATATAGGTCGTGTCCAAATTCATGGGCTGCATCCTCCTGAGGCCGCATTTGTAGACCGATTACGTCACAGCGACGCGCCGAAGGCTGTCCAAATTCGTAGACTCCTCCGAATGCAGCCGACAAATGCGTCCTCCTTTTCCCCGAATTTGAAGGATGGGTCGGGTGTGTCCTTCGTGGCCTACCATATCCCAGAATTCATAGCGCGGCCCAGCCAAACTCCAGTTTCCAACAATGGCGGCCGCTACTAAGTTTTAAAATTACTCATACTAATCTTTCTGGGTCACAAAATAAACTTTTAACATATTTTCAGGCGAGAAAGTAGCTGTGTAAACATCAAATATCTGCTCGGTTTATCAAGATATCGCATATTTGCAAAAGTGCTTCGACGTTTTCGGAGACGTCTGCTACCCACCAGCTCGATAGCTAGCCGGGAGCTCGAGGGTTACTGATGCGGCCGAGAACGGCACAACTCCCGGCACACCATTTTCAGATCACCGCGGACTTTCGCTGCTCGGGTTAAACGTAATTTATAAGTCACTTAGACAACCTAAAAATGTTATTGTTGGGCTTTTTTCAGTGTTTTGTTTGTTCATGAGTAAATCGGTTATTCGATTAGATTAGATAAATTAAAACTTTATTAATCCCCCGGGTGGGTTCCTCCTTGGTTTTTACACAGCTGACTAAACGTCAAACAGAAAACTGATTAAACAGAAGTATGAGACAGTCGAGAATTTACGCCAGTGTCCTGTTATATTTTAGATAGCAAGGAGCAGACGGCTGAGTTTATTAAACTCCACCGAGACAGCGGTGACGCTAATCTGAAGGCTAGACCGTCCAATTTCACGGCCGTTTACTTCCGGCCTACCCGACCTTCTGAGGACCCGGCCCACGTAGACCGCGAAGGCCGGGTCCTCAGGAGGATGCAGCCCATGAATTTGGACATGACCATATGTAATCTTTATATCTTGTACCTTTGTGTCTGTGTGCAGGCCTCCTTCCTGTCTGACCAACCAGAACCCTACCTGCCCTTCCTGTCACGTTTCTTGGAGACGCAGATGTTTGCGTCCTTCATCGACAGTAAGATCCTCTGTCACGATGACGAGGAGAAGGAGCACACGCTGAGGGTGTTTGATGCTCGCGTGGATAAGATCCGCATGCTGAACGTGCGCACGCCCACGCTGCGTACTTCTATGTATCAGAAGTGCACAAACATCGAAGAAGCAGGTGAGGAGGAAAAGGAGGAACATTAATCTGTATGGTGGGATTGTTTTCAAAGCTCCAAATGTTTTAATTTGGCTCTCTTAACTCTTGATAGGTTTGCACTTAAAAAAGTTGCAGGTTATGCATTGAGAATGAACAGCTTCACTGGAGTGTCTTTAATTTAAAACTATTAAAAGAAATGAACCTCTGAATGTTTGTGATTGTAATTAAAGAAGCATTTAAACTGCAGAACTCAATAATCTGCAGTGTAGTCATGTACGAATCTGACAGACCTCTGGAGGTTTGCTGTCTTTAGTTACCTGACTGGTTGTTGCTGTCTTGCTTGCAGACACCCTGTTTAAAAAGCGTCTTGAAAAAGCTGACTTTATCGCTCCTGGACCTCATGTCATTGAGCCGGAGAAGGCCGAGACCGAATTTCGTAATATTTGTTCTCATTATCTCAACCAATCTAGGGTGGTGGTTCTTTCAATTATGTGTGCAATGTGTTAAGTTAGGTTGGCTCATAGAGGAATTATAGACTTCCTTTAACCTTGTATTTGGAATAAGTCACACTTGCAGTGGTTTATGCAGGAAAGCTTTTAAAAGCATGGACGGATGCTCTTGCTCATTCTGCTGAGTCTGGAGAATGTGAAAAGAGAAAGGGGTGAATAAGAGATGAAGCAAATGTTACCATGAACTTTCCACATATTACTGTAAAATAAAAAATTCCTCTATGAGATCCTCACTGCATTGCACACGTGACAGTTTTTCCAAAGCTTGGTGATCTGTTATTGATTTTTACTGATATAGTCGCAGAAAAAAGTTTTCTAACCCTTTTGAGATATTTGTGCAAGAATTAGCCCTTACTGAGTAACTTAGGAAGCTTATTATGAGGTTTAATGTCATGATTTACGTCTGTTTTGCCATCACTGGACATCAGTGATGGCCAAATTTAATTCAAAAGGACTCGAAGCAGGCTCCAATACATAATCGAAAGTCATTTTTGTCAGTAAATAAAAGACAGTCTCTTTTCCTCATTTTAATTTTAAATCGGGTCAAATTACTCAAAGTATATCTCAAAGGGTTAACAAAGCCTTTCCTGCAGCTATAATGTAACATGTACAGGTTAAAGGGTTGATGATGAATCCTATACAGGAAATTACATTTATGTGAATTCCAACTTCACCCAGCCAGTGTTTTTCCACCGTTTTCATGATGCGCTTTCGCAGCTTCAAATATCTCACACCCCCTGTTTTTTTTGGCTTTTGTTTTTGTTTTTTATTGCCATTTTGTTGTCTTCTTTTGAAGACAACAAAACATCTGCTCTGAGCCTTTTTTCTGTCATTTCTCTTGGTTCTGTGGGTGCTTTTTATGTTTTCTTTTCTGCTGTCATCTGGTTTCTAAATTTGAAATGAAAAGTTCTTAGTCATTATCTGAATTTCACAACATAACTTGAGGGTTGGTATAACAATGAACCTGTTCTATTTACTCCAGTTGTTCCTGGAATTTTGAAGTCAGGATATCCATTAAATCATTTTATTGGGACTGTTTTTCTTTTTTCTTTTTTTTTTTTTTTTATCTTTTCAATCCTAAATGATTTTTTGTATTAGATGCTGGAATAACTTATAAAATTCTTCACCGGATCATCTTTTAAATTCAAGAGTAAGATAGAAAGAAGACATTTAATCAAACACACACATCTCAGCAGTAAAAGTAGGGTGACTTTGAAACATGATGATATAATCCCTCTGCTGACTTGTGTACCCCTCACACACCTCCACAGAGAAAGCCATTGAGATGAGAGTCTCAAAGATCGACCACACTGCCCTGCACCCCCACCTGCTGGACATGAAGATCGGCCAGGGGCGCTACGAGCAGGGCTTCTTCCCCCGACTGCAGTCTGATGTGCTCTCCACTGGACCCACCAGCAACAAGTGAGTATTTGTAGCTCACTACTGTCTCTGTCCCCTTGTGATTAGTGTATATTTGAAATAAACCTTTGATGTGTGGGTTTGATGGCTGTTTTACATTTGTTTCTTTTTCTGTGTTACAGATGGGCCAAGAGGAGCGCTCCGGCTCAGTGGAGGAGGAGGGATCGGCAGAAGCAGCACGCTGAGCACCTTTATTTAGACAATGACCAGAGAGAGGTGAGAGCGCCCCCACAGTGTTTTCTTTCATCAGCTCCTTCACACAGATGGACTGCTTGAGCTTTGATGTCATTTTGCTTGATCTCTTGTCTGTTTGCTCTTCCGATCAATGTCTGCTCTTACACCTGTTCTCACACATTTCATTTCTTTTCTTTTTCTGCTTGCCTTACACTCACGCCCTCACACTCGCAGCATGTAGAGTGTTTGTTTCCGGAGCTCCAGCTCCTGCTGTTTCTTGACTACTACTGGCTCTCGCAGTCCTTCAAGCCCTGTCTAAAGTCGGTGACTGTGGACGTGGTATGTGTTGGTTGTCCGTAGAGCGCAGTACCTGTCCACGCATGTGGTCTTTTCCTCTATCTGCTTTCCTTACGTACAGCAGCTGAGCTTTGTTTGAGTATCAGTGTTACTTTTGTGTGTGTCAGGTGTGGGTTTAGGAGGTGGAACTGATAAGCAGTGACGTAATTAAAATGCAGCTTCATTTTATCAGTTTTCTCCAAAATTGTGACCTATCTTGATCCTTGTAGTTTAAACTATAGGACGTGCTTCGATTTAATATTCCCATACACAGCGACACCAGCTCTGTGTCTAACCACAGAGCTGTTTGTTGTAGATGTAGTGACATGAGCACACGTTATTGTACTCGCTAACTAAATCCTCTCTGTCTTTCATCAGAAATACATCCAGGAAGCCAGAAACTTGGGCACAACAATCAGACAGCCTAAACTGTCCAACCTGTCACCGTCTGTCATCGCTCAGACTAACTGGAAATTTGTTGAAGGATTGCTAAAGGAGTGCAGGAACAAGGTTTGCCTATCACCAGTTTTTGGTTTCACATCACGTATAAAACTCAGTTATGATTGAAGTTTGGGATGAAGCTCTCTTTGGCTACTTTAACGCTCTTTAAATGCTGTTAATGCAGTGTTATTTAGAGTTATGACCAATTTTCAAAACATAAAAAAACCCCCAAAATAAAGCATTTTCTACCTACACGAATCGTCTGTTTTTTAAGGTATTTCTTTCGGCTGCTCAGAAACAAATATTAGGTTTGAATTGTTGTCTCTCTGCAGACCAAACGTATGCTGGTAGAGAAGATGGGGCGCGAGGCTGTGGAGTTGGGGCACGGAGAGGTCAGCATCACCGGTGTTGAGGAAAACACCCTGATTGCAAGTCTCTGTGACCTGCTGGAGAGGATCTGGAGCCACGGGCTGCAGGTTAAACAGGTCAGGAAAGAAAAAGAAATGACTGCAGTCAGCATGCACACCCGTTTTAACATACAGTGCTCTCGGGGGAAGTGTAGCACTAATGCCGGTTTTCTCTTTCTTTTAAGGGTAAATCTGCTTTGTGGTCCCACCTGCTGCACTACCAGGACAGCAAAGAGAAGAAAAATGCAACTCCAGGTAGTTTAGGGCCTCCAGGTAAGAACAAAAATCCTTTCAGCTGATGATCGCAGTCATTTAACAAACCGATGGCTTCTGCTTCAGTTACGCTTCTTTCTTTTACTCCAGGGTTCATTCATGACACCGAGAGACGTAAATCTGACGGCGGCGGATCGGTTATGCCTCCCCTGAAAATCTCCCTGATCCAGGACATGAGGTGAGGCATCTGCAGAAATGTGCACCTCAGCGACGGAATAAAAGAGGAATGAAATCATTTCATACTCAAAGATATTCTGGAAATGGGCACCTTCAGACCAATGTATTTTAGACTGATACTGCCCCCCTGTGGTAGACCATTGAACACAATATTGTTATTATATCCCTATCATAATAATCTGGGCTAATCCTGTGTATCCTCATGCGTCCAAAATTCCAATATCCTGAAATAAGACACACATAAAACTTGCGGATTTCACTGTGGGTTACATTATTACTATAGTCTCTCCAAACAAAATACTATAAAACCAGCAGTATTTGCAGGAATACCATTAGTTTAATATAATAGCATTTATATTTAGAGAAGGATTTTCTTATGACTTTTACGATATAAACAAAAGCATGAAGTAATTCTGCTTAAATGCTGTGATGTTATTTTTCTAATCATTTATTTATTTATTTTTTAATTCCTACCACTGCACTGAACATCCAGATCCACCTCTGCTATGCATATTATAACTGTATGTTTTAGTTAATGATAATAATAACAAAATAAAGATAATTTGTAAGCTGTTAGAAAAATCCAGGCTTGCAAAGGCAGTAAAAGGCAGTACAGAAAAATTCAAATAAAGGACAAAATTAAATAAAATAACCTATAAATATGCATCCCACATAATTATACAGTTCATGTATACATGTGTAGACTCTCATATTAAAAACAAAAAATGCATAAAGGTGAGTATTTTGTCCGTAGTAGTCGTGTTATACAAAAAGCAGTTTCACCTTTGTGGAGCCCGTGAGATATGCGACTGCATAGATGGAGAGAGGACACGACATACAGAAAAACCCTCACTGATCACCATCCCAGACCCTCAGGCCAGCCTTGTTGCCCCAATTTGATCAAAATGTTGTCATCCAGTCTATTATTTTTAAAAACCATGAGTTTTAACATCATCGACAGCTCTATATCTACATGCTTCAACATGCATGTATGTGTGTGTCTGCATCACTTTGGTCATGTTTACCCACCATAACCAGCCAGGGTTGAGGAGTCTGGGGTTGCATTGTTTGAAGACGACACAGCGTAAGTGTGTGTGTGTGTGTGTGTGTGTGTATGTGTAACAGCGTGTTACTTCCAGCCTAATTACCAGACCCCCCGCCAGTCTGACTGAGTGGAAAGGAGAGGAGGGGTCAACTTGGGGCACAAACATGCAGCTCGACTCCGCACTGGTGGACGGACCCTCCTCCGCATTCACGTAAACGTCTGACGGCACAGTCACAGACACGGTGGCAAAGAGGCAACCACCATCATAATACTTCATTTAATCCTAACAGGGAGTTAATCTCACATTTTTAAAGCTTCGCGTGTGTTGCAGTGCGTTAATAATAACATTTCATGTAGTAGGTGTTTCCCACTGTTGCTATGGCGATAACGAGCACAGAAAACTGGGTTACTTGACGTGATTGGGCGTGGAGGGTGGAGACGGGGAGGGGGATGGAAGGTGGAGAAGAAGCGCGTATGGCACAGGTGGAGTGGAAGGAAATGTGTCTGGACGTCAGAGACGCGATAGTGGCTCGGAGCAATGGCGCGGGGGCGAGACGGCCACGGCGGAAACATCACATGGGGTGAACAGAGACAGACTTCGGTCTGTGTGTAACAGCATGAGTTACAGTTTGATTTACACAGAGCCAGGTCACAGCATCTCAGGACACTTTGTATTTAATTATCTGTCAGGCTACAATGTTGATAGTTTAATATTCTTTTAGGGTGCTGAAGCTTTTTAAATGTCAACATTTGTTTATTTCTGCTTCTTTCTTTGAGTTGAATTGTTGAATCTGAATCTCTTTAAGAAGATTCTGCATATAAATCTGCAACAACTACGTGAGTGTGAACTTTGGCTACACACAATCAAATGGTCTGTACAGAGAGCAAGAATGCATTTCTAAAAATGCTATTGTGTATTAGCTATTTAGCTTTCTATTCACTTAAAAAATGGTTTTCATATAAAGAAATGACTGGAAACATGATTGGACCGAGCAGGTGGTCTTCGGCCTGATATAAAGTATCTCTTATCCAGAAAATATTTAGCTACACCAGGAGCCTGGAAACATTTGTCCATTGCCCCCAGACAGTAAATCATCAGGCGATGGCAGCTTGGTTTCCAGATTGGCGGAAATTAATTTAAGTTTACACAGTTAAATTTAGACAACACACTTGTGTGTTCACCTGTATAAATCCATTCATATCACCTTGGTTGTTCCACTGAGAGCAAACAAGATATATTCATGTCAGATATCAGACTTTTAGTTCTTCTTCACTCTTTATGTGCTTACACACCACTCTGCATTTAATCATGAATTATTATTCATCTCTGGCTCTCTTCGTCCTCTCACTCCAAACCTGTCACGGCAGATGGCTGCCCCTCCCTGTGCCTGGTTCTGCTGGAGGTTTTTTCCTGTTAAAAGGGAGTTCTTTCTTCCCACTGTCCTCAAAGTGCTTGTTCATTGAGATTGTTTGATGGTTGGGCCTTTGTAAGGTATTTATCTTACAATATAAAGCACCTTGAGGAGACTTCTGTTGTGATTTGGTTCTATATGAATAAAATTGACTGGAATTGTTGATAGTATGTTGAAGTATTGTCTATCCTTGCACGTCTGTGACACTGCAGGAATCTAATTTTTCTATGTCTGATAACTAGCATCAGTTCTTCCTCCCTCTAATCTCTAAATCTGTTGTTATTTTTTATTTGCAGGCACATTCAGAACATAAGCGAGATTAAGACAGATGTGGGCAAGGCCCGAGCCTGGGTTCGCCTCTCTATGGAGAAGAAGCTCCTTTCCAGACACCTGAAGCAGCTGCTTTCAGATCACGAGCTTACAAAGTGAGCAAAAGGACACAAACAGCAGAGTTTATATGTGCTTCCATTTATCGCAGGGTCACTATTTGTCAGAACAACTGCAACAAGTCACGCTGATGCAGATTAAAGATCTTTGGATTTGTTTTTCTTCCTGCTGTGTGTGCTCATCTGACCTTCTTTCTTTGTTTTGTGAAGCAATGTCTGTGTCATATGAAATGAAGATGTGATCTAACCATTTATAATGCATTAAGTCTCTTGAAATTTCAGAGCATCATGCTATAGTTCCTCTCTACATAAATAATTCACAGTTTTCTTCATAATTGATATCTGAGTACTAAAGTGGGTCAGGGGATTTCTGTCTGCCTTTTATTGACCTTACAGTGGTATTTATTTCACCTAATGCTAAACAGTGTGCACTTTGTCATCCTTTTACCTCAAAAATGACTTGTGCTTGTGCTTCTCGTATATACCAAGGCATTATTATATTTTAATTGTAATCATAGCAGAAATAATTTAATTTCTCTAACAATCTTCTTCTTTTTAGGAAGCTATACAAGCGCTACGCCTTCCTGCGCTGTGACGATGAGAAGGAGCAATTTCTTTACCACCTCCTGTCCTTTAATGCTGTGGATTACTTCTGTTTCACCAACGTCTTCACAACCATCAGTGAGCCTGACCCTGTACTCCATGAACAACCAGCTTTTCTGGATTTCAGTTCATTGTATAACCTTTCTTTTCCCTCTGTCTCTCAGTGATCCCCTACCACGTGGTGGTTGTTCCGAGTAAGAAGTTGGGTGGCTCCATGTTCACAGCCAACCCTTGGGTGTGTGTTTCTGGTGAGCTGGCGGAGACCGGAGTCCTGCAGGTCCCCAGAAATACTCTGGAGATTACTTTTGAGGTTGGTATTAATTCTCATATAAAGGCTAATTCCACTGCATTACAACTGGGTTCTTAATTGGATAATATAGTAAGTAAATTTGCAAAAAAGTAAGTGTTGCAATTAGGGAAGAAAGCAGCACAGATGGAAAGAAATATAACTCTGTTACTAACCATATTATCTAAATCAATGGTTATCAAATTTGGACCCCAGGGACTTGATATCGGCTGATATCTGCAAGCAATAGCTGAAGGGTCCACAAAGTAATCCACTTATAATATAATAAAACAGTGGTCTATCATTAAAAAATGCATGTATACAAATGTGAACCGCACTAATAAAAGTTATTGCTCTCTCTAGTAGAAGCTGATCATCTGTCATAAATAACTCATCAAATGTAATTTCTCCCAAACTGTTCTAAGTGCTGTGTAGCCTGAGTAATTGGCAGCAAGCATGTGACTCAAAGGCAAACCAGCTATATCTGGATTACAATGACGAGTCCCTAGAAACTCTCCCTGATGAAAGACCCCTGGGCACACAAACTCTGAGACTTCTGATTTAAATTGCTTAATCTAGGAAAAATGTCCAGTTTCACAGCACTTCATGCTAAAATTAATCAGTTGTGCTGCTGGATGAGTTGCACAGGTAACAATTTGACTGCCGTCATTGTTTTCTCTGAAATGGTGTTTTGTTTCAAACGTTTCTCCTCCAACTGTGCAAAGAAGCCAGAGATGTAAACACAGAGTTGTTCAGCTCCACTTCAATAAAGATAGACACAGGAAATATTTCATACCTCGTGCAATAACTCTTCACATGCAACACGTTTTTCTAGCAAAGAATTATCTGCTCTCTCATCTCGTTAGCTATATTTCAACCCTGCACTGTGTACTACACTTTACACTCTCTGTATACTCAGTCACTTTAATGCCACCTGACATTTGCTGTGCTTGTTTTTATTATATTTAGCAAGCGATTTTTATTCTGATTGATTTTTTTTTATTTATATTTTTAAGCTTATTTACTTTATTGTATTATATTCAGCTTTTTTATTTAGAATTTTACTTCTTAACCTCCTGTATTGTAGTCACACCTTGCCTAGTACTAGTCGAACGCCCTTTTGTCTGCAAGACTGTCTTTAATCTTCATGGTATAAATTCAACAAGGTGCTAAAAACATTCCTCAGAGATTTTCCTCCATTATGACATGATAGCATCACACGGTTGCTGCGGATTAGTCAGCTGCACATCTCTGATGTGAATCTCTCGTTCCACCACACCCCATATTTGATTGAGATCTGGTGACTGTGGAGGCTGTTTGAGTAGTCAGTTTAAGTGCATTTTACAACACAGTGGTCCCTCGTTTATTGCGGGAGTTACGTTCTAAAAATAACCCGCGATAGGTGAAATCTGTGAAGTAGCCAACTTTATTATAGATGTTTTAAGGCTGTAAAACCCCTCACTACCGCAGGTGCCTTTGACGGTGCAAAACGTTTCATTGACATTGTTGTGTATGTTGGGGAGAACACTTACAAACATACAGTACAGCACTTCAGAGTAACACTGCTAGCGATCGAAGATTTATGTAAATTTGACAAGCTGAACGCATTCTGTACTGTAAAGGAGACGTGGCACAGAGGAGACTGATTAAAAATGTGCTGTAAAAAAATTAAAAAGCATGCAAATTGCACACAAAAAAACAAATCTGCCAAACGGCGAGGCCGCAAAAGGTGAACAGTGTTATAGTGAGGGATCACTGTACACACTTGGTATCGGGGTCAAGATAGAAAATATCCTTCTAACTATTATACCACCGCCAGCAGCCTGAACCACTGATACAAGTTTGGATGCATCCAAGCTTTCATGTTGCTCATGTCGAATTCTGACCCTACCATTTGAATATTGCAGCAAAAGACTCGTCAGACCAGGCAACATTTTTCCATTCTTTTGTTGTCTTCTGCTGCTGGAGCCCATCTGCTTCACAGTTCGACATGTTGTACGTCCAAAAATCACTCGTCTGCATACCTTTGTTGTAAAAATATCACTATATGACTTATTAATTCCTCCTTCTCACCTCAAATCCGTCCGGCCATTCTCCTCTGACCTCTGGGGTCAACAAGGCTTTTTCACCCACAGAACTGGTGCTCACTCAGTAGTCTCTCTTTTTCAGACCTGTGCTCTAAACCTTATCTAGTAGATCAGTTTCTGATATGCTCAGACCAGCTAAAGTCTCTTAAATCATCTTTTTTGCCAATTCTAATGCTCAGTTTTAACTTTAGCAGGTCATCTTGACCATGTTTACTTGCCTGAAAGCATTGAGTTGCTGCCATATGATACTTGGATATTTGCATTAACAAGAAGTTCTGTAGGTGTAGCTAACAAAATGTGTATCATTGAGTTATTTTGGATTATTTAAAGTGGTTTGATATATATTCTATTTAATGTTCTGGCTTCTCTAACACAGGAATTTCACGTCTTCTGGAAAAAAGATTGTGTATCTTATCTTAGAAACTCTGTAGTCTAAATGTGATTTTTGGGTTTTTTTTGTTTGGGTGTTTGACATTAATCTGGGTCCTTCTGTCTCAGTGCCAGAACCTGGGCAAACTCACCACAGTGCAGATGGGTCATGATAACACAGGGCTCTATGCGAAGTGGCTGGTGGAGTGTGTTGTGGTCCGCAACGAGATCACGGGGCACACTTACAAGTAAGCATTACCGCCTGGTGGAAAAATGAACACTGATACCGATTTGGCCAGTTGGTTGTCAAAAAATCGACTCGGCGTGCTCATCTCGCAGGTTTCCGTGCGGCCGCTGGTTGGGGAAGGGCGTGGATGACGGCAGCCTGGAGAGGATCCTGGTGGGAGAGCTGATGACCCCCAGCTCGGAGAACGATGAACGGATGTGCCGCACACCCCCCATGCAGCAGTCCCCGGGAATGATGAGGAGATTTGTTACCATCTCGCCAAACAGCAAACCAAGTGAGTTTGTAGAGCTTTTTGTTCTACAAAGAACAAAAAAAACCCCTTTGATGTGGGATTTAGCTGTTCCTCACCTGCTAATGATTAAAATCTTGCCTTAAAAAAAGAAACGACCCAAAAACGCCTGAACGAGAAAACACAACGACAAATTGTTTTAAACCTGGATTGGGAGTTACCTTCATGTGTCTGCTTGTGTTGTCTCTCAGTATCTTTGTTGAACTTTTTTTTTTTTTTTTTCTTTCATCCAGAGCTAAACACAGGTCAGATCCAGGAGGGAGTGGGAGAGGCCATCAATGGGATTGTAAAGCACTTCCACAAGCCAGAGAAGGAGGTGAGAGACGGCAGTCTAGACAGGCCCAAACATGTACTTCTATTATTCATCACAAATGGGGAAAAAAGCAGCCGTCTGCTCCGGTGGCCCCAGCCCCCCTCAGTAACTGTTCTGCCTGTATTATAGTTAAAATATAACAAAGAGGGATTTGTGCTGTTTTTTTTAATGATCTTATTTAGCTTGTTATTATTATTTTGACCTAGAGTGCTGTCTGTTAATTTTCCTCTTCTGGAGGAACTAAAATAGAACTTGAATGCTGATAATTATTACATACTCGGGCAGGTGGAGAAGGAGAACTGCAATTGAAGATTTTTAAAGTGTGTTGTAACTTAGCTGCTGATTACAGGCTTTAAAAGTCATTCATTATAGTTTCAAAGGATTTTTTACTGGGAATTCCCCTTCACTTTTGCTCTACCTCCTTAACACACCAACAGAACAATAACGTTGAAGTCTGCTTTGTATTCTCCCGTGTGTCCTACTATACTGTGTGTGTATATGGTCTCTTAGTTTAATGATGATTTAAATGTTTTGGAGTTCTCATTCATTTAAATATGACCACAGAGAAAGCTGTGGAGTAATGATCCTTTCCATTGTCTGTTCCTGCAACATATTTGGAAGGTGGTTTGGCATTTTAATGGGATAGCTGATCCATTAAATTGGCATTTTCAGGAAAAAACAGTCAGCAATTTTGAGGCAACTTGAAATGAGCTCTAAATGCATGCATGTATTTTTGCTCTCCACAGAGAGGCAGCCTGACCCTCCTGCTCTGTGGGGAGTACGGCCTCGTCTGGGCTCTCGAGCAAGTTTTCCAGCACGGTTTCAAATCACCGCGACTCTTTAAAAATGTCTTCATCTGGGACTTTTTGGGTAAGGACTCAAGCTTGTACTTGCATCCTGCATAACTGAATGACAAACGGTAAAAAGCCTGTGTCCCAACAAAGAACAACAACCAACTGCAGTAATCTGCAAAGTACATTGTGGTGTACGAGTACTTTGGAAATGTCTGTTGATGGTGATCGATTGAAATTAAAGCATTTTTCAATAGAGAAACAAAGAGGCCTCACAATTTTTTTTGTTGTTAAAGTAGACCAATGTTTTGCTGTTACCTCTCAGGTGTAGTGTGTGTTTTAAATACTGTTAAAAACTGTTAACTGAGTGGTCTTCTTTGTTTTACAAAAAAAAAAAACACCACAGAAAAGGCACAAGTTTACTTTGAAAGTGCTGAGCAGCGTGAGGTGACCCCGGATGAAAACTGGCAAACCAGAGTGCGCCACTTCTGCCGCTTCATGCGCGCCATCAACAACGCTCCCAGAAACATCGGCAAGGACGGGAAGTTCCAAATGCTCGTCTGTCTGGGCGCAAGGTAGGAAGGACCACGTATGCTGCTAATGTTTCATCTAAAAAGAGATAATACACATTAATTAATAAGAGTAATTGGGCCCATCGACATGTGACTGTGCCAAAATTAGAGAGGTTATGTTAGTTTGGCTTCTTAGCGTGTATAAGCGTTAAAAGAAAACATCCGCACAAAAGATGAGATGAAAAAGTCCATAAGCTAAATAAAAGACTCAATAAACATTTAGAACACTGTTAATATTCTTGTGGACAAAAAGGAAGTTGAGTGTTCAGAGTGGATGCAGTAAACGGTCTTTCCTGCTGTAAAGTCTTTGGACACTGATACACTGATGTCTCAGTCTGCATGGACTGAAGTGCAAATGGTCTCTGCTTTGAGAATCCTCGACGCATCCTTCATTTGAATAGTTTTCTCTGGAGCTTCCTCTCTGTTAAGAGTTTATTATGTACGAGTTTTCAGTCCTCTGCAGATGTACAGCTGTGTTTTTTACCCTTTTTCTATGATTCTGTGCTGTGACACTTGATCAGACTTTGAACTGAAAGAACATAATTCCCAACACGTTTACAGTAGAATACAAAAACTAGGCTTATTTCAGCATCTCAAGTGAAAGGATTTGACAGCCTTGGTAGAGGTTTTAAGCATAGTGTAATGTAGTTTGCTTTTATTCCACCACAGCTTGTGATTTTTATTGGAAAACTGCATCACGTGTTAAGCTGCTCTGTTAACTCCACATGTGTCATCTTTTGTCAGGGACCATTTGCTCCATCACTGGATCGCTCTGCTCGCAGATTGTCCGATCACTTCTCAGATGTATGAGGACACTGCACTGATTAAGGACCGCTCGCTGGTAAACGCTCTGATCAGAGTACTGCAGACTCTGCAGGAGTTCAACATCACCCTGGAGGCTTCACTCGTCAAAGGTGTCGGCATCTAAAGCCAAACCAGTTTCCCACCCACTGGACTTGACCAGGACGATCACTGGGGACCACTAAAAAGAATAACTGAACCTTTTATATGCAGGAACAGGCTTGAACAAAGGAGACTTTCTGGCTTATATTAAAGCTACTGTTAACATTTGCCATATATTAAGTGCAATGAGCCTTTCCAGATATGTTGTTATTTTTATCCTTGACGATGTTGCCATTAGATGTTTAAAAATATGTTTTCTATTACGAACCATGATTTACACATTATTGACCTACTTGTGCTATAATGTTTTACTGAAAACTGAATATTTTCACCGTTATCGTGAACTGCTGGCGACGGCTATATTTAAGGGAAAGCGGGGGATCAAAACTGTTAATATATTTTCAGAGGGGAAAAAAAACAGTATTATTTTGTTAAATTGGTCAAGTTGCTTGCTCTGTTATCAACTCCGAGTTCATTGTCATAACGCAGAGCTTAGAGCAAATGATGTGGATGTATGCTTTGTAAGTGTGTGTATGACAGGGAAGTTTGTAGAGCGTTAGGTGATTCACCACGTGGGCTGTTACATTCAGGCCTTTCCCTGATAGAAGTACAAGTATGCAAAATCTTTCACAAGGAGCATCTTCAGCAGAGATGAAGATCCCTGTTGTGTGTGTGTGTGTATGTGTGGTTTTAAGCCTGTATTCAGCGATTAAGAAAAGTAACCCCAAAGTTCTCCAAGAGATGCTCGACCCTGCTTTTTGTGCGACCTGGATCACAACTACAACCTTCATGCTAACACCTCCAACCAGCCCCTTTCTCCTGCCATCATTACAGCTCTTACACTACATTTGCTGTCTTCTGCAAACATAAAAAAACTGTGATTATCTGAGTAGGCTTCCTGTGATGGGAATGATCTCCTGCTTCCCATGTGAGGAGCAAAAGGACTGTTTCCCCCCCGTCGTCTCCTGATTTTTATTTTTCTTCCTTCGCATCATGTTTTCTTGCTATGCAATATCCACGAGAGAAATTAAACTCCCTGTAAACTCCATATCAGGGCATCTTGAGATGATCCCAGGCCCTCCTCCGTTATAGACATTTCACTTTACTGTGCAGAATATGAGACTTGGTATGTGATGGACTTCTTACCTGTGCCAACAACGTCTGGAATGACTGTGTTGTACCCATCTGTGTACGACCCGACACACAAGCATCTTGGGAGATATATATTTTTGTTTTCCAATACAGTTGTACATTTATTGATATAGCGGTGTAATGTAGTGTTTACTAAGTGAGCAGCAGTGTACAGTGTAAAAATATATTAAGAATAAAGCATCTGTAATGCATTCAAATGGGTGATTTTGTTTTTCATTTAACACATTTATATTATTTGCTCCAGGAGCTCTGGAGTTATACAAGCTGCTAGAGAAAAACTTAAATATATAAATTTGGGCTTTAGAAATTAGATTTTTTTTTAATGAAATGGTACATTTAACAATTGTTGATTAATCAAATAGTGATAATAGTATATTTATTAATTATAATGAATTTATTTACTGCCCTGAATTCAAGTAAAGTGCTTACACTAACTAAAATGTGCAATAAAGGGAAGCTTAAATGCATATTTAGATGTATAATTTAGATGAATGAGCTTTTTAGGTCCTGCAGTCGTGATTTGATAGCTTTTAAATGGCTGTTGTACATTCATATTTCCGCTGAATGCCTTTTCTCGGCTGAGAAAATGTAAACAAACTCTTTCGCGCCATATCAAAGAGGTGTTTTTCTTTAAAGGCTTCGGCCATGTGCCTTGTGGGATTTTGAGTTTCAAGACAGTCCGTTCACATCTAACAACGGCACAACGCCTCGCTTGTTCACTACGCTTCCCAGAATTCATGTCTTCCGGCGAGTACGCGAAGGGGTCAGCGATTGGTTGGAATCAGGTTCAAACCCAACGGCTGCACGCCTTATATGGTCACGTAAGCTCTGCGTTTTCATTCCGGTTTTTTATGCAAATGTATTCTAATGACCAGCTGTATGCAGTTGTAGTAAGAGCATGCGCAGTGCGGGAAAGGAACACGGCGAAGATTCAAAGTTTTTGTTCGGTAAGTGCAGTCTTATGTCTCTTCTACTGATATTACATTTATGAGATTTTATTTATTCGTTATGTACGTGAAGAGTAGCCGTAATGTGGTGCAGTGGTGACCTGACGTGTGCTTTTCCATATGTCACGCGCCAAACCTTTAAGACTAACAGTCTCGACAATGGGGATAACGTGGAAGTGAACGAGAGCGTGGCGTGGTGCTGGTAGCGAAGTAGGCTAGCTGGAATGCTAAGGGCTAACAACAATGAACCATATTTGGCGCTCTAGCGGGCAAAAGTTTGAATTTAAAGGGAAGGATGTGTCCGTTGCAACTTTTTGCATTTTGTTAAAATTTCAGTGACATTCACTAAATGCAATGAGTTGATAAGTATGACTTATTTAGAGATGCGCATTTTAACGAATAGCACGGTAGCTTTTTGTTTGTTCACTTCAGAAAGCGCCGCTTACAGCCCGCTTTTTGTTTCGGATTCCCAGCGCACACCAATCTCCTGATAAACAACGTGTAATCGCTCGCAATCTCACTTTGTTAACGTTTGCTAGATAGTAAAATATATAATCCATGCAGTGATGTTTGGAAAAGTGGTATTAATGCCTGCTACCGAGTGTAAAACGCTGCTCGTGTGACCTCCCCACGTTAACCGAGCTGTGTTTGAAAGTTTAAGATCCCGACTCGGACCCGCATCCGCGTGGATGATCCTCAGATCTTCTTTATGTGATAAGACGATCGATAACATGGCGATATAGCGTGCGTTTAGTGTTCGTGCTGTCTTTTTTTTGTTTTTTTGGTGTTTTGGTGTTCCCGTGACTTGACTTTAAATTCCTCAACGTTACGGCTTTAGCCAAATGTAGTTGGGCATTTTCAGATGTTTGCGCACTATTAGTTTTATGTTTCGATTAGTTTAAAAAGTGATTTCTTGCAGGATTTATTATAATTGTGAGGTTGTGGACGGGTTTTCTTAAATCTGTATGTGTGCGCGTGTAGGGACCGCCCCCTTTTAGCAGTAGAAAGCACAACTGTCTGCAGACATCCACGGTGCTTAGAAAAGGTGGGACTGGAACAATTACCGATCGTGTGCTCATATTTTTATTCCTCCTTCCGTTTTCAGGATTTTAACCCTAACACCGACCAAGAAATAGACTATGTTTGGCTTTCACAAGTCAAAGATCTACAGGAGTAACGAAGGCTGTTGCATCTGCAAGACCAAGTCCTCCAGTTCTCGATTCACAGACAGCAGTCGATATGAGGAGACATTCAGGCTGTGTTTTGGGTAAGAGCTCGCATTTATTCATATTGAATTATCTGTGCATTCGTTTTTTGAGTTTTTTTTTTCTTTTTTGCATACTTTATTAATGACTCATGTATTTTTTTTTTAATGTGTATATATATATATATTTTTTGTGTATTTTTTGTGTATTTTTTTTTTCTTTGAAGGCTCTCTGAGGATCGTGTTGGAGACATCTGCAACGCCTGTGTCTTACTGGTGAAAAGGTGGAAAAAGCTGCCTCTTGGCTCCAAGAAAAATTGGAACCATGTAAGTTATATCCACTTATTGGTACTGTTAGTGCATATTTGTCCCATTCAATGGACTGCTGACTTGTTGTGTCTAACCTAATTCAGGTGGTGGATGCAAGAGCAGGTCCAGGCTTTAAGGTGACAAAACCCAAGAAAACAAAAAATGGAGATGGGAAGAAGAAAAGCAAGCTAAAGAAGCTGCACAAGTTCAAGAGACAGAGTGAGTCATTTTAAAAACATTAAACCGTGATCTATTCTTAGTAATCTTGACAGATGCAGAATACATTTTTCTTAGCCCTCAAACAACTGATTTTAAACACTTTAGCTGCAGCTCATTCTCACTGTCCATCAGTCTTGGGTTTGTTATGTTTGTCTTCTCTGGCTAATTAAAAGCAACTGCTAGCATCATCTGGTGGCTGTTTGGGTTACGGCACACTGTTTAGCTTCAGGCTCATCTCAGTGCTGAAAGTTAATTAGAATTAATTGGCAATTTGGGTGCTGGATAAATGTCATTCACTGATCAAATTTTATTTAAAAACTAATAATAATATAATCATGTGTGACTGTGTAGTAGGACAAAAAAGGCAAATTCATTCCTCTAAAATCCAAAAAGTGATGACTTTGTGTCAAAAACAGTCATTGAACCATGAAGTGTAAAAGTTTTAGAAATGGTGGCTAACTTTCTGTTAAATAAGTGATCGGTTAAATTACTGTCTTAAAATATTTAGAATTCAACAGAACCTTACCAAACAAATGTAAATATGATAATATTTAATATATTCCCTTTTTCTAAGCAGACTCTGATGCACACAGCACGACCTCCAGCGTGTCTCCTGCCCAGTCTCCCAGTTACAGCAACCAGTCAGATGATGGCTCAGACATAGAGTCCAAGCAAAGACGCTCAGCTCCCTCTATCTTCTCCTTCTTGGACCGTTCCTACTGGAAAAGGCAAGCTACTCGTTGACTACACTGAAGAAAAAAAAATTGATATCTTTTTCAAAAAGAAAAAAAAGATTAAGCATTGTTTAAGTAACTTTTCACCTTTTTTAACTTTTTAGACAAAAGGTGTGCTGTGGGATTGTCTACAAGGGTCGGTTTGGAGAGGTGATTATTGATCCCCGGCTTTTCAAGCCCTGCTGCAGTTCCAAAAAACAGAAGACACTGACATCGCCCACGCAAGTGGCCACACACTTGCCGGACACACAACACCCAGAAGACATAAAAGAAACCTGGTGAATGCTATTGTTGTTGTTGAATTTCCCTGTTGGGGTTATCCATGGCATCCACCTGGATTTGTCTCCAGTGGTAGACCTCTCATTTCTGCTCCTCCTCTTTCCCATAGACAGTTACGTAGACCTTTTTTCCTTTGTAATATTCCTTTTTATATAGGTATTTTTTAAAATTTTTTGTAAAGAATTGATTTTTCTTTCTTTCCTTCCTTTTTATTTTTTTATAGAAAGCACAAATGGGAAAAAAAACCTTAAGGGCATTAGTGTTATTTATAGGATGAGGAGACAAATTTTGCTAAGGCTCTGCTTTTGACTCTGGATTATAATTTTTGTTTTTATGACATGATCATCCTTCTGTAAATACTTTGTCACCTTTTTTATACATATCAGGATTGTTTTGTTTTTCATTAGTTGTCAAATTGTGTGTAAATGAAAGACACCAGCTTTTTTGTGAGTGGAGTGACTTCAACATTTTGCTATGTTTTGTCTATTAGTGCAAATGAATCTTTGAATTTTTGTTTTATTTTTTATTTTTAATACAAAAATGGCTTTTTCCTAACACCGGGGATCACTAGTATAACTGTTCTTTATCGATTTAATGATCTTTTAATATGTGTATATAGATGAGAACACGTAATCTTTGGACATGTATACAGCTTTAGCATGCCACAAGTTTGAAACACTCCATTTTAAATTTGTTCAGCAGTGTGTGCACATTAACTGATAGATGTGGTTCGACCATGCATGCAGTACATCCCTGTTTGTTGTTTTTTATTTTTTTTTTATTTTGTTTTTTAGTGGATTTTGTAAATACAATATTTTGGCTGTTGGAACATCGAAACTTTTTTTTTTTTTTAAACAATAACAGGAATAGAAAACCACTACGTCTGTTTTTAAAAAAAAAAAAAAAAAAAAAAAAAAAAATGCTTTTGTGTGTCCCAACATTGTTAAAACATGTACTTTAACAACAAGAAGAAAAGAACGGGCTTTTTTACCACATGTTCACATCTCTTTGATCAGATACATTTCTCTAAACACAACAGTGAGCAGCAACATTCCTCCTCCTGTGTGATTCATCTTTTGAAGTTGCTTTACATTTTAGCTCCCATTATCACCATTCAAAAAAATTGCTTTTAATGAAATGTGTTTGTCATGGCTGCGACTGTCAAAGTTCAAACTATGCAGACGTTTTGAATGTGAGAAGTGCTCTGGGGCCGTCCGTCGCTTTTGCTACTTCAGGTGTAAAGCGATAGATCCTTGCTCAACCAAAATTGGCTTGTGAAAAGCATCCATTATTTTAGCAATAATGTTGCATTTTTTTCTAATTGTCCTAAGTCATTGTCTCACGATCATTCTTGTCTTTGTCATGTCAAAAATAATGCTCAGATTGCAGTTTTTTGCCATACTGTCTCAAATTAATACTGCAGTGACAACGGTTGCTTTTTTTTGTTTTACATAATTATAAGTGGTCTCAAACTAAAAGAATTGACAGGCAATGCTCTGTAAAGTTGCTTAATATATTATCTTCTGCGGCAGGGTTGTTAAATGCTGAACATGTTTATGATTCTTATTAAAAGGAGAAATGCTGCTTCCTTTTAAGCTGGAAAATAAGCTTTTTTTTTTTGTCCTTAGGGAGTTGCCATATTTTTTAAGAGGTACATTTTGGGATATCAGATGTGCCTTAAAGAATTATTTGATCTTTCCGTTATGGTTCTTATGTAATTTATGTTTATTTATTACAAAAACTTTTGTAACTGAAATTTTTAGATAATTGGTGTAGAGCCTTTCAGAAATTTTGTGCGCTTCCTTTGAACATGCAATGTATGTTTTGTTTTGTTTTTTATACTGTACCACAAAGTAGATCTGTATTACAATAAAAAAAAAATAGAAAAAAAAGCGGCCTGTCATGTTTTTCTGCACCAGCAGGTGGTGGAAAAGAGCTACATTAACGCTGATGGAGCTTTTGGTCCCTTTGCTGTTTGCAGGGGTTAAAGGTGTTCCTGTTTATTGGCTAGATTGGGATTTCACTTATATTGCACAACTGGAGTTGCATTTTGGTAATTGAACCTAAGTCACAGTAGTGAAAACTACGGCTGTAAAAATCAGTATGGTGCAATCTTAGCAAATTCTACCATCGTTAGCTTATTTGTCCGATGGTAAAAGCTCATAAATGCATGTAAACGTCGATACTAAGCTAACAGCCCTGCTGAAGCAAGTGTGCGTACTCCACTCTTACTCAGGTCTGTAGCTTTCACAACAACGCCTGACTTTAAAGTTAACTATTTATTTGACTGGTAAACAAGGCGTCTTTCGTGTAGCGATTATCAATTAGAACTAAAAATCGTTCGTTGCCTAGCAACCACGCTTTTTTAATTAACGTTCGCTTCCAGGAGTAGCTAGTTAGCTAATATTTAGCTTAATGCACTCGTAGTATATATACACACAGTAGTGCACGTAAAACATTACAACGGCAGTGAAAAAAGCCTGTAAGTATTTTAAAACTTAAGTCAACTTAAAGTTTAAACAAGACTTGGTGTGTCCCTAACAAAAACGCATATGGCAACACAGAGTTTCCCCAGTGACATCTGGTTTGCTATCTGACATGTAAGCTCTTATGTTATGTCAAATATTTTATATTACATATGTAAAAATTGAGAGAACTTAATATGCAGCTGAGTCCACACTGGAAGCGATTCAAACCGATAAGGCCACTAGAGATCATTGAAAGGCAAAGACATTAAGCGACTCCGGGCGAAACACCGAAGTGGGTGGGACTTCGGGACAAACATTTTTTATTTCAAATCCCAGGCGAGCAGTAAGGCGACTACCAATGAGAATGTAGAATATCGTTGATTGACACATGACCTTGTAGCATATTTACCACTAGGTTACCTCTAACCAGAGCCCATGAGTAAGTAATTCCAACTGCTCTGCCTCTAGCGTATTTATTAGAGGGTTACCGAGGCAACCGGCGCCTGGAACGACCACAGGTCGTCATTTTCGAAACGATGCCCTACGAGTAAATCGCTTTCAGCTAAGCAACAGTCACTGTCGACTGTCGCTCGCCTCCGTGCTACCATACACAGACACCAAACGCTGTTTAGACTTTAAAGCCACTCAAAGGAGCTTGTAAATTAGCATTTACTATAACACTTCCGGGCATTTATTTTTTTCAAAATAGAAGCCTCTGCAGCGCGCTGCCGTTGTGATGCTTTTTACACACACTTGACGCTTCCGCTTTTCTTTGGCTTCCCTCTATTGACTCAACTCTGCTTCAAAAGCGTTTTTTCCATTCTCACGTGCTCGCGCGCGCACGCACGCTCTTATTCTCACTCACTCACTCCTTTCTCTTCTCAAAAGCGCCTTGTGAAGCGGATTGACAGGCTAGAATGAAAATGAGGCGGACGCTCGCTCGCGACTTCAGTGCGTACGCGTCCTTTTGAGAAAGACCTCTAAAGTTGGATCATATCACCATGGGAGCTGTTTGGGCTGCAAGGGACTTTTGTTTGTTTTTGCTCCTGTTAAATAGTCGCCAAAACGCAGCGCTTCCAGAGTTTCGAGGTGGGACTGTAGTGAGTGTGTGAGCGTGTGTGTGTGTTGTCTTTTGCAGTCGTGGAGACTTTACGCACGCTTTTCCCAGGAGTGCGCTCCATGTCGTTTCACCAGCAGCGACTTTTAGCATTTTCTCCTAATTCCTAACAACTTTGTATTATAGGAAAAAACAGCACTGCCGTGGCAGGTTGCGCGCTCCGTGTGCATAAACGTTTCCAAAAAGTTTTGTTTTTTGGCATGTTGTTAACGTTCAGGTTTTCACAGGATTTCCCCCCCATTTCGACTCATACTCTATTATTTCGTTTTTATCAGTTAAATCTGAATTTTCCGGCTTCATTCTCACAAATATGTCGGCTTTTTGTTAATTTTCTAACGTGTTTTTGATGATAATGCATTCCTGTAGATCCATGCGCAGAGGGAAGTGATGGCTGTCACATTGACGCTATTTGTCAAACGACCCAAGACTCTTATAAGTGCACGTGTAAAGCAGGTTTTAAAGGCGATGGAAAACAGTGTGAAGGTAAGCATTGTGTAAATGTTTAGCCACAGATTTCTTTTCTTCCTGTTGCAGCCACACCTTGTTCTAATTGTTCAGAGCCTAAGATGTTTTAGCATTTTTAGCTTTTTCTCCCCACCCCAACCTTTATATGTTGTTTGTTTCTCAGATATTGATGAATGTGACCTGGAGTACAATGGGGGTTGTGTGCATGAGTGCAACAACACACCAGGCAATTATCGCTGCACTTGTTATGATGGGTTTCATTTGGCACATGATGGACATAACTGTCTAGGTAAGATTAGCTTTAAACTAAATAAGCAATCTTTCATGGTAGACGGGGAGCTTGCGTCCTCAGCTGTGTAAACTCATGCTTTATAAAACGCTGAAGACGGTCTGTGTTGGTTTATGTAAGTGAATACCTCCCACCTGAAGCATTGTAAGTTGTTTACTCATGTGATCGATTCACTGTCCTGTAGATGTGGATGAATGCCAGTTCAACAACGGTGGGTGCCAGCACACTTGTGTCAACACAATGGGCAGCTACGAGTGCCGCTGCAAAGAGGGCTTCTTCCTCAGCGACAACCAGCACACGTGCATCCACCGCTCTGTGGGTGAGTATATGTAACACAAAGTTTGAAATAGTCGCTAACTCATCTACAAAAGATTGTGTGTTTGTGGATGCCTGTGTGCCCTAATTGTGTAAAACTAGTAAAAAAAAAAAAAAAAGAAAGAGAAAGATGTAGCAGATTCTCCAAGAGACTGATGACACAATGAGGGGTGACAGGTTCAAGCTGGCTCCTGTCACTGAGCTTTCATCTGAAACAGCAACATGCTGTGGGAAAAAGGATCTCTGTGTCCCACAGAACAAAATAAGTCAATAACTGCAACACTCTGGTCTATGCGGTCTGTGTCACAGATTTGTCTGAAGCGCCTTTGTTTTGTCTCCTTCACTGAAGTCGACTCAAATGTGACTACTTTCCACTCCATCGGGTCTTGACAACCCTTTTATATCCCAGTGGACCTATCTGCTCAGCTGTGACCCGTCCATATAAATGCTGCTACAAATCACCATTGAATATGTTGTTTTGTTTTTTGTTGTTTGGGGTTTTTTTGGGGAATGAACTTTAGATTCTTGTTCCCTCTGTAGAGGCGCTAAGAATAACGCAGCAGTGGATGTTTTTGGCTTGTGTAGGGGCGTGAGAACAATCAGTGTCTTTCAAGTTTCCAGACTAATCTCTCAGTATGTGCGCCTTTGTGTGTAGCTGGTCAGTCACTGTAGGAGAGTTTCATTGTGTACCTCTCTCCCTCTTTCTATCCAGAGGGCCTCAACTGTATGAATAAGGAGCACGGCTGCGCCCACATCTGCAAGGAGACATCCAAAGGGGGTGTGGCCTGTGAGTGCCGTCCAGGCTTTGAGCTGGCCAAGAACCAGAGAGACTGCATCTGTACGTGCACGCTAACACTCGCAAGTGCATCGGGCTTCTTATGTTGAACTGATTATTTGCATTAATAGTTGCATGTTGTTTACCTTACAGTGACTTGTAACCATGGCAATGGAGGCTGCCAGCACACCTGCGAGGACACTGAGAACGGCTCCGTATGCAGGTGTCACAGCAGGTACACTCTGCAGCCTGACAGGAGCTCATGTGTAGGTAAGCAGGCTGACACTGAGCTGAGACGAGGAATGCAAAACAGTGAGCACAATGCTGCAGTGAAAGAAATGCTGGGATACACATAATTTTTTTATGATTGATATGTTATTGAATTTTGGAGGAAGAGAGGACAGTATATGCCCGTGCATACACACTGTATATACGTTGTTTTGTTTTTTGTAAAAAAAAGCATGCTTAGGATCAGGTGAGCAGGTGGTAGGTGTACATGCATAAAAAGGAGGTGAGACAAAAATTTATCTCCATGAGCTGTTAATATGGTGAAGATATCTTTGTCATTCCAATCCTGCCTGGTAAAGATAATGTTTCCCACTCCATAGCCAGCCATCCAGCAGGCACATTAGACCACTCTGTCATCTAAAACACATCACATCAAATATCCTCTATTATCTTTAATGTCCTCACATCATTTTCCAACCAGCGTGCAAGGTTGCGAAGTGATAAAACATTTTTCCAAAGATGCCAAATAATAAGCCATTACATCTGAGTACATTAATCTAATGGTTCAGCCTTAAAAAAAGATGGCAGTCATGCTCTAAGTGTCAACTGACCCAATAATAAAATAACGTTGTAGGCTAGATGAACGTTTTTTATGACTTAATTGGAGTCATGCTTTCAAATCTAGATGATGTTTACAGCATTTTAAAGCTTTAACAAAGAAACACAAAACATGTATACAATGTTTTAACCTGACGATAATTATTTTTACATACATATATACTCATTTATGTTCAGTATGAAGCAAAATAGATCTAGATTTCAGCCCAGGGTGGGCGAAGTCCAGGAGCTGCCTACACTATTTTTTTTCTTCTTGAGTTATGAGGAGGCTACCCTTATGAATGGATGAAATTAGAGGATCCCTCTTTCACTCTATCAGTTCTCCTGTTAGGCAGCGTGCATTTTTCCACACAGCGGTTGTAAAGGATAAGGATCAGCCGTCAGATAGCGGGTAATATCTCTCCTTCCAAGCCAGCAGTGTGTGTGAGGTCTGGGCGTGTCACTGCGACGTTGTCTCCGTGATTCACTTTTCTGATCTGCCGTGTTATCTGACACACACCAAGCCACCACAAGCTGAACATCTCAAGTGTCAAAACACATCTGCACCCTGATGGCTGGCGTAAACACTCACTGAGGATAACAGTAAAGCATTACTCTGGTTTTGTGTGTCACAGAGCGAGATGAAGCCACCACAGAGTCCTTGGACCACAATGCCACGTCCTTTACAGAGGTGGACAAGCGGGTCAAACGAAGGCTGTTAATGGGTAATAATAAGACTCCCGCAGTTTTGAATTTGTGTGGGGTTTTTTTGGTTTTTTTGGTTGTTGTTTTTTTTACGTGTGAAGCTTCCAGGAAGCCCTCAGGAGTGGGGAGAGGAGTTTATTTCTAGCAAACTGATACATTCCTCAGTCTTTTGAGCAAACTGTGAAATGGCTACATGCTCACTTTCTCACCGCCGATCTCACCTGAAATATACACGTATGTGACAGTGTGGTACATTTCACATTTTCCTTCCATTTGGAAAGGAAAGCATGTGAATCTTTTCTTCTATGTTGAGTATTCATCAGTTGTGTGATTCTGGGTCACTCAATACATGTAAAACATTGTGTGATTGGTACTTTATTAGGTATGCAGTCTCATCCGGTGAGACTGTATGGGTCAGCCCTAATCCAAACATCTCAGTGACGTTAGACGCACAATATTGTTAAATTCTGCACGTTAATTTAACCTTTTAAATCAGTGGACGAAATTGTTTAAAGGGTACTTTACAGGAAATCGTTTTATTCTGCTAAGTTCTAGTATTTTGTCACAAACGGAAAGCACAGCATTCCCCACTAGGAGAAAGGTCTTTTGCATGCAGTGATAAGGCGTGTTGCATTTTTAGAAACCTGCGCCGTGAACAATGGCGGCTGCGACTGCACCTGCAAAGACACATCCACCGGCGTGCGCTGCAGCTGCCCCGCTGGCTTCACGCTTCAGCCAGATGGGAAGACGTGCAAAGGTCAGACTGCCGTCTTCACAACGAGGGATAGTATCTTAATACGCTAACAAACCTGCACGTGAAAATGCGTTCTTAGAATCTCACTTGTTTCACCCGCAGATATCGATGAATGCGAGGTCAACAACGGCGGCTGCGATCACTCCTGCAAGAACACCATCGGCAGCTTTGAGTGCAACTGCAGAAAAGGTTTTAAGCTGCTGACAGACGAACGCTCCTGTCAAGGTAGACGTGGCTCCTGAACTGCAGGAGCAGTAACAGGAACTTGCATGAACGAGATAATGATGACATTTACAACATCTCTCTCTTGTTTCTTTTTCTTTTTTTTTTTTTTTATCACTGAGTGAATTTAGATTTTTCTTTTTTACAAAAAGAAAATTAGTATCATGTTGAATTTTTCTGAGTTTTTCAGACTTCTACATCATTAGTGTGATTTTATTCAACTTGAATTACTTGACAATTATTTCATGGTTCAGGCTTTAAAGAGTTGAATACATCAGGGAGCATGTAAAACCTTTTTCTGGGGTTTACTTTTGTTTACCTTTTTTTGCATCAGAGTTTGGCATGATTGATGACAATGATTTCTTTTTTAGAAGTCGTTTCTATGAAAAGCTAGTATTTTTGCTTTTGTTTTTTTTAATCTGCTGTAGTGTAATGTACCTGTTGCACTTCACTGAGTAGGAAAATGGTCGTCATTAGATGGGAAATTCCTGCTGGCGAAGATTGTAACTAACTGCCCTGCTATTATGTCATCTGCGTGATTTTGATTACAGATATAGACGAATGCTTCTTCAAGCGCACATGTGATCACACCTGTGTGAACTCCCCGGGTGGTTTTCAGTGTCTGTGCAACAAAGGCTATACCATGTACGGACTGGCCCACTGTGGAGGTGAGACTAAGTTGGGTGGAGGGCACTACACATAACAAGTTCAGCATAACACACAAGTGCTTGATGCATTTAAATGTTTTATTTGATTAAGCACACAGATGTGAGTGGTTGCTCATTGCCGTTTTTGGAAATCGATCTCTGAAATGATAAAGAGTGACTTTTTTTTCCCCCATTTTTTTCCCCCAATATTATTATTATTATTATTATTATTATTATTTTCTTTTTTTCCATCCCAGATATAAATGAATGCAGTGTGAACAATGCTGGTTGCGAGCATGGCTGTGAGAACACCGTGGGTGGATTTGAATGCTTTTGCCGTCCCGGCTATAAGCTACATTGGAACAAAAAGGACTGCATCGGTAGGTTAGCACCTGTCTCTGAATGACAAGCAGGTCTGTTATTGTCATGTCTCAATGGAAATTGTGCAGTGATGAAATGTGACAGCAAACACCTTTGTGGACAAAAACAGGAGATACTTTGAGTTGTTCTTTATTTATTTATTTGTTTACTCTTTAATTTTCTTGTGCTTGAGTAATCCATCCAAAATGCTACAAAGCTGTCAGGATTTTGGACTTTCTGTGCTTCTTCATCTTCATGTGCATCTTCCTCCTTCTTGCTTTTGAACATGTTTGAGTTTTGTTGTGGTTTTTATCTAGCGGCTGAGGGTTTATCACCTGCACAGCCCCCATCTAAACCTACTTTGAACTGTAGCAAGCAGGAGGGAGGGGATCGCTGCTTTCTGACCTGCCAGTCTCAAGTACACATCAGCAGCGGTGAGTTGGTTGAGCCAGATCTCTGTATAGTGTGAGCTGCGGTAAACCGGTGTGTTGGTTTAATAACTGAGATATTTTTTTGGCTACGTTATATATCATCTGTCATGCAATCAGTCTTTATTTGTATGGGCATCTTTCATGCAAGTTAGTGCAGTTCACAGCGCTTCACAGATGACTAACCAGTAGATAATGAGAACAAAGAGTGATAAAGCAAAGCAAATAATATGTAATATTATAATAAATTAAAAAGAGAACAAAAACATTAAGAAATAGAAGATAAAATGACCTATAAATAGATTAGAAGCACCTAAAAAAAAAAAATTGAGAAAGATATGACATTAAAGATAAAAAAAATAATGAAATGAAATACTAATAAACTAAGAATATCAAAATAAAATAAAGCTGCATAAAAAGACAGCATGTATGTGGAATATACATTAATGGTTTTATCATTGGGTGGTGCCGTGGTCAGCACTGTCGCCTCACAGTGAGTTCTCTCTGGGTACTCTGGCTTCTTCCCACAGTCCAAAAACATGCATGGGTACATCTCTCTGTGTTGGCCTGCGATAGGCTGATGACCTGTCCAAGGTGTACCGCAGCTCTCACCCTATGACAGCTGGGATAGGTTCCCTGAATTAGATAAATGGATGGATTGTCTCTTTCATAGTTTATTTTTATCATATTGCCCTCTTCAGTTTACTTGTTGACTCTCTGCGGACCCCAAGAAAAGTACTTGTTGCTGTGGTAACAGCTAACTGGGGGTGTGAATAAAAAAAAATTTAACAAGAGCTACTTGCTGATATGAAGCAGATGGCTGGTGTTGGGCTGTCAGAGTGAAGCAGCTGCAAAACATGTCAACTAATCCAGCAGGATTAGCACTGCTACAAGTCCTACATTTAAATCAGGATATTTTGACAATTGCAGGTTCACAGGTTAGTTAGAGAGAGATAAAAAGGACCACGGTGGATTGGTGAAGAAGCTTATGATACATCGAAGATGCTTTTTGTATAGTCAGTGCATATTATGTCTTCAAACAGCACAATTCAGTCAGGTGGAAGTGCAACTAGTCAGTAAGCTCAACAGTTGTAGATTTAATTGAGTGAAAAGTCTGTTGACGGACTTCATGTTCATACATGCTGCCTGTCTTTTGTCTTAGTTGTTTTTTTGGCCCTTACTTTTGTCAGTGTCGGTCCCTGTGTCACGGCCTTGTGTGTTTTCAGGGACGGAGGATTCCTACACAGTGACCTGTGGAATGCCTCTGCCCTGCTTGGCTGACGCACAAAAGAACAACAGTGGCTCATATTGCTTAGGCAAGTACAGGACATCGCAGATTTACATCTTTTTTTTTTTTTTTTCCGCTCTGCCAAAGAAAACAGTAACACAGGAACAGGTAGGTCACGCTTTACTTGTCTTCACTTGATAACGATATTTTCTGTCCCCCTGTCGTGCAGGTCGAGAAACGACTAGCCTTGCCCGCATTAAGACAACGGCCACTTTTAAGTCTGGCACCGCAAGGTGCAACTTAAAACGAAGTCAGGAGAAACTCAGGGAGAGCCTAAACTCAGCGCGCTCAGGTACAGCTCCACGCCGACTCAAAGCACAAGACTTAGAGTTATATTGTCTTTATGTTGCTGGTTAAAAAACATTTTGGCTTTACCGAGAACTGCCAACATCTAAAGACTCTGAAGCAGACCTTAAAGATGCTTCAAAGAAAACCAAAAACCAAGAGCAAATGTGAAAGAAATTTGTGGGGAAAGTGATGTGGTTTTGAGTGTCTTCCACATCTCAGCACAGCACTTTGTCTGCCAGTGACAGGGAGGATGTAATTAGCCACAGGATGCCTTTTCAGTTGTGTGTGACCTAGCTATCAATCAAACACGATTCTGATTGTAGGATTATTTTGCTTCTACAAAAGGAGCTCAGCATGGCACATCCCTCACAGACACTGAAAGGAAACCAACATCTCATTGCCATTGCATCCCTTTTGTTCTATTAGCTTTTCACTGTGCATGACCAAAGATTATTGTATGTGATTAATGTTTCCTGTCTGTTAACAACTGTGCAATTTTTCTCTTTGTTGTGCTTGCTGGGGGTTTGTTGTGTCCCATGTTCACAGAAAGGAAGTTTCTCTTCACTGAAAATGTCCAGTTCAGCTACGTGAGCCTGCGCTGCACCTCATCCGGACAGAGAATGCGTAGCCGCCATGGCAGGAAGGCCGGCGAGGAGGACGGCTCCTCAATCACTGCTGAGTTTGAGCTGGATGTGAACCTAGAGGAGGTAACAGGTTGGTCTCTCTGTGGTTTCTGCTTGCCTGCCCGCCTGCCTGTCTGCGACCTGTGATTATGATTCTTAAATCTGTCTTTCGCCGCTCTGTTTGTCACTAAACAAACCAAGCTGTGTAAAAGTATCTCCTGTTTTGACTTGGCTCTGGTGATGGGCTCTAGATTTGGGGCAAAGGGTGTTTTTGTTTAATTTCCTTGATTTCTGCGTTAGCGGTATGAAGTAAGCTTATGGGAATCTAGGCATGAAATTGCAGGTTATTGCAGGTGAACAATAGGAAATCTTGCTTTGGAAACTCTTGCAGTATCAAGTGCTTTTCTCAGCAGAGGGTTGTGATGTGAACTGCGTGCGCCGCCGTTCAGAGAAGAGGCTCAGGAAGACCATCAGGACCCTGCGGAAGTCCATCAACCGGGAGCAGTTCCACCTCCACTTTGCCGGAGCAGACTACAATCTATCCAGGAGTCCGGGCCAGCTGGCAGAGCTGCCAGAACACTGCGTAGCAGGACAGATGCTCTTGGGCAGAAAATGTGGTGAGTTGAGTTTATGTGTGTAGTGTTTATTCACTGTAGAAATCCTGTTAACGAGCAGAGCACAAACAGTTAATCCAGGCAAAACTTCTACTGGAAACGTTAATGCTTTTCATCTTTCCCACCGCTTTGTTTTTTGAGGCAGCAGCACTTGTGAGCATACCCCATACACACACAGTAGACCCATAGTCATGGCTTTAAGTAATTGAATTGGTCCAAGCCAGTGAGATATATTTAGACAGGCGGGTTTAATGATTGGATTTGGAGCAGGTGTGGGCCAGATGAATGCCATATTTGGTTTGCAGACATTCTGTAATGAGCAAGTTGGAGGGGGAAAGTGAGCTTGTGTGGAAGAACAGAGAAGCTGTTGTTGGCCCTCCAAGCTGCGAGATCTTCCAGCATCTCCATGGGATAAAAGTGTAACATTAGGGCTGATGGCAGGTCTCCTGCTGCCTCTTGCTTGAATTTTATATACAACCTGCGCTGGAGAAAAATGCTCTTTAAATAGGGCCACACACTGTCGATGGTGGAGAGCTCAAGGCAGGCTTGTGTTTTCTCTGGCGGCTGCAACTGTATGCCCCTATTTTCAGGCCTCACAATGTGTTGGCTGCGTGCTGGACATCTTCTCGGTATCAGCGAGGGGAAACTGGTGCCTTTCCTCCTAAATTGTGATGTCTAAATATTTATTCAGGCAGTATGCGCTTTGTTCAATATATGCGTCAGTGTTGAGGATGTTTTAACTTAATGTAGGCCCAGATCTTTATCCCCAGATCTCAGGAATATGGCTGATGGCCAAAAACATGTGTCAAACTATAGCCGCTCTGTAGTTTCATGAGATAATGTCTGTTGAGGGAAAGTCATAAGTTTTGCTTTCCATTCATCTCCCTGTAATTTTTTTTTCTTTGGTCTCATCATTAACATTTAAGCTACGTCTGCTGTTAAGCTTTCCTGACATGATTTATTTCACATCTTAAGTGTCTTTATTCCTTCCGTCCCCCGCTTTGCTTTCAGGTCAACATTAGGCAGTCTATTGGTTGTGGCAAGGGTGTAGACATGTAATTTGGGAGAGGAGGGAAAAAGGAGAGGGGGGCTCTGAAAGGCATTCTTCTTAACCTCCAGCTCTTTAAAGGAGCTATATTTTTCCCTCCTCCCCCATCTTTTGCTCTGGCTTAGTTTGGAGTGCAGTTTAGTCCTTTTCAATTTGCCCACTCCATTGAAAACCCCATTTGAGGCTCATTCTCACTCCTTGAGAAGAACAGTCTTCTGTGGATTTGAAGAAAACACTGTGCACAGTTTAAAGCGTGGCAGCTCCTCCTCCTCTGTGCTGTGTTTGGGTTATTGGTTGAAGTAACGTTCATATTCCGGGACATTGGTTCAGTTTAAATAACTTGTGATGTGATGTTAGCTTATTAATAACATGATCATTTTGAGTCTAAAATTTATTTCAACTCTACATTATTTATGTGCAGGAAAACAACCAAAGCATACTTTATAAGAGGCTTCATGTGAACGTGTCCACCACAGGTCCACACATTCTCACATCCATGTGAGTGTCGCAGTGAACTTGTTTGTGTGTTTGTTTTAACGTCGGAGATGTTTAGGAAGTGCTGTTGGTTCAAGCTGGCACTTTAAGTGCTGTCTCCCCCCCCCACTACCCTTGCACCCCAGCTGGGGGCCACTTTGCATGACCCCTAGCCACTAAACTGCTAAAGAGAATTGACTTCACCCACACCATGGGAATCAATTAGCATCAGCTGTTTGGGCCCCTGCTTGATGGGTGCGAGCAGTGATTGGACCAAGTAGAATGGGGGGATTCAGAAACCTGACCTCTTTTATTGGGTTCAGCTCCTTACTACTGTGATACCACAGTGTTTTCCTATGTCATCAAGTAGGCAAAAACCAGGGACTTGAATAGAGGTCAAAGGTCTTTTAAACCTCTTTGGGGCCATCAATTCGAGAACTCTATAGAACCGTTCTTTGCATTTGAAAGGCTTCAAGTTTTTTTTTTTTTTTTTCTCTTTTTCACTCTCACTCTGTCTCTTCCCTCACAGCTTCCCTCTGTCAAATAAAAGCTGTTAGAGGACAATGCAGTGATGGCTCCTTGTGGTCTTTTAGAATAAACAAAAGGCTTCAAAAATGAGCTGCTCTTGATAGAATTACATTTTCTTTCTCCCAACGAAAACCTAACAGTCTGCAGAGCCACGTATAATGGATCTGTGTGAAAGCTTTTGTGTGTCGAGCTCTCTCTGATATTGGTTCTTTTCTTTCAGCCCGGTTGAAGGCTACATATGAGGCACGTTTTGCTCGAAAGTCTCAGGAGTTTAATTGATTTATTCTTGTGTGAGCTCAGCTTTAGTTTTCAAGTGAAGTTCTTACGGCTATCAGACAGACACAGTAATTGCCAAATTAATTACAGGCATCAGTCTGAATGGGAGGAACCAAAGCAAAACAGTGTTTTAGCCCCTTTAATCAAGTGTTTGCGCTTTTATACGATAAAAGGGAAGCTCTCCCTTTGATTTGCGGCTGTGATTGCTTTTTAAAAGAGCTGAGGGTGCTTACGTTGGCATTTAAAGTTCCTCTCTGATGCACAGCCATGTTGTGTCAAGTATTAAGACAGGTGTAGGTGTGGATGCAGTAAAGGCAGCACTGGGAGAGGCTGTTGTTCTTTTGTCCCCATGATTTTGTTTTTGCATGGCTGTTTTAGGTTGGTTTGCAAATGTACTTTAATGGCATTTGGACTTTTAATTTGTGTGTTTCATGCAGTCCAAAGCAAATAAAATTCATAACTTCAGGTCAGTTTATTTGTATAGCTCATTTAGGCACAGCAAACACTGAACAAAGTGCAAAACAATCATGTAAAACAGATCAATAAAGATAAATGTTAAACAGACAAATAAAAGTTGACTTAAAGGGAATAACCAACAATAAGGGAATGTAATTAAAAAGCAAAAGTTTACAAGAAGATACAATTAAAATGAGACTTGAACCTGAAACCTGCAATAGTTACACTGTGTTAATGTAATGCACAAGCATTTTCATAGCTGACATCTTATCATACAGTTGTAGCTAAGATAAATGTACTTATCTCTCCTTTAGGCATCATGTAGGTTATCCTTTTGTTAGTATCAAGCCGTACTCTGTTTAGTGACACAAATCTGACATTTGAATCCAGTGGGCATATTTCACAAACATTTTACGAACATGCTCTTCTACTGTTTTCTATTTGAAGACTCTAGAACTTTATATAGGCATCACAACAGCATCACTACTTTACATGATGCAGTCCTGATATGTTACCTGCGCGTTGTTCACATCTGATTGTGTGGTGCCATATAAAGATGGTCTGTAACCGTACAGCCTAATGCACCACTCTCTGGTACAATAATCTACACTGAGCTCAGTGATACCTTTAAGATGGCAGGAAAACGCTGTCAACAGATAATTGTTCGGGCTCAGCTGCCTTCTTAAAGCTGGCGCTCACTGCTCTTTACTGTGTTTATCAAGTTCAAGTATTTACATGATCCTCTTTGATTACACTTGAGAGGCAGCTGTGATCTGGGTTTCTTTAATGGTCTCATCATTCACTGTAGCTGCGGTGTTTATTGTGTACATCTACGCTGTGGTTAGGACTGCTTGATTGTGTGTAACCACGGGGCAATCTGCTATATTTGTTGATTCATGTCTGCTTATCGCATTGTTCTTTTTTACCCACACACTCTTATGGTGTGGTTATTTGTCCATGAGTGCCACCTGACCTGATCTGTCTACTAAATTGACTTTAATTACAAGTTCAAACGTTAACGTATGTTTTGGATGGCTTATCTTTAAGTGTTTGTTTTTAGTTTTTGCGGAAATGTTCCCTCATCCTCAAACAGTTACATTTGTTTGTAATTGACTCTATATCACAGAATTACTGTCTGAAAAATATTTCTGTGTGTTTAGTATTTAAAAAATATGAGTTTTCCCCCCTCAACTTGGCATAGCACAAAGATAAAACTGTTAGCACATGCTTAGCAACTCTTTGGAGAAACTTTGTAGGCCGACATTTGCTTTATGTGCACTAGAGACGGGCATGCAACAGTGTCTCGCTACAAGTATGTCACAGAACGGCTAAACTTTAATCTCTCTTGATGTCCTTTTCCATCTGTGTCTTAGTGAGCTGCAGTGTTGGGACCTACTACGATGGCGATCAGGGACGGTGTTTGTTGTGTCCAGCTGGAACGTATCAGGACGAGGAGGGACAGATGTCCTGTGAGGTGTGTCCTACACCTCAAGGAAGAGAAGTCTCCAAAGTGGTGGGAGCTCGAAACATTTCAGAGTGTGGAGGTAAAACACCATATTTTAACATTTAAAAAACATCAAACAATAAAATGTTATAGTTTTACTGTATTATAAACTGGTTTGTCTTAATTCTTTATGATGTGTCCTTTAAACATACTTTACTGCAGGCAACTTGACATTTAATGTCTTGTGTGTTGACTTTGTATGTGTTGAAATCCTGGAGATGTCACAAGACAGGAACCTACCACGAGGGCTGCTTTAAGTGCTTTGGAAGATTTCTGAGTGTCTGTCTGTGGACAGATTTTGATCATGTGCTATCAAAACTTTACAGGTGCCAAGTTTCAAATTAAAGACAGGTTCACAAATGGGTGTTTTCACAGATTGAGTGATCCTACAGCCAAATGTTAATGCTAATTTTTAATTTTTAATTTTACAAGCAGTTAAAATGGTCAAATCAACTCACCAAATCACCCATTCAGTGCTTTTATCTGTAGCTAAGCACTTTCTAACATTCACACACACTCAATTCTGTATGTTACCCAAGGATGCTTCAGCATGCAGGCAGGAGGAGTCGAGGATTGTTTCACCGACTTTCTGATTGGTAGATGACCTGCTCTACCACCTGAGCCAGTATTAATCTGGTTTGTGCAAAAACTAGTCACCTTTAGGGCTCAGAAAGCGGGTCACAAATAATTACACTTTCCAGCTGATTTCAGAAGCAATAGTAAATTCTCTTTTTTACTTTATGGTGACATGTAAATGCCAAGCAACTTCCTGTCAAACGTAAAGCCCAGGGGCCAGAATCAGCCTGCCAAAGACTGACCCACTGCGCAGCTTTGGAGAGTGTGAAGGAAGGGATGAATTTTAGACTTTTAACTGCATTTTTAAAAAAATGTTTTTCAGCTTTCCCTACTGACACAGACCCCTCTCACGGCCAGTCATACTGCACCAAATTAAAAAACAAATAAATAAACAATGAAAAAAGAGACTGTGTGTTATTTAACTACCTACTAAAAAATTTATATTTTATAGATATTTATATCAAATAAATAATAGAAAAAAAAGCAACAGCCGCAGAAAATTAAATCTAAAGTTGTGAAGGTACAAAAGAAGCAGTGGTGCCTCGATAAAGATCTCGCTGGCAGTTGTTTTGCTTTGTGTAAATCTGAAGAAGCTTGAATATGAATTAACTTCTTTTAGTCCTGAATAAAAAGCTCAAGGAGCCACCATGTTTTGTTCTCCTCCTGTGCTGTTATCAGAGTCACATCTCGCCTGACAGACTAAACAAGACGAGCTATCACACATCCACTTTGTACTAGTCACCCAGGAGTTACACACAGTGAGAGGTGGAGATGTAACAGCATTTTTCATTAGTATTTTCTTAAGTTTTGCTAAATAAAAGTAAAGCAAAGTTGTTGTTGTGTTTTTTAAGTGGACAGAGCATTTCCTGCTTCTAACAGTGTGACTTGACCCAGTGAATGTTTGTGTGTGTTCAGGTCAGTGTTCCCCTGGTCAGCACTCCCACGATGGCTTCATCCCCTGCCTGCTCTGTCAACCTGGAACGTACCAACCAGAGGTGGGGCGCACCTCCTGCTTCTCCTGTGGAGGGGACCTGGGCACCCGGCGCAGCGGGGCTGTCTCATTTCAGGAGTGTGAGACCAAAGGTATGAAAGATTTTAGTTATGTCACTGGATATAAAACCTAATAACTTCTGCCTGGTTTATTTTAGCTTTCGCTTTAGTTTAGCTTCAATATAAACGAAGGGTTTAAATGGTTCTTTTGGAGCTGAGAAAGTTTATGAAAGCCTGCCAGACTTGTGAAATAAAGTGAACCATCTGTTGTTTTAGGGATTTTAACTCTTTTTGTGACTTCAAAACATTGTGTAGCATTTGCAGGTGTTGATAGGGACTCTGCTGCCCTCTGCAGCTGTTGTATGGTTTTTACCAGGCACAGAGAGTTTCCGTTCTAACTCAAGCGCAGAGTTTTTTGTTGTTGTTGTGTTTTGTTTTTTTTATGTATAATGTTTTAACTGAAGATTTTTCAGGTATAATGTAGGATAAGATTTTTTTGTACCCCGAATGTTGGTGGCATTAAATCAGCTAACAGCTCTCTATCGCTGGCCTTTGCTCCTGCAGTGCAGTGCTCTCCAGGACATTACTACAACACCAGCACACACCGCTGCATTCGCTGCCCTATGGGCACATATCAAGGGGATTTTGGTCAGAACTACTGTGTCACCTGCCCTGGAAACACCACCACCGACTATGATGGTTCCACTAACATCATGCAGTGCAAAAGTATGTATATCTGTAGGGGGTGTGGCGGGGTTTCAGTTTCCAATATTAGGATTCCATTTCAGATATTTTTAATTTTTGTGTCACTTACAGACCGACGATGTGGAGGAGAGCTCGGGGATTTTACAGGTTACATCGAATCTCCCAACTACCCGGGAAACTATCCTGCGAATATCGAGTGCACTTGGATCATTAACCCTCCCCCCAAACGCAGGATCCTTATTGTTGTCCCTGAAATCTACCTGCCTATTGAGGATGAATGTGGAGACTACTTGGTGATGAGAAAAAGCTGTGCGTTCTACTGTGTTTGTGCCATTTAACTAACAAATAAAATATAACAAAGGGGTCTTAGGTTGGATTTGCTTTGGTTTGGGCTCAAGTTAAGATTATGATCCCTTTTTTAAGACGCTATAATCCTCAGAAGTTATGAAAACAAGTGTCTGCTTACAATATAGTCTGTGTGTGCAGAGCAGGATGAATCGGCACAGTGGTAGAAAAACATCTCTTAATGTCATAAGAGTGGTTTTCATATTCATCAGTAGTTACGTATTAAGGCCTTTCCTCTGTGCTTCTTTCCTCACAGCTCTCCCCAACTCTGTGACGACCTATGAGACGTGTCAGACGTACGAACGTCCCATCGCCTTCACCTCCCGCTCCAAGAGGCTTTGGATACAGTTCAGGTCCAATGAGGGAAACAGCGGCAAAGGCTTCCAGGTTCCATATGTGACGTATGATGGTGAGATGGTTTGTCTTGGAAATAAGATTAGTACTGTAATTCCATGTAAGTTCACAACCTGGTCCCACCAAACCAGCGCACACTATATTGTGTCTCTCATTTTTCCAATATAAATTATTGAAATCCTCATTTTCATTCAGCATTTATCTTTCAGAAGCAGAGCAAAGTGTTTTCATTTCATTCATGCAGCCTTGTGGCCTGGCAGGAATCTTTTTTTTTTTTTTTTTTTTTTAATGGCCCAGAAGAGACGATGTGTGCTGGGTGCCATTACGACCCATAGTTATTTGAAATTGGTACATGGTGTCCTCCCTGAGGATTATCAGAGACAACTTGGAAAAAGATGTCTGTGGGTTTTTGTCCGTTGTTTTTTTTTTGTTGTTTTTTTTTTGGGGGGGGAGGGGTAACGAATACTGTGTGCCTCATTTGTTTTAGAGAAAAAAAAATCTGCCCCTACCTGTAGAAACTGTGGTTTCCATTAAATCTTTTGTAGGGTTCTACATTTTTTTTTTTTAATTGTTTGTTTGTTTTTTGAACAATCCCTTTTAAATTTGATGAATTGAGAAAGAATAAACCGATGATACCTCTGAATATTGTTTAAATCTAGTTTGTTTTTTCTTACTAAGCTATTTATGAACGTTATTTGTTTCAGAGGACTACCAGGAGTTGATAGAAGACATCGTCAGAGATGGAAGATTATATGCTTCAGAGCATCACCAGGAAATACTTAAGGTATCGGGATTTTATAATTATATTATACAAATGTTTAACAGGGAGCACTTTGGTCTCCAGCCTGAGTAGGTCTAAAATACCTAAAACCATTAGTGTAAGCTGTATATATTTACATTTATCCATTACTTTCATCTTTTAAAGCATTGCATTCCTGACTTATTTAACCTGCTCATTAAGAGTTTTAGCTGTTTTATCTCATGGGCTATTTTCAGCTGACCATTTAGACTTTATTTGACAAAGATCAGCTGGCCAGTTTTGAGTCCTCACTGTGTTAGTGGTTTGGCTCCAGTGACCATGTAGCACCCTCTTTTGGGAACAAGTAGAAATACAGAGTACCGCTCACATTAACCCATAAGAGCCCCGACCCATTTTATTGTCAAGAAAACTGTGAGAGAGTAAGTGTTGAAACTTTAATAGGAACTTCCCTCTGTGTGTAAAGGGACAGTGACACCTGTGTCACTGTGGTTTCCTATGGGTAAAAATTACATACTGTAAGTCTGTGAAGGTTCTCAGTCATCCAGGTCATCGTAGTCTAAGGAGCTTGGAAAGAAAATCGTCTGGACTTCTTTAAGTTGCTTGAAGACGTTTCACCTCTCATCCGAGAAGCTTCTTCAGTTCTAAGGGTCAAATGGTGGAGAGTCCCAGATTTAAACCCAGTGGGAGTGTCCCCCTAAAGAGGGACAAAGGATCCCCTGATGATCCTTTACCTAATCACATGTCCAAAATGTGAACATTGACATTTTGGACAGAGAGGACAGATGGTTTGAAAGAGGAGTGAAAGAAGCCCTCTATGTCCACTGTGAGCGACCATCTTTGAACAGAGGCGGTGGTTTACAACACCAACTGTCTGCCATCTATAATCCAGTTTTGAGATCCCTTCCCAGACGCCTTAACGCCCACTCACATCCTGGGCCATCTGACCTCAGGACATCACATGATAGGGTGGGGCCAGGTTTCACAATGAGCTCACCCCAAACCCTGGCTGATTGTGACCTACACCCGTTTTCACACCTTGGCTCATGTGATTAGGTAAAGGATCATCAGGGGGTCCTTTGTCCCTCTTTGGGGGGAAACTCCCACTGGGTTTAAATCTGGGACTCTCCACCATTTGACCCTTAAAACTGAAGAAGCTTCTCGGATGAGAGGTGAAACGTCTTCAAGCAGCTTAAAGAAGTCCAGACTATTTTCTTTCCAAGCTCCTTAGACTACATACTGTAAGGAATTCTTTTGGATAACACACTTCTTTTTTTTTTTTTTTTTTTTTTTTTTTTTTTTTTTTCCCCCTCAGGACAAGAAGCTCATGAAGGCACTGTTTGACGTGCTGGCTCACCCACAAAACTTCTTCAATTATACAGCGCAAGAATCGAGAGAAATGTTCCCCAAATCCTTCATTCGCTTCCTGCGGTCCAAAGTCCTGAGGTTCCTTCGTCCTTAAAAAAAAAAAAAAAAGTTGCCACAAGGTTCCAGGATTTTTCATAATAACTTTAAATTAGAAACTGGACCCTCTTATGTGTTTTATCAATTGACCCCTGCGCATTCTAAGGTTACGTGTTGGACAAGAGGACCGCACCTGATGAAACGACCCCAATGGAAAAGTGAAATTTTTAACTGAGGAAGTGGTACAAACCACAGATCTATATGGGCTTCCTCGGAGAGGAATTAGGAGATCTCATTTGGAAAATACTTCTAACAGCAGATGAATGACATTATACAGCCCTTTAAATTTTAAAGTTGGGATTTAAATTCCAAGTCCAAATTGGGTATTTGAATATTGAGAAATACTGTACATGGCGGCATTATGGGACTCTTTAATTGCATTTGGATGAAAAACAAATATGATTAACGAACAGATATATGCTGAATGTCAGTAACACTGTATATAGGTTTAGGTTTAACATTGAGTTTTTTAACATGGCCTGCACAGGTAGGCATGAAATACTGACAGAAATACTGCAAAAATGTCAGGAACAAATAGCGCACACAAGTTTTCTTGGGGAAATTAGCACTGCAAAAGAAGTAGCCCTGCCACAAAAGCAATTATTCTGATGAATGTGTTGTATATGATGTAAAAAGTTTTAGGTGAAACGCTAATGTTTTGTAGCAGCTACATACACTTTAATGGTATAGCATGGCTGCGTTTGCTGTTGGCTCACGTATTTGGTCTTCTAAGGTGTCTGGATGAGCACTGCTGTTCTTTAAAAAATACTTTTTCCTTTCCAAAACTAGTCACAAGACAATGACTGCTTCAGCTAGGTCACTAGCAACCAAAGACAACGAATTACTCTGCAGAGAAACGGAACAATTTGTGATGCCATGAATACATGAAAAGTTCTGTAAAATAGAAGTAAACTATATTTACCTCTCCTAGATGAAACAAGTATGTATATTTTTATGATTTTGTACATCGAATGTGCTGTAAATAAAGATCGGAAACTGATTTCCACCACTTTCAACCACTTTTTCTTATTTCTGTACAAGTTCATGTGTTTGTATATGTTTAACACCTCCAGAGGAATAATAAAGTTGGTCTTTATTAAGTATTATTATTATTGAGTTAGTAGGTAGAACTTTTGAGATAAAATGCTTGCAAGAAAAAAACATGATTATTTTATCAAAAATGATATGGAGACAGGGATAAACTAGAGTAATTAGAGTAACAAGGTTGCACATAATTTGGATTTATCTTGGATAATAAAAGATGTTTCATCACTGAAACAAACCAATCTTCCATAGTTATAAAGGCCATTTTACAGTTGCAGGACATTTTCTATCAACCCCATGAATTCGAAAAGAATCTATATGAAAAAAGTGGTTCGAAAATATTTATAATGCAAAATAGTTCTTGAGCACAAGTGTAAATGCTAAAAAAGATAATTATAAAGAAATTATAAAAATAAATGGTCGATTAGTTTATTTACCTTAGCGTTTTAATTGAGTTGAGATTTTATGTATATAGCGCCAAAACACAAGGCACTTTAGAATGTAAGGTAAAGACTCTACAATGATAATATAATAATTGTCTTCCAAGAAGAATGACCCGCCTGGTGTGTCCCGGACCAGAGTTTGATACACCTGCGGTTTACCAGCGTGTCTAACCGAAGGGTGCGTTCGATTTATTGTCACGTCCTTTGCGGTTCAGTTTACTTTTATTGTGTTGTTTTTTTTGTTTGTTTGTTTTTGTAGAAATATAACCCAATTAATTGAAAGTAACTGGTTTAAATGTTGGATAATATTTCGAACAACCTTTGATGGGCGACAAACAAGCAGCTATTTGGCATTATCTGAAATGTCCCGCCCGCCGGACATCGTTTAATTATGTCATTAACCAAGCACGGCCCGCCCAGTACTGTGTGCGGAAGACAACCGCCATTTCCGGAAATTACAAGTCAGCTGCTAGGAAGCTGACGATTGTTGCTGTTTAGTTAGCTTGATGGCTAATCTCGTCAGTTGTTAGGGTTTGCTTCACACTGCTGGAGCTGTTCGTGGAAACATTTGGACCTGTGTTGTTAACGAGCTGCACTCCTGTAAACATGAAGTGGGTGTTTTTTCTCGAGGCTCTCCTCCTGGCTTGTTTTGTGCTGCTGAGCCAAGTGACAGCGAAGGTAAGGCTGACGTTAGCACACTTAGCTAGCTATGTGGAGGAAATGGTGATGATGGCTGGATGAAATGAAATGGCTTTTCTTTAAATCTCCTCTAAACGATGACTTGTCGCTGTCGGTTCGACAGCTGGATGTCAGAAAAGTTAACTAAAGCGCGAATGTGGCTGCTATGTTTGCTGCTTGATGGTGAGGAAGTAGAACAGAAAAAAGAGGCTATTTATCCCGAAGTTGGCAAGTTCCTGTGTTAACAGCGGCCAAAACATTAAACATAAAGCTGGATAAAATACATTACGACAGGACGAAAGGGGTCAGTAAAGTAGGAACACAGTTAAATAGAGAAAAGTGAAGGAGTTAAATATCTAAATAAAATAATGACACTCCATCTAAAAAAAAAAAAAGTGAGTAAAAACAAAAGATGCAGGTATTGTCACGTGACTGTACTGAATGCGTGTGACATCTGTAACCTGTATCGACATAACTATAATAACCAGTGTTATGGTTGCGAACGCAGGTTCAACAAACTGTGTCTGACCATAAAGTCTAAGTTGATTACCTCTCACACGGGCAACTCTTGAGTTTTAAGTTCGAGAAAGCCAGAGTTCAACTGCCTGAGTTTGTTCACCCCAGAGTTTAATTGCGTCAATGCAGGCTCTCCATTTGAATCCATCTATCTTAAAAACAGCATCGCGGCATTTTATTCAGCATCGTCCACTCAGTCATCATTTACTCAGGTTTACTTTTCATTAACAGATCAATCGTAACAAACACACTCCTGGTTTTACTAATTTGATGGCTGATAGAAGCTGTTATTAAATAAAATTTAAAAAATAAAAAAGAGACAAGCAACATCCTTCTGCCATGTTATGGGTGTTGATGTTGTATAGTCTGCCCATCAGAGGGCACTAAACATCTTCCCTGTTGGCAACACTGATTGAAACAGCACAAACACAACAATCAGCTAATGTGAGCAGAGCTGGGCAGAATGTAAACGAGTAAATAAATAACCACACGAAAAAATGTTAATGAATCTGTTTGTGTTTTCTTTGTCTGAAAGAAAAGGAAATCATCCGATATATCAGAATGTCAGATTATTAAATGAACAAATATAAGTATTGGGCTTAAAAATCCTCTAAATTTATTTTGGGATGATTTGCATAATAATGAAATGTGTAGGCTTTTGTGTACCATATATTGTGCAAATGTGTTTGACAAACAAAAAAATAAACATTTGCTGTCTCTGTTGCAGAATTCAGAGGACATCCGCTGTAAATGCACCTGTCCGCCGTACCGAGAAGTCGAGGGTCAAATCTACAAACAAAATGTCTCTCTTAAGGACTGGTATGCTAACAAATCCGTCGCTGTGTTTCTCTCAATGATGCAAGTTGTCCTTGGTCTGTTTAGCTGAAAAGCTGAAAGCTTGTTAATTTTAATGTTTCGTCAGCAACTGTCTCCACGTGGTTGATCCCATGCCAGTGGACGGGAAAGATGTGGAGGCGTACTGTTTACGCTGTGAGTGTAAATATGAAGAGAGGAGCTCGGGGACCATTAAGGTAAGTTCAAGTTAGATCAAAGAGTCGTGGTTGTTTTTTCTTTGCTGTGACGCAGGGCTGTTTCTAATGATTGAGTTTTAGTTTTATAGTCTTATAGTCCTTTTATTGTGACGCCTCTCTTTTGTCTAAAGCAAAATGGACAAGAAGCCAGCCTATCATGTGACTCAGGCTGTGTGTGACTTAATGGATTATTGTTCAGCTTAGAGGACACCTGATTGTTTCAGTGACTTTTTTTTGTTTTTGTTTTTCTAAACTAGGAAACGAGCAATCCCACAGTAATTGTTTCTTATTTTCAGTTTACCATCATAATGTACCTGTCCATTTTGGGTCTGCTGCTGCTCTACATGGTCTACCTGACTCTCCTGGAGCCCATGTTGAAGAGGCGCCTGTTTGGGCACTCGCAGCTTATACAGAGCGACGATGACGTTGGGGTATGTGGTCCCTTTAATTTTACAGCACTCCACCTGAGAAACTAGCATTGTTGTATGGTTTCTTTTCACTGCTGCTGCGCCACTCTTCTGCTCCTTTTATGAGGATTTTTATGTGGACCCATTGGCCGAAATGTCACATGGGAGTCATCCTTTGTAGGTAAACTTTAAAAGTTTACAAGTGCCTCTGTTAATTTTCAAACCCTTTTTTTGTGCTGTGCTGTGCTGAAAATGCCTCAAGTGAATCTGAACGCATGTTTCAAGCAAAGACTGGAGAACATGGTAGTTACTACAATCGCAGGCAAACACGGGAGCAGGGAGGATCTAAAACAAGCTGTAACTACCTTCTGTTCACAACATAGTTAAAAGAAACCTGATGACAGCTGCTACATTACCGATGGTGAAATCCTGATTATTTATAAGAACATGGGCATGACAAAGATCTGGGACAGGAAGTGTGGTTGTGGTGCAGCGGGTGAGAACACAACCTATGATGTGAAAAAGTAGTGGTGAAGCTTTAGGTTTCCTGCTGCTGCAGATTCACGTGAAAATAATTAAATTTGTGAAATATGAGTTGACCCTTACTGTAACATACTCACAGGAAATGCAGTGTATGGGTCAGTAAGCTTAGCACTTACTGCTATCGTTCATCAGGATGAGCTGATGCTCATTTTCTGCATTTTTTCCACTGTGGAAACGATTAAAATGAACGAAGAGCTTCACTCGGCAGGAAGGAAACGAATTCCTCAGAGAGATGACCAACTCCTGTCAATATTCCCAGCTGTTTACCAACTGATACCATAGGAGACATAAAGTCAGATCAGAGTTATTCACAAATTGATGGAAACAGGCTGATTATGTTGTTATTTTTAAATAAGATAAAGATATTTTGGTTTTAGTCGTCCTCACCATCGAAATCTGTGAGCTCAAACATTGTCTGATACCACCAGGTGTCACCAAATCGACATGACTGAAAGGATTCCCACTTTAACGTGTCAGTTTTCAAAGTCAAACATTAATCTGTTTATTACATTTGTTCATGCTGCTTGCTTGCTACACAGTGAACAATCAGCCTGAGTTTGTGTTTTCATTAATCTGTACTTTTTAAAAGCCAGAACACGCTCATATGCAGTATCAAGTAGGAGAAAGAAACAAAAAGGAAACAGTTCAGTAAATTCCTGACTTCTTGTTATTTTCTCTTTTTAATTTTTTGATAAAAAGGCACAGTGAGAATGCTCAAATTTTATCGTAAGAGCAGACAGTTTGGTTGTTTTAATTTAATTTCCGGTCTGAAAGACTGTTTAGAGAAGAAAGCAGTGACTACCTTTGACTGTGGGAGGCAAAGTTTAGGCAAGAAGAATTGTGGTGTTTGTCTTATACTGTACAAAAAGCTAATGCTGGCACTAAAAGATTTGTCAGTATATTGTTTTTCTGGTAAATAAGCTGACAACAAACAGCTGAGGTGCTGCGTTGTCTTGTTTATCCCAAAGCCTGTAGTCAAAATTCAGACCATATGTTTCTCTTGTGCTCTAACATGAATTAGATGAAAATTTGCAAGCAAAACCAATAAAAGCGGAAGGACTCCTGCAACATTAATTATAGAGGAAATGGTGGGCTTGTAATGTTTAGTGCTCGATACTGAGAGACTGTCTGACTAAAGCTCTTGCTTTTAGTCAGACAGGGCTTTTCCTTTCCCATCCTCCCAACATAATCCCATAACCATTTTTTACTTAAATAATATCCAGTAAAGAAGATTATTATAGTTGACTAAAACTAAACTAACATCTGGATACATTTTAGCTAACTACAATAGCCTTTTTAAAAGAAAAAAAGATTTTGTGAACTCTGAAAACTAAAATAATGTTTTAGTAAATTATAAAGTTTTAGGGTTTCGTTTTAGTGTTTGTTAGTTTAGTAAAATTTCATTACAACTTGCCTTATGAGGCGTTTATGGGCATGTTTATTGGGACTCTGGGTGTCTTACAAGACTGTTAATCAACTTCTTTACAAAAGTTTTGTTTTACCTGTACTGATTTTCTAAATCTTGCCTCTGACACATTGCCGCCATGCAACAATTTAAAAGCCTTAAACTAGCAGTGAAACTTATAAAACTAAACACTAAACAGAAACCAAACTGAATTAAAAACAATCAAAATAAAGTAAATGTGAAAGGAAACTAGAAAATACAAAGCTATAACAACACTCCACCAGAGACTAGATTCTCACTGCTAACCCGGCTTGAGCAGCTGTCAGCATACATACACATCCCAAACAGAACAGAGGACATCTACATGTGTGTTAACTGTGTTCTTTTTATTAGTTGTTGTTGTTTTCAAGACGGTCATTAAAATGTACATTTGAGTTTTAAAAAGAACTAGCGAGACGCTCGTGTTTGACGTACGTCAGACTTTTTAATCTCACTGTGTTAACTTTGCTTTCAGGACCAGCAGCCGTTCGCCAACGCTCACAACGTGCTGTCCCGGTCACACTCTCGATCCAACGTCCTGAACAAAGTGGAGCATGCCCAGCAGCGCTGGAGGAGGCAGGTCCAGGAACAGAGGAAATCTGTGTTTGACCGCCATGTTGTTCTCAGTTAAAAACCGTGTTTAAGTAAATGGTGGAGCAAAAAAACAACAATAACAGAAAAACACTGTGATAGACCCCCTCCAATTATATCGCTTTGTTTCTCACATTTCTGAATCAAATCTAAACGTGTGTGGTGCATCAGAGGTGGACATAGGTAAGAAATCATTCCCGGCTCTGGTTTAGTCTGCAGGCAACACACGAGGTTACTCTGAATTAATTTCTTGCACAGTTTAAATACACAGACCTAAAACACAATTTATTCTTTGACGTATGAATCTGAGCTAAGAGTCCTCTTAGTCCAAAGAAGTCTGATTACACTTGATTTCTGAACAAAACATCCAGATGTTGGTCATAACTGGCTGTTACCTTGTTGGCATTTAGCGGGGTCGATAGTTTCCACCCTAAAACAAACACGATCACTGCTCTCACCATGGGAGCAAAAAGGAAAAAAAAATCATGTAAAATACTCCTGCTTTAAAAATGCATGTTTTATAAATAAATCTTTTCTAAATGTGTTTACGATCCTTCCTTCCTACCATGATTATTAATGTCTCATAACTGGTGTGAAATTAATCATTTTAATGAACTAAATTAAATTTGGTAACTGAACAAGTAGTTTCCCCGAACCTTGTTGCAGAAATCAATGTGATTTCCTCTCGATGTCATAATGAACTTACAGTAGCTGTGCTATTGGTTATCGGCTGTTAGTGGCCCTTTAAAATCTGTGCCCTCTCCAACTGCCTAAATGTAGCGTCACGTCTTTTGGTTTAGCAGGTTTTTAGGGGGGGTTTAAACGCTTGGTCAAACGTCACGTCCACAGTCGGTGTCCTTGTTGTCTAACAGGCAGGGTTTCTGTGACAGAATTTATTTTGTGTATAGTTTGGGTGTGTACATGGGCAGAGTGGATGAACTGCCATCGCTGGGAGACATTTGAAAGTGTTCTTAACTATTGTATATGTGGTACCTTTAACTTTGAAATAAAGTACTGTAATATTTGTGATTCTTGCACTTGTAATCTGTTCGTTACATTGGCCCCAGGTCAGCCCTGAGAAAACACATTTAACTACTAGTTTGTTGTCATTTATTATGATTTATATATTTGGGGTTTTTTTGTTTTTGTTTTTTGAGCTGACTGACATGCTGCAGAGGTCCCAGGACAAAGATAAAATACCAACTTACTTTAGAACAAAGACGATCATTGTATCTACACCAGAATCCTGCCCGTGTTCAGGTCATGTTTGTCACATGTTAATCACAAAAGAGCCACAAAAAAGCAGGAACCATATGAGGCTCCTCATCATTTTAGCTTTTATTTCAACATACGTCTGTTAATAAACAATACAACTGGTAACCAAGTCATCTCAAAGAGGGGGCGTTTGTAGATATGAGGTTGGAGGAAAGCTTGATTTAGGGTTTTGGTAATGGCATAAATTACGATGTAGATCTGACCCGGAAGCATAATTCACATGTAACCCTGTAACACTGGTACTTATAACACCCAACAGCATCAGATGACAGCATGGATAGGACCAATAGAAGCTTTTATTCATATATATATATATTTATATATATATATGTAAAGTACCATTCAACTGATTGAGTATGTTTACATCAGGTACTTTATTTTAGTTACACAACTTGTGCACTATTAAGCTGCTTGATTTGGATTACAGGTTTTACTCAAGTAAAACGTCTTAATAGCTCAGCCCCCCGCCCCCGACTTTTCAAAACACAAAATGATGTTTAGATGCTGTGAGAGGGTGTGAATCATGTCAGATTTTCTACACCAGATTTCTGCACTGATTTTTGGTTGTGATTAAATATTCAGATTTCCTGTAGCCCCCCCACCCGCGAGCTTTGTTCTTGGTCTCCTGTGGCAAGAACGAGGCAAGAATCCTGGAAACACCCCGGTCTCAAAGTTACTTGGGAAGCTTCCCTTCAGTGACAGCGTGTATATGATTTTTCTAAACTCTGACAATCACTTTAAATCGGTTAAATCCACAAGTCAACCAAACTAAGAAAAACAATAGATTAAAAAAAAAAAGGAGAAACCTTCTGCTTGAATGCATTTCTGGGAACCGTGGAGACAAACATCTCCCAAACTTTGACATGTTAGTAATCCAGCCTTAAATACCTCGGGGTTTTTTTTTAAAGTGTTCTTTTGTCTGGTGCTTTTCTGGCTTAGTAAATCTCTGTTTTCATAACTTGTCCTCTCTGTGTTGGCAACAGTTTTTCTACCAATGGAAAAATACTAATTTGGGATTCAGCTTGGTCAATAAAAAAAACTCGACAGGCTTTTTCTTCTTCTTCTTCTTTTACTTCTCATCTTGACATAGTAACCCATTAAGTTACCGTGTCATGATGAAAATTTGGATTTCGCAGAGAAAAGTCCTATACAACCATTCAAACCAGTTAAAGTGCAGATGTTTGATAACTCCAACCATCTTCTTTTCATTTAACTCAGTGATTTCCATACAGCTACGTCATCGTTTCCTGTGCAGTCCGCTTTTCCTTTTTTCCCTTCTCTCTCTCTGCATGCAGTTCTACCGAGAAGACTATTTTCCCCAGTAAAAAAAAAAATATAGCAGTTTTCAAGCTGCACACATACACAGAGAGAGCGAGAGAGCGACACGGGCTCTGTGCAAGAATGGATCAGTGACCTAACTGAGGTCCAAGAAAGAAAGTCAGGTAGGCTTTGTTTCTTTGTTTTACCTCCTTAAATGTTCTTTGTATAGAAATCTAACCAAACTTTCCTTTTTTAAAAGTAAGCTGTAATTTTTGCAGCACATTTAGAGAGTTTCTGTGAAGAAAAACAGCTGAACGGAACGATACCTTAGTCATTTTTGATATAATTAAGGTGTGTGACTCAAAAAAAAGTTCGCAGATTGTGATTTAGATCGATGTCAGATGATAACTTCAGTGTTTAATGTTTATGTGGGAAAGTAGCTCTTCTCAGTTTTACTGTTGCACTTGCATCGACGAGCCTACAGGGGTCGCCTCAGACTTTGAATTTGATCCAGTGCAGAATCGATGGCTTTTACATCCATCTGTGTTTATTTTATTTCATGCCCCAACAAGCTCCTGTTAAATTTTTTAAATGACTTTCCCAGGCATTTGTCAAACCTGTCCCTACTAATACACAAACACACACACACAGACAGTCATGTTTCCATATCTCCACAATACATTACACTGACTTACATTCATTTTGCTGTTGTTACCTCAAGCCAAGTCTCCTTAAAATGCACTGATTTTGTTATTTAGAGTCTATTTTTGTACCCACAAGAAAGCCAGATCCTCGGAATGAGATGGTTATGTCAACATAAATATTATATGTATATACATATGTGCATACTCAGTATATGAAATGTTACCCCGTATCGCTGCATTCAAGGTTTCTGATTCAGTTCGGACTGATGTTGTGGCTGCTGTGTGGTCAGAAGCTGAAATGCCATGAGATAAAGGAATGTCCTTGTACTAAACTGTTCTGCTTGCTGCTCCGCCAGCACATCATGTTGTGAAAGCTGCAGCTATTCAGAGCATTTTTAGAAACAATAACATCTTATTGTTACTTTGACTGAGAGAAGTTTTGTGCTTCGGTTAAACATTCCCCCCTCGATAATCAAAGAGTGATCATGGTTACTCATAGACTGCAATCCCCCTTTTCCCCTTGAAGCAGGGATGTGAAACTCATTTTACATGTGTCCCATTTTGATCTTGTGCTGAGACCTTTACACCGACACCAGGTGTTTAACTAAGCATTTAATCCCTGTGATATCTTGATATAAGATAAAGAAGTGCAGTTTCAACAACACTTGTTTTTCTACACGATCAATGTGTAAAATTAAGACATTTATTAAGACGCTGCCCAGATTGTCCTGTAGTTTTTGTTGATTGATGAATTTTGTTTTCAACTGAAATTTCTATAGTAGACAGTAAACAGCAACTTTTCTGTCATTTAATTGTTTAAATGTGTCTTAACTACTTATTAAAGGGTGAACGGCTGTGGGGGAGGTCTTTATCAGCAATAAAACCTTTAAAAATACAGTTAAAAGATATTAATATTTATGCCCTCTTTCATATTTTCCAAAACCGCTCAGTGGGCCGGATTACAGTTTTTCCTGGGCCAATTCTTGCCCCCAAACCTCATGTTTGACACCCCTTTCTTAAAGGGTTTCTGTAACACAGAACCAGCTGATAACTGTTATTTACTGTAACCCTCAAGGTGGTTGATACTACCTAGCTTTTCTAAGGTGAACGATGGACTGATCCTAACAGCCACAGTACCATTTGGCCTTTTGTGCATTCAAACATGTGCGAATACAAAGAAAAGTAAGTGAGAGTCTCTTGAGAGTGATGTCAGATACAGTTAAAAGAGACACTTCCAGCCCATTTCTTCACTTCTTTCGAAGTGAAGAGGCTGTGTCAACTCGACAAGTTGCATCTTCTCCCTCTGTGCTGTCAGGCTGCATCTCAGGGTGTTGAAAAGACACGTCAACTTAATCGGGAAGTTAAAGAGCTACCTTGGGTCCTTTTCTGAAACTCAATAAGGTGTTTATTACACTATTTAGGGGATAATTGTGCTGTGTCTTTGACTTCTTGTCCTCTCTTCTCATTGAAACTTCAGGAAGGAAAAAGAAAGGCTTAGTAATGATTTTCTCTCTGGCGTGTGAGTGGCCAAAGTCTCACAGAGATGAGGCGTAATCGTATCTGTTGTTCATGTTGGATGAGATTACTGCTTATTCCCTCATGAGTGCAGCTCCGGGAGGTGTGTAACGAATGAATACGATGTCTGCTGTCAGAGCTCTGTGGTCAGTCCCGAAACTGAGGTCGAAGGGATTTACATAAAGTTTTAGAAATCTGTCTTAATTGGGATTCCTTTCCTGTCTGGTAAAATTTCATGTATGCTTGTGAGTCTGTGCTTTGATGCTCCCGTGTCCTGTGAGAAGAGGATGTGGCTTTTAATGAGAAGTCCAGATGCCACTGTGATCAGTGGAACAATGAATTCCACATTATGTTGTGGTGAAAAAAAAAAAAAAAAAATCCCACAAAAAGCTGTTAGTGCCTCTGTCTTTTGTGCTGAAAATGTGCGGATTTGAAGTGTTTTCAGGAAGGACGATCTTTATGAGACCTTGAAAGGATTTGACGGGGTCTCTGTAAGAAAAGCTGCACAGTCACTGATCTGTAGGCTTCCTGCTGACTTCATGTAATGAACCGCGATCACGGATGTCTGAGTTTTGTGACTTCCTCTCTCTTCCCAGGCTTGTGGGATGATAAGACACCCCAAGAGACTGAAAGGAGAATGTTTATGGATGGGTGCTCCTTCAGTGTTTGGGGCAGAAATGTACAGACAGATAACCATGGATGACAAAGGGAACTCTCTTGTGAAATAGTTGGAAACGGTTTTCTCTGAACTTCCATCAACTTCTGCCAAAAGAACAAAACATATATTAGAAATTCCTTTATTTGTGTCCAGTGCAAACCTTTTTTAATTGGATGCGAGACCTCACCATAACACCGCACTACAGGCTGAAATGAGTGTGTCTTTCTCTTGTTTTTGTACGGTATAAATTACTGATGTAACTTTTGCTGATGTAACACCTGGCTTTAAAAAAAAAAATCACTGCCCATAGGCTTAAAGCATCACCCGTGAGTCTGATTTGGTGTCTCCTGCCAGGTCTCTCCTCTGTTACACCTGGAACCACACCCACAAGTGATGTCATGGGATCTTGGAGTGCACCTGTATCTGTGCAACAAGGTTAAAGGTGGAGGTCAGCAATAAAACAGATTTTCAGGGATTCTTAGTCATCTTTTTTGCTTTTAAGTGAACATTACAAAGTGATATCACGCCATACTCATACTTCACTTGCAATAGGTATTCTGAATGGGGTTTTTCTTTAGAAAAGCACAGTTGTTTTCATCATGAGGTGGTCAGAGATGGATGATTAATAGAATCAGTCATCACAAATCTGATGATTTTTTTATAGGTCTGCGTAGGGTTGAAAAAACACCCAATTTTTAGTAAACTGTAACTGCTCTGCATACGGTGCTACCCAATAAATAAAGCTCATTAACTTAAAAGTTGAATTTATCATGTTAGTGTAACTGAAAACTGTTGTTCTGATTAATAGAAGCAGTAACTTTGGTTAGTTGAGTGTCTGAAGGGGGGACACGATGGTGAGAAGGTCCCAGACCAGAGTCCAGTCTGGGGGCCTTTCTGGGTGATGTTCCCATGGGTTCTGTCCAGCTACTCCAGTTTCCTTTAACAGTCCAAAGTCACGTATGGAGTTAGGTTAACTGGTGATTCTAAGTTGGCTGTAGCTGTAAGTGTGAGTAGTTGTCTGTCTCTTTGTGGTAGACTGGTTATCCAGGGTGCACATCCTGCATCTCGCCCTATGGTGACCGGGATAGGCTCCAGGGCCTCCTGCAACTCAGAATTTGATAAGCGGAAGAACAAGATGGGTGGATCTGTGCATTTCCTTTTAATGTGAAGGTGACTAAAAAGAGATGATTTTTGTTCCAAGTCTCATTTCTTGCACATCGTTTCCTCCACCCTGGGGTGTACTCTCCCTTCAGGGAACAGCACAGTCCTGGTGCACAGCTGGCTTTAGAGGACACCGCTGGAGTCTCTGGTTTGAGGAACAGACGCTTGGCAGTTTTTATTAAACAGCACCTATAAGAACCAGATTGTGCTTTGAGTCATCACGAAGCATTTTGAGCTAAACGTTAGAAAAGGTGCCTTAAAAATAAAGCGTGTTTGACTGACTTTGAATGCACTCTGGTGAAGCTGCTGGAGGACAAATGAATAACATGAGGAGTCTTCATGTTTATACGCACTTTAACGGTGAACATGTCATAAGGGATCTTTTTCTATCATTAATGAAACGCTATTATACGGCCAACATGCATTTGCACATGTGGGCAACACTCGGTCAGTGTTTCCCATTCACTTTGGACATATGAATGGCATCTTTGTGTGTGCTGTGGAGCATTTTTCAGCATGACAATGCCCAGCAGCCAGCTCTGGCAGCGCGGATTGGTCCCTTCAGCAGCCCTCGGCTCCTGAATATTCATCCACGCTCCTCAACTCGTCCTGACAATAAACAAGAGGCCAGAGGCTTGAATGCCTGGGTGGGGAGGGGAGGAGGGCAAAGGGGCAGAAGGAAGGGAGGCGGAGGGGGGGCAAATCCCAGCAAAAGTGGGGGGCAAACAACCCGTTTCCAAGGTAACAAGCCCAGCCTCTGTACTCTGCAGCAGTCTGTGAGAGAAAGGAGAGGGGAGGCAGGAGGGCTTTTTCCTTTTTTCCTCCTTTTCTTTTTTTCCCTTTTTTTTCTGGTCGGTTTTAGTTGGAAAGACATGAGTCGCAGTTTATTGAGAAGGGCAGGTATCCGGCAGAGCCAGCCAAAGTTTTTCACTGTGTAGACGAACGGGATCTGTGCGTCGCAAAGGGATTATAATCTCAAAATACCAGCAGCCATGGATGTGAGGGGAAACTCGGAGGTAAAAGCCGTCTGCTTTTTTTTTTTTTAAACAAACAAAAAAATTACCGACGAGCTACGGCAGGAAGTTTAATTTGTCACAAAGGAGCTAGTGGGACAAAGCAGGGGTGGAAAATAACTTTTTAAAAATTTGCAAGGTGCGTTAAAGTGTCTCCATGTGACCATATTTGGTCAATGGCATGCTGAACGATGAAGTGCAGTCATCGGCAGACTGCTTTGCTTTCACCCCCCCCCCGACAGCTGACCCTTTGAATGAAGAAAAATGTCCCAGCGGATGCGGGCAGTAACTCTGCGGGCTTTGTAATTAGTTATTATCGGTCAAACATCCCTAAAGTCAAACCAGCAGATAAGTAAGAAAACAGCACAAGACTCCAGATCACACGACTCTGAACTGAGCACCCTGTGTCCTTTTTCCTGCTGGAGTTCAGGCTTATGGTGAGGGGGGTGACTTCTGTTGTTTTGGCCAGGGAAGGGTAAAAACCCAAATACTTTTAAAAACATGCCTTCTGCGTATTTTAACCTTTACACTCTTGTGCATGTGCAGTTTTATCTGTTAACGCTTTTTGCGCCACACATTTGGAGATCATTTGCATTTCGTGTAATGTAGCAGTCCTTAAAAAGTATCATCAATCACACCTCTGTGGGTTAAAATGATCATGTACGTGTTTTCAGCTCTACTTCTTAGTTTGGTGCCTTTAATTTAACTTTGCCTGACCTGGCTTTGGCGCAGATGCAGGTCCAGGGTTGGTTTATTTTTTTTTTTTGTGATTCACTGAAACATGTGCATTTACTTACTTGGATAAAGGGGGAAAATCTGGCCCATGTATCACAATTGTTTCAGGCAATTTAAACTTCTAAAAGCACCTTTTTTTTTTTAGAACAACGCTGGGAAAAGTGTTTTCACTACACCGAGGTTTGTGTAGGTTAAGTATGGAGAGCTGTGTGGCTGTCTTTCTTGAATGTTTTGGTTCCCGAATATGCGTTTTCTTAACAGATTACAGCCTAAATCCTTATGATCTTATCTCACTCACCATAATGCAAACCCTATGGCTGTGAGCGGTTTTCTTTAAGCTTTCTTTTTCCTCCCTTAAAAAAGCCTTTCCATTGTGCAGATCAAACAATGACCTTCCCCTCTCACTGGATGGGACTGTCAACACAAAGCTATTGAGGAAGTTCTTCTCTGTTCTCCATTCACTCTAACAGGAGTGCGTCTAGCCTAAACGGGCCGTTGTTCACTCAACATCACAATCAAGAGTTGTTTTTGTCTTCAAGATAGGTTCATTGGGATTTACTGAGAATCGTGAGGGTCTGAGGTTGTAGTTTTCCTCACCGTCATGCTAAAGGGATCCTCAACCACATTTCTTCAGATCTGGGGGGTGTATTTCTCCAACATGCGGTTTTGACAGATTTCCCAGTCATAAATCTGTAGATCACAAGACCATCTCCCTTAGCTTCCCTCAAACAGCCACAGAAGTCACAAAGCTTCTTTTGAAAGCAAGCTTTTCATTGCCTTTCATGAAAGCATTTAATCTTAGGTGACTATATCTACGCAGAAAGGAGACATATGATGCCGGTGCCTTTGGCTCGCCTGTGGCTGTTTTAACCAATTCAGCTCTCACATTCACGTGGCTTAAAAACACAGCAGATGTCACACCTGTGGAGAGAGCACAGAACAATAACGTGTGTGTTTCTTTCTAGGATTATAAACACTGATCTCATCGATCTGCTGTCGCTCAGCTAAGAAACTATATTAACCTTGCTTTCCGCCGTGGGATTTTAGTTCATTGAAGGTCACGCTATGCTGACTTAGGTCTAAAAATCATAGGTAGAAGATTAACTTTCAGGCGTACAGTATTACCCACTGATTTAGGTCTAAGGCACACTCTTAGTCATACTGTTGGTCACCATGCTGCGGCCTCAACATACAAACTAGATTTATTGGCATCCCAGTGTTTTACTTTAGTACATTTTACTTCCACCTTCCATCCTTGATATGAGTGTTTGAGAGCCTGCCTGACCTCTCATTAGCTCATGAAGTAAAGCAAAACATATCACTTTCTTTCTGTACTGGACAATAACCCGTGAATTGTGATGGATCATGAGTGGGATGAGCTGCTATATCACTGGTGTTCTGGTTTTCACAAGCGTTGGTGTTAGGTTGATCAGCACCTCATATGATGCTCCATTCATGGTGTTTTGTTAGTAGACTACAGTCACAGCAGCAGTTCTGTTGTCAAAAATTTGTCTGGCTAACACTGATTGCAAGACCTTCAGAGCTGCCAGCTATGGACCTCTTTTACAGCGTGACGTAGTGACACTCACCGTTCCAGGTGCCAAACCAAAGATGCCATCGCGATTCATTTATATTAGTCGTCTTTCCTCTGGGGCTGCCCAGAATTGCACAGTGTAAAACTGCCTTAAGCTTAATCCCTTTTGCATTTACCAAAAGAAATCTACTGGTGTGTCTTAAGGTTTCCTAGGAAGTTTCTCAAGCTCTCTCCAGCTGCAGTGCCAACACGACTACACTTCCTCTCACCCACTCACAGTGCCTCTGGTTCAATAGTGCTTTTTTCTTTTTTCTTATTAAAGATGACAAGTGCAGGATTTCCACAAAGCTTTAGAAAAACTTTGGTTGCAGCCTTTTTCTGTTTGTCTTTTAATAAAAATCCAAAATATTTTTCAAGCTATTTCATGTGAAGTAAAAATTAAGCCTCAAGCTACTGTGTAACTTAACCTCTATATGTAACCGTTTATAAGCTCCCCCTGGCCTGTATAGTTAATGGGTCGTAATGTTTTAATAGGATTTTGCATGCCATGTCAGGGTAACAAAACATCATCATGTAGACATTATCATGCCGTAAGACGTCCTGACTATATTTATTCGAGGGGCTACATTTGTCATGTATAGTTATACGAGCAGCGCTCAGGTTGGATGTCTGGAGTACACACACTCTCAGCTGTGTTTTCATTTCTTAAACACTTGTCACAACCTGTTGATACTCAGAATAAATGGTGCAAGCGCTGCATTTACAAAGCCTCCTTTTAAAGTAGACAGCCTATAATCTTTAATGAATTGCTAGTGAATTTGACTCGGAGCATAATTTTCCCAGTGCCATTAATCAGCACATATTGACTTGAGTTTCCAGATTATTGAACTCAAAACAGCTAAAGCCGAGGAACGTCTTTATCTGTCTCAGTCATCACATGCGTAATGACTCCCCTAATGAGATCACGTCCAGTTATATTAATTAACTCACTGGCTACTTTAAGTCAAGAGTGCTAATGCCAGTGTAATCAATGGGAGCCCAGTTGTTTTCTTCAGGATTTGTTCATCAGTGAAGCCTGAAAAAAAGGGGGTAATTTGATCCACATATTTTAAGTGCTCCACAAACAGCTCATATTTGTTCTGTTTCTAACTAAAACTGTGCGGTGAAGTTCGGGGAAACATCACATTTATGGCCAAAAGAATCCAGTGCCAGCTGTTCTTAAGTTTTTATAACTAGTGATGGGAAAAGAAAGTGTATGAACAGTGGAAACTGGGTTATGAATAAGTGGTCATGCTGCTGGCCCTCGTCCAACATGGGAGAAAATAAAGAAATCTATATAGCTTGTTATGAACGGTTTCATGTAAGAACTGCTTTCTTTTGGCTGTCTGTTAGTAATTGGGTAACATTACGGTTCAGCCGAGGATGGACGGCTGATTAGTGATTAGTGTCACGCTGTCACTAGACTGAGTCTCCCGTGGTGGGCAGATGAACATGCAGAGTGGTAGTCTCGGTGGGTGTGTATTGGTAAAAAACAAGGTTTGTGGATTTATTGAGCAACAGGGCTGTGATTTCTGGAAAGAGAGATTGCTGCAGAATATTTTAAATGCACTTTTTTGGTTCTTTGAGTACTACAAGGAAAGAACCCTTGAAGTTATACATCTCTACAGCTGAGATCTCCAAAACTGCGCAACACCGTGAAACAGTCTTTAGAAAAATGAGATTTCTAGACTCAACTGTTCCTTTAATCTGCATAAAACTGATAGATTCTGAGAAATGACTCATAGGAGAACAAATGAACCACGCAGGTATTAGTAAAGCTAATCTCTTTCTCTGTTTACTTAAGCTTTAAGAATTTGGCAAACAAGAGCAGATTTTGTGTCCTTGGAAAAGTCAAAGACTTTTCTGTTGGAGGTCAGCTTTGTGACAGATTCACCCCCCCCTCCCCGCTGCAGCTCAGATGGACATAAGCCTGTTTTCCACATGCCTGCCTCTGCAGCTGTGCATGCTCATATCTAGGTTATACAGAAGGGGTTTTCATCTTTTCCACAAGGAGAAAATATGCCATGATTACCCTGAAAAAAACAGAGATAAAAAAAAGAAGTATTGGTTCCACCTGGACAATCGAGCTACAGTGGCAGCATGGCAAAACATGTGGTAGTGTAATTATATAGGTATGGGTATGTGCAACTGCCAGTAGCACTGACCTTGGTGGTTTTCTTTTACATAGACAGATAGAGACCGTCAGTCTCAAATGGGTCTCCAGAGAGTCACACTATGAACACAATGCACATATATACTTCAGGTTTTCAGTTTCAGATGGGAATTTTTGCTTTCCCATCATGGTTGGCTTATAAAATGCCTAAAAACAATCTTCACGTGTAGTGAAAATGATTTTATGTGTATTCATCCTGTTGAATATCAAATCCTGGGTGCCCTTCTGAAAATATGTATCTGTACCTCAACTCCCACGCTGCTCTGCTGACATGATTCAGCTCAAATTGGCTCAACGGACTTTGTCCGCTGGGGACAAAACTGGTCTTTCAGGAGGTACTGAAACAATGGTGTGGATCAGTGTGTGGGCTTATGCACTCATGTCTGCCAGCAAGTTGTGACGTCTGGAAAGAGTTGAGAATTCGCAGAGACTTTCACCCTTCCTTTCCCCATTTGTTTTTGGCTGTCTGTGAGCTCTGCAGTGGTTTGAAAAACCTTGAAGTCAGGTTGCTGATCAGCAGAAATAGAGAACCGGGTCAACCAGAAAAGCAGAGAAACAAGAGGCAGGCAGCTCTGTTTATGAAAGCTGTTGTGTCTGCTGCTTCTGATGCATATTTTTAAAGTTTGCCAGTCTTGATAATAACATGAAAATGTTACGTAAAGTTAAGCGATTTCGTGAAGATTGCTCTTAGCCAGGTGCGTATTTGTGTAGCCTTACACTGAATGAGAACAAAGGTTTTGGCTTTGACTCCAGGTGTTTCTGCCCCTCTGCTGTGCTTCCTTTCACCCTCTGAGAACAGACTTTAATATTTTGAATGTAGCCAAGGTCTGACGGATAATGCAAATATTAGCACATTCCTGCAAGTTGCGGGGAGAACTATGTATCAGATAATATGTCAAAAGTGACAGTGCCAAGGACATGTGGACTCTCTTTAAAAGACACACACACACATAGACTACAGACTGATAAAAGACTTACTTTTTAACCATCTCTCCCTCTCAAGGACACACTGAGCACAAAGAGCTCTTTTATTCCAGGCCAAACAGTCTAATGGAGACACTGTCATGGTCCCATTTCATCAATATGCTCCTGTTGCTGGGGGAACATATGTGTCATTGATATGCCTCTCATGTAATCACATAATACTTCTGGACATGAACATGACAGAACCAGGAAAAACCCTGAAATGGCAAAGCTAGCTAATTAAGACGATGGTGTTGAATATCCAAAAGTGACACGTTGCCTTACAGGATTTGTTTTTATGCCAGAGGCAAAAACAGCCAGATAGTTTTTAATCTCTGTGTTGAGGTTGAAGTAAAGGGATTAAGAAGTAGCGCTTAAAAAAGAAAATAAGGAAGCAAAACTTTTAGCTGACTAAGTCTGGATGTTTTGCTAAGCTAATATTTGAAAGAAGAGGAAGCAGGCCAGTTGCTTGGAAATGCGGATATGTGTTAGTCGACATGGTTAGGCGAGACAATAGAGTGTAAATAAAGGATGGATGTGCTAGCGGCATTTTGGGTGTAGACAAAATGCCAAACTCATAGGACTTGTTTTTTTAAGCAGGACGTGACCATATATAGGATGAACCTGAGGAGTTAGCTTACACTAGCCTAACTAGCTAGAAGAGTGCATTGTGGGTTCAGTGTGTTGTAAAACAGGATGATAAGTTGGCTAGCGACAAACAGACAAAATGTATTGGTCACAGAAACCGAACAATGTGACTTTGAGTGCACTGGATGTTGTTAGTTTCAGGGTGTTGATCTTCAAAAATGGCTGATCACACCAAGAAACAAACTCATCCACAACAGGCCCATGGGAATACTCTTCACCATAAAGAAGACTTACAATCATCGTATCACCTGCATATTGGGAATCCAGATGTGGCCGGATTGAATTAAAAGATGAAGAAAAGTCAGTAAATAGGAGCAGAGCATGGGCTTTGGCCCTTTCCAGACGACGATACAGGAAATTTATTAAACCACGGCTTCATCTTCAACGCCCCTACAAGGCCTGTATGCAAATTGCAGTGGACCATTATGCTCCATCTCCTGCAGAATCTCCTTTCTGTTGAGCTTTTCAAAAGACTTCATCACTAGAGATGTTAAAGTCCAGTCCCTGAACTTTTATTAGTCTTATTAAATTTAAATAATTTTCCACCCATGTTTACTTAAGATGGAAAGTTGGCATTTTAAACTGGGAATTACCTAATTGAGGCCTAATATTAAATTAAAAAAAGAAAAACAAAAAATGACACTGTAATGAGCCCATGATACAGTGTTACAGTAAGAAAAGGACTTCACATTGAAAAGCTGACTGGAGCCCTCGGCCTCTCGGCCTGGGGCTCGGTCACTCTGGCACAGCTGGCTGCCGGCGGAGCTCACGGGCACGTCACTGCAGCCCCCCCTGGCTTCTGCTCTGCGGTTGCTGAGTGACCCCTCATCTGGGGCTCTCCTCAGCTCTTTCTGGGATAGTGGCGCGGCTGCCCCTCTGTTGGTCTTCCTTGGTCTCTTGTGTTCTGAGGGCCTCTGGATGTCTGGAGTCTTGATCTCCTCCATACCTGCTTCATGCCCTGGAGGACGGGGCTGTGACCCCCACACCCTCTAGCAGATCATTACATGAAGGAACCTTTTAATACAAGCGCGCTCATGCTCACAGGTGTACACACGGGTGCTCACACACACAAACTACACCCTTTTTGGCTCCTACCTCAAAGCACACTGTGCGCTGTCGATCTTATGTGCTACACAATAATGTTTAATATTTAGTATTTACTGTTATATTCCCATAGATCATCGTGATGTTGTTTATTATGTTGCTCTTTTTTTTTCTTCTGCTTGTTTTCTCTTTTTTCTTTCTCAACAGGTGATCCAGGTGATCGATATATGTATTTTTTGTCTGCTTATTTTGTTGGTTTTTGTTTTTTGCCCATTATCCCCGTCCCTCTTCCCCGCTGTTTTTCTTTCCCTCTTTCTTTCTCCCCTTTCTTTTGCCCAGTCAAGTCTGTCCCGTATTTAGCAAGTGAAAATAAAATAAAATAAACAATAAAAAAAAGGTGAATCAAATAGACCATTACGGCAAGGCTGGGATGGTCCATTTGGTGAAGTAAATCCGTTGGGCATCTTTCTTCGCCTTTAGACAATAATTCTGATGGCAAAAGAGCCAAACGGGACAGGCAAAAAAAAAAGGAAAGAAAAAAAAGCTGACTGGTAACTTGGTTACAAGTTACAATTAAAATATTATTACTTAAAAAAAAATCTATTTTAATGGTATATAGCTTTTAAATGACCCTTCATCTTGTCAGTTGTCAGTTATGCACTGCTTCATAGGAAAAATTGGAAAAAAGATGAATAACAGTACAAACTCTTGTCTAGTCATCCAGCTCAAGGCTATTTAGCTTAATGGTTAATGCTGCCTCTTACTGGGGTTTGTGAGATTGTTCGGTTTCCCCTCTGCAGAGAGCTCGATTGAGATAGTTTGCAGGCTGGTTCAGGCCTACATGTGATCTTTAGACTGCTGCTTTATTCAGCAGTTTCATACTCTCCTTTTGCCTTATGTTTGACACCCCTGATGTAATGCTGTGTTCCAGATACCTCGGAATTCAGATGTTGGAGAACGTTCCAGAAAAGGCATGGGAAAACAAGATTTGTTTTGATTCTTAGCAAGATAGAGGCATTCAAGTGTCGCTAGCAATACAGCATAATACTTATTTTATTGAGCTTAAAAATACCGCTACAGCATATTCATGGATAGAACCTCAGTGTCAGTCACTGCTCTGCGTATGGATTATTTAGTGAGTCACGGATACAGAACAGTGCCATTAGTCAAGTCAGCTTTGTTTTGTGTTATGTTGCTTAATGACAAATTTGCCCCATTTCCATTATCAGACTTCCTCCATCCTCACATATCCAAGTTCCTCCTAACAAACCCTTTAGAAAGAAACATCTGAAAAAGCAAGACGGGGACGTGTGGGTGAAAAGAGTGGACACGGAGGGGGAAAGATGGAGACAGAAGAATTGTGTTTTTACAACAACAGGACAGCAACCTCAGGCTAAAGTGTGCCTTTTTGTGTCCTGCCTCCAAACCCCGTAAAACCCCAAAGATTTTAACACCCTGCGATGTCAAGTGTTTCGTCAGTTGTTGACCGTTAGCTTGCCCTTGGCTCTGACATCTCAAGAGAAAAGTTGTATTGAATGTGGTTGAATGCACTTTAAAGGTACTCTAGAGCTTTCTTAGAAGTGGTTGTTTACAGCCAGTAATTTTGTGTAGAGAGATGGTATCAGACCTCAGGAAGTCAGTTGGCTAACGCCTTGGTGTTTACACTGAAATGTCCATCTTGGGCCTCTGTGACCCATTTCTGTGATTATAGCTTTCTGAGCCCAAAAAAAATGAAAACAATAAATTCACACAGATTAAAATAGATTCTAAGTTAGCTACATAAGGTAATGACGTTAAAGAAATTATTTCTGCGCTTCTTTAAGGTGTTAGAGATCAAATCAGAGAGAAGAGAGTGGAGTGAATATCATCTCCAAACTCACCATATTTTAATCAGGTATAAATCATATTTACACAGCTGCCAGTGTCTCTGGATTCATGTTTCCTAATTTAACTTAGTCAAATTTTGAATAAGATGAAAGATTTTATTTCTCAAGTTCTCTGAATGTTTTTCTCAACGTCCCTTTTTTTCCTGTCAAGCATGATTTGTTATATTTTTATCGTTGTTTAGTCCATCGTGAATCAGTCTAGATAGTTACACGCGTATTAGGATAGTCTTCGATGCCGGACATGTGATTTGAGAATTTCTCTAATTTTAGATCAAACAGCATGTTGACTGATGACTCTGTCTCCCTCCGAGGCATGTGAGTGGATGCTTATGTTGAATCTTACATAACTATTTGGATGACAGGAAATAGATGCAACTTTCTACATTTTCCCTCCTATTTTGGGATTAATGTTCTGTTTTTACTTTGAGCTCTGCGGTTTTATGGTTCACAGAGGAGCAGCAGCACTGGCGGAGTCGTATACAAGGCAAAATCATTCTTTGTGTTGGATGAAAATAATGATGCATGCCTCGTCGTTCTAGCCCAGTCCACAATCCACAGGAAATAGCTGACAGCAGGAATGCTCCCTCTCTCTTCTCATCTGTCTCTATAGGAATCAGCTCCACTACTGGTTGGCTGGCTTCTTCATACAACAGCTTCCTGTAAACAAGTCATGCTGCCAAGCACCCTCCTATCCTCCAACTCTGATCTCTAGGGATCTCCATTTGACCTCCTCATGCACCAGAACAATTGCTTTGAGCCTTTTTGAAAGGTTCATTGCTGCACTTTCAGGGGCACTGGCCCTCAGTTTGAAGGGAGGCTTTAACTAACTGCTTTGACAAACTTGAGTAAATGTTTTAGGAAGAACAACTTAACAGTTTCAGTGCTACATCAGCGTTTCATAGTGTTATAAAGAGAGGGTTGTTTAGGATGAAAACAATTACACGCTCAATAGTATTTTCATTGCTATGTTCTTTTCACTTATTTTAGACGTGAAAGGTGGTAAATATGTTTGTCTGATACCAGACATACTGCTTGAGTATGAGCCATTGATTACAATTAGGCAAAGCATGAAGAGCATATGGAAAGATTAGGATGTGCTTTCAAATAGCAGACCCTGAATGTCTGTTGTGTACTGTGGGTAATCCATAGCCCGTAAGACTCTTGCAGAGACCTTGGTTGGAATCTGCCCAGGCCTATCTGCCGTGTGGCTTCCTCTGCTCTCTCTCACAGCTTTCCTGTGCTAGCATAATAATAACTAAAGAGCCCCACTCCTTCCCCAAAAATAGACCTATAGTATTGTGTGTACAATATGGTGAGTAAGCAATTAGCACTTTATTTGCTAAGAGGGTTTGCCTACCCATCTATCCACCCTGACCTCCATGCACAAAAGATGGGTTTCAAATATGAGTTTAAGCGTTATGAGAGTCTTTAAATATTAACTTTGTTTTAAAAAATCTGTATTCTTTTCAAGTCTAGAAATAAGTAAGCTAAAATAGTTTTCTGGACTTCGCTTGAACTCAACCTTTAATGTTAGTATCAGCAGAGTAGCACATGTGAATATATGTATTTATATATGATTCATAATGTTTATGAAGAGCTTGCTAAATAGAAGTTTAGCTTTTTCTTTGGCAGCTCTGTATACCCGTATGCTTTGATCCCGAAAGGCACATTTTCTAGACGTAAAAAACCCCACAGCTGTGCCAGGAGCTCTGGGGCTTCTCCAGCACAATATTGTCTACATACTCTGTCAGTTATGCCACTTACGTTCAGTTTATTGAAAGTCATCTGCAGTGTTTACACTGGAGATTCAAGATGGCAGATGGGGTGAAATGGAAAACTCTGTAGGATTTCTTTATTAGCCCGAGCTGTGAAAAGTTGTCAGATGCAATAGTAGTAAAGCTACCATTGATGGGGGATAATAGTAACAGCTGCTGTTTCAAAACCTTACATTGACACATTGATACTACAGTTATATAGACTCATAACCACAACAGATGAAAGAACTGCTATGTTGTATCTGTTTATTCATTTGTTTTTGGCTGCACATGTACATGAGAGGTGCTGTATCAGTAGAGTTAGTGTTGCCTTCTGTTAGCTTTGTGTTTTGTTATGTGGCTCCTTAGTGTAGTGGTTAATATGCTCACTTAGCAAAAGATCTCTGGCTTGAGACCGGCAGGGGACACAAGTCCCTGGGAGGGTTGCAGCAGGACCAGTATGAAAATTTGCAGAGTCTTCTGATGTGGCGACTCCTTGGGAATAAGACAGCAACTAAAATAAGCTTTTTAGCTCTATGATTCTGTATCCTGAAAATATTCACGACAAATACAAACAATATAAATGGTTTAATATTCAGTATAAAACCCATGTTTAAATGTTTGATATCCCTGTGTTGTAGGTGAGCGGGTGGTTTGCAGACGAACATGACTGCCAACAAGAGTTCAAAGGCTGCACCTCGTGCAGCAGGAGGTAAAGCTCCTCGGGACGTCCCTGACAGGTCAGTGACATGTTGGACAGGGTGGGCTTGGGTATGTGCATTTCAGGGAGCATTAAGTGGTTTCAAAGTGACCAAATGACTCGACTTGAAAGACAAACAAATCCACTGCTCGAATTTATCCATATTTTCCTATTTGTTTCACTCATGGAAAAAAACAACTAATGATTGTCAGTCATGATAAGGCTTCCAAAGCTTTTGCAAGTATGATCCTGTTTCCTGGACAAGTGCCCCATTCAGCCCTGAACTGAATACTGAGCTGAAACGTGTGTCAGCATGTCGAGAAGTGACAGTGACATACTGCGGGAAAACTAATTTACAAATGCTTTGTAAAATATAATTCTTTATGATCCTGTCAAATTTGTCAAAAGCCCCTCTGAGTCACATGTTTTCATTCGCATTTCCTGTCACATCAAATAAAATGTGTCGTATTTCACATGTTGATAAATTGAAATTTATAGAATTCAAACATTTTCAGTATTGCAGCAAATAAATGGCTGCACATGCATACTTTTAACAAACCTAATAAATAATAAATCAGCTTTATTATCTCCTGATTTGTTGCATTCTTCTTTTTCTTCATGTGCTGAAGAGACTGTAGAAATAATATTTTATAAATGCCTTTAAGCAGTGTGACAAAAAAACCACCACACGTGGTCTTTAAGTAAATGTACAAAAAGAGATTAAAAAAAAAACTGGCATGTTGTCATGTCAATTCATAAATTTATATGATACTGTGGTCTAAATGTAAACATTAGAAAAAGAAATAAATTTTTAAGGTATCCTGAAAATTGGACATATTTGAAGAACGACCCTTTTGTCTTTGTTGAAGCTGTTACACGACTCTGCCATAGCTGATTTTAAACAGCAGGTTTTTTTTTTAAATCCATGGTTTCTATTATTCTTATATAGTTAATGATTCCCAGGGATGTTGCTGATTTCTATTCCTTTTCTCATTTTTCATTCTGATGAAGCAAGACACACAGAAGAGAGCATTTCCTACATAGAATTATAATGTAACCTAATGGAGCTGGTTTCTGTAGCTGCTCATTTCAATCAGGCCTAATGCAAATGGCAAACCACATAAAGCATAATTTGTGGTACTGCATCGAATCCCCGGTGCAGTGTGTGACATTCCTTGTGTTTATACTTATGTGCTGATGTGGCTGCATCCTTAATTCATGAGTGAAACTGAGTAAGTCTTGAACAACAGAGAGGAGAACATTTGCAGACTTTTGAGTGCGAGCACAAATTAAAATGAGAGAAATATCGTATGTCTGTACTGTTAAGCTAAATACATTCACAACAGAGGGATTACTCTTGTGCTAATCTAATATACTGAATGTTTATTACTATCAAACAAATCCAGCACAGTTAAGGTGGTGTTGCTGGGATTTCTATGAGGGTACAAGTCTCAGTGGGTAAATCTAGTATAACTAATTTTAGGTATTACTGTGTACACACTGTTCTCCATAGTAAACATTCGCAACTAGTCATTGTAAGTAAAACACTGATCGCAGTAGCACAAAGCTTTCTCATCATCCCCCTTGCACCCCATTTGTCCATTTAACCTGCGTCTCTTTTAATAAAAGTATTTGTTATTATTGGCAGCTGGTGGTCCTCAGGGACTCGTCTTACACAAGACTCTTTAAGATCATATTTAAAGCTCGTGAGATGCAGCCAGATGTTTTAACAGATGGAGAAGATTTATGTGCTATTCAATGGATTCTCACCGACGTATGAAATTAACCAAGGATAAATTTCTAGGACAAATTATGCTTGTGCTTAACTGTGAAGCCCCAGGAGGGGAGCATTTTAATATGCAACAGCACATGGGCAAAGTCTCGATTAAAATGAGTTGAAATTGGAAACTTGTCCAAATACGGGACCTTCGTCTGATGTTGTACTCTGAATGGACATGGACCTCCAAGACTACAGTGAAGACTACTACACTGTTTTCATTGATACACATTTGCCATATTTTGGTGTTACACACTGATAATTGACAGGGAGCTGGTAAAGTCGGCACATGCGGAGCTATAAGTTTAGGGAACAGGCTGCATTCTCCATCCTGGTCAGTAACGGGAAGTGGCTTGTGGTTGGAATGCCCTGGAAGCCTGAGTAAGAGCCAGAGGCCAGGTTGTGACTGGCATTCAGCTCTTTGTAGAGTACTGTATGTGTGGCCAGTCCATCTGAAGCTGACTAAACTGGGCTTATTTTTACAACTCTTAAAGCACCCAAAGCCTTGAATAGGCAAAAATCTGATAGAAAAGATGAAGCTCAGCACAACGTTTTGACTGTCTAATTGAGAGGTCTTCAAAGTCAGACTACAGGTCAGTTGGTTTTCTAATATTATTCTTATACTCATATTATTTTATGTTTACAACTGAACTAATATGAAGCTGTCAAGTGGCGTGTGAAGACAGGAAGTTTTCACAGGATTCTGTGCAGACCTGTGAAAGCTAAGTACACCCTCACTGTTTTGATAGGAATGAAGAGAGTAAATAACAACCAGGTGCTGTTAATCAAATGCACTTGAAAAACTGATCATCAGCAAGTGTGAACACCGTTATAAAAGCAGATGTTTCTGCAGCCTCCTGGTCTGGAGCCTTGTGTGTTAACACAATACCACAATCTCTGGAACATTGTGCTTTGATCAGAAAAGACCAAAGTAGAGATGTTTAGCTATAACACACAGCTCCATGTTTGGTGAAAATCCAAACAAAGCACGGTGGGAGATTGGTGATGATTTTGGCTCATTCTGCAGCGACAGGACCTGGGCACCTTGCAGTCACTGAGTCGTCCATGAACTCCTGTGCATACCAAAGTATTCTAGAGTTAAATGTGAAGCCATCTGTTGGACAGCTAAAGCTTGGCCCAAATTAAGTCATGCAACTGCGCAAGGATCCCAAACACAGCAGCAAATTGACAATAGAATGGCTGAAAAAGAATAAAATCAAGGGTTACAATGACCTCAGCCTGAATGAAATGCTGTGGGACCTTAAGAGAGCTGTGCATACGATGCACACATGATTAATAGTGGGTCAACAAGCACCTCCTGGGACTATCTCCACTAGGGTTTAAATACCTGGGACTCTCCACCTTTTCGTGTTAGAACTGAAAAAGCCTCTTGGATGAGGGGTGAAAATCAGTTCAGACATGTCAGAGTGAAGACATAGCAGTTTGTGCACTTTGTATACATGAATGAAAGTTTGCTGTGTTCTCTCTTTAAGATGTTCTGAAAGCCCAGCATGAAGCCAGCGTGAGTGTTTTCTCCCAGATCATCTTGTTTTTGCTTGTTTACTGTCACATTGTGGAATCATTGTTAGGCATGGAAACACAGCACTAATCTTTCCCAAAGTTAAACCCCAGGGAGAAAATTAATAGTGTCATGATTAACTCAATAAACTGCACTGCTAGTGGTATTAGGATTGCATTGTTGAGTGTTTGGTCTGGTTGCTACTAAAACATTCCAGTTGATACTTAGCTTTAGAGATGCTCCCTCACTAGGTTCCTGTAGCAGACGTAGTCCTTGGCAGAATTTATGATCGGAGTTTTGCCAGGAAAGCAGTAGGAATTTAATTTCCCAGACAAGTTCTTTTCAGCAGCTCCCCACTGAAACACCGCAACACATGCTGACTGCTGATTAACGTCAGTGCTTTAAAAGGATTGTATTCATGAAACCATGGGGTCTATTTGGCTTTTTTTTGGTTTGGGAAATAGGTGCAGACATAATAGGTGCACAAATGTGCAAGCATACATGGGAATACAATATATATGACAAAAACAGAGGTTTTATATTTCCAACAATCTTGAAAGTCAGTGTTTGGTATGATAACCTTTATTCTTCAACATAGCCAGACCTTTTTTAGGCAAGGTTTCTTGTAATTTCTTTCAGTTGTCTTCAGGAATAGTTCTCCAGGCTTCTTGAAGGACACTCAAAGCTCATCTTTGTATTTTGCTGCTGTTTTTCTGTTCTCTGTCAAGATGACTCCACATTGCTTCATTAATGTAGAGGTCTGGGCTGTGGGGAGGCCAATTTATCCAGATATTCTTATACTACACCGGCAGTGGGTTTGGGTTCATTGGCATGCTGAAAAATGGATCCTTTGCCAGACAGATGCTTCCATTTGGTGGCTCAAAATCTGATGGTACTTTTTTGCATTCATTATTATTCAGTCAATTTTGAGAAGATCCCCAACCTGTAAGACTTGTTGCCTCTTGTTTTCAGTCCAGTTCTTGTGTATGGCATACCTCAGCCTTTTCTTGCTGTTTACCTTCATTAAGAATTCTTTAATTGACGGCTATCCCTCCACTGAGACCATTTCTGATGAGGCTTTGCTGAACAGTAGATGAATCAACTGAAGGGCCAGATGTATCGCTCAGGTCCTGTGTTATGCCTTTGATGGATTTTTTCCTTATTTCTTCAGCACATGACTTTGAGATACTGTTCATCTGTTGTTGTTTTTTAGGACTGCTGCTTCTTTTGTCCTCCAGTTGCCAAGTTTCCTCAATTTTTTTAGGAAAATACACAGCATGCTGAGAAATGCAAGTTTGTGGCTAAAAGCTCTCTGGGAATCCCCTTGTTGGTGTCTAAATACTATTTTATATTTGTCAAACTGTAATTGTTGGTATTTTTTGTTGACTCAACTAAAGAAATGGGAACAAATGATGTGTTTTTGTGACAGGCTGCTTGTAACAATGTGCCTAAAGACACAATATAAAATTGGTTGTTTACTAAGTTTTCTCTTAGGTGTAGTCATAACATTCTTGAGTTAGGTGCGTTCTTTATGCTTGAATCATTCACAGGTCAGTGTTAAGTAGCTTAACAAAATAAAAGCATTCGTCTGAAAGTTGTTAGGTACAAGGACTGGAAAAAAGTAACCAATGTCCACAGGAAAAATTTAAAAGACCTCAAGAAAGCCTGGAGAACTATCACTCAAGACCACTTTAAAAGTTCCTAGAAGGTCCGGATCGTTGGAAACAAAATATGAGGCAATGAGGGGTGGCTCGAGGCTTTTGGACAGTGCCCCCCAAAAAATAAAACTGCACCATGTCATGTTATAGCCCCGTTATATTGATCCTTTAATAAAAATCTAAAAATCTGATCCCCTCAGTGTTGCAGCAGTTGTCCCCCGCACTGTAGAAAATGTAATAATAAGAATAAAAAGGACAATATTTTTCAAAGAAAGTTGAAATTCTTTTTAAACATTGCAGCCATTGCAGATTACACTAGCCATAAACCTCACTTTGTTTTTGCATTACTACTGCAGTTTTTTCAGAAACCACCTAATATAGGTAGTTTTCCTTAGGTAGTATCATCGCAGGCATAGCATACATACATTCACTGCCATGCAGATGACACCAGCCTTTATCTATCCATGAAGCCAGATAATACACACCAATTGCAGGAACTGCAGGAATGTCTTAAAGACATAAAGACCTGGATGACCTCTAATTTTCTGCTTCTAAATTCAGATAAAACTGAGGTTACTGTACTCAGCCCTAAAAATCTTGGAAATGCAATTTTTAACCAGATCTTACTCTGGATGGCATTACCTTGGCCTCCAGTAACGCTGTGAGGAACCTTGGAGTCATTTTTGACCAGCACATGTCCTTCATTGCACATATTAAACAAATATGTAGGACTGCTTTCTTCTTTTTGCGCAGTATCTCTAAAATTTGAAATGTCCTGTCTCAGAGTGACGCTGAAAATGTATTTATTACTTCTAGGCTGGACTACTGTAATTCATTATTATCAGGGTGTCCTAAAAACTCCCTTCATTGGCTTCCTGTTAAATCCAGAAGTGAACTCAAAATCCTGCTCCTCACATACAAGGTCTTAAAAAAATCCCATCTTATCTTAATGACCTTGTAGTACCATATCACCCTATTAGAGCACTTCACTCTCGCACTGCAGGCCTACTTGCTGTTCCTAGAGTATTTAAAAGTAGAATGGGAGGGAGAGCCTTTAGTTTTCAGCCCCTCTTCTGTGGAACCAGCTTTAAGTTTGGATTCGGGAGACAGACACTATCTCTACTTTCAAGATTAGGCTTCAAACTTTCATTTTTGCTAAAGCATATAGTTAGGGCTGGATCAGGTGAGCCTGAATCCTCCCATAGTTATGCTGCAATAGGTGTAGGCTGCTGGGGGATTCCCATGATGCATTAAGTATTTCTTCTTCATTCACTCTTCCCACCCAGTATGTGTTAATAGACCTCTCTGCATTGAATCACATTTGTTATTAATCTGTGGCTCTCTTCCACAGCAGGTCTTTTATCCTGTCTTCCTTCTCTCACCTCAACCGGTCGCGGCATATGGCCGCCCCTCCCTGAGCCTGGTTCTGCTGGAGGTTTCTTCCTGTTTAAAGGGAGTTTTTCCTTCCCACTGTTGCCAGTGTGCTTGCTCATTGGGGTTTTTCTCTGTATGTATTATCGTAGGGTCTACAGGGTCTGTTGTTGTGATTTGGCGCTGTAAACAAAATGGATTTGAATTGAATGAAATTAAATTGAATAGGGTCTGATTGTCCTCATATATTAAAACATGAGAATTACTGTAAATTGTGAAGGACCGGATGTCAGTGGGATCCTGCTTTTTAAGAACTATAGAATCATATTTGGTCGTATTTGCTTTGTCTCCACTGACATTTCAGCCTTATGATGAAAATAGTGTTAGTGTTATTAATCATTCAGTTTACTCCAGAGTAACTCTGGAAACTACCATTAAAACTCTGCAGATGTGAGGTCATGTCTTCATTTCTCATACAGTACACCTTCAAAGCAAGTAAGATGAGATGCATCCTTCATGGCTTCAGCAACCAAGCCCCCAGCTTTTGTATAAGTTTCTCCACCCTGGAGCAGGAAGAGTGAAACCAGGGATGGGCAGATAGGCGTGAAGTCGGATCTGTCCCAACCTGCATTGTTGGATCATAGTCCACAGCCCTCAGCTTCCTCCTCCCATAGCTCTTGTTATTCTAACCATGGCTATGACATCAGATCTTCCCAACACTTCACTTTCACAAGAGTTAGTCACCTTCCAGCTCATGACAAAGCTCCTGATGTGCTATGAGTGGTAGGTTAACCTGAAGTTAAGTGGAAAATTTGGCACTCTGTGGAAATCTTAAAGCGGGTGAGCACCGTGAGAAAAGGTGTGTGTGTGTGATAGTGTGTGTGAGGTAAACGGTTGCAGAGTCTGCAGTAAGTGCAAGAACACAGTAGCACCTAGTACCAGCTGCAAGGATCAGCAAAAGCTTTGCGCACCAGAGAGGAGCAGCGAGACTTTCACAGGTAAGATAAATCTCGCTTGGCACGCTCCTTTCTGTGTGAGGTCCAAACTGATTCTCCTCAAGTTTTTTTGATTATGTGGAAAAATCCGCAGTGGCGTTTTAATGTAGTCTGTATTTCCTTTGGCCTGTATTTGAATCCCGCGCTGCCAGAGACAGAATACTTTCCTGTGGTTATTCTAAATACGTGGCTCAGGTTTTCATGCTGTCTTTGATCTCGGAAATGATTTCAAATCTTTCGGCTGATTCTTTACAGTTTTCTCCCATCTGTTCCACATTTGCACGCGGACTTGTTGGCACCTTTTATGACACTGGTTTGTTACCATCTGTCAGTCTGAAATATTTTTTAAATGTAAATTTTCTTCACACCTCTCTCCGCCTTGTTTCAGGTGCCAGTCTACATCACCGTGTCCTGCTCTCTCTGCCAGCCAGCGGCAGAGCCAGCAGCCGCTCCTCAGCGACAGTGAGAACTCTGGCAAGCAGAGCAGGTACGTCAGAACTGACGGCAGGTTTCTGCTACGTGGTGGATGGAATAACAAGACAGCTAGCCTGTGCAGCGGTGCATCTCTCACAAGTGAGCCTGACTGCCAGGGGCGTCTAACCAAGTCAAAGAGCATCAGCTGCCTGGAGAACAGGCTTTCCATCTACAAGCCTCCAGCTCAAACCAAGTCCTGTCAGGAAAGTCAGGGCGCACAGGAGCAGAAGGAGAAACAAGGGGATCTCGCTCCAGGAGATGGACTTAATGGTAGGACACTGAGCTGGAGCACGCTCTCACTGGGACCTTCCTCTTACCAAGGCCACAAGCGCGCCCTCTCTCTCACCTCTTCAGCAACAGGTGTCCCCCCTGCCACAATCCGCAAGAAGATCTCAGAATGGGAGTGCAGAAGGGTGTCTCTGCCTAGGATGAGCTTGTGTCTGGACAAAAGAGGAGGGGAGCGCATAGGGAGTAGCGAGGGCTGCCCGAGCCTGCTGTCTTCTCCCTGCAGCGAGAAGACTTTTGACTTTAAGGGGGTTCGCAGGATGAGCACGGCATTCTCTGAATGCTCCTTCACAGAGACGGAGGAGGAGGAAGGATTTCCAGACAAAAACGGACGTTTCCAGAAAAGGATCGGCAAGACAGACTCTACGGGACCGTTCGTGCGCTCCCTGTCTACTCGCAAAGAGACGTCAGCAGTCCTCAACAGGATACAAAAGATCGAACAAGCCCTGAAGGAGAATCCCAGCCCACCCCCTCCACGTTACCTGAGTAACTGCTACGCGCCGGATAAGACGAGACAAAAGTCCTTTGTGATAGGGGACGACCTGGACAGCACATGTACCAGTAAGCGCAGCAGCATTTGTTCAGTGAACACTGAACCGGACACCGCTTTGGTGCCCGACAAGCTCTCTAAACTCAGACAAAGGTTTAGTGTGAGCTCAGCCAGGTCCGAGAGCCCAGAACCACCGAGCCAAAAGAACTCTGTTAGCACACCAGTCAACCCCTTACCTAAACCCAAACGCACTTTTGAATACGACGCCAATCGAGACCAGAAGGGTGCATCGTCGACCAATGGACTACCTCCAGACAGAGCCTCTGAGTCTCCGCCGCCGCTGCCCTCGACCCCTGCACCCAGCACGACACGAACGGCAAAGACCGAAGGAAGTGCCCCCATCAGAATCCAGGATAGGTGAGGCAAAAATCAAATGCCTGCTTTTGTGTCTGTAATCACACAAGTATAAGCACAGGAAACTTGTATTACATTACCACACAATACGATGCTTTATTATTACAGTCTGGAGTTTTGAGTGAACAGGACGAACCACTTTAAAACAGGAAGTTTTTGAAGGGCTAGGGAGAAAGTATGAAACCTGGCATGCACTTACAGCGTAATAAAAACGTAATATTTTGTGGATCTTGCATATTCCACCTACATGCATACCACATGTAACATCCCCAAAAATATTTAAAAAAGCATCTTGGAGCTATACAGGTAGTTTACAGATTTTGCATTCACTGCACATTTACCATTCCCAGTCTTTGTACATTAATAAACTCTGCAAACTTGACAGTTTAAATGACAAACTTCTGTGTTATGTTATAATTTGGCATTGGACCTAGTTTCTGGCTTCATCTCCTTTAAGCGGATAACTCATCAAACATGTTTGACTGCCTTGTGAGAAATTAGGCTTGTTCATTATGGCTAATTGCTTCACTGATGATGAAGCTCAACAGGCTTCTCATCAGTGTGTCCGTTTGCAAGGTTGCTGCACGTCCTGAGTTTGTTTTAGCTCTTGAATCAGCTGTTAAGGTTGCCACTGAAAAATAATACTTTGACAGAGGATTTGAAATGCCAGATCCTATCCAGAAATTTATGCAGGCCCATAAAAAAGGTCTGCTCCTATAACTCATTCATAATTCTCTTTATCAGAAGTCCTCAGTTGTTTTTTTGTGAGCGTGGGGCCTGTCCAGATCATCCCCGTGTGTGAAACGGGCATGAAATCCTTAAACATTCATCCCTGTGACTCTGTGTTTAACATTCCTGTGGTTCAAGCAATTTCAGACCGAGCTTATAGCCACAAGCTGTCGATGGCGCGACTTGACCGTACTGTAGATCCCTGCGCCAATGTAGCTCCGCTAACAGTTTGTGCAGTGCCTCGACATGTGGCATGTGCTTTACACTGTGCAGACAACACGCAGGAATAGTAAGATATCTGCATGTTTACTTTGGACTTATCTAGAATTTTTCGGTGACCGGAGCATGATCCTTTTATTTCAACATTAATTCTTCTGATTTAGGGTTTTTTTAAAGGACAAACGCTGACTTTAATGCGCTTATCAGCACTAGGAGTGTTTTAACCACCTGTTTCTGTTCTTCCAGATGACAAGTAGTGCATTTTAGAAGTAGGGCCAGCTGTCTGGATTATATTTTAATACGACCTGCACTTTTTCTGTCCTCTATCACGTGTTGACATGCTCTGAGTAAGACACTGGCTCGTGTTGACTTGTCCTCCTTGTAATTTTGCCTCAGCACCTTGGTCTGTTTCAAATTGTTTATCTTCTTCTAGAGAGTCGTGTGAGTCGGAGGATGCTGCCAGCTTGCCGTCTTCATATCCGTCCTCGCCCACGGAGAATGGCGCACTGACCACAGACGCACGGAGCCGACCCAATTCCAAAAGCACTTTAGAGGAGAATGCCTATGAGGACATAGTAGGTAAGCACACTGGCTCAGTACACTGTAAACAAGACAAGATGTAAACATTAACTGATCTTCAGATCGTTGATCTGTAATTTGTATTACTGTATAAGTCACCTTTCAAAGTAAGACATACAACATTTTTCTGGTTCTTGCGTCTTGAATTTGCATTTATTTTTCATGTTTTCTATTCTTCTGTGATAGTAAACTGAATATTTTTGTATTTTGAACTTATATTGAGACAACAGAAGGCAATTATACGCAATCTTGGTCTTTAGGGAAGTTGTCCATGGTAATTTTTTTTTACAACAGGTGTCCAATATGTAACACTGGTTACATGTGAATTATGAAGGAAATACAATTTTGTTGTAAGAGTAATGTGACAGCTGAGGCATTAATTATAATCTTCAAATCGGTTTGCTCCAAACATATAATGATACAGGTACTATAAAGGAAATCAAAGGCAAGGACACCCAAATCATGTGAAAAAGTTTTAGCTCCACTAGTTACACTTGTTGGCCACTTTATTAGGTACACCTGCTTAACTGCTCATTTACGTGAATATCTAATCAGCCAATCACGTGAGAGCAACTCGATGCATTTAGATCTGTAGACATAGCCAAGACAATCTGCTCAAGTTCAAATTGAGCATCAGAATGGAGATAAAAGGTGATTTACGTGACTCTGAACGAGGCGCGGTTGCCGGTGCCAGACGGGCTGGTCTGAGTTTTTGACAAACTGCTGACCTACTGGGATTTTCCCACACAACCATCTCTATGATTTACAGAGAGTGGTCCGAAAAAGACAAAAATATCCAGTGAGCAGCAGTTCTCTGTGTGAAAATGCCTTCTTGATGCCAAAAATCAGAGAAGATTTTTGTCCAGACTGTTTTAATTTGACAGGAAGCTAACAGAAATTTATATATAACAGCATCTCTGAATACACAGCACATTGAACCTTGAAGCAGATGGGCTACAGCAGCAGAAGACCAGGCTGGGAACCACTCCTGTCAGCTAATAACAGGAAAGGATACAGTTGGCACAGGCTCACTAAAATTGGGCAATAGAAAAGTGGAAAAATGGTTCCTGGTATAATGATTCTAAATGTCTGCTGCTGCATTCAGATGGTAGGCTCACAATTTGGCATAAACAACATGAAAACATGGATCCACCCTGCCTTGGATCAATTCAGGCTGCTTCTGGTGATGTAATGTGTGTGGGATATTTTCTTGGCACACTTTGGACCTCTTAGGCTACGTTCACACTGCAGGTCTTAATGCTCAATTCCGATTTTTTGATCAAATCCGATTTTTTTGTCTGCTTGTTCACACTACAAATAAAATGCGACAGCAAACGCGCTCTAGTGTGAACGCTCAAAGCGGCCCGCATGCGCAAAAGAAGACGTCACACACAACGCGCTCTGTTTAGACCCAGAGCAAACAATAATGTTTGACTAATGGCCCTTAATATAAAGACTTCGGACTTTATGTTTCCCAATTTTTGCTTTAAGTTATTTTGTTATTAGTTACACTTATAAGTTATATAGTTACACTTAAGTTATATAGTTATTTTGTTAACAATGTAAATAACCTAATAATGATCCTTATTGCTGTTTTAGAGAGGAGCGGTGCTTCAAAGGACAGATTTCTGTCAGAATCTGCAGATTTCACAGTACAAATAAAATGTTCACGTTGTCTTCCCAACAGTTTCACTGACATCTACACTGGATGGCCAGGAAGCGTTCACGATGTCTTCTCCGGCGCTGATAATTGGCGTCTGTCTTGTGTCAGTGACGTAAAAGACGGATTTAATGCGACATGACCGTTCAAACAGCAGTCGCTTTCTAAAACATCGGATATGTATCGGATTCAGTACCACATATGAAAGTGACCCAGATCGGATTTGTGCCGTTCACACTGTCATACCATGATCGGATATGGGTCGCATAGGTTCAAAAAAATCGGATTTGATGTGCTTTCGCCTGCAGTGTGAATGTAGCCTTAGTATGAACAGAGTAAGACAGTCTACTGGAGTATTGTTGCTGACCATGGTTGCTTCCAGCAGGATAACTCACCATTTCACAAAACTCAGATCCCCTCAATCTGGTTTCTTGAATGTGAAAATGAGTTCACCGTACTCAAATTCCCCTCACACTCACCAGATCTCAATCCAAAAGAGCACCTTTGGGATGGGGTGGAACGGGAGATTCATGTGTGGCCGCAAATGTGTGATACTGTCATGTGAATATGGAATAAAATCTCAGAGAGATGTTTCCAGCACCTTGTTGACTCTATCACATGAAGAATTAAGGCAGGTCTGAAGGTGAAAGAGGCTCCAAACTCTTACTGGCAAGGTGTACCTAATAAAGTGGGTGTTGAATGCATATCATTAGTCTGATTGTAACAGAAGCCTTGGCAGACAAAGTCGGATGTTTTAGTGACTCTTAAAGTTGTAATAAGATTGCGTGGTGCCCCCCCCCCCCCCTTGCACTTTTGCTTCATGTAGAAATGTGTGGGGTGTGGAAAAAAAATCCCACTGTGGGAGCAGTCAGTGAGCACTGAGCTTGAAAATAAGATTAATGGATAACATGTGGCTGCATGGGTTGAATTTTATTGTAGAGATTGACTGGGTATCTGCATTTTCACTCTGCTATCTGGCATCAGCAGGGCGAAGAGGAGCAGTGGGAACTCCCACAGTGAAATGCCTTTATTGATGGAGATAGATGTAATCAGTAATCAGTAAGTGGCAGTTCACCAAATGTTAGAGTAAGGATGGAATTTTTTGTGTGGTCACAGATTTGCTTTTCTAAAAATTGCTAAGCATCATTTTCTTACATTTTCATGAAGCGTTTCTCGCCGGAGAGAAGTCAAATCATTGGTTTGTTGTCTGAGATAATTTGTGTATGAAATGCTGGACGCGTCGAGGAGCCAAAATTCCTTTCCACTAGCAAATGACCCCAGGCCCTTTGCCCAGTTCAGCTGCCAACTCCCTCGGTGCATATTTAATGCAGTGAAAATGTGTCAGTGCGATGTGCAAGCTCATGATGAAACTTGTGCAAAAAAAAAAAAACCCCAACCAAACAAAAAAAATCCCCAAACAGTTTACACACTCTGCAATATTTTTATTATAAACGCTCAGTGATGACTAAATAAGGGTAGGATTTTTTAAATATACAAGCATAACCATTTTTTTCCCAGTCAGTGCACTTCTTCTTCTCCTTCTTCTTCTGTTTTTTTTCTTTTTTTTCTTTTTGGCTGAGGATGTGCAGCGGTCTGAGATAGAGCGTCAAGGCATGACGGATTTTCATGTGACTCGCAACAAAGCTCCCATTGTTCATCCGGCACTGTGAGGGTGAGAGTTTGCGGGTTGGAGACGCACTTTTCCCGATCTTTGCCTGTTCTCGACAGAGATGTTGTCTTCGAGTTGAAGCGCTCAAACAAAAGCTTTCAAACTAAAGTTTCATTTGAGAAGCAGTCACACTGGTAGGAAATGAGGGTTTTTGTGTATCTTATTACACGGTACAGCCATCTTTTACAAAGAACAACAACCTCCCGTATATTCTCTGAACTCAACAAGTAAGCGTGTACGGAAAGAAACAGAAAAAAAACCCTTTTGCTGATGTTTAGGTGGATGTTTAGATTATATATATATAGTCTAGGTCTCCCATAATGTGTTTCATATTTGCTCTTGACACGTTTTTCTCTTTGCAATTTGTAATTATAAAAATCAAATGCAAAGAAAGTTGACATTAGAGCTGCTTTCAGACGAAACAATTTCTGGGGAGTACCTGTGGGTAAGTACCCACTGGGGATGTCCCTGTGTTCCAAATTCCTTCCAAGCCTTTATTCTGATTGCATTCGCCCCTCAACAAACTCTTGAGGCTGATGTAATGCAGGCCAGTGGTTGGTAGTTCAGCGTCACCTCTTGTTGTGGTCAGCGTCTTCATTTTCTCCCCACATTGCTGCATGGGGTGGATGCCCACTAGCAAACCGAAGGGAACTGTGAGTGCAGAGTTTTATATTTAATCAAGATTGCATCTTATTTCCCTTTATTAAAGTCTGGACTCCATCTCATCTTTAAGAGTTGCTCTCTAAATAGCTACATTCAGATTTTTAGCCAATTACAGTATACCTGCATCACTCAAAGTTCCTCTTAACCTGAGGAAGTACCCTGATAACGCTGGTTAGAAAAAAGACCCTATAAAACAAAGTACTGCGATGGTTCCCAGATGTGAGGTCTCTTTTTCATGTCGTATGAAAATACATGAACACTGACTATGCAAGAAATGAAAAAAATGAAATAAACAAATAAATGTTTTTCTTTCCCATGAGAACTTTGACTTCTTTGACTTTCTTGGAAGGACGCCCACTCACTTGTTGTCAGTTGGCACTTGTGCTTGATGTTAGGTGTTTATCTTAAGATCGCTGGCCTTTTTTGACCTGCGCTACAGTGTTACTACGGTTGCATGATATATTGTGACATCAGGGAACCGTGTAAGTGCTTTTAACTAGCGTAGCTGATAAATAGTGTGCCGGTGATTGATCTGTTTACAGGCTGATGAATCACACCCTTTGCACCACTGACACAATGATTCAGCTGTCTGCTCTTACCCCACTGCGGATGAATCTGGGCGACTGTCTGCTACGTGTAACGAGTGATTAAACAGATGCACCTTAGACACATAAAGCAAGCTGTAATTTTGTTATGGTGCTTGAAATACTGTACATTCTGCCACAAAACGTCGCCGCCGTGGTCACGGGAGAGACTGTCTTCATGACGGAGGCGCTGTACGGTTTGCGGTCCTGCCAGAGGTTCTTCTATAGCGTCCGTCCCTGATGTAGTTTTGTTTCAGTGGTTGAGCATTGGTACAAGACCACTTTAGACGGTAAACTGATTCTGACATTGTTGGTGTAGTTTGTTCTGAGCCTCGCCCTGCCCAGAGCGTCCATTGTGCGTACGCAGAAACGTACAATCACAGTGTGCAGCTGAGGTGTGTCCCCTCCCTGCGTAATGCTGCGTGTCTGGGAGTGTGTTAGGGAGAGATCCTGATGTTTGTAATCAGAGGAGCAGATTAGTACCCTCCAGTGCATGAGCAGCTATAGAGACATATGATTTTCCCAGCAGGCTCTCATTACAGTATAGCTTCGGTTTAATGGCGCAGCGGCACAATGTGGGGTCAGACTGAGCCCTCTGATTCTGCCCCGCAGCTTTAATGATGCACATAAAAATAACTCCACTCAACTAATTGACTGCGTGGCACAACATAACGCCCCGAAGCTCCCCATCCAGTGTACATTGTCTGTGCATGGATGTGTGTGTGTACAGGTTAAATCATTGACCTAAAAATAGGTAACTGAACAAAGCTATGGGAGCATTTTTTTAAGTTAGGTGCTTAAAAAACTCTCATTGTTGGAGGGTTCACTGGGTTTTTCTTTAAAACACAGCTACCAGATGCACTTCTGTTGCCAGATAACACTGATTTTCTTTCTTTTAAAAGTTCCCTTCATGCATTTCGACGCCATCTGGCTCTGTTTTTTGTTCTTCGCCGTGGTTTCTTCTCTTTCTCACAACCTTTTTCAGACCCTGCCAAAAAGCTATTCTCAGAGCACATGTCTGAATAGACACGGACTGTGGTGTTACACAAGTTCTGTCTTTATTGAAGTTGGTCCCCTGCCAGGTGACATCAGCGAGAGCCATGCTATGCTCTGTAATGTTCATGCTCTTTGCTTTCCTGCCATCATTTAGTGACTGAAGTACAGCTATGGAGCGGTAGCAAAATCTATGCTTATTGCAGGCCTAAAATAATTTGCCAAATGAGACTCGAACTCTTGTTTGTCAGATGCCTTATTAGATTGTCTTATGCAAAAAACAAACATAAAATGATATACTTAGCTGATGTATACTTGAAAGAACCAGTGGTTATTGGAAAGGTCTTTGTGGAACTCATGATGTACTCTTCTTTTGCTCTTTCACTACAGTTTGCATATCTGGACAGTGACTCAGTTGGGAATTAACTTGAGTCGGCTGTGAATGTCCTTTGACTTACCTTTCATCACTCATCCCTTTTTGAAATAACCTAGGGAGGCTTTCTTGGACCTCTGACACCTTTAATCGCCTTCTATTTACCCTCTTTGACCCCTCGGCCTCATCTGTCCTCTCTCAGAAACGGCCTGCTTACACAAACTGTTGCCAGCTGTACTTCTATCGTGAACACTCACTTTATTCCCACAGAGAAGGAGAATCCATATGAGGACGTCGACCTGAAGCGGCGGAGTTTGGGCCGTACGTCTCGTCTGTTGGAGAACAACCGCTCTTGGTCCGTCATGGACAGGAAGCTGAACTCTCCGCCTCAGGTAACCCTTTCGGGGTGTCATGGATGAAACCTGGATAACGTCCTTTAAAGAATCTCACACCTCATTTGAGTCACTCCAGGAAACAGCTTGACGTGTTTAGACCTTGCGATGTTTAAAGAAAGGGCCATCTGCTGATTTAGTCTGCTCACTTCATTGCCAGGCACATGCCTCACACTATGTAAAGTAGAAGGGAGAAAAGGGGTACATGTGGTAACAACAAGCATTGTTTAACACTGCTGTAAACACTGTTTGAACCGCTACTTTTGATAGAGAAGTCCATCAGAGAAGTCAGTCATTTCCAGAGTAGCGCTGAGAAGATGACAAACGTTTCAAGTTATCACATGTACAGGAAAAACCCCTGCTTTGAAGATGGACATGCTTTTTTGAGTTGTTCCTTTGAATGCCACTCCCTGTGACTGCTTCACAATAAATCGTATTCTCCTACTTAAATGCTTTAATGTTTTGTTTGCATTGACACTAACACATTAAAGCATTGTGGCCCACATACGGACCAGTGAAACTGACCTTTCTGTCAGTGCAAAGCTATTAATCTACACATTTAATTCCTGGTATATTTTAATAAAAGAAAAATAAGTGCAATTTAAAAAATAAATGTTATTGTTATGTTATTGTAGGGTCAACTTAAAATATAAAGTGCCTTAAGGGAACTGTTGTTGTGATTTGGTGTTATATAAATAAAACTGAATTGAATTACTTGTCAGTTTTTCTACATAATAAAGAAACGTTGTTATAGTAAATGAAAAAATAAAATCAGTCAGCACCACACTGGGTTCAAATTGTAAGAAAAAACTGTTACAATTACCGAAAATGTTCTTGTAGCTCATTGCACAGACTGTCCTGTAATTATTAAACAGAAAATAAAATCAAATAAAAATTGTTGTTAATTGACAGAATATGTTCTTTTCCCCCTTTGTACTCTGAAACCACCATTAAAATGACAGATTTCTATGAAAAAATGGAAATTTCTGTCATTGAAGTCCAAAATTCAGGCTCTTTCCAAAGCTGTCGAGCAGGCCATATTAGAGGCCAATTCTGGCCCCCGAGCCTTATGTTGGACACCTCTTTATGACAGGAAATGAAAAACTAGGAAGGCAGATCACTGCGCAATGTAACTGAGATATAAAGATATTGCTTAAAGCTAAGTGTTATTACAAGTGAATGAAAGGTACCAAACCTGCTGCTTTCTTTTCTCTGTAACTAGCTGCCTTCCAAACCCAGCAGTCAGTCCCTTCACTTGCCTGCTCCGAGCGACAGGAAAAGCCATCGGATGTCGCAGCTGACCAAACGCTACAGCCACGACGAAATGCTGCTTCTCCCCCAGATTGGTGTATCGCCTTCACCTTGCGGCCTGCTGGATGATAGCCTCTGTAGCACAACCGATACCCTGCCCTCACACAGGCACTGGAGGATCCCCAAGGTACACACTGCGAAATTGTACAAAAACACCTACACTAAGTCCTCGCAGAGCTCCGACCGTGTTCACTCTGTGTTCCCACTTCACAGGTCATCTCAGGTTTCAGTCAGAGTCAGTGGAGCTCTGGATCACTTGTAATTCCACAGTTTGGAATAAGATGTTTTTAAGATAGAGTGCCTTGATGCGTGTAATCACTGTTTAAATTTGCCTTTTTCTCAAGAACTCCCCTTAATGCCTTTCTGTTGTATTTGTCTGCACCCTTTAACACACATGTACTGTATTTCACACTGTTAGCTTTGGCCGTGCACATCTCTGCTTCCTATACTTAGGCTCAAGAGAAACAAAACCTTAAGTTCCTGATAGAATTTCCTCCTTCCTCCGTCTACAGCTGGTCCAGAGGATCAACTCCATTTACTGCACTAAACGTGGGAAGAAGAGGTTGAAGAAGCTTTCCATGTCCAATGTTGAGACTGCATCTCTGAGAGGTATTGCTTCTCTATATTCCCCTTCATCTTCTGGCCAGATAAGCGAGTAAATATTTGTATCTCAGCCACCCACGTAGCGTTCCCTCTGTGTCCCTTTTGCGACATAAACACATGTTTGTGAAGAAGCACCCTGACCCATAAAGACCCCTTTTCTCTGTGTGTCTCCAGATGACAACAGCGAGAGCGAGAGCGACTCGGACGACAGGTTCAAAGGTTAGCGAGCGCACATTTTTCAGATACCTTCTGTTTAATTGACTGACCTGCTGGAGCCTCAGAGTTCATCCTCTTCAAAAAACTGACAATTTTGCATGTATTATGTTTGCTCCGTTTCTCAGCTCACACCCAGAGGTTATTAAAGTTACAGTCCATCCTGCGACGAGCCCCGAGCTATCGAACGCTGGAGCTGCAGCTCATCGAGTGGCAGGAGAGAGAACTCTTTGAGTACTTTGTGGTTGTTTCTCTGAAAAAGAAACCCACCAAGAACTCCTACTCCCCAGAGGTCACCTACCAATTCCCCAAGGTAAAAGCCGCAACTGGGTCCTGCTGCTGGTCGCCTCTGACAACTTTTACGTGGGGCGTAGCAAGAATGCAGAGAGCGCAAATTGCTTTGAAACAAAGCAAACAAGCAAAAAATTAAAAAAAAAAAAATCAAGTCTAATGTGTCAGTCACCATAAAATTCCTTAACCGACGTCACTAGGTTTTTAGAAATCACAAACTGTGCACAGATATGTCACCACTGAATGGTTTCCAAAGCATAAATAGTTCAGAACCTCCTGAGTGTTATTATTACGTGACTTATAAAAGCATTTACTGCAATGATATTATTCTTACTATTAAAAGATCGTGTAGAGGGTTTCTAAAATTTCCCCCCATTTTGAGCCTTGAAACACTTTTTTCACATTTGACCCTGCAGGCTGTTTGAAGTTGTGTGGGTTATTACAGCTTATAAATTAAAGCCCTGTAGGTCTGTTTATAATTAAAAATAACCAGGATCCATTCACACCACAGGAAAAACCCTGAAAGAGTATTTTTCTAATTACTTCTCAGCTGACGTGTACACTGGGAGAAGTTAATCTCACACGGCCAGAGAGCACTCTCTGTGTAGTTGAATTAGAGAGGACATGAGGGAGTTTAACCTTGAACAGGAGAAAAGTTAGTCTGGTCATTTGTAGGTCATCCATGGGGGATTTTAATAAAGGATGACAGAGTTATGTGAAGGAGGATGAGCTGACTGGAATACTCTCCTCACCTCACAGCTGGATAGGCCCACCAAGCAGATGAGGGAGGCAGAACAGAGGCTCAAAGCCATTCCCCAGTTCTGTTTCCCAGATGCCAAAGACTGGAGTCCGGTCTCAGAGTACAGCAGGTACGTCCAGCAGTCTTCCACACAGTGTCAAATTCCTTTCCTTTCCTGTCTGTTGGGCAACAGAAAAAACAGAAACTATAGAAATTTCACATCCACCTCACCCTCTAAGGCGAGGTTTAGGTTTTCCTCTGCTGAATAGCTCAGCTTCTGAAATGACGTCTCATGCATGTTAAAAGTTTTTCCATTTGGCTCCGTTCTGTAAAAGGTGGATTTTTACTAAACCCAAAGCCACAGTGGACATTATAACTGATAATAAATGATACTGTACTTTATTTAATCAACAACAATATAATAATGATGATAATCTTTCACACACCTCCACCCTTTTATCTGTGCACTCCACCTGCTGCACCGTTTGAATGTATAACCATGCCAGGCCCAATACAATCATGCTCTGTTTTATCACAAGTATCTGCCGTTGTGTTCACGACTCCGTGTCTTTGCGTTGCTCCTCATGTGCATATATTTGTTTTTGGCCTCAGCGAGACCTTCTCCTTCATGTTGACTGGGGAGGACGGCAGCAGGAGGTTTGGGTACTGCAGGCGCCTGCTGGTAAGCCGCTGTTCATCTCCCTGTTCGCACCCCGCTGAGCCCCTGTTTGTTGTGACAGACGCTTTTATTTGAACACTCGGTGTAGTTTTCCTGTGGCGCTGCTGATGTGACCGTGTGCTTTGTCCGAAAAGGAAAGAAATCGCTAAGAATAATAATGTCAAAAATAAAACATGAAAAACAAAACTGGGTGTGAAACGCTTGAAAAAATAGATGCGGATAAAGATTATCGCACTTACTGTTACAGCAGCTGAGCAGCGTGTGTGTGTGCCCAGTAAATACTTTAAATAGTGTTAGCAGAGCAACAAACACCCAAACTACACAGGTGAGATTTCAGTGGCTACAAAATACATTAATTGAATAAGTATATGTTTAATGAAATGTGTAGCTCTGTTGCATTTTCAATTGAATACACTTGGGAAGAAATATTGCCTTAAAAGATAGAACGCAGTCATAAAAAGCCCATGAAAATGTTGTAAAATATAATAATTGAAGATAAAAACCCAGTTAGGACTGACTCATTGAATTTAACAACGGTTTCTCGGGCGAGGCAGGACAAAAAGAAACCATGAAAAATCCAAACATTGTCATTCTGGAGCATTTCCTCTCCGTAATTAGGCTGGCGAATGCTTTGAAGTGTTTCGTTGAGCCTCCCATTTAGCTTGCGGGTGGAGAGCATGACTGTGTGGGATTCTGCTAATGTGCTGGCGATTTTTGTTTGCCGTTTGCCTTTAAAAACAAAAGAAAAAAAGTGTGCACGCAGCATGCACGGTCTCAGACGCTTACCAGGAGCGTGTGTGCTGTTTAACAGTCAGATTTCTTGGTAAATTTTAGATCAGCAAAGTGTTTTCTTATGCATGATCCGCTTTGTTGATCTGAGATTTTTTTTGATGGAAGCAGATTTTAATGACGGTTGACAGAGACAGATAGGGAGATGGGGAAGAGAGGTGAGCTGCTCTCCTCCAGTAACTTTGTTTCCTCCCCGCTGTCTGTCCAGCAGTTGGCAGTAGGCGAGCATTCCTGAGGACTTGAATCAAGCTCCACATAGTTGATTTAATCATCCATTTGGAAAGGCAGAGGAGAAACTAGAGGAGAAAATTGTATTCCTAATATGGACAAGTGGATTCGTCTGTGTGGCCTGTGTTCATTTGTGTCCGTGTTTTTAAGTGTCTGTGCCCCCGGTGTTTCTATTTGAGCGCGCAGAGGACAGCAGATAGGATCAGACAGAGCAGATAAACCACCTATGTTTATCCGCATGAAAGACTTTCACCTCAGATGACAGATTGAGTCAAAGACTTCACATACAACATTTAAGCAACTTATCTTCACGTTATCATCCGTGTAGTTTTATGGTCCCTTTATGTATTTGTAATTATATACAGTAGTGTTTGGAAGTCTTGAATCGCCCCTTGTTGGATTACTCTTCAATAACGTAGAGGTTCTTACTCAGGGGAGGCCAAGCGTGACTGATTATGTTCAGTCGTGTGTTTTTCTATCCAAGTATGCAGCGTGTTTAGGATCATTGCTTGACAAATCAAAATCTGATGGTACTTTTCTGTACTTTTGTAATTAATTCCAGCAACACCGCTGGCTGAAGTGCAGCCCAAAACCATGACAGAGCCACGGCTGCTTTTTAAATTTAGTTACTTTTAGCGTTTTCTTTAATAGAATGAACTAAAGAAATGTGAACAAATGTTTTTGTGTTTTTGTGACAGGCTGCAAGTAACAAAATGTCTGGTGCATCCCTTGAGTTTAGGTTCCTTGTTTATGCGTGAATGATTCATAGGTCAGTGTTAAGTGTCTTAACAAGCAAAAACAAATATTCCTGTGAAGATCATCAGGCACGAGTACTGGGCTCAAAACAGCCAAGAAACCCTCGAGAACTATTGCTCAAGACCACTTTAAAAAATTACAAGAAAATGTGTTTCCTTGGAAGTAAAATATAAAGAAAAGAGGTGTCACTCCAGACTTTTGGACAGCACTGGGTATAGGGCTAAGCCCTTCCTTCAAGTGCATTTATAGTTATTATTTTTTTAAGGATATCTCTGAATGGGTCTCTTCTGGTAAAGAGTTTATTCTTTTTTCTCTTACAGCCGACTGGGAAAGGACCTCGCCTTCCTGAGGTGTACTGTGTCATCAGCAGGCTGGGCTGTTTTGACTTGTTCTCTACAGTGAGTTCAGTCTTGTCCTCTAGCCACACACACAGTAAATGCACACACAACACACACACACACACACACACAAAAAGCCAAATTTCTGCATGCGGTGCTGTAGCTGTGGTTAACCTGTCTCACAGCTGAAGGAAATGACTTTCAGCAGACCTTGTGCTGAACGCCTGTTTATCAGTAAGGCTTGTTTCAGCTTCTTTTCCTTTTTTTTGTAACCCTCTGATTTCCCAGAGTAATTGTTTCTCTTGCTTTTTTCTCACTGGTGCTAACGCAGAACAGAGCAGTCACTCTGTGTGACTCTTTCAGCCTTATCTGATTCCTTTATTATTTCAACCCAGACTGTTGAATGTTTTAAGGATATGGTGCATATAGATATAGTTGCCCAATGAGACTGTAGTAACTGAGTAAAAGTAGAATAACTTCCCCATATTGATGAAGTATTCACACACTATCAGTATGGGTGCGTGCCTTTAATTTGTACTGGTGTTTATTTACTAGAGCCAAACTTTAACTAGTTTTGGATCCTGTGATATTTAAGCACCCTTAGCAGATGCCCAAAGAGAGCAAGAGAATGCCTGCGAAGTTTCAAATGTAAATTAGATTTATTAAAAAAAAAAGTTATCATGATAAAGAAGGAGGTCAGTGTTTGATTTCAGAGGAAGCTGTATGTGTGTGAAGAGAGAGCAACAGGGTTGATATCATATGACCTCCAAAATGAGCGATTCCCCAATCAACTTTCCAGACAGGAGGCAGCTCGGACCAAAACAGGCAGACAGGCACACTGGGTGGAATTTTCCTCACACAAAGGCATGGAAATAGATGCCTTTGCTATTTTTCAAAACAGAAAATGAGAGCTAGACAACCATGAGCGCTTAAAGCCACAACAGTATGTTTCCATTAATTGTCATCACCCTCATTTCAGATCCTGGATGAGGTAGAGAGACGGAGAGGCATCTCAGCAGCTCTGGTCTATCCCTTCATGAGGAGTCTGATGGAGTCCCCCTTTCCCGCTCCAGGGAAGATCATCAAAGTAAAAACCTTCCTCCCCGGTGCAGGAAATGAGGTCAGAGCTACAGGCACAACAAAACACAACTGCTTTTTGTTTACGACCGTTAGCTCAGTACACTTTGGCAAAGTGCACTCAATAAATCAGACTCACGCTTTCTGTGATCACTCAGGTCATTGAGTTGAGGCGGCCCACCGATTCCCGACTGGAGCACGTGGACTTTGAAAGTCTGTTCAAGTGTCTCAGCGTGCGGCAGGTGATTCGCGTCTTTGCCTCGCTGCTGCTGGAGCGGAGAGTCATCTTTGTGGCCGATAAACTCAGGTAAGTGTTAGAGTTAAAGAATTGGTCTGCAAAGTTGACCTGTGCAACCATTTGTGCATACTTTATATTTGTATATAAAAAAAACATCTCATTGGATAGGTAATTTTAGACATTTTGTTTCTTTCCCAGTAGAATTTGTTTCAAATTCTCCTGGAAATGTTTTAAAAACAACACCAAAATTTCAGACTTCAGCCTCAAGACTCAGACTTCATCCTTCATTTTCTATATAGATGCATTTCTCTAGTGTAGCGGTTAACACGTTTGCCTCACGCACACAAACATGATCCCTGGTTTGAGACCAGACACAAAGTTCTGATGAAAAATGAGGGAGCTGCTGAAAGACGTTTTACTTATACTGTGATTATATTGGCAACTGAAATGGGAACACACTTGTGTTCTTTCAGTGTGGGCTATAACAGGCATTTTCCCTCTGTGCCTTTACAAAAGGCTGCATATAAAAGAAAGAGTGCCTCAAACAAACAGCCGTCTGGGTACATTGAAATCTGTGGGAAAAGACAAGTCAGCTCCTGTGCTTCATGACCTCAGCAAAAAGTGTTCCTGAGTTTATGGTCTAGTTTCAAATCTTTTTTTTATACTTATTTTCCAAGTTGTGTTAGATTTATTAATGTGGCTCAAGATGGACATGTGCATGGAGAGATAGTGGATATATTGGAAAAAGGATGGAGCTGCCAGGCAGAAGGGAAAGAGGAACAATACAGAGGAGGTTCCTGGATGTAATGAAGGAGGACATGCAGATGGTTGGTGTGACAGAGAGGGATGCTAGGGACGAAATCATCCACTGTGGCGACCCCTAAAGGGGAGCAGCCGAAAGGAAAAAAGTTTGGCTTAAGAGGCCCTGACAGACTGGTTTGGTTTTCCTTGCTTCCTTGCCATCTCAAATCAAAAAGTAGTTTAAGGATAGTTGGAAAGAAGCTTGCGTTCCTGAGTGCAGCGCACAACAAGAGATCACTTACATCAGCCGCGTGACCACTCAGTAAGCTGTGAATCTATATTAAATTAAATTCTCAATTTGTTCCAATCTGTGCGATGACACATCACACTCACTCTGAAGAGGAACTTGCAGGATAAGTGCTGTTTAGTGTCCAATCTGTTGTATCTAGAAAATTTCAGGGCTGCCTTAGTCTCATGCGGCCTATTGGAATCCCTCTTCTAAACACAGAGACGCGTAATAGCAGGGTTATGCTGTGGATTTGCCAACTGAAGCCTGACAGATGCGCGTGTAACAGTTTCACTCTGATATCTGATGTTTGGTAAGTATAAGAAAAAGTCAAGCAGCAGTGGAGTTTTGATATCAGAGATGTAACGGGTCGCTTTCAAAGGAGAGGTAAAATATGAAGTCTCCAAGGACTCAGTGTCCTCTTCTTACACAAAAGAGAGGGGTACTTTAAGAGCATTGGAGTCAAGGGTGGAGTGGGAGGAGATTTGAGTGGAGAAGTAATCTCTTCATGTATCAGAGCCCAGTTTAAACAAACATCAGTGGGGGCAGTGACTGCGAGGGGAAGGAATGCACTTCCTGTGTGTGCAACTCTGCCCTCTGTGATCTGTGGCTCAACTGTCACCATTTGACTTACGATGTCACGTTCACTCCCTACGTACAAGTGACCTCGCGCTCTGCGTCCCCGGAGAAAATTTGTCTGAGCTGCTCATTAGCGGAGCTGATAGCATCGAGGAGTCATAGGGTGGGAATCACAAAGTGGCTCGAGATAGAGTATTATTATGATATTTTAGTAAATAGCAGTCAATGTTGATAGATCTTTGTAATATCTAGCTCAAGTGATAAACAAAGCATACTGATGGTTTCCAGAGAATAGAGTCTTATACCTTCTGGTGATCCTCAGACATTTCCAAACATCAAGTTTACATTTATAATTTTTGACAACTCTTAGATGGATTGTCATGAACTTATGTGAAGCTGCTCTTGTCCCCTCAGGGTTATTTGAACTTTGGTGACCAGGTGTCTTTTTATTTACCACCATCTAAAGGTTAAATTTCCAGATTTCTTCTTGTTTTTCTTTTTGCACGTTTCTCACACTTACATGTTTCAGTTCATTAGACAAAGTTTAATATCAGTCAGCAATAACCAGATAAATACAAAATGCAGTTTTTAAATGATGATTGAATTTATTAATGGAAAAAAGCTATCCAAAACTACCTGGCCCTATATGTAAAAGTAATTACCCTACTAACTGGTTGCGCCACCTTTGGCAGCAAGAACTGCAGTCAAGCAATTGCAATAACTGGCAATGAGTTTTACACACTGCTGTGGAGAAATTTTGGCCCACTCTTTTTTTGCACAATTGTTGTAATTCAGCCACATTGGAGGGATTTTGAGCATGAACGGCTTGTTTAAGGTCATACCGAAGCATATAAATCCTAATAAAGTCCAGGTTTTGGAGTGACCACTCCAAAACCTTTGTTGGTTTTGTTTTGAGTTTTTTTGGACCCTTTCAGAGGTAAACTTGCTGGTGTGTTTTAGATTATTGTTCTGCATAAACTGAGTGTGCTTGAGCTTCAAGACACAAACTGATGGCCGGACATTCGGCTTCAGGATTTTCTGGTAGAGCGCAGAATTCATGGTTCCATTAATAATGGAAAGTCGTCCAGGTCCTGAAGCAGCAAAGCGGCTCCATCAAACTACCACCACCATGTTTGACTGTTGGTATGATCATCTTTTTATCAAGTGCTGTTGGTTTTACAGCAGATGTAATGCAACTCAAGATCATCGAGGATGATCCAGAGGATTTTTTTTTGAGACAAGTCTTTGTGTTCTTTTCGGTCAGCAGTGGTTTTCACCTGGGAACTCTCTCATAGATGCCATTTTTGTCCAGTCTCTGTCTTATTGTTGAATCATGAACTCTGACCTTAACTGAAGCAAGTGAGGCCTGCAGTTCTTTAGATGTTCCTCTGGTTCTTTTGTGACCTCCTGGATGACTCGTCAATGCGTTCTTGGACTAACTTCAGTAGGACAGCCACTCCTGGGAAGGTTCATCTCTGTTCCAAGTTTTCTCCATTTGTGGATAATGGCTCTCACTGTGATTCGTTGGAAATCCCTTTTGTCTGATTTATTGCTTTTTGAGATCTTTTAGCTGCCTAAAGGATCTCTCAGTTATCAAGCCTGGATAAGGCAAGTGAAATTTAACTCAAACAAGAATGCAAAAAACTAAGAAATCAGAAAGGGGGCAAAAACTTTTATGACACTGTACCTAATTATTAAAAACTCCGAAATATAAACTGAAGTATAATACCCACTTCAGATTTATTCCCAAATTTAAATAACTGAGAAGCAGAAGGTCAGTTAAAATGTAAAGAAAGGAGACATAAAAGTTACACAAAACAAAAATAACATACACAACGTTTAATAAGGCAGCGTTCTCGACAGATACCTCTTAATGTTTGATCTGCTCAAACCAGTCCATGTTTAATGTCTATGGTTCTATGCATGTGTATATGCAGTGCTCCTGTCTTTTGATTTCATTTTAAAACATGATCTCTGTGCAGCTTTAATGACTCATGTGATAAAAGAGCTACTCCCTCTCCGTCTCTGGCACATAATCCATAGCAAACCGTGATATATGTTTCTTTCCCCTCAAATGTATACCCAACACACGAAGGAACCGAGAGCAAAAGCTATTTTAGGCAATAGCAGCGTTCAATCAAGTCTCGTAAAAATGAACCGAGAGCTTTGCTGCTATTTCCAGAAATTTTCCTCCTTCAACACAAAAGTCTGAAAAGACAAAGTCATTCACCCTCTGATGCCTGTAAAAACTAGTTGGATGTCTAATCACAGACACTCAGCATTAGCTGTGCTGCTCTGTAATTGCTTTACTCAAGTGACCTGCAGATGTTGAATGAATTTTGTCAGTCCTGCAGGCTTATGTAAACAGTCACTGTCAGCCCTCAGGGTAGAGCTGAGAACGGTTACCAAATTAAATGTCTGGATTTATTGTTAAACATAAGCAGAGAAATACTCCTGCTGTATATTAGATTACAGATATTAATAATATGGTAATATGATTCTGTGCAGCTGCGCATAAATATATTTAATTAAAATAACTAACAATGCATTTTTGTGCAAATGAAAAAATTACATTAAACCTGCAAGCTTTTAATGGCCAGTTTTTAGATACACCAGGCACAAATTTCTCTCCATGCACTGATAATAAACATGAGGGCAAATTCCAAATCGTACTTGTATCATTTTAATTTGATTTATCACTTTATACACTTATCAGTGTATGTCTGAAAGAGCTGCGTAAGAGTAATTGAGCGGGCAGTGAAGAAGAGAAAAGAATTTAATGAAATATGAGAAGTCTGGCTTTTAGAGGAAAGAGTGAAAAGAGGAGGGAACTGTGAAGGGAAACAAAACAATAGCTGAAAGCCTTTCTCACAGCCATGGTGAATTAATCAAGCTCACTTTTCTGTGGTGCAGCAGGCTGTTTGTGTTTCTGCATAGAGCCGTTCCTGTGTCCTCTTATAGTAAAACTACACGATTGAAAAAAATATTAAAAAAGCACATATGAGGCGTCGTGTTTTTGGTTTTGCACTAAATTGCCTGAAAGTGAACTGCAGCCGTGGAGCTCGCCAACATGTTTTGCAGCTGCAGATCTGCAATATTATGATCAATGTGGTGACTGTAGCGCTCAGACAGGTAGAATTATTGCTGTTGCTGTAGGCATTTTCAAATCAGCAGGTACTGCAGCGTGCTTGTTTCATTTAGTCCACGGTTGCTCTCAGACGCTTTCTCTGCCATGTTCTGCAGAGCTGGTACAAAGCCAAAACCACTTTTAGCAACTCATACGCTTTCCCATGTGGTATTCAACTCATCGACGCACTGTAAATATGTGAAATGTTTCAGTGGAGAAAGATGTGGCTATTACATGAGTCTGACCAGCTGATTTTTACATCAGTGAGCATATGTAACGGAAGACACCTGCACACTTCCATTTGCTCTCCAGACAGCTTTGATTAAACTCGGATGTTATTGTGGTTTTAATAAGAACATGTATGGAGTTTTCCATCAGGGGGCCATTTCTCAGTGTAAAATAGTTTGTGCTGTTTGACTGAGACCGTGGCTGGAGACCGTTGTGCACAGGAAATGAGGGAAAACCATTTGTGGGGCTAAAGGAGCAAGCAGAGAACATTCTGCTAAAAGGATAAAAATACACCACTGGGAGCTTTCCCTAGCTATACAGTTCTGCATGTACTCTGTTGCGACTTGGTGTGACTTCTAGGTGTTATTAGGGGCTTTGAAGGAGGCCTAACACTGAGGAGTGGTTTTGTGGATCAGCTGGCAAGTGACAGCTGTGGTTTGGTCTTCTCTAGACCTGTCTGTGGAATTCGTCTTGCCAAACCGTCCTAAGACTGGTTGATACAACACAGAGCTGCAAAGGATGTGATGATACAGCCTTGCCTCTCTTTTTCTTGAATACTGAAGTTTATCCTACTCTTCTTCTGGGCTTCACAGACTAAGCCTCCCGAGCCTATGTTTCCTGGAGTATCTGCCAATTCATCGTCACACACATTAAACCAGGACCAGCAGACCCATGAGAGCTAATATGTGAGGATTAGCTCCCAAACCTCAACACACAACAGCTCCGAACAGACGTCACCTCTGTTGAACTCTCAGGATCTTTTTTTTCTCTTCTTTTCTTGAGAGTGGCATCATAAATTGAAACATAGATGTATTCCATCAAATTAGATGAGTCAAATTAATTTCTGTGGTGTAGTTTTTATTAGTAAAAAGGTATTAAACTATGGAAATTCATGTATATTTACATATGTTTAAGTCAGCAAGTTTATTGACACATACTTTGTTGCTTTGGGTGTCATTGAATGGCAAAAACAGATTTTTTGTGCTCTTGTATCTACGTTAGGGTAACTCACTTAATTTCTAACATGTTCTCAATAATGCTAAATGCTAACGTATGCCTTCTTACTTTGTACATAGGCTGCATATAAAAGCTGGACATGCCTACTGTGATGTCACCCACGTGTTTTTGGACTTTAATCAAGGGTGGAAGTTATCCGCAAAGCAAGCTAGCAAGCATGGTTAGGCCTCAGTCACACAGGCCTAGAGACCGGGTAACCACCATATGGTAACGATCAGTCACGACAGAAAAAACAAGTGTGTCATGGTAAAATAGACCCCCTTTTACACAGGCCTACAGAGTGGTCGGTTTGCCTGGCAACCAGTGAAGTGTGTATTCTGTCACTGGTTGGTGAGTGGTTTCTGGAGGTTGCTAGGAATCGCAGAGAGGGCTATGGTACTTCAGTGAAAAACCTCCTTACAGTTCCCTCGGTCACTAGCAGACTGCCCTTATTGCAGTTTGCATAGTAGATGCCAAATTGTCCGCAAACACTTGGACACTATTTTCAAGCAAGAGTTAAACTGAATAGTGTTACGCAAACCAGAAACGGTTAGTGTCCTGAGGGTGGCCAAGGCAAATTGTTTGCAACCAAATCTACCACAAGGAGGTTTTGGGCACATCATGGTCTTTGTAACCAGTTTCACCTAGACTCAGCCAGCAGCCTCTAGCAGTCACTCACTGTCCGAGGCCTTAGAAAGCTGCATCTATAAACTTTAGAGATGCAATGCTAAGACACGGGTACTTGCTAGTTAGCGTTAACAGATAAATAAAATACTACAATTTTACTCCTCAATACTGAAGCACTAAACTTCTTGAATGATCTGGAATGAACACATAGTAGTATTAGTCATGATATTTAATTCAAAATGGTCCAAAAGGCACCTGCAACACAAACACGGGCAAGAAGTCCAGTTCAGTGACTCAAATTTGTGAGCGAAGCCTAGCAGGAGTGCTAGAGCTATATCGCCAGAGTATGATTCAAATAGGCTGGACTGTTAACTTTAACAAAGTCCAAATGCAGTACAGTTGTTATGAAGGGGGAAACTATCCACAGAGACCAAAAATATTTTTGTACAAAGCTGTAAAATTGCTTAAGAATGTGGTTTAGTTGGGAATTTTACCACAAGCGTCTGTGACGACTTGTCTCAAGTGGACACTCTAAGAACTGCAGTTTTTCCCACCTCCGACTTGGATTATTTGTCAGTTGCTTCATTTTGATTTGTAGGGTTAAATTTCCTAATTAGCACTAGAAAGTACAGAAAGTACATCTGAGACAGAAGTACTGCTAGTTTTATACTTCTGATGGTCACAAACCAAAGATTTTTTAATTCATTCAGTGGTTTTGAAAAGATTTCCTCCTCTTCCTGATCTTCCTCCCCTCAACCCCAACCGGTCACAGCAGATGACTGAGGTTTTTTCCTGTTATAAGGGAGTTTTTCCTTCCCACTATTAACAAGTGGTTGCTCAAAGAGGGTTGTTTGTTTTCTCTCTATTACTGAAAGGTGTTACCTTGACATGACTTTCTGTGATTTGGTGCTACATAAATGAAATTGAATTCAGTGGAATTTCCCATTTAGAATAAAGTGGCACTGACTGACTTTGTGGCAATGTTGATGTCATGGCTAAAAAAAGCCATAAAAAGGCCTATAATCTTATCTGGTACCACCAATTTTGAGTGGCTAAAATCCAGCTTCTGTACTTATCTACACTGTACCAAGGAAAAATATGGCTTTACTGTTTAACTCAAACTGTTTTATTTTTTCCATTTTACTATTCTTTACCAATCAATGTATATGGAGGCCAAAAAGCATTTTTTCTTCTTATTTTATGACCTGCGTATGCCTGAAGCTTTGGTCTAGATCAAACGGGAATGTCCCACTCGCTCTCCAGAGTTGAGTGGCAACCTCTGGTAGTGCGGAGTGTTTACGTTGCAAGTTCATTTTCTCCCAGGAGTATGCGGTCGGGGAATGAGTGTAATTGATCCTTTTTGGTATCAGTGGTGTGCAGGGCTGTGTGTAGCCTGTGGCGAAGGTTTTCGGAGATCTGTGCCCCATCACTCCCTGTTGGAACTCGTCAAACCCAGGAGACGGGATCTGTTAGGAATTATCAAGCCCTCCTCAGGCAAATGAAAATCAGACTGGCCAAAGCAAAGCTGCAAGTGCTTCATGTTGTGAGTGAAATGTAAAAAAAAAAGAAGAAGGTTGAATGCTGTGGTTATTGTAGCCTTTGGGTTTCTCTGATGTAATTTTATTTTACCCTGTCTAGAAAACATTTTAATCTTGTCAATTTGACTCATGGGAAGTTCAGAAAAAAAATCTCTGGCAGACATGTAGCTGGAATGGATATTGTGGAAAAAAAAGCTGTGGGAGTTTGTCAGTTTTCTCTGTATATTGCTCAGTAAAGTTTCTCTGCGCTGAAACAGAAATAGGTCACATAAAAGGGAGGAATTTTTGTTTGCTGTCCTGCTGTTGATGAAATGTATATATCTCAGATAACGTGCGTCATATACCATGTTTGATCACTGGTCTCGGTCTTGAGCTATACTGATTTAGTGGTTTGTGTGTGTGTGTGTGTGTGTGTGTGTGTGTGAGAGAGAGAGAGAGAGAGATTGGACCCACAGTTTATTTTCACTCTCTTTGTGTACATGGACTGGACAGTATGTAGAAGACTGAGGGGAGTCTGGAGGGGGGGCGGGGTCAGCCACTGTCAACAAGCGACGGATCGTGAGAAAGACGTGCTGCTATTTGTGAGCTTCATGTTATACCACAGCTGTTGAAGTTAAACCGAGTTGCTGCGTTTTGTTATTGCGTCAACAAGACTCCAGCTTAACCATAGCAACATGTCAGAGTCACGCCACCCCTGCAGACAGAGTGGGGCAATCTCAAAATAATGCAGTTTGTGGGGTTACGGTTCCTCGTTGTGGTCTATAGTAAATGGTGTTAACTGTTGGCGCGAGAAGTGGAAGTGCAATAAATTAAGGCATTAATTTTTCCAGAAGCTGTGATAATAAGCTGTGATAACGTAAAAACTTTGGGGGGAAAGAAAAGAAAAACAAGTGTATTTGTGGAAGCTCAAGAACAGTCTGTTGGATCTGGCTGCACCTCAGAAGAGCTGCAGGAAGAACAAAGAGTCCGAATACTTAGCTGTACTGTTATGGCTCATTTAAAGGCAACAGTTTCAGGGAAAAGAGGATCAAATAGTCATTTAACTTGGAGAATTGGAGTGTAGTGATGGAAATACATCGGCTGTGCTCCAATACTTTGGAATGTGGCCCCAGTTAGTGATTTAGTAGTAATGATTTTCCAAACATTGCATTTTAAAGAAGAATATAACGTTCAACTTAGCATGACCACAGCAGGTGGTGCTTTTTGAGTAAATGCTTGACTGCACAACCCTTTCAGCGTTTTTTTTCTCCCTGTTTCAAGCTTGTCTGAATTAATCTGGTTAAACATGATTGATGTGTTTGCGTTCCTCTTTGTCTCCCATCATCAGCACCCTGTCCAGCTGCATGCATGCTGTGGTGGCACTCCTTTACCCCTTCTCCTGGCAACACACCTTCATCCCGGTGCTGCCAGGGTCCATGCTGGATATCGTCTGCTGTCCCACTCCGTTCCTGGTGGGGCTGCTCTCCAGCTCGATGCCTAAACTCAAAGAGCTGCCTGTAGAAGAGGTGAGTACATTATATTTAGACCATGAATTTTTCAATTTTCATGTTGATGTCAGCGATGTGTAAATGTTGCTGCGTAGAGTCCTGAATGTAAGGGATTTGGATGACAAACTAAAACAGTACAGATTCACAGTAATTCCATTATGACCTGGCAACTGTGGCTGTTTCTCTTTCTGCCTCCGTTTTTATTATACTAGGGAACTAGCCAGGTGACGTCCAAATGATTTAAAAAAAAAGGAAAACTGAGGTCTAATTTTCAGATTGCAACTTTCAGACCTTATTAAACAACTTTGTGTACCTGCTTCTCAAGTATGAATACTTTTTTTTGACTTAAAACGAGTATTTTGGGGGTTTTTTTGGGCATCTACCAGCTGAGCGAGATGTGCACTCCAGCCGGGGTAAATTAGTTGATCAGTAAAAATAATGGTTACAGGTTTTATACCAAGTCTTTCTACAAAACAGAATCTTGGTGAAGTGAAGTGTGGCAAGACTTTACTACACTGGTCTGTATCACACATGGCTCAATGTGGATGGACGGATGGCATCTGTGCTCTCCATCTGATTCTTTCTTTCGTATAAAATAAATATTTTGGCAGTAGAAGCCGTGTGAAATGAAATGGCCATTAGTTTGTTACAAAAGTGTTACTACACCCAGTTTTTTCCCAGCATTGGCCGCATTAATGTATCAAACTGAGAAGCGACCATGTTAATCAGAGTTAAGACCGACCCAATAACGAGTTGTTCGCGATACCAGAAACCTGTTTCTGTCACTCTTCCAGTTTGTGATTCATTCATTGCGACATTTGTCCAAAGTATGTTTACATCTAACATTGTGCTGTAGCACGTAGATTTGACCATTTTATGCAGAGTGGACTTTAAAGTTAAATAATTCATCAAAGAGTTCTCATGTGTGCTAATCAAATAATGATATCCTCCTTTTCTCTTTTTTAGGCTTTAATGGTCGACCTGGGAACTGACCGCTTCATTAGACAGGTTGGTCTATGCATTTAAAAAGAAAACCATTAGCATTAGCATGAGCAGTGACCACTGTGCCCCAAGTAGTAATGTAAAGATAATGGCAAATTTCCTTTAACACCCTACATGTTCTTCAGTCGTTTGCTCAAAAACATTAATTGGCATTTCTTATTTCTGGAACAATATATTAATAAGTAAAAGCAGCTTTAATTGTGACTTAACTCAGAAAAATTCAACAATTATAATAAAAGTTCAAAACTCAGGATAGGAATGTAATGACTAGATGAAGTAATGAAGCACACAGAGGTAATCGGTCACAAGGAAAAAGCCAATAATGCATAGGTGAACTACATCAGACAACAATGAGGGTGGGAAAAGAACAAAGGCAGGAAGTAAAAATATAGCAATATTAGGAAGAAAAAAAGCAACAAAATAACACAGGAAGGGACGGAAAGAGAGACATAGAACACACCTTCCCAGGCAAACAGGAAGACAGAGAGGAATGCAGAAAGCAGGACAACAGCAAAGAAATAGAGAAAAAAACTAAGAGGAACCGCAGAGATCATTCCTGGGTATCCTGGTTTTCTGTGGCAACATGTAATTGTGGTGAAACATCTGTCACAGCAAAATGTCTCAATAATGTGCGTTACACAGCAGTAACTAACTAAAGTTAGCAGACGAGCTATCATGAGTAAGGGACAAAAACAAACAAACCAAAAAAAAACCTGACTGTATCAGGTCGAGTAGGAAGATCGAAACATTTCTTATTCCAAAAATTAGACAGTCATGCTCGTAAAAGGTTGCAGAGCATCGTCTCCACGCCACTGTTGTTCATCTGTAGTAACTGCAGCACTTTCAACTGTCTGTAGATGGATGACGAGGCATCGCTGTTGCCGCGGAAACTTCAAGCAGCTCTCGAGCAAGCGCTGGAGCAGAGGAATGACATCATCACTCAGGACTCTGACAGCGAGTCAGACGAAGGTGAATAAGCGACTGAACATCTCTCGGTAACGCGGCAGATGTTCTTCTTGTTAATTAGGGCGACAGGGAGCGCGGTCTACAAGTCTGTGAAACTGGCTGGGAAATGACGTCTTCTGTTCTGCTGACAGTGAGTCATGAAAGGCTCATCTTTGAGATGAGCTAATGCTGTTTCTGGTGGTAGTAGTGTACATTTCAAGCTGACTGGAGCATAAGTGCAGTTGTTTCTAATGTGTCAATGTCTCTATGTGTAGCTCCCGTGTGCCCTCGCAGTCAGGATTCCCGGTTTTCACCCAGGAGGCCAGGTTTTGACTCCTGGTGTGGAAATGAGGCTTTTATCAAGGAATCATGAATGGCTTACCTGTAATGGGCTGTCACAACATGCTTTATGGCACAGAAACAAAGAGAATTTTGACATAATAAGGCCAAATCAATTGTGTTTTTTTAAGGCTACTTCAGACAGTTTTATCTCTGCTTTCCAAATTCCCCTCCAAGACCAACAGCTAACACTCTGTGTGGTTATGTTACATGTGCCAAGTGCCACTCATAACCAGTTCTCACTAGTCCAGAAAGCCAACACACTTGTGCAACCCACAGTATAGCCTCATTGGACTGTAGGTGAAGGGAAAAATGAAACTACAACAATTAGCTTTCTTGTGCTAATATTAGTGGAAAGTAATAAAAAACAATAACAACATGAGTAATCAAGAGAAGAAATAAGTAAAAAATATTGACCTGTGGTAAACTAGCCTTGAATGACAGTTGTAGCTCTGGGTGCTCTGATGGGCAGGATTTCAGGTTTTTCCTGCAGTGTCATTGTGCTTCACTTGACATCTTCTGACATAGGATAAGCACAAAGCTGTCACATCATTATTGTTATGTCTCAATTTTGTGGTTAACATGACTGAGGTTTGGTCTTTATTCGACAACTTTACTTTGCAAGCACAGCAAAATTCTTGAACTTCAAGGTTTAACAAAAGCTGTGGGCATATTTTATCGATTAACGCCTTCGTTTTTATCCCCCGCAGAGTATAACTCGCTGAACAGCCTGGTGTCGGAGGCGTTCATTCGCTTCTTCCTGGAGACTATTGGACATTACTCCCTGTTTATCACTCAGAATGAGCGTGGGGAGCGCATTTTCCAAAGAGAGGCCTTCCGCAAATCAGTGGCATCGAAGAGCATCCGACGTTTCCTGGGAGTCTTCATGGAGTCTCAGATGTTCGCAGGGTTCATCCAAGACCGGGAGCTCAGAAAGACACGAGCTAAAGGTAGACTGTTGTTCTCTGAGTGTCAGCTGGGTCTATGAATGCTCTTTCTTCCTTAAAACATTTCATGAGAAAGCTGTTTGCTTTTCTTTGTGCATTTCCACCCCTGCATTCCTAGTGCTCTCTGTGCAGAAGAAAGCATTGCACTTACACTGACCTCTAGTGGCTGAAAGTTTTTCAACAGCATGCTTTCTCACTGAATCACAGCAGCTCCCTGAAGTATTGATGTTTCATATTCTCATTCTTTACCCTTCCTTTTTCTTTTTTTAAAGAAAAATCTCTGCTGTTGTGTTGACAGGTCTGTTTGAGCAGCGGGTAGATCAATATTTGGAGGAGCTGCCAGACACAGAGCAGAGTGGAGTCAACAAGTTCCTCAGAGGCCTTGGTGAGTTCAGAAGCAGACATATTTTAGGAGCTGGAAAGTTATAAACAGAAATATCAAATATTTATTCTGCATATGCTAATGTCATCTGAACAGGCAGAGCTACACAGCAGCTTTTACCAAACCTCTGCACACTTTCACTCTCACTTTATTTTTTATTGTAAATATCTCACATGACACGAGCTAGCTGTGATAGGCTTCACCAATAAGAACTTAAACATGGATGTTTGCCAGAAATCAGATTTTTTTTTTTATACCGAATATTCGTGGCTTCGTTTTACACCGCTTAATAGATTCATGTATTTTATTTCCAGGAAGTAAAATGAAGTTTCTCCACAAAAAGAACTGAGGAGACGATCTGATCTTTCAAGTCTCTGCGTCAAGATGACTCCCATTTTCATCCTTTGTTTTGTTTTAAATGTTCTAAAAGCATGTACATATTATTTCACTGTAAGCTGTGATACTCTTCAGCCTATGTTTATAGTATGAGATAGCAATAGCAGGACGGTACACAGCATGTGAGTCGTAGAGTAACCACTGATGTCTAGTCGTGCTTGTGAAGAGTGTTATCGGAGTTTGTGAGTGTATGTGACTTGAAATGGGTTGCAGGTGGGCGTAGATGTACAGATATGTTTTCCTTTTTGCATTATTTTACGACAGTGTTTTTCTCTGTTTGACCTAAAGCTTATTCAAAAACTGTACATGCAATACAATGAAGAAGATGGTTTGAACTCTTCCTGGAGATTTTTACAGTCTTTTATTAAAAGTGATCATTAAAATTGTTTCAGTGCCCAAGTGTAAGCATTGAACTTAAACTTTATTCTATTCTTTATTCTTTAACCTTATTAAACTGTATTCGTTCATTATCAAAACAAGGCCCAAAGCAGTACAGACTTCCCAGTCAGACATAGACATATATTTCACATTTTGCCTGATGATGAAAACTCACCTCCTTTTATCGCTGACATCTCAATGACAGCCGCTCCCAAAGCTGTGCATTAGGTTGGGAAGATCCCAAAAGGCGCAGTAGTCTAACACCGGCTACCACATGCTGCTGGTAACCTAATTACGTCTGTGCACATCACTCCGGTGGCTGTCGCTGCCACGCTGTTATTAGCTCTCCTAACTGAGCGGCTCGCTGTTGATTCCAGGTGCCATGGTGCTTTTCTCCTGCCAGTGTCTTTATCGCAGTTAAGAGTGACATTTGATGTGAAGTGGTCGTGCAGAGACTTTCGGATAAAGAGCTGGCCATGAAAGAATTTTTTTGCTTGAGCAAAAGTTGTGAAATCAAGTTATAATAACAGTGAACCTACAATTATGCTTTCAGAATGTAGTAAATACACACATGTACTAGTATTTAATATTTTACTGTGGAATATTATCATTCATAGGTGTAATAACTGGGAGTTTTAAAATCCCCCAGTCCAGCTGACATTACAGCGTCTTACCACTTTAACTTCCTGTAACCTGAGATTGTATTTTGATTTCTTCTAGTTATTTGTGATTAGAACCTGTGTTTACCATGTAAACCAAACTTCCTCTTTGAACAGGAAGTTTATGTAAAAAAAAAAGAAAGAAGAAGTATCTCCTCATATGAGGATATTGGTTTTCTTTTACAGCGTAGCACAATAAAGTCAAAGCTGCTTAACACAGCATGCAACACTTAATAAACAGAATGAAACCCAAAATATCTTCATGTAACAACACGGTGTCAGGAAGCTAAATGTTGCAGCCGAATCCAACTCTTAGGTTGGTGGCTCTGTTATTTAAACATTTTTATTTTTAAACAGATTTTTCCTAATATTCATCTGAAATATGTCTAGGAAAAAAGTAAAAGGTGCAATAGTTTCCTTTAAAATTGATTGCAGCTACAGTGGCATAAAGACATACTCAAAAAAGTATCTAATTTAAAAATTAAGTAAAAGTATAAGGTCCTAAAACCACCAACATACTGCTAAAATTATGGCTGAACTTTAACTTGCGGACACCAAGGATATGTGCTGCTACATTGCCCACAGCAGCAGGGCAAATGGGGTAAACTGGCCAAGTGGCTGCAATAAAACTGGTCCTGCAGATTATAGTATCAATAATTCAAGACCAGGAAAGGATGAGTGTGTAGAGTGATGCCTTAAATTGGGAATATACCTGCTACTTCTTTAAGCTGTCTGAGAAAATGTTTTAATGTTCTATTTGTGACCATTATGAACGACGGCTTCACTCGCTTGACTGATTTAAAAAAGAAATATTTGAATGTTTTCACTGCTTTAATAATAAAGTATTCCATATCTTTATTTTATTTTAACTAGATGACTTTTAAAGTCATACATGTTACTGATGTTGATGTTTGATTTGAGTGTTGAGATTTTAAATGAACCATTCACATGTCCGCTGAATTTCTGTACATTTAGTCAGGCACTAAAGCCATCTATGATTTTCAGATGCTTGCTTGATTTTAAAACGCTATCATGTTTTATTATGATAATGCACAACACTTTAAAAAAAACATAATTAGAAAACGCTTCAGAGACCACACACAATTAAACTATGAATTTCAGCTAATCTCCGAAATTTAACAGCTGAAATGATGCTGCAGTAATAACTCGGCGATAAAATGCGTAATATTTTATCACTATCGCACTTTTTTTTTTTTTACTCAGAAATTGATACACGATTCCCGTTTTCAGAAAAATGTGGAGTTTTAAATTTTGGTCACGTTGTTGATTTGTTTGTAATTTTGTAATTACAAAAATACATACATAATACATAATTTTGCATTTAAGTTTCGAAAGGTATTACACGTTAATATTTTGTATCGCTCAGTGACGGTAGGCTCTTATTGTAAACTTGCAGTCTTCTCGCCAAGTGTCACACTTCAGCCTTGAGAAACGTCAGAAGTATTGCAGGACTATAAAATCTCACGATTAACTGCGAGACTTGGAATCTCCAAAATTTTGTCCGGGCCAAAGAGCGACATCCGAAGGGGGGATCAACACTCGGAGATGCTCGGGTCAAGGTAAAAGAAAAAAAGAAAAAGAAAGGAAAAACTCTCTTTGTGCAGACGCAGGGCACAAGATGTGATGGGCAGGCTGACAGAAGCGGAGTTTCTCGGCACACAGTCTCGTTTCCTCCGGACCAAAAACAACACTGTGACATCCTCACACGCGCGCACACTCATGTTTACCTGACAGGATGTTTTGCACGAGCCGTGCGCTTCGTGAGGGGATTTAATTTGTACACAGGCACAGTTTGTAGATGCTTAGTGGTGGAAAGTATCCGTGTGCGGACTTTGTGTTTGCGTGCTGTCCTTCTCTGTGTTGTGGATTGCACCATGATGCCATGATAGGGGCGGAATCTCATGCGCACTTTCTAAAAAATAATATCACGCTCAGTGATGCGCTGGCTGCTGATGCAGAGGCAGGCTGAAGGGGCAGGTACTCTGCGATGTCTCTGACATGCTCGTTGTTGTTATTTGAAAAAGCTTTAATAAGGTGCTGACAGCACATCCATAAACAGATGGAACAGGTAGCCGAACGCGTAATACGCCAGAAGGAAAATCACAGGAAATCCCGAATTCCCACAGCCTTATGCAGTGGGCTAATACAAAAACATTACTGTTCACACTTAATGTAAGTTTCCCACAAGGGTTGGGTGCTATTCAGATACGGATGTGCTGTTTTACATTGTTTACAGTTCAGTCATAATGTAACCTAAACACTAAACAGGTATTCATTGCAATAATTTGATGAACTTGTATTTATTATTAAGCTAAAACTAATTTTTTAACGCCTCGATAAGATAAAGAGGGTAAAAAATTTATTCTTTCACAATTATACATCCCATGACTTAGTGGTGTGCAGAAACTTTTTGTTTTTTTAGTTTGTGACATGTCCTGTGACTTGACTCACATAAAATAACTTCTGCACGGCTCTGGATTTCATATAGGCCAATTTCGTTTTAGAGGCCACCCGCTGTGATGAACTTCTTGATATGTTTTTCCTCTTATTTATTGCGTGAATTGAGCTCCTTATTCTGTAAGTTTTGCTATGAATATTATATTAATATTATACTTTTTTCAGTGAAGTTTAATTTCAAATGTTTTCTTTTGCTTCAATGTAAAGAAATGTAGTTTAATGTAAATCCAAATTAGCATTTGAGAAGCCTGCTAGAGGACCGCAGCTCCCAGCATCCTTAGTGCTGCAGAGTAGCTGCAGCACCCTGTTAGTTAACAAATTTTAATAAAATATTATTTTATGTTTTGCATATATATTATTATATATTAATGTTGTAGCATGTACTACTATAAATGAAATGCAGTGGTTAACCTATCATGCTGTGCAAAATTCTCGAGCTACCCTTTCTTTATATTTTGGTAGGAAAATGGGAAATAGGTGCAATGATTTATTGAAACACATGCAAAAAAAAAGCAAAAAACTGAGATTTTACAATTTCAACAAGCTTGAAAGTCAATATTTGACATGACCACCTTTCTTTTTCAACACAGTCTGAACTCTCTTAGGGACGATTTCTTGTAATTTAGTGTAATTACAATTCCTTTAGTGTTCAGGATTAGTTTTCCAGGTTTCATAAGGATTGAAGATTCAAAGCTTCTCTTTGGATGTTGGCTGCCTTTTGTTTCATTCTCTGTCAAGATGATTGCACACTGCTTCAAAAATGTTGAGGCCCGGGCTCTGGGGAGGCCAGTCCACGACTGACAGTGTTCAGTCGTATGTTTTTCTATCCAGGTATGCTCTTACTGCATTCAAAGGGTTTGCTTTTTTGGATCATTGTCATCCTGAGCTACGAAGCTGTTGCCAATCAGATGGTACTGCATGGTGGTTTAAAATCTGATGGTACTTTTCTGCATTCATAATCCCATCAAATCTGACAGAGCCTTCACTGTGTTTTACAGATGGCTGTAGACACTCACTGTAGTAAGTCTCTCTTGATCTCCACTATGCCTATTGACAATATTTGGACTATAAATTTCAAATTTCATCACTCCATAAGACCTGTTGCCACTGATTTTCAGCACAGTTTTGTATAATTTGGTATACCTCATTCATTTCTCCCTGTTTTCCTTTCTTAAAAATGACATGCTTCTGCTGAGCTCATTTCTGATGAGGCTTTGCTTTGTTGGATATTTTCCTGTTTCTTAAGGACATGACTTTCAGATACTGTTCATCTGCTGTAGATTTTATGGTTTTTGCCAATTTTCCGGCTAATAGCTGTTTGAGAATCACCTTGTTGGTTCTTTGCTAAGTTGCCTGTTATGTAAACACAACACAGGTTCACCCCTTGAGGGGTGGTTCAGGAGTTTTGCACAGAACACTTAATTACAGACTACCCGTAATATCAACAGTATTGCCAGTGTAATGACGAACTGGGAATTTTTACTGTGCAGCTTTATGAGTCTTTTGCTAGTTCAGTGTTTTTGGATTTATGGCTTACATGCTGAGGCTGAACCGATGTCAGTAATATTACATTTGAATATTAAATTGTGTTGTTGGCATATGTGGAAAGTAGTTTATTAAGGAGGTAGCCATTGCAGCTAAAGAGCAATAATATGTGAGAGTTGTTCGTCTGCTTGCTTATTCCGCCCCCTGGTGACAAAAAAATTATAAACACCCCTTTAAAATAAATAATACTGAAAATAAATGTCATGTTATTTTATAGCCTATCAGCTATACCGGTTCAACTAGCCCACATTCAAAAGATAAACATGATGTGGAAAATATGTGTTTAAGACTTGTTTCTATCTTTAAATTAAATTAAGTAAGAAGGTCGGGATGTTTTTGTCACATGTGATGCCTTTCGTGAAGGAAGACTTTGCGCTTGATTAACATCTGGTGAGTGAAAAGTGAAGACGTTTCTTTCCTGTTCATGGATTTGGTAACAGTGAGTTGTTTGAGGGGAGGAATAGTAAAACAGCATGATAATTTCAGAGTGGTTGAAGATAATCCCGCTTTCTCTGTGACCTCATCACCTCAGTGTTAATAGATGTTACTCGGGAGGTGCTTTCAAGGGAGAGATCATAGCGCAGGTTTCTATAATTGTGACGTCTCCGGAGATGGTATGCGTATCTAGTGCCAGCTTAGCAGAGCAGGGAAGCTGGCGGGAGGTTTCAATGTGAGCGATAAACGCTGTGCAGGTTGCAGAGAAAGCGAGTGCGCAGTTTGAAAATGCTACAGAGCTGAGTGAACGAGACACAGGGTGCACCACGACTGGCTAATTGTGTTTCAAATTGGGTCTTTGAGTTCACAATGGGGAATGGGATTGCTCTGAGCTCCCCCGCTGAAGTATCCAAGGATGAGAAAGTTGTCAGATTTTTAGGTCAGGCTGTAAAGGGTTGTTGTTAGGCAGATTTTCTCATAGGTCCAGATGCCACATTGGTTTAATTCAAAGCTTCTGGGTATTTGATGTGGAACTATTTTAAGTTTTGGTTGGTTTAAGCAGTAACCTCTTCTTTGGTTTCGTTTCTCGGCTTTTACACTATCTTGCAACTGTATCTTTGAAAGACATGCAAGTGCTATATTTATATTTATCTTTTCTGTGTTCACATCTGTACTTCTTTACTTTCATTGTACAGTGCTCTGTTCATTTTAACGTCCTGATTGATTTTGTAGTTTTAGAAGGAATAGCAGGAGTGCATCCTAGTCCCATCAGAGCCTGACCCCGTTTCCGTGAGCTACGTTAGAGTGTAGCCCCTCTGGGACTTGTCCCCTCCTCGTGCTGACGAAGGGAAGAAGGCCACAGCTGGCCCATCCTAGCCCAGCTCAACTTAGCCTGACAAAACCTCAGCCTTGCATCACCTAATCCTGCCTGCTGCAAAGAACCTAAAGGTGCTTGCATTACAATTTCTCCTTCCCTGCTCATTGTAGGTCACTTGGTCTTCCTTCCTTTAATTTGGAAAGGCTTCCGGGGATATTTTGCCCTACAAAAAATAATTATGTTATCTCCCTAATTCCCAATTATTATGCACAGGCTTATTTAAGAAAAAGGATTAGATTTTCCCTCCCTTTTTTTTTTGTTGGCTGCACCAGCGAGCAGTGAATGAATATGAACATGACACTTCTCTCCTCGTCTGCAGTGAGGGGTCCTACACTTGGATGATCTGGGGGAGGAGAGAGCACAGTGAGCCTGTCATGTAAGCCGCCTCCTTTGGGGCCACCTCTCAGTGTACACTGCTTCCTGCCTCAGGTAGAAGCCTCAGTGTTTCTGCTGCTGAGGCGTCAGGCAGTTCTCTCTCTCTCTCTTTCTCCCTCTCCTCTTCACTCCCTCCCGCTGAGAAGGCAACACATCCCCTCGCAAAGCACGGAAATGGAGAAGGTAAGTTGTCGCATTTTTGAATCTTGTTTCCTATCTTTAATTTCTTTTTTGACACAACAGGAAATTATATTTCTTTCATGTGGCATTTTATGCACCGTGCACTTTCTGTATAAAGCTGGCATGTTTCTTATGTTTGTGTTGCCCTCTTCTCAACCCAAAAGTCTTGTTAGATGTTTGGAATACTCCTACTGTTGTCTCTGGACTAGAGTCTCAAAAGCGAATTTTATCCCAGAGGTGCTGTTCACGGCTCCAAAATTAGGCAGGATCAACTATAGATGACAAATGTCCTGGCAAGGATAAATTAATAAAAGTGAAAGTGCTTTGTTCTTATAGCTTCTGTGCTTTTATTTTGAAACTAAAGACGACGTAAACAAGAGAGAGCATTTGAACATTTTATTGATGAAAACCAGCTTTTTTAGATTTCAGTGTTAGATATTTTATTGTGTTAGATAAACTCTTGGTTGGGTACTTATATTTATCCACCCGAGTTGCTCTACAAAGACTCTCGGAGGCATTTGCAAGCATGCAAACGCATAACAGCTCCTTAAAGTGTGATTCCACCTTAAATGAAGCAGCAGCACAATTTTTTCTGACATGTGCCACCCCATCTTTTTAACACATTGTCATGTGTTTGTGTATTCATTGTATGACTTAAGGCAAAGTTTCTCTTTCAGAGCTGCTCAGAGTGCACAGAGCCGACTCTTGCACAGAGTCTGTGTACGCTCTGCAACAAGTGGTTGTGTTACCAGTGCACAGATGTGCACCAGCATCTGAGAACCCCCAACGCTTCCCAGTACATGGAATCACACCAGCAACAGAGGCCCAGTGCCACCCAGTTCCCAGAACTGCACCAGAGGGGCTCCAGCTCCCTGCCTCCTACTGGACAAGGCAAGACATTAGTTTGATTTGTTGGCTTTACAGACTTGTATGACACATTATTATATAGTTAGCAGGGCTGGTGTCTTTTTGCAATGATTAATGCATGATAGCTGCATGTATTTCTATGCACCTGTCTTTAACACGTGTCTCAGTGCTCGGATGATTTCATTTTTGCTAATATTAGTGTTTTGCTATTTTAAGCCCATCGCGTATGTTTGGCAGCTTTGTTGCCAGCTGCTTTTGCACAAGTTGTCAAATCATAATGAACACGTCCCAGACAGCATTATTGTGATGTGGGAGGGTTAGCATTTGGTTTGTGTACTTGTGAGAAAAACCGTGTGACAGCGCTGATAGACAGGATGTGGTCAGTCAGATCAGGCTGATGCACACAAGGTGATGCTCAGCTCTCTACCACAGAGATCTCTGATGATCTGCAGGCAGGAGGGGGGTTGGCTGAGGTGAGCCGGCCACCAGAGAGCAGTAGGGTACGTTTATTAGCATTATCCAGCTAATGTTAGATGGATTTTCTGTGCGCCAAAAGCTTCTTATATAGAGAGAGAGGTACAGGTGAGAAGCCCTTTAGAGTGTGTGTATTAAAAGTGAGATGTTGCTAATGGTACTTCAAAAGCCAGTTGGACAGCAGCTGAAACACTGACATCTTTGTCACTAAACACTCTTTAACACATACCATTGCAACCTCAGCTTCCTTCGGGTGCCACAACTGTATGCTGTCATTATTTTGGTGTTAAAGTGTAGCACTAGGTCAGCTTTAATAATGCTTGTCAACAAAACTGGTAACAGTTTTCTTCAGTTTTCTTCAGATTCTTTTCATGTATGTTTAATGCAACAGTAAGTGCACCGACTGACTTTTATTTTCAACATTTAAAAAAAAAAAAAGAATCCAGGTTTAAGGTACAAGTAGAATTTATATTCAGACCATTAGCTAGCAGGAGAATAAACGACTTAAAGAACTGAGGCTTGGTCTGGTCAGCATGGCACTTTAGAGGCGACGTCTAAGGATTTACAGCTCTTTAAGTATTTCACATCAGCATATCTGTCCTATACTGATGACATTAAAAGACACTTTGGAATAATAAAAAGTGTTCATAACTTATCAAGACGACAGTTAGAGGCTGTCATGTGATCCTGCATGCCATTTGAGCAAACTTTGAGCAAACAGGCTGATGACACTGCAAGTCTTTCTTTTCTTCTAATGCGTTTACTTTAATGCTGCGTGCTGTGGGCCTGACTGTGAACTGTCTGTTGACTGCTGCTCTGCCCCCCTCCCCTCCCTCCCCCTCCTCTCTCTGTATGTCGTTCAGGCCCGGGGTCGTATCCTTGGTCCCTCCTCATGTGCCACTCTCACAGACAGGAGCCCTTGGAGCTTTTTTGCGAGTCATGTGACCTTCTGTGCTGTAGCAGCTGTCACCTGTCCTCCCACAAAAACCACAGGTCAGTCCTCAGATGCACAGCACAAGGACACTGCCGAGAAGAGCTAACCACAGGTTAAAAAAAACTTCCTGTGAGCAGTAACACTCTTTAACTGCCTTGTCAGTTTTATCATCTATATCTGCATACACTACCCTTGGCCAGCCTAACATTCATTAAGTATTCATACCTTTTTGTTTTCTGTGATGTTAGAAAGCAGGAGGTGCCGCGAAGGTCACCTGCATAATGTCTTGTCCTCGGGGGAAACAAATTCAATTCTGGTGTTCGTCATGCTCAAAGAATAAATTAGTGAACTTTCTGGTGGATGCTGTGATCTCTCATGTGTTTAGGGTGGTGCAGATCGGAAAGGCCCTACAGGATCAGCAGTGGCTGTTTGAGAGTCTGATGGTTCAGGTGGAGGAGAAGAGGTCTGCAGTGGAGAACAGCGCTAAACAAATAGAGGAGAGGTTGGTTTTCACCCACACTGTCATTAAAGTCCAATTTCTGAGCAACTTTGCCCACAAATGATGGGTTAGGGAGGGACTGAGACATTTGCCCCCTTTCTGTCTTTCCAGGCTTCATGGAGTGAAGATTGCACACAGGAAGGCAGAGAACCAGATTAAAATGGCAAAGATGATTATGATGAACGAGCTTAACAAACGAGCCAACCTATTAATAGAGCAACTGGAGGTAATTACTTTCTCTTTCCATCTAATCATCTTGCCGGCCACGAATCTACACGCAAAGAATCTGTAACTGCCACGATGCCGTCGCTAGCTCATGATAAGCTGTCGCAGCTGCTTAAACCGACATCCCAGCACCTACATCTGTCAAAAGCTGTCTGTTGATTAACCTGCAGTCCAATCACAAGGCTTGCCTTCTGCAAGTAAGGACACAAAACTTCATGTTTACATTTGTTTTTTTTTTAAATTTTCTACAGAAGATTGCAGAGGGCTTCCAGCAGCGTCTGGAGGACCAGCTGCAAGGGGCAATAGAGATATGTGGCCAGCTGGACCATATTCAGAAGTTCATCACCTGGGCTATGACCCATCACTGCACAAGCCCGGTGCTCTTCAGCAGAGCTCTGGTATGCATATGAGACAGTTAACAGACGTCGTCCCGCACATGCACACACACACACAAAGTCCGGTCCTGTGAGAGAGGTGATAATTAATTTCTTGTAAAGTAGAACAACAAGTGTGAAGTCTCTTTTTATCATCTTTGAAAAAGAAGCCACACATTTACATTTAAAGGGGAACTCCAATTGTACTTGAAGGTCAGTTTGCTAGAGATTACTGCTCGGTCTGTGCTGTGCTGTACAGTGCCCTCTGTGTTTTTGAAGGAGCAGCCTGAGAAAATTGCTGAAGTTGTGTTGCTGGCTTTAGTTCATCATGAGAAAGAAAGAAGGCTCCGTGTGCTCTGTACTGGCAGCCTGGAGTTTGACATTTACCCGTTAGGTGGGGTTTAAAAATAGAAAAGCTGCATGATAAGCAGTGCAGGATCCACTGTTTTGGGAGATTCGCCCATGGATGGAAAGCCTCTTTGTGGAAGTCCAAACTAAACCACTTAAGTGTTCTTTTAAACTTACTTTACATCCATTTGTCTTTCTGGTCTCATGATTTGTATGGAGACACATCTGTCCACTGACTCTTTTGTCACGTAGTGGTGTAGTGGGCAGCTTGGGGCCTTGTGCGTGGACCTCAAGCTGGCCACCGCATCACTTTTTTGCATTTGTCCCAGTCCAAAAGCATGCTCTTTGGGTTAACTGGTGCCTCTAAATCAGACAGCTCATGGATGTGAATCAACTGGAAATCTGTCTTGAGTGTAGTCCACCTCTTGCCCTATCATAAAAACCTTTATGTGAAGTCCACTTTAACAAGCATGTTTTATCCTTTGTGTTGATTTAGTTTATTATAAAAAACTGAATGACATATTTTTAGTGAAAGGAACAAAGGAAATGCATAATCATCTACAAATATATGCTGGAGTTTTCTTCCTGTTAAAAGGGAGTTTTTTCTTCCCACTGTCACCGAGTTCTTGCTGTCTGATTGTCGGGGTTTCCTCGCTATCATTTAATGGTCTTTACCATCTAAAGTGCCTTGAGGTGACCGTTGTTGTGATTTGACCCTAAATGAATAAAATTGATCTTTCATCTTTTTCATATTTCCTTTCCTGCAGATTTCACTCCAGATGCAGCAGCTGCTTGAGGCGTCACACCACTCAGATTCTTGGAGTCCTGTGAAGATAAAATTCAACTGGGATGCTAGTTATTGGACGAAACAAATTTCCTGTTTAGGTAAAAATCAATCCGTTAATGCAAGAAGACTTTTTTTAAGAACATGTTTTTCTAGGAGAAACCTCCTCACTCAAAAAAAAAAAGTTAAGTAGGCACAAAAGGAACCGTAACTATGTATATCTGTTTGATAATTAATCAGCATTATTTTGATGCATGACATGTGAAATACTCTCTCTGAAACCGGGCTCTCACTGTGACTCTGTTACTCTGCAGGTCAGCTGACTGTTGAGGGGGGAAACTGCGCTTATCCCCCAGGGTTGGCCTGCTCCAGTATTATGAGACCCCAGCCCATTACCTGCTTGACTCTGCCACCAGTGTTTCACAGAGGACGAGAGCCGGGCTGTGGGTACCAAGCCTGCTGTGAGCCTCAGATGTGCTGCCTTCATGGCATTCATTCGCAGCCAGATCTTCCCAGTCTGGACAAAAGCCAGCTGGACACCACACTTTATAACTCCAGCTGTGCTCAGCCAGCTCATATTTCTGCTTCCCAGCACCAGAACCAGCAGATCCAGAGGTTCTGGGACCAGGAGAGTTCCTTGCAGCGTCCTCCACCTGCATCACCTGTCCCAAACAGAAGGCACAATCAGCTCAGCCGCAGCCGAGCATCTGCATCTCAGCCACAAGCTGCTGACTCACAACCACATTCTCAGTCTAAGTCCTATCTTTCTCATCATCAACACCGCAAAGAAGTTCTTCCAAATACCCAGGCTGGGCTAAGTGCAGAGCGTGGGAGACCAAACCGGCGTCGGGGGAAGCTATCGACCAGCAGATCTCTGCAACAGGAGCTCAGCTACACGGCTCTGGAAAGGGATCCGATGAGTGAAGAGAGCCGGGTGGAAACGCATCGTGTGGAGGAGACCTGTGGACAAATAGCGGTTGCTGAAAGGAGGGAGATGTTGGATCAAGAGCTACAACAGGGCAGGAGGGTGCAGAGTCCTGTCCAACAGCAGCAACAGCAGCAGGTGCTGCTGTGTTTATCAGGTGTGAGAAAAGAGCAAGAGAGGACCAACTCTGCACTGACCGTCAAAGACCACAGAGATGCCAGGGTGAGAAATTAAGCTAAAAATGGAACCTCACCAACAGAGGATATTGCAATATAATATATACCCATATGCACATGCATTAAAAAAAGAGCTGAAGCTACAATATATTAAAAAAATAAGATGAAAAAGACAACAAACAAAAAATGTGTCTTAAAGCAAAAGATTGTACAAATGAAACAGAAATCTCTTTGCTGGCGTGTCAGGAAGGGCGACCAACATAAAAATCTGCCAAATCAAACATGGCGACACCTTGAGAATAGCCGATCAGCTAAAAATAGCGTTTTATGTACAGTGTGCTTCTTGTACGCTCCTCGTTGTAACAACAAAATTCTGCTTAAATCCAGCTTCATAAAGCTTCTTAAAAGCAGCAGAGTTGCGAACATTGTTTGACAGTTGGCCCTCAGATGAAAGCGAGCCATGCGGTGGGATTTTTATGCACCTCAGCCTTCGGTTTTTCACTTCACACGTGGTTCTGCAAAGTTTCTAGAGGCTCAAGCGAAGTTTTTAACCCTGCTATGGTAAACCACACAAAGCTGTTTATATGTGCCTCTCAGAACCCGCTACTGTTTGGTCAAGCCTATTTCCTGTGAAAACAAAGACGTTCAAACACTTGCTTACACAAAGGCACCAAAGCCTGCATTAGAAATTGCTTAATGACGGGACGTTTAAGTCGAATGAAAAGCTCGGAGAGCCGCGATTTACGCGTTTTGAAAGGGCTATTGTATATTTTTAAAATATTGACATGTAGACGAGTGTTGGAGCGTTTGAGGCGGCGTTCAGTTTTAATTAATATCCATTAACAATTGAAACCAAAAGCAACACTTTATATTAATGCCAGAACGATCACTTCCCACAGCTGACAGCTAGCCTCAAAAACAGATGGCGCAACAGAAAGCTGCTCTTGCTTTCAAAAAGAAGGGATGATGGGAAAACAAAAGAGCTGCTCTGACAATTATAGCCGAGCACTTCAATGCATGCTTAAATCCAGGAGCTCGCTGTTCATCATAATCACTACTGATGCCAGAGGTTTTAGCAGCCGCATAATCGCCCTTCTTTAAAAATTCTCAAGATGGGTGATTACTACCACAAAGATATGTTATTTTTACATTTTCAAGTCACAGCATCTGAAAGTGATATAAAGCCACTTGGGCACAGTCATTTGTGTACTTAACCTGTCATTAATGAGTCGCTGAGGGAATAGTGTGAGCTGCCAGTTTTTTAGCTCTGGTTTGCACTGAGATAAATTCCCATACCCCTCCGTGATTCCAGAGAGAAGGATTATAGTCTATTTTCCTCTACAGCCTGAATCCTGCATACGTTTCCCAGGGGGCATAGATCAGGTGAGTGTTTTAATCGCATGATACTAAGGAGCATGTGCTTGGTGTCAGCCTGGCCTGAAAATGTGTGATGGTGTACCGGAAAAAGAGACACAAGCCAAAGTGTTGAAAAAAACCTTTTGGAAGACTTGGATCAGTAAACTGTAATATATGAGAGAAACTGTGAGAGTGGTGGCTTAATCAAAGGGCCACACTGTAGCTCTCGGGTTGAATTTACATATGATAATTGGTGTGATATCCAAAGCTTTCATTGCTCCAACAATAACACTAATATATTCAACATGTTTGTAAGGATTGAGGTGTTCCCTGAATAGGCTCTGAGTGATGTTTTTGTTCATTTGGTGTGTGCCCGTGTGTGTCCATCCACTTTTTTTTTTGTCTCCTTTCAGTTTTTAATGGCATGAACAGGTGCACCTGTGCATGCAAGGCTGCTTGAAACCCCAGCTCAGTTGTGTGTGTGGATATATTTATGTTTTTTGACAGAGATCCACATCCCTGGAGGTGACAGTGACAGCCCACGAGTGTGTGTCTGATATGCAGCATAGCAGCAGGCTGAGCACTGGCTCGGTGTGCTCGAGGAGGAAGAGGCGCTCCCAGAGCATCCCGACAGAACTGGCAGCCCCATCCGCCAGCCCTTACGCCGAAAGGCCCACAGGATGGGCTCGTAGCCTAGAAGCGGGAGCTGCAAATAAGGTAACCCCGCATCAGAATATGATTGCACGTGGGTAGGCTGAGCTGTCAGAGAGAATAGGACCGATCACAGTTAGGAGGTGCACTCGCCACATGTGTGTTCAGCACTGTCATCTCTGGTGATACACAGTTCCACAATAAAAACTGTAACTACAAAACTAACTAGAGGCGAAAACAATACCAAGATCCACTTTGCATCGATGGACTAAGATGCTCAGTTGTCACTAGGTTGCTGTTTTTCAAGCGCTTTTAAGAATTCATCTGCCACGTGAAGAAAGAGCAAAGCCTTCTGGAGGTGCAGAAAGAGCAGGATAAAAGGAATGCAGAGTTAGAAAGAAGTGAGCTTAGCACACCTGTGCACGCGTAAAGCCCACTTCTCATCTCTGCTTGAGCCTAGCAGCTTAGGCGAAATCAGCTGCTCTTGGCACGGCGCACCCACACCTCTGATCTGGTGCTATGCATATATTGGAGGTGCTCAATTTGATAAGGCGGGAGAATGAAAATGAGCGAGGGAGAAAGAATACAAAACGATGGTTCTGCTAAATCAGTTTTAATAGTTAAATTCCCAACGTCTGACAGAGAGTGCGATACTAAATCTGTGCAGTACTCTTGTAAAAAAGGAAAAAAATAATAAAATCTGTGAGGCGTTTAGTTGAACAGTTTTCTCAGGAGATAAGCGAGGGAATGAGGAGCCCATTTTTCCAATCATTTTTGACAGTTTCTGTCATTTGAAAAATCGCATGCTTTTAGAAACCCGCAGGAGCCATTATTTGGTTTAACAGCATATTTTGCTGCTGGAGTTAGTGACTAAAAGAGTTTTACTTAATGCTTATTTTGATTTCAGTATTACGTGCTGGATCCCAGACAGAGGAGAGCATCAGATGGGGTGCTCTGTGTGGCCAAGGAAACTTCAACTGAACCTCCTTTAATGTCCTATAAGACAGAGCCAGGTGGTTGAAAACACTGAGATTTTTTTCTTACATAGTCAATTAAAAAAAAAAACTCACATTTTCAACTGCTTGACTTTCTTTGTACTTTTTAGATCACCCCATCACTTACCTAAATGAAGAGATTGGTTTTGATGCCAACAAGAAATGCAGCTTCTCAAGTAACAGCAACAGCAGGTATGTATTGTCTTAAAAAAATGAAAGATCAGTCCATGCACAAATCATGAAAACAGATTGTTAACCTATTTTTACATCCCTCTAAATTAATAGTGATATTCAGAACGACTCTGCAAGGCCCAGGGTTCCAGTCATTTGCCTCGAGCGTCTCAAAATACTTGTGTCTCAGCTCCCACCACACGGACGAAGACAGAGTGACCCTCTACCTGCCAGTGGGACGGATAAGAGCGAAACCGTCCCTCAGCAGAAAACCTGGCAGGATGTAATGCCCCAGGTGTGGTGCATTTGTTTCATTCAAAACAAGAAGGGAGTTGTTTTAACCCTTTAAACCCTAACCCGTCACAGTTAGCATTTTTAGCAAGGGTGGGCAACTCCAAGCCTCGTGGGCCGGTGTCCTGCAGGTTGTAGATCTCACCCTGGGTCAACACACCTGAATCAAATGATTAGTTCATTACCAGGCCTTTGGAGAACTTCACGACATGTTCAGGAGGTAATTTAGCCATTTAAATCAGCTGTGTTAGATCAAGGATACACATAAAACCTGTAGGACACTGGCCCTTGAGGCCTGGAGTTGCCCACCCCTGGTTTAAAGGGTAAATTAGGTTAGGGTTTAAAGGGTTAAAAGCACAATAGCAGGCATATAATTAGCTGTCACCACACCATTTATTTCATTTGTTTACTTGGTTATGGCTAAAGTGTGTTGGCTAGTAAGCTTTAGGGGTAATTTAGGATGACCCTGGCTAGCTGTTGTCCTCTGTAGTATTTATGCATGAGGGTTTTAAGAGATTAAACTGTAATATGAAAAAAATCCCTTCCTTTCTCTTCTCTTGTAAACACAGGGAATAACAGGAGAATCTGAGACTAGTGGGGCCACCCGCGTGCTTGCAGCACCAAAGCGACAAACTTGTAATGAGTCCACCGCACAGTCAGACTGCAGCGACAGCAACATAGGGGTACCTGTTCCTCATAAAGAATCCACACTGCTCTCCGCTGACTCTGAATATGTGGCACCAAGTTTCTATGAACCGGATCTGGATTCTGACTCTGATCCCAGGTCAGTGTCAGAGGAAGCAGTCATCTCTCAGACTGATTCAGACCCACAGCTTGACTCAGATGCATCACCAGATTCTGACCCGAATGCACCGTCTTCATCTGAGGCTGAACTGGAGTGTAGAGCTGAGCAGAAGTCTGCAGAGATGGGGCTGTGTGGTGACTCAGAGCCAAGTCTGGAGTATGAGGCAGATCCAGAATCAGATGCGGGACCAGACGGCCGAGGGTTGGATGCAGATACAGAATCAGGTGATGCTGAAACGGAGTCCGACATCCAGCCTGTATACGACCCCACTTTTCAGGGCGAGACTGATTCTGACGTGGTCTCCGATCAGCCTCCAGACTCTCAGGGCTCCGTGGCATCTGAGCTCGATGTAGACTCTGAACCCGAGCTGACCACCGATGACCCGCAACCGCTTCGCTCTGACCTGGATGAGGAGATCGGTCCAGGTCAGAGGCCGCTCCTGATTGCAAATCCCGTTGTTCCCGGAGACACAGAGGAAGTCCAGACTGAGCAAGACGGCACAGAGTTGGAGAGTGAGGATTTTTGTGCCGTTTGTCTGATCGGAGGAGACCTGCTATGCTGTGATCGCTGTCCAAAAGTCTTCCACCTCTCTTGCCATATCCCCCCTTTGCCGACCTTCCCCTCGTAAGCTCACGTGAAATTTCAGCACAATCCTCACACCTCCTGTTAAACAGTTTACATAAAGCTGGTACTGCTAACCTAATGTGTCTTCCCTCATTCAGAGGTGACTGGGTGTGCACCCTGTGCAGAGATGTTCTACAGCCAGATGTCGAATACAACGGTGACAATGAGAGAGCATCTGGAGAAAATGCATCAGCAAATTTGCTATCTCCATGTGACCAGAAAGTAGGTCAATTCATAAGAACAAACTTATTTACAGCAGTCAATTTGATATGTTATAGAGGGTAACACAGCTGTCACTCATATTACCCGAGGGGGTTCATCTAAATGCTAAAAAAATCTCCATAAATATCATGACTAACGAGTGTTTACGTACTTATCAAAATGGCTATAAAAAATGTATGTGGCAATAACTAATGTGTTTTTTTAGTTTTTCTTTAACTGCGATCCTTCTCTTTCTGTCGCGCCAGTTTTCATTCATGTTTGGTTGAATCTTTGCAGAAATGTGAGAGGCTGACACTTCTGATCCTCAGTAACATCCTGAGTGCGCCATTCCAAGAGCCCGTCAGTCCACTCGTAAGCTAATCAACATTTTCTTACAGTAAAGTAAATTTATTTTCGCAGAATATAATTATGTTTTCATTATACTTACAGACACATGGTAGTTAAGAGTTTTACTACCAGTCTAAAGTTTCCCTCATGGGTTTTATATGTAACACAGCTCTGCTCACATTCAGTTTTTGCCCAAGTGAGTGAATCCTTAGAGCCTTAAAATTGTGCTGAATACATTTTCTTCTTCATAAAGTATTTACAAAGCTCATTTTATATGATATTTGAGGCATTCTATAATTGTCATTCATGCCTAAATCAGCTTATTTATTCATGGCTATCATCTATTTATGCAACATTTCATTGTGCATTGTGTTTAAGCTGTTTTGTAACCCATAAACAATGCTATCAAAGGTAACATGGGTCTTGAGTATCTAACTTAGTTTAAGACTGCGATGCAAGCATGCACCCTGTGCACAGGTAGAAACACGTCTGTCACAATGATACATAATGGAGCTCATGCAACATTAATGTGATGCATTTTGAAGAGCAGAGTGCTCCTGAGATAATTAAATTGGAATTGGTTTTAGAGAACCAAAGTGGCTGGGGGGATAATATAAGACTCTTAAATGCCACTGCTTTCTCACACAGGCACGCCATTACTACCAGATCATCAAGAGGCCAATGGACCTGTCTGTGATCAGGGCCAAGCTGAGCAAGGGGAATACCCAGTGTTACAGCTCACCCGATGAGTTTGTGGCCGACATGTATCTCATGTTCCGCAACTGTGCAAAGTTCAATTACGTAAGTTAAAAATCTAAATTCTGCTTGTTTCTGTGTATATACGGTTAATCAGTCTCGACATCATCACTGGTCACTACTTTACTATAATTACTGTAATGGCATCCCCGTCCCCCCCCCGTCCGTCATTGCAGCCTGACTCTGAGGTGGCCCAAGCAGGCCGCAGCCTCGAGGCCTTCTTCACCTCCAACCTGAAGGAAGTTTTCCCGGGCAGAGTCTTCCCCATGGCTGAGGTGGATTCAGACAGCGATGAGTACGACGAGGCTTACAGGACCACTGAGAGTGGCTTCCCCTGGCCAGAGAGAAGAGAGCAGTGCCACAGGAAGAGGAAGAGGAGGCAGTCTCTCAAGTCGAGGAGGCATAATTTCTAATTAGAGCTTAATAGTGCGCAACCATGGCAGCAAACATGTTATTTCTGTTTATAAATATGCTGGTTTTTTTTTTTCATTTAGCAGCCAGAGGGAATGCACCAGTGTTTCTAAAAGCAAGCCAACCTTGTGGTTTGCAGTGATATGACAGTACTGCCATCTGATGGCAGCTAAACATGCGAAAATAGGATTGAGATTAGTAACTAATGCAGGAGTCATTATTATCCATGCAACTCATCGGAGGGGCTGAGTGCGAAAATGGAAATAAGTGAAGGTCACATTGTATAGGTTACGCAGTCATACCTCTGTGGATCTCGGTTTGTTGCTTCTACAGCCATGTAGTGAGGTGATGCTGTAATACTTCCTTTATCATGTCATATTTTGCCTGCTAAGCATATGCTCCTGATACACTGCACTGCTTGCTATTTTCTGCTAACATAAAATACCTTATATATCTTTCATCACATGCTTTTTTGTACAGAGGATGCTGTAGTTGGATGCTTATTAATCGCACTTTGCATCTTTATTAAGTGGACTTTTTCAGGTCATCATAGCCCTGATTATACGCAGTACTCTGAAACTTTGTCGGTAAATTCTGTACTTACCATATTCACGAGTTTCCAAATCATTTATACACGTGTCACTGTATAAACTTTTATTTTACTATATGAATGATTGCAGGCAATCAACATAGGTTGATTGTTGTTATAATTATGTGTGTCAGTAGCTTTTTTTGAAAAGCAGCAGCAAATTGTTTAGATTAGAGGAAGCCAGGATGTGAGAGATCGTGGGCACCGTAAGCACTGTTAGAGCTCACCGGGGCATTTTTATTATTGGAGAATTTAATATCTGGAGCAAACAGTTCATGAAATGTAAAATTTCACATTTAGCTAGCAGATAAGTTTGTGTATGTATATTGCATATTATTTCTCTTGGAGCAAAATCTTCCACTCTTCTCTTATCAGGATGTCTCAGGCTTACTGAAAGTCTAAGGTGTTGTTATCTTTGATTACTGATGAGTATAAAAATGTACTTGCTGCTGTGTGTAGAGAATTACTGTCGAAAGGAAATGCATAATTTTATAAAAAAAAAAAACGCTGTAGCACATTTCCTGTTTTTAACTATGCTGTACTTGGTTTCTGCAGCTTAATATACGCTTTGTGTGACTCATGGCGATGGATGTACAAAAGTAGCGAATGCATAGTATATGTAATGCTATTCCTTTTGACATCAGTAGATCTAATAGACGTAAGGGAAAACTGCCATAGTTGCTGTCACTGTTTCAAGAGAAATGTTTTCTTTTTTCCTTTTTTGTAACTGTAATTATAAATGCACAAATATTAATATCAATAAAAAGCATTCATGAAAAAAAGCATGTTAGTCCGGAGTCCCCTGTCATTTCTTTATATTTTGCTTCCAAGGAGCCTGACTTTCTTGTAACTTTTATGGTGGTCTTGAGAAATAGTTCTTTTTTTGGACACTGGCCGCTTTTCTCCTCATTTTGCATGTTTGCTAAGCCACTTAAAACTGACCTATGAATCATTTAAGCATAAAAAAAGCACCTAACTCAAGGGTTAATCAGTGTTGTGTCTACACATAACAGATAACTTAGCAAAAAAAAACATTTAAATTGTATATTTAAGCACTTTGTTACTAGCAGCCTGTCAGAAAAACACATTTCCCCCTAATTTTATTTAGTTTGAGCTATAAAAGCAAACAATAACGCAATTTAAAAGGCATAAAAAAGCAACAGCAAGGTGATTTCCAAAAAATGGGAAAGTGGAGGGGAAAAAAAAATCTACAGCAGATGAAAGCCGTGTTGTTAAGAAAAAATCCAGACACGAGACCTGACTCATCTGAAACAGTCTCAGTGGAAGGGTGACTGTCAAGAAGTGGTTCTTAAGGAAGGGGAATGGGGAGAAAAGACGTATACAGGGACATATTACAAACTGCAAAGCAGGTTAAATGCTGGATCAAAACGAAGCAATGTTAACTTTATATCAAAATCCTGTCACTGCCATGTCACATACAGTCCGAGGTTATGGGTGTGTTATAGCTTCATTAATGGTGTGTGGAAGGGTGGTAAGAGTGCTCAGAATTACAAAGCCGAAACTGCAAAAATATTCAGAAAAGACTCTTTTATTACTTCTAAAACCTTCGTGACATTTAAAAAAATATATTTGGTTGAATAATCTCTCAAACTGCTTTGATGCAACATAAAGTAGAGAGAGATTTTTTTGTGAACGGACAGAAGTTTTAAGAATTAATCAGATGAGACTAAAGAACTAAAAATTGTGTAATTAGTCACACTTATTTCCTTGAGATTTGACAGTCTTTTTGCTCTGAAGTAGTTTTTTGTTTTCAAAGCAGCCACTATCATCGGCCTGTACCTATGATTGTAACCCAAACCTTCAGTTCAATCTGTCAAATGTAAGAAAGCAATCAGACTAAAGGTTAGCAGCTCCTGGAAGCCCGCGAGCAGGGCAAAATGCACATCAAGATGAGTTTTACCAGTTTCTTTTCACATTTGTTTTGAATATTCCCGAGTCATAAATCAGTTAACATGCATCATTTGAAGTTTTAGCTTTTAGTTTTACGTAATGAAATGCTTCTTAAAACCCATCGCTTCTTTGCCCTGATGTATGTAGAAGTGAGTCATGCAGACAGCACCACCCACCTAGTCTGCACGGTTAAAAGGCTCTTTCATGGCCACTCCAAACAGAACACCATCAGAACACATCCCATAACATGTAATAATGAATCTGATTGTCTGGAGAGCATTAAAGAGAGAGGGAGAAGTAACTTGCTGGACTCTTTCGGCAGCACAGACGTGATGTAACCCTTCAACGTGGCCCAGGAGACATTGCTGGATCCTGCCTCGCGTCACACAAACTGTGGAGAAAAAAAAGTTGCGATGTTTTAATTGCATGTAAAAAAAATTTTTTTTAAAAGTTAAAAACAAAACAAAACAATCCTCATATTTAAAAGTAGAAGTTCAAGAGTTCTAAGTGTCATAGAATTCACTTAACATAGGATTTTCTGCATCTGGATATTTGTTTTAGTTTTAATCAGACAATGGAAGGCGAGATTCATCGTAGGGATTTTAAGGGTTTCCTGGAGAGAGAAGGACATTTAACAGAAGCCCCCTGGTGATGCATTAAAGTGTTAGCGTTGTAAAAATAAAATAACAACCCCCCTCTTGGTGCAAGTTGCAGTTTGACTTCTGTGACTTTTGTAGTTTGCTGCAAAAAGTCTGTGCTTTAAGAACAAAGAAGAAAATTCTGTTTTTACATTACACTGCTTATCCTCCTCTCGAGATCAGTCTGTTTTTTTATTTTTAACCAACACACACACACACAGCAATAATTGTTATATGTACACTATTTTGGTCAGGAGGCCTATTGCTATGTTTTATTTGTGAACAAGGCTTGTGACCTTTCAGTCTTCAGTCTTCACGTAAAACATCACATGATAATAATGAGACACTTCTGTGACCTTTGGTGAACAATGAAAAGGGCAGACAGAAATGCAGTGAGAGAAAAACGCGAGCTGGAAAGTGACGCAGGGAAGTTTGGAGTCTTTTAGTGCTGCAGGGGGCAGAGAGGGGATCTAAATTGTGTGCCTTGCTGAGGTTAACTGGCACGTTACACCTGGAAACATCTGCTGGCATTTTATAGTCTTGGTAACGTGGCTGTGTGTGTGTTAGCCATAGATTCTGTTTATGAGAACTCTGAAATTCAGAGCTGACAATTGCACAGACCTCACATCCACCTTAAGGAGTCTTTAAGGTTGGTGCACCTCGAGCATCGCTGGTGTAGTGGTATCATGCAAGATTCCCATTCTTGCGAGCTGGGTTCGATTCCCGGGCGATGCATTTTAAGGGTGGCGGTAGCTCACTTGGCAGAGTGAGTTGCGTACCAATTGGAAAATAAGGTCGATCAGTTCTCGACTCCTTCTCCTCATGCTGAAGTATCCTTGGGTAAGATATCGAACTCTAAGCTTCCCCTGATGTGTCTGTGTGTGTATGTACGTTGACAAGAGTTTTGGAAAACTTAAGGTCGAGGTCACTGAGATTTGAACTGGTGTGAACTTTTTAGTAGCACTTATGGTATTAATGTGAAAATCCTACGTTTTCGTTGAGGTAATGTGTTCACAAAGTGGGGTAAGGGGTAAAAAGGCGCTTCACGAAAGGTGATGATAGATGTTTCTGAATGGGATGAAGCATAATTAGATGTGGTTTTATTGTGTGACACAAGCACATTTATCAAATCATCTGTTGTGCATAATAATCTTAGAGGTATAAATGTCCTGCCTTTGTTTTAGGCTGCTTGTCAGTATTGTGTTGCTTGACTTTTCTGCCAAATCCTTAAATTTTAGCACTAACTGAAGAGTGGTAGAGATTTTCACTGAGTTTTCACAGGGGACACCGGTGTTTGCGAGACAACTCACAGCATGTCTGAGCAGCTGGCACAGTGATAGGCTGTGTACACTGGAGAGAGGATGAGGGACAGTTTTAACAGCTCACTTAGCTCTTGTAACATCATCAAGTTGGCTCCGCTGAGGAACAACGGGGCTGGAAAAGCAGATGAGCAAACGCCGATCTCAACCTTTCTTTTCTGGAAAATTACTACATGTTTGTGCGTTTATCTAATCTATCTGATATGCTTCCCATCACAGATTAAATGTATGTAATGAAATATAAATACTGGGAGAGGGGTTTTAGAGCACAGTGATGTGAGAATTATTTAGCCCTCTCTGGAATTAACAGAAAGAGTCTCACCTTCAGCTAACAAGAAATGACATTCATGTTTTTGACCACAAAAACAGCTGCCGTCATTCTATTCTAGAAAAAGAATAGGAAACAGTCAGTAAGCATTGAGCTATTTCTTCTACTTCTTCTTCTTCTTCTTCTTCTTCTTCTTTTTGTTTTATAATGAGATATCATACTGTTAAAAATGCTCAAACATTCCTCAGAGATGTTGGTCCAGGCTGACATGACAGCATCATGCAGTTGCTGCTCATTTGTCGGCTGCACGTCCATGATGCGAATCTCTCGATGCACCACATCCCAAAGGTACTCTATTGGACTGAAGTATGGCAACTGAGGCCACTTGAGCACGGTGTACCCACTGTTATATTCGAGAAACCAGCTTGATTTGAGTTAAGCTATGTGAGAAGGTGTGTTATCCAGCTGGAAGCAGACTTTAATAGATGTATACACTATACATGGTCAGCAACAATACCCATGTATGATGTGCTGTTTAAAACTAGTTCTAAGATGGCCAAAGTGTGTCCTCACACTTTTTAAGACAGGACAGATGCATGCTTTCATGTTGCTTCTGACTCAACCGTCACAGCAGAAGTTTGACTCACTAGAACAGGCAACAATTTTCCAACAACTGTGCCACATTTAGAGTCACAGGCCTTGTGAAGCAGGGAAATACTGACTCCCTTTCTCTTACCATCGTATTCTCCCCAGCTGTTCTGCGGTGATTCTCCAACATTTTATTGGAGAGTATGCTTCCATTGTCGTTATGTAAATATACTCATTAAACCAGTAATATTGTTATAGCATACAAAGATGTATAATATATGACTCTCATGGGTTTTCCATATTGTTTCTGTTGGCCCTAAACTAAATACACTATATCAGTTTAATGTGACTCAAGAAAACCTCCTTTACAGTCTGTTTCATATGGGTTTGGAATCAGCGATGTGCACATTTTACCACCACTCAGTGTTTATCTTACAGGCTGTAATAGAATGATGGTTTGCAGAAGGGTATAAAATTTCAATCTTCTTCTCTTCTGGCCTAAATTAATTAGCTTGTTTGCCCTCTCTGAGAAACCATGCACAGTAAATATAGTAATCTTTGTTCCATAATTTGACTAAGCTGGCATCATGCTGTGTTCACTGCCTCTCAGAGAGCTTTTTCATTTACTTTGCTTCACCCTCCACTTATATTTATGCTATTGGCTAAGATTTGATTACTTTTAAAACAAACACTCATATTTTCGACTTGTTTTTGTTGTAGATTATACTATAAAACAATGGTCACCGCGAGACAGTTTTCATCCAGTCACTTTGCCAAATGATTTACCGAGTTTCTCAGCAATTTTCACAATTTTTGCAGTTTGTGGACAATAAAGAAATCCATGCTTCTAAAAATTCATCGTTTTTGTAGTCTGATCAGTTGGTAGATGATATACTGCATTTGATCTCCACGCCTTCTTTTGATGTGTCAAAGAGGAAGCTGCAGGTGTATCCCGAGGGAGCCTGTGAAGTGACCAAATGTCCTTCCTGTATGCCAAGAGTGCCCTGTGGCAGATCATTGAGGCCCAAGGGGAAAGCAGCACTGGGTCAGTGACCGTACATGTAGTTGATGGTGTTAGCTGTTACTGAAGCTGAACTGGATGACTTACTTTCATGAACTAATGAGCCCCATTTCTTAAATCAGCCCATCAGTGTGAGGATCCATGTGGGAGGATCCATGTGGTATCATGTCAGCTGTGGTCTGCATTCCAACACACTGATTTGGAGATTCCCTGCCCAAAGTTCAGTTATATTTGTGGCCAGAAAGAGTATATCTGAGCAGGAGCACAGGGATGAAGACACTTCTGACTCATACTGGATCTTAAAGCATTCCATTAACTGGGTAAATCAAATAACCTCTGTGTGCTTCCTTGCATGTTTATGTAAATTGTAAATGGATAAAGTAAACATACTGGGGATTTTATTTTACTGAATTATTTTGTAAGTTTGCAACAGTTCAGTATATTACACATTTTAAACATCATAGAGGCAGTAAAAAAATAAAACAAAACTGTGAATGTGGACTTACTCAGTCACCTTAAGTGCTTGGGTCACTGGTTACTGTGTAACTGCTTTATTCTTCTGTGGCACATTAATGGGCGTTCCAGTCTTCTTAGTGAGCAGCGAGCAGGACCGCTCAGCAGATATGCACAGGCTCAGAAAGAGTGCTGCCACTTCCAGGAGGTGTTTGGAGCAGAGAATTAGTTGAAGATATCCAAGCTTTTTACAAAGCTCATTTATCATGTAATGGTCCTTAAGCACTGTGTAGACTGTAGAGAATACAGTGGCTCCAAGTCCATGGCCAAAATGATCAATAATGCCTTAGATAAAAGGCAGAAGTCTGCCTAACGAAGGAAGTCAGTGGTTACTAATTACATGTTACCACACAAAACTGCTTATTGGATACTTCAAGCCTTTTGCACTCATCACCAGATATGTGGAACTAATCTGCTAAGCATTTCAGAATACCAGCTTTATTCAAACATTTCAAATGACATTTTAAATGTAGTTGTTAAATTAGTTTGTTAAATTTTAGTAAAATTTACATTTTTAATTATTATTTCCAAACAGGAACAGTATGTGATAGAACTATGATTCCCTATCTTGGTTTGTATTACAGCTGGATGTTAGGGGTATACACACTATTATTTTCTAACTTCTTGTAGCGATATCCTCTCAAATACATGATTTCTGTGGGTAGAAAATAGCTTACATCAACATTCTTATATTTCTAAATGCAAGATAAAGTGGGTGAACCTGGATCCAACACAACTACAAATTATGAGTCTCACGAAGCCATTTGAGATTTCAGTGTAAAAGGAAATTAACACAAACAAACAATCTTCAAATAACATTTAAAAGAGTCAAATGAAAATCAACCGACACCAAAGGAAATGTCAAAAAATAAAACATGACTATAGCTCTGAGTTTGGAGTAGATCTTTCTTTTTTTCTGATGTGACAGGAACTCTGGCTCTATATATTAGTGTAGAAACCACATTGTGGTTGCAAGGCTGCACTAGTGTCAGCTTGTTGTGCTCGTGTTAACATCTGACTGAGTTAACAAGTTTCAGAGTGTAAGAAAAAGAAGTCTGTCTAAAGTTTGCTTTACTCACCACTTGTGTCTTTTAGGATCTTACTCCAAACAAAAATTAATATAAATGTTTTCTTACTTATCTAAAATGATAAACATAATGTGAGATCATTTTCCCAAGGGGCCACACCAATACACCAAACTCAGTTCTGCTCAATTTTATTTCTTTATAAGCCTATTGGTGCGGCCCTCTATAACAGTTCCAGTTTCTCATGCGGCCCCCTGGGAAACATTAATTGCCCATCCCTGAATAATTATTCCAAAATGAATCTAAAACTCAAACTCACCAGACAAGCTCTCCATGTGTCCACTAGATGGAGACTAAGAACCAAGAAAAATTCAAGATGCCGCAAAGAAAAAACATGTCTCCTTATGCTTAAATATCCGGGTATGAATTGTTCTTTTGTTCTGTCAGGTTCATTATTAATAGGGTTCTCTTTAAGCATCAGATTTAAAAAACCACACTACTACAAGCCCCTGAAGCAGTCGCTATTCACTCAGTGGAGTTTTAACTCCCTTTCTGTCCCTCTTGGCTTCCCGTAGTCGTTCGCCAAAAAAAAAAAAAAAGTTTTCGCGTGAATCCCAACCTGCTGAATGAAAAATGTCTCATTCCAACAGGTAAGAAACTTTTGGTGAATTTTACAGCCGCAGCACTGTACACACGGTACAGCCGTACGTGTATGAGTGGGGTCGCCTTTATTTAACGCTGTCTTCTCAAGAGGAAACGTTTTTGCAACCTCACGTTTCGTTGCCATGACAACGTGTAACCGTGGGAGACGTTACCTTATTAAAAAAAAAGTCACTTTTTTAAAGCTTTCTGCGCTGTTTTTATGCGAGGAGTAGCTGATTTTTATTTTACATTACTAGATACCGAATGTCTCCCTGCCGTTTCTGGGATATCACAATTATTATTATTATTATAATTATTGTTATTGTAGATTTCAACTAGCTATCGTTATTATCTAACTAGCACATTTGGTTACAAGCGTCAAGTGTTAGGATTGAGGCTCTGTGTTAGATTAACTGGCAGTATAATGACAGAGGTTACACACCGAGCAGGACAATAATTTAACATTCATTTTAATGACCCGGTTATTCAATACTTTAGGGTAGTCGATGTTGAATGCGTGTTTCGTGCGGTTATAGTGACTATGTTTCTTGGCTCTTAACATTGTCCTCTTATTTTAAACCACCCGGCATTCCCTTTTAACTGCAGCCATTTTGACATGAAATAGTATTGTGTGCCAAAAAGTGATTACAGACGTTTCTGTGTGTTTTTTTTAAATGTCTAATGTCTGCTTATATTGGTAATTAGTAGTAGTAAACAGCATTTATGAATGGGTTCCATATAAAATAACGAAATGCCATGTTTTGTAAGTATCAAGGGCTGCTTAAAATATCTTTATAGAACTTTTATGTTATATTTGTTGCAATTTCTGCTGCCCTTTTGGTCTCTCTTTGGTCTCTCTTTAAAAAAGACTTTTTTTTTAGCTGGATATATAAAGTCACTTTGCAGTTTCTACTCGGCATTATCCATGTAAATGACCTGCTGAATTCTAATCGGTCAAACAACAATTTAAATGCTAGCACTTTTTTAGCAGGTGACATGAAACATAGATGCTACTAATAAGAAAAGCTTTAAATGATGTGATTAATAACACTTGTGTACTATTGTTGTCATATTGACTTATGTGAAACAGTCTGTGTAAAAGGGAGTAGTTTTAAGTGTCCTAAAACTTTATTTGGCCATAAAGAGGCCCACTGCTTCTTTTTTTTGAAACAGATGAATACTGTAGAAGCTGTTATGACATTAGTATTTGACAGGTGGGGCCATTTGTGTATTCCAATATGAATGTGACTTTTCTCCGGCTTCTCATCGATGTAAATTTGAGGTGTTCTTGTTTCTGCACTGGCCTACATTTTCCTACACGTCTGCCACCCTAGCTTCCCAAGGCTGAACCCAGCAAGGGCAGAGATTAGCTTTAACCAGGATTAAACCAATGAGAAAATTTGAATTTGTTGGCCCTTATCTCCTAGCAACATGTGGAGAGCCCTGAGCAAATGGCAGAATTTGATCTTTTGCTTCCTTTTGGCAAAGCGTGTTTTCTTGCCAATAGACACTTATCAAACATGACCATTGAACACAGCAGGATTTTTTTTTGAGGGGGGGGGGGGGGGGCTTTAAAATGATTTGTTTATAGGAAAGCTGCATGCATTTCTTGTTTGCAGTGTGGGAGCAGCAACTTAGTTGCACCTCCATTTTATTTGTCAGTCTTGTTGTCCATCAGCTGCCAGGTACAGTGTCATTTTACTGCTCTTTAGTTAGTCTGGTGTGTGCCTTAATGGCTTAATGTTGTTGGTGTAGTGCATTTAGACCAGAAGCTTTGATTATCTCTGCATAATATTAGGATTCACTCCATAACTTAGTAGATGGGATATTCGCATTCTAAACATGCAATTTCTTGCCTCATCAGGTAATGTAATTCCACGCTTCATTAGGACTGTGAAGTTTATCATTTGTCATCAAAGCCAAGCTGTCAATAAATGATTAAGTTTCACATGAGTAAAATGTAATATTGGGGCCCGAGCAAAACGGATGGCAGTGTACATTTTAATTGCAGTTAGGAAGATTTTGTTTTTGTTTGATTTTCAGGCGATATTTAAGCAGCTGCTCGTTACAGCTAGAGGCAGTCCTGCAGAGCTTGAGTCTAACTTATTCCTACAGTTTATGCAATTAGAGAAACATGAACTTCTAAAGGCCCCAAACAATAATTGAAATGTGTAATATGTTATTGGTCTGGGTAAACAGAGAGGGCTAAGTGTTTTTCTGTGTGCTTACCAACATTTTTCACTTACATGCAATCTCATCAACCTTTAGTATGCTGCAGCTAATCTATACCAACTATTTCCAATATTGACTGACTACAGTTAATAGATAACTAAATCTGTTGTTTAGTCTATAAGATCACAAAAATCATTATGTATATCATTTCCCACAGCAAGGGGCTATTCTTGCTTTTTATGTTCAGCAGAGTCCTTGCTTCATATGATTGACACTGATGGGTTAGAAAAACTACATGTACATGATCATGAATAAATGAAAGAAGAGCTGTTTTAAGTAGAGAAAAGTAGGAAAAGGTTTTAAATGAACCCTTATGTGTCTTTTTTCTTTGCTTGTTATAGCATGCTTATATTTGGAAAACATTTGTATATTTAGTTAGCTATGTAAATAAGCTGAAATTGCTGTCTGACAGAATGATGGAGAGGTGGGACAAGTAGGGGCTTGACCTGGGGCTCTAATTACTACCTCCTGAACCTGGAGATGAGACCAAATTCAATATAAAAGGGTGTACTGATGTTTGCTCACCCGTCAGTGTGTCTGTGGTTGAAAACAGACTTGTTATTTGTGCCATCACTGCAATTCCTTCCTCACTGGCTCTAGTTAATAATTATGTGTATTTTCTTGGGTCAGTGCTATAGAGATTGGAAAGAAGATCCATACATAGATTTTGGTGGTACTCCAGCACTTTCTTAATCAAGTCAAGAAAAGGAAAATAAGGAGTCTAGCCTTCAGGGAGGTTTCAAAATTTCGCATTTTGTAAGTACTGATGTAGGGGTAGCTGGAAGGAAGGCGTAGCCTTAATGGAAAACATTTTAGGTACACAGGTGGCACAGGGGCACACTTCTTCCCCACCACTGCAGAGTGGTTCAAATCCCAATTGTATTTCCAGCAATTTGGTCATGCAACAAACACAAGTGGCCATGCTTTGCAAGCCACTAAATGACCATGTCTTTGCCACTCCATTAGCAATTCTTCAGTGTTGTCAGTGGCTGTTTCACTAAAGAGCACAACCTCTCAGTGAATTTCCTCAATGGAGGCAATTTGTAGCTTTTGTCAGATGCATTTATGTTTTACATTTAAAAAAAATCTTGATGGGAGAGGTGGCGGTACAGTGCTTGTCTTTACTTTAATTCTCTTCGGTTCTTTTCTTTGCTCCTTTAAGGCCCTTAGTTTGGGTTTGTGGTGGGGCACAAGAAGAGTAGAATTGTTTTTGACTTTAAGTTTAAAAAAACAAACAGATTTAAGTAAGTCATGCATTTCAATTGAATTGTTAGAATCACAGGTATAGATATTCTAGATAGGCACACAAGGCTTAAAGCAATTCAAGACCTGTGTCTGTGACCCTTTTAAGGTCAGACCTCTCACCCTAACCTGAACATGAACTTGATATCCTATTTCCTTTGCATCAGAGATCTGGGGCCAAGGACCAGTCACCTCTGTCTGGGAGATACCTGAGGAGCTGAGACCCTCCTCCAGTCTCCTCAAGTCCTCAGTGATACACTCATCACATGCTGCTGTCTCCACAAATGAGCTATGATTGAGGTGACTGGAATTTCCAGAGGCTGTCACAATCATTTTGATTGGAAAATAGACAGGAGAAAATGGGAGAGACAGGCCTGTTATGAGAGCCCTGTCAGGGCTAAAATAATGCATCAGAGTGAAGAGGTTAAAGACACCACTTCCTTGTTAATAATTAATTGCTGTGCGTGTGGTGGATCCACTTCATCGCTCCCAGTCATCACTTGATAATTGCTTTACATTTAATTTGGCTTTAGAGACTGTTTTTCAAGCTGGGTAAATTGTGCTTAAAGTGAATATGGGCTCAGACAGAGACAAGAGTTTGGTCATAAACCATAAACCAGAAAAAAAGGCGACAACTTAGACTGGGAGAAGTAAAGTTTTAGTAATTCTGTACACTATTTGAACACCAGACTTTTGGAATTAAAGTCATTAGGAAACTTTTAAAAATGTCTACAGCATTAGTAGATGAAGCTTAAAAAATCAACGTAATCGTTGACACTTGCTTGAAACTAGCAGTGATAATTTCTTGCATTGGAGAATATTTATGTGTCTCTCAGCATTTCCTTATTTTTAAGCCTTCTTACCACGACACATGTAATGCCTTAGGGTTTAGAAATATGGTTGCCAAGGATTGATTGGGCTGTAATGATTAGGAATGATGGCAAACTGGATCATGAAGGAAAGCTATTACTTTTCTTGACTGACTAGAAGATGAAAAATAATCTTGTTATGATGTTGGGATTTTAAGATAAAACAATATAAAAATCACTTTGCTTTTTTTATTTTTTTAGAAAAACCTGCTGTAATACCAATATTTGACAAATTTGACAGATTTTAGTATTTTAAAAAAATTGATTAGCCAAAGGATTACAGCTACTCGTCAGTTAAGAATGAATTTTTTTTTTATACACATGCCAATTCAAGAAAGATTATGACTGCCTTCTCCTTCCTTCTGTAGATGACAAAAGCAGATGTTAGTGGACTAGATATGAACCTGAAGTCTGTGCGGACCAGTAGATGCACCTCGGAGATGAATGTGCTAGATATACGGCTGAAAAATGATGGAGACATCAGGGTATGTTGATCCTGTAACACGATCCCACTGACAAAGTAAAACCTAGTCTTTGATGACGTCTGTTTTACACACTATGTGCAGCATTAGAAAACCAAACTCCACTTTGCTGCTGTATAGCCTCCTTCATTGGTTAATTTCACTGCTCACTTTTCGAAATCCAAAGCAGCCAGTGCTCAGCCTTGCGTGCACACAGATAACAATCAACTTAATTAGACCTGAGATTGAGCGAACTGCAGCAGCAACTTAATCATTTGTAACTTGATTAAAAATACTATATTCTGCGGCTCCAGAGACTGGTGTGTTTTTTTTCCTTCAGAGGGCTTCGCAACTTTGCAATTCAGGTCTTAAGTTAGGACATAATGTTTTTGAAAAACAACAGTGAAATGATCCTGAGGTCTTCAACACCTGCTCGGGGGAAATCCTCTGCTGTATATGACTGACGGTGAACAGATGGATATTACAAATGTATTAATGTTTTCTCGTATTTTTGTGCCCATAGGAAATTTATAAATTTGAAAATAAATTGGGTCAAGGTGCCTTTGGAGTTGTTTATGAAGCCACCCACATAGAGACACAGACAAAATGGGCCATTAAGACGTTTTGCAGACCACCGGTGAGTGTGTTTGGCATCCCTCGAGGAAGCCTGTTTTTTAATGTGTTTAAAAAGTTGCACTAATAAGGGAAGTTTATTTTTGGAGGGTAACAAATCCAGCTGTGATTTGACTTTCTGTTGCATTAGGCAGGAAGTTCGAAAGTAGAAATGGTGGATAACGAAATAAACCTTCTCAAACAAATGAATCATGCGCACATAATACATCTTGAGGCAGTCTACCGCTCAACCACGGTAAGCGTTGCTATCCTTTAAATCACAAACTCAAAATTAGCATAATTAAGTGAGTGGGTGAATGTAATGCATGTAACATATCACTGTGTCTATTACTGCATGCCGCTCTGCATAAATATTACTGATGAACACACAAATTGACTGTATAGTAAGATGCATTTATCTTCTCGTTTCTAGATGATTTATTTGGTTACTGAGCTGTGCAAAGGGGGTGATTTGAGGGAGCTGTTGCAGCGGAAAAAGTTCTTCACAGAGGACGAGACGAGGGATATAATCTGTAGTTTAGCTGATGCTGTTGTGCACCTTCATAAAAGAGGTAACGTCATTTTCTAGATTGATCTAATCTATGCTAATTATACTGTCGAAAATGTAGTTCAGCCTGTGTTTTGAATGAATTGTGCTTCAGTTAATTTATACTGGTGCTATAATGCCATTATTGTATTCAAATTGTTTTTGCCCTCAATGATGTGATATTCCTTGCCATTAGGGCTTTCAGTCACTGTAGCAAGGTGTCTTATTTTGATAAAATGGCAGTAATGCCCAGCTGCCAGGAAATAAACATTTTAATTAAACCATTTATTTGGAAATGCTGTTTCCCCTTTGGTAAAATCTGAGGTTAGAGGTAATTTAGGACAGTTCTTGGTAATGAGGCATCATTTCATGTGGCTAATAACTAATGTAGAACAAACTAGGGAACAATACTAATTAACAGGAGTTTTTCACATAGAAAGTCCTTTTGTGGTGGTGTTTTTCAGCTTCATTTTTATTAATGATAGTAATGAGAAAGTGCTTGAATGAGCTCTCCAGAAACCTTTCTTTGTCAAATGACAAGTTGCATAACTTGGCTTAAATTTGTAGATCACATTTTTTCTGACCTTTGTCAGTACCATCGGCACATTAAGGGGCGTCCACACAGGAAGTGATTCGCTTGTCGCTAGCGGACATACCAGGCTCTGATTGTCTAGGAAACACTCTAGTGCAGGGGTGGGCAGTTATTGCTCCCCATGGGCCACATGAGAAACTGGGACTGTTGGGGTGGGCCACGCCAATAAGCTTCTGAAGATATAAAGTTAATATTGAGCAGAGTTTAGTTCATCTTATTGGTGCGACTGTCCAAAACAGTCCCAGTTTCTCATGTTGCCCCTTGGAAAAAGTAATTGCCCACTGCCTGCCTCCAATGAATTACCCCTCATATGTCAGTCAGTGGTATGCTTCTCTCTTATTGGTAGTCTCCTTAATTGCTCGCTTTGAAGCTGAGAAAATTTTAACAAATAAGCTGCCCACTTCACCTCAGCAGTGGTCTCTGGTTCCCGCATCACTGGTAGTTGCTTGCTGTGTGGATCTGTGAACTGTATTGTTCCTTATTGTTCTTATTCCTTAATGGAATTAAATGCACCAAACCTTATATTGTGTAGTTTATAGTTCGAAATTAATTTCTTTGCACTAGTATTTCATTAAGTAACTAGAAAAAAAGCAGAACTAAGTAGTGTATTTAACAACTGGTACTTCTGTTTTAGTGTGTGTATAATTGTTACGTAACTGAAAAAAGAAATTGAGAGTTCAGGTGACAGAAAGCACTTTAAAGAAAAATAATTACCATACCAAAAAAATGTTAAATAGACAAAAGAAAAAAAACATTTTCAGGTGTTTGTTTTGGGCGCATCATTTGTTCTAACTTACCTTTCACACACCATCAGCACTGTTGCATTGTATAATTGGTTGCTTCAAATAGTGCACTGAATAGGACTGCCCAGGGCAAATTGTATTTTTCCTCCTGCCTTCCCTCTCTGTGCTAAGTTAACAAGGCCCTTCAGCCTGGTCTGCTGTAAGCAGGAAAAACATAACTGTGTTAGCATGTATGGAACATGTAATTTGTTCTAGTGACTGACCATAAAATTATACCTTGATGAAAGGCTACATATGTATTTTTCTCTTGTTCGCTTCTTCAATTCTTGGCTTATAATTCAACACAAGAAGTCAAAATATTAACATAAAGGTTTTGTCATGTTCCACTGGCCCAGCCCATGAATCTGCTTAGTTAAGTTAGTATTTATAACCCCCTTTGGGGACATTTGCCCCCTGCTTTACTAGCATTAACTACTTAGAAAAAGCAGGTAACCTCCAAAATGCAGCCACATTTTTGTTTCTGCCTTTTGCACAGGTGATATTACAATAATTATGTTGGGATTGATGTTTTATCTATGACTCATGAAAAGTTAAATAGTTATCACTGGTCTCATCATTAAGCAACCACTGGTCTACTTCTAATTTAAAAAAAATGATTGAGATATTTATTGCAGCACCTAATCCTGTAAATATAATCCTGTAAATATATATAAAAATATTTGAAGCTTTTATGTCCGTGTAAAATTTCCTGTTTCTTCACATCCTACAGATATTGTACACAGGGACTTGAAACTTGAGAACATTCTTGTGAAAAATTCTCCTGATAAGGATGGTGACAAAATCGATGTCAAGGTAAAATGTTGAACCAAACTGAGAGCTTTCCATCAATGCATCTTATCCATTCTCTGCCACACTGAGAAAAAGCCTCGAATAGGCGCCTTCTCCTCGCCCACTGTCTCCTCTATAGTTAGTAAAGGCTTTAAATACTATCTCATTATGATAGTCTCCCTCTGGTCTTCCTTTATAGTCCACCTTTACAAATGGAGTCTAAACTGCGTCTTTAAACAGATGACATGCTGAGCACAGCATGTTGCTTGTATTGATGGCGAGCCAGACAAAGCAGATACCTGGTGTATGAGTTAAAACAAGGCCAGGATTGTCTTTGTCTTTGGCTGCACATACACTAACACACTTATAGTACATGTTGTTAGAAAGTTTTGTCATAGCAGAGCATAAATTGTTTTTCAGAGTAGTTTCTTTTTTTAAAACTTTGCAAGTATTGCGATTTTTTTTTCCTCTAGAAAAATTCTGTATAGTGTCGGCTTGTATTGATGTTACTTGCCTAGCTCCTTACTGAAGCACCTTTAACAAAGAATCTAATATGGATTTTGTCAGCATGACTGAATCATGTTTATTTGTGACACCTTTTTCCTAAGTGCTGTTCTCCACCTAGGTGGCAGACTTTGGATTATCGGTGAAGACAGGTGGTGTCGGGATCGAAAACATAATGACACACGCCTGTGGGACCCTTATCTATATGGGTAAGATATTTGGATCTCCTGTAGCATGCTAGTTGACCAACACGATGACAGTGCGGATGAACAGAGTAGCAGAAATCACTCCTGTTTTTGATTCTACCACTGAGGGCGTCAAAGTATTTTTATGACATTTTTAAGTTTAAATACAGACTGCAAAATTCATAAATGGACTGTAAAATGCTGTTTTTGTTTTTATATAAAAAGTATATTGTTAAATGTTATGACTAAATATGCTATTATATACTTATATCTACAGTGCAGTGTAAAAGCTATAAGTCCTTGTGAAAAAACCAGTAAAGTGGTCATGCTTTCAAAAGTAATATTTATCTTTTAACTTAACGGGATACAAACTGTGGTGTCCCTATGCCTTTAAAAAGTACCGATTCTTCTACAGGCAGATTTTCACTTTAACTGTTTGTAAAAGTTGGAATAAAGTTATTGCCAGTCTTTCAGTGAATTTATGCTTCCTCAGCTGCCACTTTCTCTTTGGTAATCCTTGACTTACTCTGTGATACTAAGATCAGCGTTTTCTGGGATTGTGCCCCTTCATTCCTTTTATTATCAAAGATATTAGGAGAATTTTTATCTTTAGAACTTTGGTTGTACGTTTGAGGTACTCAGTCTGGGACAAATTAAATTTATTCTTGATGATGTTTAATGCCAGGACTTCTCAGGTCCTTGTTAACACTCAGACGACTAAACCGCCTCCTCTTGGAGCCAAATATTTCAGGTTATGACTTGTCCCAAAGCACCTGCTCTTCCATTTCTGCACTCCACATCTCGTGTTTTTCTGCATACGTGAGTTAACTTGGCTTTGTCTTTACATCAGAGGATTGGCTATTTGGCTGGAAGTCTTCCATGACGGCAATGCTGGAAAATCCTCAGATTGCAATGTTAACTTAATGCATCAATTGTTTGCTGCACTCTATTTCCTTGGCTTGCCTCTTTGTTTTGAACCGTAACCGTTTCTGTGTGGTTCTACAGATGATCTTGGACTACACGTCCAGAAAAACCTGTTTGCCACAAAATGTTGGCCTGTGAGAGACCAAGCATTGCAGGCTGACCACCTTCTGTCTTCCTGCTGTGCTCATTTTGTTTCACGGTTAAAGATTTTTAGCTCGAACTGTCACTGTTTCAGAATCCTTACCTTTTTATTATGTCAGGGTATCAGCCACTTTAATCCTTCCTACACAGCTGTTTCTGTTACAGTTAATGGTTTTGGTTTAGCCACGTTAATGATTTGATTCATTAGCACCTGTTTGGTATAATTGTTCAATTATGTGCTGGGCTATATGCCTGCAAATTCCTTCTGTTATTTTGTTACTTTCTCAGCATATAAATATGTCTCTGGAGTGTTTCATGGTTGCACAAAGGATGTTTTGTAGATCCAGCATATAATTTAAAATACATTACAAAAGATATAAATCATTATATATTAAAAATATATAATAATATATTCAAAAGAGGAGCCTCTTCCACATTTATTTATTCATCTCTAACTTTTATGGCTCATTACTACCTCTAACTGTGGTTTTGCACTTTCACCTTGTGTGTCACTCAGCTTGCATGTGTATGTGTCCTTGCAAATATGGTGACAAAACATAACACACACATTATTATAGTGTTAACTTATTGAAATGGGGCTCAGCAGCGCTGCTGGTGCTAAAAAACATCATTTAACAAAGTGTTTTTCCACCACAAATTTCTGTAGCTCATGCAGACCAAGTCATACATTTGTGCATTTGTGTTGTTTCCAGCCCCTGAAATGATGAGCGGTCGAGGTTATACCCAGTGGTGCGACGTGTGGAGCATAGGAGTCATTATGTATATGTTGTAAGTAGGCGCACACATACTATTTTTATACATGTACACGCAATTCATGAGTGCACATGTCTGAGGTATGTGTCCCTGTAGACTGTGTGGAGAACCTCCATTTGTCTCCAAAACAAGGAAAAACCTACTTAAGAAGATAATGAACACTGGAGTCAAATTTTCTCAACCCATCTGGGCCTCAGTCAGTGATGCAGGTAACACTTCATGATCTTAATCACATTCTTATGGTAATGTAAAGTAGCAGTGCAAATGCTTCATATGTGCAGTTTTACTGGGCAGGTTGGTATTACGAACACTCACTGATCGTCTTGAGTCTGTCTCAACAGCTAAAAATCTTTTGACTTGCCTACTGAAGGTGGACCCCGCATACCGAATGTCTGCTAATCAGCTACTAGAGAACCCCTGGATTACAGTAAGGCACTTTCAGCATTCATGAACTTCAGATAAGTCGCATGAAGTCTTATAGTGCACTTTGTCAAACAGGGTGACTCTACTATGCCTGTTGTACCACCCAATGTGCTGGAGATGATGCGTCAGTACCTGGAGCAGGAAGAAAGTAATAATGAAGATTAAATTAAATCTCCCAAGTCATCACTTGATCATTTTGATTTTGATTTGATCACTTTATCAGTACTGTTGCTATGATTTGATAAGCTGTAGTTTAATATGCTGATTACTATATTTGAGTTCTCCTGATATGTAACTGAGCAGACACGCAGGTCACAGTACAAATGGATCTGGAAAAGTTGCCAGATAAGGCCAAGGCAGTGATATTGACTTAGTAATGTAATATTTAAATGTGAGGCATTTGTTTTCATTTAGAAAGAAACAGATGATCAGAGACAGTGATAAACCAAAGGCATGTGAATCTACCTAATGTAGATGTTGCTAAAAAAAATTCCAAAACAGGAAATAAGACTTCAGAAGTTTCACCCTTCATCACTTCTGAGGCAAACCTGGACTCAGTCCCAGTCCACCCGGCATTTTCAGCAGAAACTAACAGCAACTGCATGAGACACAGCAGCTCTGACATATCTTCCACATCCACCAAACTGGTAATGTGTTTCTCTTTAGCACAGCTCTCTCAACATTTTCACAGTACTTGCCTATGTGTGTGTTTTAGGACCCCAAATGTGTGTTTCTTAAGGTCTCTTATTATCTACTTAAGTACTATATGTGATTAATGTAGGTTTTGTATCACTCACTATTAAACACCCCACTTTCCCCTTTTGGCAATTATTGGGTTTTATCTTGAGTCATCACTGTAGGTTTATGATCAGCACAACAGAGTTACAGAGTTGTTAGATTTCATCTGTATTATATCATAATGGCTGGTGTGATGTGTTTGTCACATGCTTGTTTTACTCTGATTTCCCACCCAAAAAAATGTCCCTGGTTCCTTAAAAGCTCCATGTTTTCTTTTAAATATAAAAACATTTTAGAAGCACTGATACACAGTTTTAAAAGTTACTGTAATGTCATCAGTGTCTTGATTTCTTTTTATTCCTGTTAGCAATTAATACTGCTAATAATTCACTTAAATTGAGTCTCAGTGTGTGTGTGTTTGTGTGTGTGTGTGTCAAAGGTTTAAAATGAAACAAGACAAACCTGAATTTTCCTTTAAACTTTATAGGCCATTATGTGTGGTCATGAAGTCCATGTTTTGTGCTTTCCCTGTGGTTATCATAGGACGGTGGAATAAAGACTAAAGAAAGCAGTGGCAGTCATCAGCAGGACAAACAAATAAACAGCTCTGACACCCCAGCACAGCCAGCAACCACACAGGTCTGTTGAACCTCCTACATCCTATGTTTTTTGGTTAATTTAAAGTTTTCTTTAGTGTATATTTTCAGTAGCATACATGTCTAATCTAAAATGTCAGTTTACAAATGTCTACTGATTTACCGTTTGGATTTTAAAAAATGTTTTCTTTATAGCTGAATTTCTGTATATTGGCTTTCATGTTTAACTACCACTAGATGGTGCCAGATTCACCTCTTAAAGATGTTAGAAGATGTTAATAAAGGTGTAGCCATGCAGCTGTTTTTTTTATATGGATGTCATAGTTAATTCTGTTATGTAAGATTAATATGAGTCTTATGCCTGCAGTCTCATGCTCTTGTTAAACTCTCCACACAGCCGAGTGCAAAGCAGCGTAGGCCTACAGACAAGAAGGACCTCAGTTCAGGACAGAAACAATCCCCCAAACCCAAGTAAGGCAGACGACCAGAGACTTTCTACCCCCAGTAAAGTACAGCTGGTCCCTGCAAACCACCAGCTAGCTCCAAGACTGAAAACCATTTAGAATAAAACTAAAAAATGAGCCATATCCCATTATAAAACATGAAGAGAGAGAGAAAAACAAAAACAAACCTGACCTTTTGTGGCTGTGTTGGACATACATTTATTGTTTTGTTTTTCATTCTGTTATTTAATTGAGATCTCTTATTTAACAGTAATGTGAATGTAAATACTAGGAATGGTGCAGCCTTTTTGTGATGGCCGGACACTAAGCAGCAAACACAGTGTCACATAACTGTGAAAATAGTACAAAGAGGCCGAAAACCACTGCAGCTGATTCAGCTTCAGTTTCAGCTTCAGGACTGCCGTGTGCCAAAAGAAAGAGACTCCGTCTGAGATAATCTCCCACATGGGGAGAAACTCCTGGAGAAATTATTTGTATTAAATAGCCAATTGTTTTAGAACGTCAAACAGCTAACATAAAGACTCATGCATTTCTATAGTTGCTGCCAAATGTGGAGCCTGAATGAGCCTGATGTGTAACACTGATACTTTTAGCTTACAGCAACAACAAGGTTAGTTAAGATTTTGATGTTTTATCTTGACATCTCTCTCTTCCCTAAGTCTTCATTTTAGCTGCTGTAAACTGTTTAGGTATATATATTTGTCTTTTTTTTTTTTAATTTGTCACTTTTCTTTTAGGTTATTTTCTTTATAAATAGCTGCTAAATAGGAGAGAAAATACTCGTGCAGATTACTGGATATTATTTAAAAAACAACAAACAAAAAAAAAGAGTGAGCAATAGGGATTTTCTTTCTTTCTGTTCTGACCTCTCAATTCCAAAACGTCCGATATGCAGTGACTGCACCCTCTCAGTGTCAAAACAGAAAAACTGTCACACAGGCTGGTTACGCTCCATCTGAATGCAGAGGATTGGGACTGGGGGCAGCCACGGGTCTAATCTCGTTTGGAGGCCATTGAAAGCAGTAGGAGCTACTTTGAGGGCACTGCCATTCAAGCACAGGTTTTTCCGCTGCAGAGAGAATAATCCCCAGCATAGATACAACATTAAAGTATCCAAGCATAACACACAGAGGGTGAATTTCAAATCCACCCATTTGCATCTTGAAGTGAATGAGTGCCAACAATGGGGCCCCGTTTTCATGCACAGGCTCTGTGTTTTAGTGTGTATGTGTAAATGTAGTTTGCACTTTTTCTTGAATGAGTGGACTCTTTTTTTTTTTAAGTCAAATTTTATCCAGGCAGACATTCTACAGTAATCTCAGGTGATGTTCCCTAACATAGTGAGTAGATATGCAAATGAGATGTGAATTATTTTTGATTAAAGCTGCTTGCCAAAAGGACTGCGTCATTCCTGAAAACATGATTTTGGTTTACTCACTGCTTTGAACAGCAGATGGTAGCTGGTAGTGAGTTGTTGAATTGATTCTGAAATAATTCCCTGAAGTTAATCTGACACAGGGTGTCGTCCCTGAAGCTACCTAGTTTTGTGCATGAAGCTCTGTAATTAGAATTGATTGCTTGAGCCACTGCCCATTAAAACTGTGACACCCATGTGATGTGGCACTAATTAATATGTTGTATGCTTATATCTGCGTGGTCCATAGAGGAAAAATAAATAAAATGTTGAGACATACTTCCTTTTGGGTTCTGCCTTATGATTGTGGCGATAAGTTGAGAAAAAGAGGACAGCAGTGGGGTGTGGATATTTGACGTACAGCAAGATATAGGAGTGCTTATATGTGTCTCCGGTTGGGACAAATTCTAACAGAGTGAAACTCATGAAGGACGCATGGAAGAGTCATAACTATGTTGCTAAAGTCAGATGTTGTTAAAACACTGTCATGGTGTTTCAAGCAAACAGCAGCCTCCAGTTTCACTCCTTTTGCCAAAACAACAGAGCACAGAGGTGGGAGAGGAGGGGAAAGAATGAGAGGCTGTATGGTGGATAGGTTAGGGGCGTGAATTTGGGACAAAGCATGGAAGCAAAGGAAATTAGAAAATTCGTCGGGATGGAACGAGGGATGCGCCCCATGCCCCCCCTCATTCCCTCCAATCCTCCCCCACCCCTTTTCCCTCCAGCAGTGCTCCCGACAGATGGAAGTAAAAGTGGGTGGGTTGATGGGCTGGAGGGATTAAAACTCTGAAGCCCCATTTTTTGGGGTAGAAACAGTGTCACTCCTGCAAAGGTGGGGTGCATAAGAGGCACTTGTGGCGAGTAGTTGTGTGACGTGTGCACGCTGGCTAATGTCAAAAGAGGCAAGGATTCTTCAAACACCCCTCCCCACCCCCTTCTTCATCCACCTTTCTCCATTGAGGAGTGTAGAGGGAGTTGCTCCAGGAGAGGAGGTGAGGGTTCATTTCAATAACCTTAATAGAGCTCCCTTTAATTAATCAGCTCATCTGCAGAAGCCCGATACCTGCTGCTGACCCCCCCCACTCCCCAACACACACACACACACACACACACACACACACACACACACACACACACACACACACACACACACACACACACACACACACACCCTTCCATCCTCACCCCAACCCAACATCCTCACAATGCTGCTATGACATTGTGGTAATGAGGGAACACAGCTACAATGTCATGGAAATGTTGCAGAGACGTTATCTGCGGGAGCTCATCACACATGCCGATGTTCTCGATCCCCTTCAGTGTTTGCGATGTGTGCGGAGATGCGGCTGTATTACACCGCAGCGTACCTCCCCTCGTAAAATAACAGATACATATGGCCCGGATGGCGGGAGGATGCCATGATGCCTCTATTTCCACAGAAGAAGAGGGGAGGGGAAGTGCCGGCGTCAAGTAAACATTTGAAACAGATGGCAATTTCAAAGCATGCCTCATCAATCTTTGTTGACACTACCCCCTTTTTAAAACTACTCTTATTTGGGATATTTGCAATTATAATGCATACTGTAAGCTCATTTGAATATCAAATTAATTACTGAACACACTGGAGTAAATACCTCTTTTATAAGTCCTTGTTAAAAGTGAAAAGTTCTTCACTACGGTTGGATGGTGTGTTAATTTACAGTGATATCTAATCCCAAGTTACTTCACATAAAAGGCATTACTATACATATTTTAATGGGGAGGTGGTTGTTTTCCAAGCAATTTTCTGCTAGAGTACATTTTTAATTTATTCATATTTAATTTATTGGTCTCTGCATAACCGCTCAGTAAAACTAATCAACGCCATGTATGGCCCTCTTAAAGCCACATCTCTCTTTGGCAGGCAGACAGGCAAGCCTCTGCATTTGGATAAGCTCCCTTCTCTTGTGCACAGAGCTCGGTGAAATGCCCCGCATTCAGTCAAGCAGGCGGATGCCACCTCCAAGGAGACTCTTGGGTTCTCACAAACAACCTTTTAATCAGAAGGAAAAAAAGAGTGGAAAATGAAATATGTGCCCAGCCTTGAATGATCCAAAACACTGCAATTTCTGTGGATAGTGACCATCGTCTGCTGTCAGAATACAGTCCGCTGGGGACAATGCCTTTTCCCCTCTTTTTCTGTTACTTGTTGCCCTCAAACTCATCTGCCCTTGAATTGGTTTTATGGAGCTTTGGCAGTCATTTAGCACAGTATGACTGGAGTTCTTATCACCTGACTCCACTATACACTCCAAATATCTATCGACCCATTGACACACCTTGAGGAGGGATTCACACAACCTAACACATGGAAATGATTTCAATTAATTACCATTCCCCTTTGACAAGGCAGATGGGGGTGGGGGGTGGGGGGTGGGGTGGGGGGGGACAAAGGAGCCCCAGACAACAGGAGCATTTCTCTGGTGTAATGTGGACCATGTGTAATGAGCAGCGGAAAGGTCATTTGACACATTTCTGCCAGAATGAATTCATTTATTTCAAGCACTTAATTCTGTAGTCACCTCATTGGTGCACGGCTTGGCAGTGCACTGAGAGGGTGCATTACCACAAGTGGAGGCTTAGCTTCCTCCCAACTGCTAGCGGTGACCACAGGTCTGTGGGAATGCCTGAAGAGCAGAGAGATAGTGAAATGGAGTGTGGGAGATCCAATCACCTCTTCCATCATACGAAAATCGCCTCCATCACCTTCAGCGTAATTGGAACATTCATTACAGTTCAGTAAAAATGCAGGTCGCCATTAGATGAGCAATTTAAAAGAAGGCTCCTGGAGAATGAGAGACTTCAAGGGTCACGTTACAGGGTCACAGTCAAGTAAATAATAGGAATTGGTCCCATGAGGCTTGAAAAACCACAAAGCTCATGGTCACGCACCAAAATACAACTCGGGAAAGGAGGCAGAAATTCAATCATCGGACGGAAAATAAAATGCCCCCTGCGCCCTCACAGCATTAAATAAATTACAATTAGAAAGGCAGACCGTAATTTGCTGTCTTAAATGCACTCTAACCTGAGGAGTTATGCGGCTGTGATGCTTGTGTGACAGCTGGCAGTGTGTTAATCACAAAGCACCCATTGAAGAGGTACAGTGATGGGAAAATTAGTTGTATTTTGTAGGTGCAAGGTATAAAAGGCTAGACTATAAAAGTTCAGAAGATTAACCAATTCAACAACTGCCGTTAACCTTTAACTAATGAAGTCATACTGAAAGTTTAAGAGAAGTTTTACTGGCGAGGATGTTACCTTCAGCTGCCACTAGAGGCCTCAGTCTGGCTGAAAGCACTACCACTGTGCTTTTTTACATTCCTCTAAAGGGAAATGGTTCACTGCAAGCAGCAGCAGATACACTAGCCTGATCAAAGGAAGCATGTTTAATATGTTTAGGTTTTAAAACGGACTTGTTATTTATGTTCTGAAGGTTATTTTTTAAAACTTTGCTCTAAACAAAGAAATCACAACAATAGCTCACCGGATTACGGGCAGCGGTGCTTCACTAGCCGCAAACATGCCTAAAGTCACAACTGATAGCATCATTTTAGATTCTCTTTGAGAAATTTAAACCCTCTCACAACAAATCTGCTTATTTATTTCTTTGCAGAGCTCTCGCTAATGACCGTGTTTTTGCAGGAGAAAATGCTTCTACATTAAATATGAATAAACACATCATGATGAAACAATTAGGCAATGGTCCTAAGTGTTGCTGGTTTAAGTATCTGCATCACTAGAAAAAAAAGAAATGGTAATAACAAAAACAAAGCTGAGGAGTTGTATTCGCTAATTAGCCTTACCTCTCAGGGAAAGAGGAAGTAATTAGTGAGTTTTGTATTGAGAAATCTCACGCAGGCCCTCCTCTCGTTAAGATGGAACCTTTGTGATTGATGAAATAAGATAATAATCGGTAGTGTGATCGCCTTATGGAAAGGGGTGGCCACAGGTTCATGATAAGATGACACACGGCCTCAGAGTCAGGAGCGCTCACGCAGCATATGGGCTGTGCTTTCCTCTCAGCCCTTTTACCACTTAGGAGGCAGATTGGACTTCTCACTCTCAGCTACTCCGCATTATTGTCCATTATCACACAGTGGTCCATGTGTAAGGTGACAGTGGTGCTCTGATGGAGAGGCGACGGGGGGACCTAGACTGCAATAACATATTATTAGCTTTTTTCACAGCTCCACTGGGCTGGATTTACACTGGATATCCAGAGACCTCTGAGGGCAGCTCACTGTCACAGCGGTGTCCACCAGCGGAGCAATTGCCAGAGCTACACAGGTGTGTGCGGACTAAATAGCCATGCACCCACGCAGGGCACAGATGGGCAATGTGTACACACGTGCGCGCACAAACACACACGCAAACGGTGTGCATTAGTGTGTCTATAATCAGTGACAGGCCCTTTCCAATTAGCCTCGGTGTGCTGTCTTTCTTGCTGTTGTAAATAGTAGACGTTCTCCTTTTGTTCTGTAAACTGTAAACACATCTGCCATCGCTGTAGTGAGCCAATGCATAGATAGATAGCCACACCTTGAAGATAGATAAATAAATCAATGTATTTAAATTGATATGAGGGAGAGTGGCCCTCCCTATGAGGTGCTCTTGTCCTTGGTGATGTTAACAGTCTCCCTTGTGACTGATGCCTCTTGTCCCAGCCCTGTTTATAAAACAGCCAGAACTTCGTTAAGGGACAATAACATCAGCCGAGCTCAATTATGGTGACATTTTGCTGACATGCAGATTGCCTCCCCTCAATCTTTTTTTTTTTATGTAAAACACTGGTGTGCCAGTCACATATGGATGGATGAACTTTGGGAGAGTCGATGGTATCGATGAATCATAGATCATACAAGTCAACAAGAGTGACACCAGGAAAGTGAATTCATCGCACACGGAAAGTCAATGTGAAATTGTAATCATAATCAGACAAAATGAGTTATGTGTAATCAATAGCACAATTATGATAGTAAGTAGGACCTGTCCTTAGCAATACAGACAATATGTGCATTCAAAGAGGCTGTGTTCATTATAGCATTAACTTGTGTAGTGTGGACTTAAACTGGCATCTGTTGTCAGGAGTGAGATTTATGCTATCTGCACACTATCTCATGCACCATTTATGATGATAAAACGGGACCAATCATGTTAGTCCTAATCAATATATCAGGGGCTCTTTGTGTAGTGTAAGGGAAGAAGAATTATATTGTCATGAATTGCTGGAGAGTATGGAAGTTACCAATTTTGAAATATCATAGAAGGAGTTTGTGCAGAGGGAGTACAATAAGGCTGCTAAATCCAGTGAGATGATGGTATTTGCCTGTCCTTTGGCGTGCCCTTAAATATTGGAAGGACTGCAAGGTGTTTCATGAGAGTGGCACATGGCGGCTCCATCTGATATCGGTGGTCAAACAGTAATAAAAATAAGTAAAATAACCCCACACATAATTAGTTTTTTAAAACTAGATTCTCAGTATATTTGGTTAGCTGTTTTTTTTTTTTTATTTCTGCATACACTAAACACCTGGCCCAGGCCACAGGAACAGCTTCAAATATTCACGATGTATGCATCAAATCTGGGAATGACATAGACAGATAGAGCAGATATATATATAGCACTAGAAGGTGATGTGGTGCACCTTTTGAGATTCAGCAATTAACATATATATATATCAACATAAAAAACAGCTACAGCAATTAATGGCCCATAAAAATTGGGCCAGGGTACAGCCTAGACAAGTCACCACTCTATCACAGGACTGACCCAGAGAGACAGACAACCATTCATACTCACATTCACACCTACAGCTAATTTAGAATTGCCAGATAACCTAACCCCATGCATGTGTTTGGACCAGGGGAGTAAAGCCAGAGTATTCAGAGAGAACTCACCCCCAGTCAGCTGGTGGATTCAATAGATTCAGTGGTGGATTCCCACGACCTTCTTGCTGTGAGGCGACAATGCCGTCCACAGTTTAATTTCACATAGAATAACTTAAGGCCATTTAATGTGGTTTGACACCCAACCCACAGAGGTACTCAAACATTCAGGTTGAATGTGGCTAGATCAGTCAGCCTCGGGAAGTCATACTGGATGTAACAAGCAAAGGAATATACAAGATGCAATCTATCGACTAAAGCTGCAGCGAGCACAAAAATCCAGCGGATGTTCTGCAGAAGCTGATTGTTAGTCACCTTCAGCACCTCCAATCAAGATTTAAAGGAAAAAGGCAACACAGGTGGCCGGGGCATAAAAGTTTCCCGCTGTACATTTCATAGCATGTGATGATGTTTACATATGATTGCATGAATAGGCTTTCACTCCTTCTGCCGCAGCTAGTGTGATTTCTTCATGGTGTTTGCAAAGACACTCCTGCAGCTGAGCAGAGTGTTTCAAACTTAGGGTCAGCCATCTCAGCATTACCTCTTGTTGTACAAAGTGGTATTTGAACCGGCGAGGAGGCCAGTTCAAGTCGACCCACTCCCTTTACTGTACAAATTCAGCTCAAGAGCAAATCCCTCTAGCTAGCAAAACTTCTGGTCAGATGAAATTCATTTTTCTAAGGAAGCTACTGAGCAGAAAACAACCTTCTTTCCACTCTGCCATGGAGTTAACGGATGGCCTTTTCAGCCTGCTTCTGTTGCACTTTCCCTCTTTACATTTAATTTGAATTTTTAATCAAGTTTGAATTTAAGATGGTTAAAGTGAATCGTGGACTTCATTGGTGTTTTCTTGGTTTAATACCACTTGAGGTCAATGGGAGAATATCTCTTTTTCTGCTTTTGCAAACTGTATACATTAAACAATTTTCCCCGAGAATGAAATACTCAGCACTACCACCTGTATGTTAACTTCCTACATGATCTGACCATGTGGCACACAGAGCTCTGCTATCTGACCCAAACTCAGAAAGTCCTGACAAAGCTGCAGATCTAGTGGTGTTTTGCTCATTTTGAAATGTAATTCATGAAGAAATTTCTCCTCTGTTCTTGTTGACTGTGCCAATTTAGTGCATCCATCTGTGTCATGTGATGCAATTCAATATGCAAATGCCCAGTGTGACAAGCAGAGAGACAGAGTGTAGTCAATATGATGCATTAGCCTGTTAGGTTAACAGTCAGTAATGGATGAAATGAAGCAAAAAGTAGCATAAAGCCTGAGTATAAGAAAAGTTAAATGCAAGTACGTGACATTGACTCGATATTTCCAAATCTTCAAATGTTCTTTGCTTAAATGTGATAACGTGTAGGTGATATTTCAAACCCCTTTCGTCATTGTAGTAACAAAAAGTACATTATAATAAAAATGATGTTGATTTAGAGCAAATCATATGATTTACTGCACCCATAACCCATAAAAACATAGCGTACATGTCTGCAGAATCATACTCCCTCGCTTTCTCCCGCTCTCACGTGCATACAGTACACAACCAAAAACAAACACACAAAGGTTTATGCAACTCAAAGAGATACTAATGTATTTTCAAGCTCTCCCTTCCTCTCTTGCAACAATAAAACGCATTACATGTGACTCACATGATGCGACGCCCCACTTTTTTTCCCCTTCTAATAAATTCTCTGGAGAATAAGGCGGCCTCTGTCATCTTCATTAGAGGATGGCAGTTTTTCTTCCATCAAAAAGCTCATCTTAAGGATGTGTAAGCGCTTTGAATCACAAGCTGTAATTGCTGACCGATGGAAATACTCAAGGCTGTGCACAAACAGTCTTCACAGAGGCCTCATTTTCCATTATGTCGACTGGATTTGGCTACAAGGTTCAGTAATTTCACAAATCTGAGAGGTGTACACACTAAAATTCATCCTCCTCTCTTTTAGAAACTTTTTTCTTCATAATTTCCACACTGAACAACGGTCCGCGTTCCACCGTTGTTCAGTGTGTAACCCACTATTAGAGGGACAAAACATGAGCTCGACTGCATTAAATGAATGTAGTATCTATTAGATAAAAGGTGTGTAATGCTGAAGACCTGGACCTTAGCTGCCCTCCATTAGACACCCCTTTGCCCTTCACTTTGTTGTCTTTCATTCACTGGCTTTTGTTGATTAACCACGATGAGGTGACTTACTATAGTCCCCCAGTTTATCCTCTTCACCCCTCCCTCCTCCTTAGTGAAGTGGTACAGATAAAAAAGTCCATTCAGGCAGCCATCATAGGGGGTCAGCACAAATCAGATGGAGGGGCTTTCTTGTGTCTGGCAGCCGACACTTTCAAATGTTAATGGATGGGGGCGAACAAAGTTGAAGTGGGTCTGAAAATGCTAATTGTCCCTAATTCATGTAAATAGGTTCCTTAATGGAGGAATTAAGCATTTTAAATATGCAATTGGAGGCAATCAGTCCTTTCATTTGGTGGGGTGGCACAGGTGTAGTGGATTGAAATTCATCTTTCACACAGGGTGGCTCATTTTTCATTTGGCTGTGCTCAGGCATGGATGACGGGGACTGGAAGAGAGGTCCTTGTGCACTGTTATGTACAGATATCAGCGAGCGAAACACGTTGCAAAACCTATAATTGCGTTCTTGTTGTTGACTGTATCAAGATAGAGGGAAAAGCAATTAACGGAGACTGCAATCAATACTGGTAAATACAGCCAGTGCAAAAAATATAATTAGTTCTTGTGGCTTAAATAAGTCATATTAAATGTGTAGTGTTATTATTCACATTTGTTTATCTTCACTATGTATACAGTATATACAAAATGCATGTATACCCCATTTAAAATGATAATTAGAGTGATATATACGCTGTGATGTTTAGGTAGAAAAAATATGAGTGTGGCACAGAAGAAAGGAGCGAGGCCTACCTACATATTACAGACAGAAGAGAAGCGAATAGACAGCTCTGACTTATTATTCTGATCATCTCAAACAGACAATAAACCAGGAGGTCATGCTTCAACATGTAATAACATGGTGTAGCAGGACCAGAGACAGAGGAAACTCACACACAGTGTGTATAGGCTATGAATCAAATGGGCAATGCATTGTCTCAGAAAATGACTTATTAGTCAATATAAAGGGGATACTGTGTCTTTGAGGTGTAAATAGCCACAGCTCTGCTGCAGAGAAGTGGAGCCAGCCCTGGTTAATGAATGAGACAAGAAAAACCTTGCTTAAAAGGACAAATCAGATCACAAGATTTTAAACCCATTAGCTGCTACTCACATGGAATGATAATAATGATAAAGGATGGTAGGGCCTTTTGATTTCAGAGTAGCAAAGTGTGTTGTCTTGGGAAAAATCTTTTCCTGGAGGAGAATCAAAGAGCAGTTCATTTTCACACTGACCTTCAGGGCTCAAGGCGGCCAGACAAGGGCACAAACAGATTGAGAATTAATTGGTGCAATTAACATTTTGTGATTATAAGGACTTCAGATCAATACCCTATGCAAATAGCAGTATTGATGTGCAGCAGAAACCTTGTTAATTGTGTTTGGCGAACAAACAGGCCCCTGTGTTACTATTCCATAATGGAACAGGAGGCACGGACAGGTTCAAACTGCTGACCACTTTAGATGCACGAGGACATGCGGTAGTTTCTCCTCCCCCCTGCCCTCCATCCCCCCCGGTCCACACCCTTCACCCTCCACTCTGCTCAAGACTCTTAAGAAAAGTTGCAGAGTTTGATGATCTCGGTTGCTTTTAAGCCAGCCTTTTAGTGGCTCTTTGAAGAGCCTCTTAAAAGCTGGATGAAGATTCCTCAGTGGCTCTGTGATCACCATGTTCGTGTCAGGCAGCGGCAGATTACACAAATGGCCTTCTGCCGCCTTTCTTTTACAGTTTTAAACAGTAAGAATGGGCATGCGAGGAAGAATGGAAACACTCTGTGCCGACAGCCATCGAAATGAATTAGTTTCAGCTTTATTGCTATGGACTGGATTTTCCACTCTCGTTATTAAACTGCGTTAAAAATGCACTTTCATTTCAGATAAGTACCAGTAATCCTGTTTGCGGACCACAGCAGATGAAGTTAAATATAATTTAAGCAGAAACGGAAATGGGAGGAACAATGTAATCACTGAAAGTGAGATTGAAGTGATGCTATTCTTATCATTATTATTATTTTCATTACTGTCTGTGTGTGGAAAGACGCTGGCGAGGGCAGCGACAACGGCAAGCAGCAGGTGACAAAAGCGAAAAAAAAATACTCCATTCAATAACTATCACAGCCAGTAAATCCCTGCTCACTACTACCCGTCTCACTTTTTCGGTGTGTGACAATTGGCTTGCAGATTGTTGCATGGCTTACATCCTGTGGCCTTGAAGAAGCACGCAGAGCTGGCAACGTACAAAAAGCATGAAGCTACTGTTAATTAGCTGAGTTTACAGGCTGACGGGACCGTTTGCAGGGTCTTTTATGTGCTGTACTGCCTGCTGGGGTTGTGGTGTCGGTGTAATGATGCTGAGCTTGATGTGGTAGGCTTACCTATCGTTAGGTACTGTGCCGCACTTGCTAAAGGATGCAACATGAAGGGTGAAGACCCTGGCAAGAGTAGAGCTGTGACAGAAGAAATGCTTCTTTTTAACCCTGCGTTTTTAATTTTACTAAATTAAAATGAATTTTTTTTTATTAAAATAACCCTCAACCTCATTTCAGCATAACTTAAAATGAGGTTCTCAAGGGTACGATTACAGGTTATATAATAAAAATATAACAATTGCCACCGTATTAGCCATTTGTCAGTGTGCTAATTAGAGTTAATTCTTTTCAATTTTGGGCTGTGCTCCTTTAGGCATTAGCTTTAATCTCCCTGGTGATGAAGTTGCCATATTAAATGGAAAGCAGTAGAACAAGGGGACAGTGGACATGGAATTAAACCATCACACATATAACTATGATTAACAAACACCACAATTTATTAGGTGGATAATAACTTCAATCAAAACAGCTTCACAAGTTGTGACTTAATTCTAAATACCTCTGCGTTTGTGAAGGACCGTCTTATTATATCCAATTAAATGAAACAAATACAGTGAAGTGGAAGTTTCAAGCTCAAGGTCATCGTTCAAGAAGACAAATTTATGGAAAAGGATCATTTAACACAGTACTGTGCAAAAGTCTTGAGCCACCCCCTTTATATATCTCTTTAGATTTTGCTTCCAAGGAGCCAGACCTTCTTATAACTGTTTGAAACCATCTTAAGAAATAGTTCTTCAGACTTTCTGAGGCTCTTTTGAAAATTTTCTTTGGAAATTGGCTGTTTTTTTTAAAACTCATTTTCACTCCTTGTACATGCACATTTTTACCTGAACATATTCTTCTGTTTGTTCCACTTTAGACTGAACTATGAATCATTCAAGCAACTCAAGGGATGACAAAGTATTTACAAAGTATTTGGGCAACCTGTTTCAAAAACACTTATTTATTCCAATTTATTTAGTTGAAGCTACAAAAATGCCAATGATAACACAGTTTGGCAGATATACACCAACCAGGTGATTCCCAAACATCCATTACCACAAAACTTGGCATATCTTGGCATTGTGTCCAGTGTGTCATTAAAACATTTAAGGAAACTGGCCAAGTGGAGTACTATCAAAGTCATTTCCTTAAGAAATAGGAAAAAAATCCAGCAAAGGCCTAAAACAGGATCTGAGAGATACATCTGGTCCTCCAACAGATCCACCTACTGTTCACTGAAGTCTCATCAGAAATGGTCTCAGTTGCTATCAAGAAGATATTCTTAAGTAAGGGAAATCGAAAGAACAGGCTGAGGTATGCAGTTACACAAGGACTAGGGTGAAAATCAGTGGCAACTACTCACATAGAGTGATGAATCCAAATGTGAAATTGTCCTCCGTATGCACTGAGAAGGTCAGGAGAGAGGTACGACAGTGAGTGTCTACAGCCATCTGTAAAACATGGTGGAGGCTCTGTCATGGTCTAGGGCTGCATTTCAGCCGTGGTGTTGGAGATCCTGTCAAAACTGATAGAACTATAGACTCAGAAAAGTACCGTCAGATTTGCTTCCACCATGCAGTACCATCTGGAAAGTGTTTGTTGGGCAAACACTGTTCATTTTTCAGCATAACAAAGATCCCAAACAAACTGTCTGTGCAGTAAAAGCATAGCTGGACAGAAAAACACACAAGGGATCACTATCATTCTTGGATTGGCCTCCCAAGATCCTGGGGCTCAAGCAGTGTGGGATCATCTTGACAGAGAACAGAAGGAAAGTCAGCCAACATCCAAAGAAGAGCTTTGAATGCCCTTCAAGAAGCCTGGAGAAATATCCCTGAAGATTACTTTAAAGGAAATTACAAGAAAGTTTGCACAATTTCTGCATTTTTGCACCTCTTTCCCATTTTCTTTGCAAAACATAAATTAAGGGTGGCTCAAGACTTTTGCACAGTACGGTACATGGAGATTAAAAAAGGGCAGAAATTGGAAAATTATAGCATTATCAGTAAGGACACTTTAAGCTGTGTGTGTGTCTGTTTTCACAGGTTGATGCAGTTGCTGCTTGATGAACTTCCTCTTTCACCTGATCAATTATTGTAGAAAGTCATGAATTTAAAAATTAAGATTCAACAGAACTGCAAATATGTGAGGATGAAGATCAATCCACGAGCAAACATCAGTGAGAGAGGTGCTGGAGGTGGAAGATGAAGCTCACAGTAAAGTAAACACTGCAGGGATGAAGAAGATGATGGTGCTGATGATGACACTGATTGCACCTGTTATAAAATTGACTGACTTTCTGCTCTGGGAGAGATGAGATGGGTTGTTCTACCTAAGCAATCAACATACAAAAGATATACAGTGATGACATGTGAACCATTTCCCAAACACTGTTATAGAGAGAAAAATAAAGCAGATAGTTAATCTTAAAACCGGCAATCGAAATGCCCCTCTACGGTCAGACTGTGGCGAGCAGGTGAAAAACACAAAATGGCATTGCATTTTTAGACATGGCTCAAAAAGACCTTGTCAAGATTGATGTTCCTCCTGTAGCTATAGTTAATAGTAAGAGAACACTCCTGAAATTAGAATCCACTTCTTTCTAAATGCACCACCTGTGAATCGAGGACATTTGAGAAAAAAATGGAAGGGTAGATGTCATTTCTATAGGTTTCCGAGACACAGGGAACGGACAACAGCCAATCTGTGTGGCGTAATGGATATGTCAAGAATTGCTAAATCATAGGTGTCCAAGGCAGAAAGACAACTAACCTAAACATAATGCCATTCCAGAGGCAGGGACGGAGGCAATCCGGAGAAAGAAGAGAAGAGGAAACAACACAGGCGCATGAAGTGTTGAATTTAAATTTGGGGCCCCATCATCGAGAACAAATATTAACTGTTTATTTTCCTGCATGCTGTTCTTTATTATTACCTATTTGGCATCTCTGTCTGGGTGCATTATGTAAATGAAGTAATGCTACTTTGCTTAACAATAACACACTGACTTTGAATCCTCTTACTTAAGGTTTGATTGCTTCTTGACGGTGGTTTTAAATGAATTGTGTTGAGGAGTGATAAAGAGCTTATTGCCAGGAATAAAAGCCCAGAGCAATGAAGAAAAGCTACACATGGAGTGGCTAGGCGATACAGGCTATTACGGTGAGGGAATGGTGTCCTTGACTGCCAGGACGGCTTAGAATTTTATTTCATCTTGTTTTGCTGGCTGCTGACAATGATGCGTGACTCTGGCACCGGAGGAAGAGGGCAAGCATGAGAGCCATTTTAGATCTCATTTGCATATAGTGTGTCTACAACAGCATGAAAATAACTGCACTGGCATGCGTGTGCATGTGTACATGAACGCACCATGTGCATGCTTCATGCACGCATTCATAGGTATCAGTACAGTATATGTGTACATTCAGGTGTAATTCTGCATCCAAGCAATTTAAAAGTTTCTGAATCGAGTGGCGTTTTAGGGGAAGTTTTCGTTCACCTTGTGTTGCGTGTGTTTGTGGATACACACTTGCTCTGACCTCTATCACCCGCATGTGCCGAAGTCCCCAAACCTCATGTAAATTCGGACAATGGAGGACTAGGGGACTCTGGGAATTGTTGTTTATCAGTGCAGTGAAGAGAACGGTTGAGCTGTAATGGCTCTCCTGTGGCTTCAGTATGCAAACTTCTCTGTGCAGCAGCAGTTTGAGTCGTCCCCTCTGAGTTGCACATCTCCATGTTATATTGGTTGAATGCTTGATTTGTTTGGGAACAGTTCATTTGGAGATTATTGCCGTGTTGTCAAGGTGAGTATGTGTGCCTTTTGTTGCATACAGTGGCTCAGATGAACGTGGAACTACATTTATTTATTTATTTTCATTTTTGACTCCAAACTTTCAGTTTAAAAACCTCCAAGTTTGCAACTTTTTTTTTGTAACATCATGACATTCAATAACCGTGTTAGTATTACCTGCTTTTTACCAGCAGATCACTACATCTGCCGTCTGTGACGCTACATCACAAGACTCGTAATTAACTTGCCACTGAAAACATCCTGCCCACTCGACTGTCTGCGAGGCTCTGCACTCATTAACTTTCCATTCTCGTATGGCACACATGCAGTTTACGGTTTTTAAAATGATTTATCACTTATTATTCTAAGTAATTATTCAGCAGACAAAAATAGGCTTCAGATAGTGAATCTGACATCTGTAACCAGCAGGTGTTATTTGTTGCTAACTAGCTAATTAAGCTAACACGCGAACCTGAAAATGAAAAAAAAAGAATTGGTATTTATTTGCTTTTTTGAGTAACACAAACTGAATATTTTGAAATACAGGCATCATGGGCCCAGGTTGATTTGAATATTTAATATGTCAATATGTGTGACTATACAGTAAGTTAGCTGTAGTATAATGGCTGGGGCATTAAGAGATCTGTGCTTGTGGCGGGATTTGCAATCACACATGAACACCTTGGGTATAGAGTGAGGACACCCTCAAAATGTAACATGTAACTACTGTTAAATGCAGCTAATGTAGTTAGTCAGTGAGGCACTTCTCGTTTCTTCTGTAACTGGCTTCACTTTTCACCTGGAAGCTGCAGTATTGTGCAAAATTTACGAGCCTTCTCTCCTTTATTTATATTTTGTAAAGAAAATGGCAAAGATATGCACTGATTTATTGAAACATGCAAAGATACAAATGCAAATACAGTGTAAAAGGGAAAAACTGAGTTTCAACAAGTCTAACAAATTTGAAAGTTAATATTCTGTATCACCACCTGTATCCTTTAGCACAGCCTGAACTCTTTTAGGCAAACTTTCTTGTAATTTGTGTAAGTAGTTTTCAGGAATAGTTCTCCAGACTTCTTGAAGGACATTCAGAGCTCTTCTTTGGATGTTGACTGTCTTTTGTTCTCTGTTAAGATGATGCTACACTGCTTCAATAATGTTGAGGTCCAGGCTCTGAGAAGGCCAGTCTAAGACTGATTGTGTTCCATTGTGTGTTCATCTATCCAAGTATGCTTTGTACCATATTAACAAAGTTTTTGAGACCATTGTCATGCTGAAAAATGAACACTGACATTTACACTGCTCAACTCTGTCTTCTCTTATTGTTTGTCTTTATCTAAGTATCCTGAATTCATATGTTGTGGTCCCACACAGCCGTGTACATGCATAATTTTCCATATCATGTTACGATTAGGTCATGCACACCGTTTCAGCATGTGGAGAGCTGATTGGACTGTGGTTGGTTGGTATTAGTCAGCAATTCTTTCAAAGCAGGTAGCTATTTGCTAAAAAAAAATGCTCATCACACCCCATTTTGTGCCTGTAACAATATTTGGAGGATCTTAGAGCTAAACTACTAAACTCTATTTTCTGTTTTGCGCTGTTGCCTCACAGCAAGAAGGACGTGTAAATGTGAGTGTGAATGGTTGTCTGTCTCTCTGTGTTAGCTCTGCAACATTCTGGTGTGTAGTCCAGGATGTACCCTGCCTCTTGCCCCATGACAGCTGGGATAGGCTCCTGCGGCCCTGAAATGGATAAGACGGACAGATGGAAATGGTAGTTGTCTGACTGAGTTAGAATTGTAATAATGTTGGTTATTTGGTCCAACTGAATTTTTTTATAGAAATTAAAATGAAGTGTGTACACTTGCACAGACAAACAAGCATACAGGGATGAAGATAACAATGCGCAAGTGCATTATAAGCAACAATCTGCACACTCTGACTTGTGAGTCAGACATGCCAAAAGCTGTTACTCTTTAAGTAAAATATGTCCAGTAATTATCTCATATGATGCAGTATGTTTTCAGGCATACAGAAAATAATGATGGTGTGCCACGAAGTGGTGAAACCTCTCCCTCTGATAGGTTTAGGCATTTCAGACGTTCTTTTCCAAAGAGATTTGGTCAGAGCTGTTCCTCTGCTTAAACAGAGAAACACTGAGGATCAATTTGCGGGATTAGTGGACACTGCTTAGATAAAGTTGGTGCCGAAGAAGCCCACACGGCTGCTGTTCCCCCAGTGTCCAGCTAAAGTCCTCTTAGCTCCATTCCTGGCTGCAGACTAAAACCATTCAAACCCCAAATGCAATCACAACCCCGACTCAGCCGGGCCCCTCAGAATGATCATCTCCAACAAGACAGGCCCAGATTGCAGCTCTGTCCCTGATCTGCAGCCCTCCCTGCTTCGTCTCCTCCCAGAAATTTATTTAATGAGCGAAGTTTTGTGGTGGGTGTTCGGGGGTCTCACACCAAGCCAGGAGCAATGCAGAAGGCACTTTCATAAACCACGGGCGAACAAATGGGATTTAACACACAAGAGGCTCTGATGGCCTATTAATTCTGCTTTGGCTGGAATCCAGAATGAGCCCAGCCTCTCTCCTAATTCATGGCTAATTTCTATCAGAGGTATCTGGAGACGTTTTTTTTCCTCTGTGCAGGATGCATCCACATAACTTTAATGGATTCATTCAAGGGCTATGGCACGCAGACATTGATTAGATTGCCTCTGAGGCCCTGCTGCTGGTCGCTTGACATAGGCAGCAAATGAAATGTGACCTCTGGTAAAAGGCCTGAACCAGCCAGCCCCAGTCTAATCCATTAGCTCAGAACCTTTCCCAATCCCATTTAATTAATGAAGTGATTTGAAAAAGGGTGAACATTTACCAATCCCTGGAACTGGAAAATAGTGGGCATATAAAGTAAGTGAAACAGCACAAACAGCAACAGCAGCAGTTATAAAACACACATGCACACACAAAATAAAAGCACGAGAGTTGGGTTGCGGAGTAATTGTTTGGAATGAGATGGGATATTATTTGAGCCCTGAGACAAGATGATCCAACCACAAAACACATACAGATGTGAAGTAATGAGTTGGGTTAAAGAAAATTGCCTTTCTTTGGCTGGTTTGCTTAAATATTTGTCAGCAAGAGAAAAACTCAATTTATTCATATTCATCAAAGCCAAACAGTTACAACAGAGGAGGCGGGGGGAGTTAATTGGAGAAAACATTAAAAAAAGAAAAGAAAAGTATTTTCCACTTTTGTCTGCTGAAAGAATTTACTAGCATGTTCATCTCGGCAAAGCGGCTGTGATCCGCAATCGTCAGCACTGCCTCAAATCTTCTTTCTGGAGTTCACATTTTGTTCAGTCATTCCCTTTCAACAATAACTTTTTTCATTTGTTTCATGACGAGCTTTTGATGCGGACAATTGAAAAAGGAGCCGCGGCACTTTGTTTATCTGAAGCCAGAGAGAAAAAAACAAAACCCTCAATGTCAAAAGAAAGACGAACACGAGATCTCTGCCGGCGCATATGTTACATTACTTACTTTTCTAATTGAAATCATTTATTTATCTACAATTAATAATTTATGATGCAACACACAGCGGTATGCAAATGAACAGTTTAAATTTAATGAGTTTTTAATGACCAAACAAATAATTAGCAGAGCCTGGTGTGGTGTGCATGTAATTTGAAAAGGCATGAATTTGAGGGTTTTGTTCAGTGTTTGAGTCCAGACAGCCTAAGCTAACTTACTTATAGAGAAGCTTATGCAGCAAAAGAGCTGTGTGGTATATACAAAAGCACTGTAAAGTCATTACCTCAAGGTCATTAGGAAGTCTCCAAAAGGCCAGTTGTGGACATGTAATGCTCAAGAAGTAATGCGAACCATTATATTCCACTACAATCACAGCAAACAGCAAAATAGAGGCACATGCTCTGAATGTAACTCACATGCTGACAACGGAAAAATCCACTATGGATATCCTAAATATTCTAACTATTCCCATCGGTGTGGGAGAAAAAGGCAGAAGGCTACATGCCACTGGAGCCAAATGGCATTTGATAATGGCTTTTTTTTCTCTCCGGCAAACCTAAAAGACATTGTTAAGATTTACATTTTCAAATATATGCTGACCTTTTTTCCCTCCTCTCCTCTGTTCGCCTGTCATCAGCACTGTAATTGAATCAATATATTTCCTGATCAGCCCAGAGATTGAATAAGGTCACAGGAAGCCATGTGTGGACATTAAAAATCATTATTCTACTCAAATTGAGCAGAGATGGCATAGACCATTCAGGGTTCAAAATGAAATTATATTAGAGTCTATTACACTTTTACAATTATAGAGACGTCCCAATATTACAACGGGAAATGAAGTCATAATAAAAAGCCCAGGGGTGTATTACAAAGAAATGACCCAACTATTTTTTTCCCACTTTCACACTGTTATTGAATTGATGAAGAGAACTTGGTGACATTACATTCACTGATAAGTGACCTTATTCATGAAAAATAGAGGAACCTGTTTCAGTTGTTCCATTTTCTTACCTCAAGTTTGCTGTGGAGCCATTTTCCACCCGGAAGACCACAAGGCAGTACTAGCGTGTGCGCATTTACTCTCCTCACAGACACTTTCCGGGACAAGTGGTACTAATGTAGCTGCTAAAGCAGTTACTGCTTTAATTGCCTTTAAGCATACATTTATTTTAATTATTCATTTATTTTCTGGGATATGGAGTATGGGGTTTTGCTTTATGCACGTGTCTGAGCAGCAAAATGGCTAATTAAATAGCCCAATGGAGTTGTGCAATTGGAAGACAAAGTTTCAATCCTTTTAATCCAATACTCTGGAAAGAAAGTGTAAAATTAAATTAAACCACACTATTAACTGAGAGTTTGCAGTCTAAATTCTTTCAAATTATGTCTAACTATCAAATTAGATAAAACTGTCTTTTTAATTGGCTTGCTCACTGTAATGAATAACACTTATCAGCAATCAACTTATCAGGGCTGCATGAAATAAAAAACTTTCCTTCTGGCTTTACAGTTATTCTTGTGGTCCACTTTCCCAAGGTTTTCACATTTACAGATCAAGCTACACTGTATCTCAAATTAGACAATTATAGGGCTTCGCAGTTATAAAGCGGCGACCTGGGATTGCTCTGTGCGGTCACATACATCTACAGAGGAGGAGGAGATTCATTTCTTCAGGTGTTCTACTTGTCTTTTCACTTAAAGGCACAGTGCCTCTGGTCAATTAGGTGTATTGGCCACAGTTTCCGCAAAGCTCTAGCAGTATGCTTCTTAGAGCCTGGCAAATGACAGCGAGCTGGGAAACCCGGTCGCCTGGAAACGATGCCAGCTCCTACAGCCATTGCCATCACCATCATCATCATCATCATCGCTGGATGTAAATAGCCTTTCATCTCAGGTGGAACAGAGCCATTGAGTGAGCACATCTATGTTGCCCTGTTTAAACTCTGGCATGCGGAGGGATGAATGGTAATGAAAGGACCATTTACATTGTCTATTCCACCTCCACCTCCCCAGATTTTTTGAATATAAAACCTCAGAGTGGAACGTTTATGAAACACATAATGGCAATCTAAATCAGTGGGCGGCATCACTCTATAAGGATTAGTGGGCTTGATGTAGTTCAACACACGAAGGCATACTTGTCGCCTTATTACTGTAAGCTTCAGAAGTCCTCCCTGAAGGAGTGAGTGCATGAGGGAGGGGGAACACTCAAGTATGCCACAGATCTCTGGCAGCAAATTAGGGACTGTGTTATACATTCAGTATGGAACGAAGAAAGAGACTTGGCCTGTAACATTTTTCAGGTAGAGGGAAAAAACCTCTACTGTAGATTTTCACATTGATTAAATGCCCAGGACCTTAATGGCTCAACATGGCAAAGAAGCTCCTCTACGAGAACTGATGACTGTGTACACTGTGTACGCAGGATTGGGATGTTTTGATGTTGTCTGTTCTGATTTTATTGTACCAGTTGTTTGCATAAAAAGTGTATGTTACACACCTGCTGGTTTAACCACGTTTTGTCACAGTTTATGTTATGATAGAAAATTTGAATCATACCTGTGAGTACCTGTATAAAAACTGGTGGTCTGGGGCATTCAGGTGTGTGTTAACAAAATACCACAATCTTCTCAGGAGTGGGTGTCCCAGCAAATCTCTCGTATCTTGCCAAATATTTGTCTTTGTGTTAGGTCTCCGTCATTTCACTACATGTTATATTTTCAGTTGTTGTCTCTTGTGCATTGTTTTCAGTGTTACCTCCCCGTGTTTCATTTTCTGATCTGGTTCAGCTGTGTTTTGTTCCCCAAGTGTTTCCACTCTACATTCATTACTTTCTGTGTATTTATGGTTGTAGTCTTCCCTTTGGCCTTTGTCAGATCATCTGTGTCTCAAGACTGTTTACTGCTCCAATCTCTAGCCTGTTTATCTTGTGTTGATTTGTGCCTCTGGAGCTCGGGGAGTTTATGAACTCATTGTTTAGATTTTTTTTTTTACTTCTTCCATCTAAATATATATGTGTATTTTATTTGGTTTAATTGAATTTTTCCTTGAGAGTCCAGCTTCTGTCATACATGTGACACCTCCAAGTGTCAAGCACAGTGGTGGAGGAGTGACGATTTATGCTTGTTTAAAAGCCACAGGCAAACATGAACTTATACATATACTAAAGAATCTTAAAGTAAAATAAATGTATGGCTGTCTGAATGACAGCTACAGTTTGGGTGAAATTGGGTCATGCAACAGGACAGTGATCCTAGGCACAACAGCAAATCTACAACAGAATGGCTGAAAAATGTAATGGCTTCAACCTGATTGAAATGCTGTGGTGCGAACTAAAGAGAGCTGTGAATAAATGAATGCCTGAAAACCTCACTGAAGTGAAATAATTAATGACAAGTTTTGACACCTCAGTATATATCAGCAATGATGTGGTTTGATGACCATTAGGATATTTTTTTTCCCAACGGCAGCTGCAGGCAGAGCCCACCCTGACTAACTTCTGATGCAAACCCAGTCATTTTGTTTAATAAGCAGGTCTGAAATATGACAAAACCCACTCATTTCAGAAAAGAGCTTCAAGGGTTACTCTTAATAGTTTTTCAAGGGGTAAAGAGTTAAAAGATGACTGATTATGATGGGCGCTGTACTGAATATCTCTAAATATCAGTGATTTTGCAGCCTTTATCCACATATTATTATTACTTGACACCATGTTGGTGTATAAAGATAAGGATGGAATAAATAAGGGGAAATAGATGGGGGAACATGTTGATGGCTATGGGGCTTTGTGAGTGAGACAATTATTGATTATACTCAAAGGACACGATGCACAAATGAAATGACAGCACATAAACACACAATTTCATCCCTAAGTTCACACAAGGTGCTGTAGCTGTGGTGCTCTGCAGTCTGATCATCTCCTCTCGCAGCCAAACTAGCTGGCTCGCTCTGTCACCCTGGTTTGTCGGAGGCCCGATGGTGATGAATGTCTTTTCCTTTTTGTGAAGTCCCCTTTACTGCTACAGCATGCCAAGCAGAATAAAAAACAGATTAAAGAGGCAGGAAACCAACACAGAGAGGATGTTTGGCTGGTGGCTATTGAGTTATCAGCCCTTTTCACACCTAATGAAACAACTTTCAGCACTGCAGCTTATTAAATATCCCCCAGTCACTGGGCAGAGCTGCACTGTTTCCAGGCCCTGAGAAAGCTACATTAGATTTTAATTAAAAACAAACAAATTACCCAGAGCTCAATGCATCCAGGAAATTTAACTCCATCCAAATAGGACCCAACTTTTCACCATGGAAGGATTCCTGTGAGAGGTCTACAGGTATACATAAATAGCGGTTAATGCGGGGAGAGGGGAGTAAACACATCAAAGGCCTTTTATAGATCAAAAAAACATGCAAATTTAATATGATAAGATGGCAGGGAGACAGGGTCCAAACATCAACAAATACATCATGTGAGGCCGGAAAATCGCTGGCTGATTTATTATTTGATAATCAACCTAATCTCTTTAACCTTCACTTTGGACACTTCTGTGCATCCTCAATGAGTCTGAAAATCACATTGAAAGGTTAATAATCAAAATTCTTCTATGAGATGTCGTATCATACAGTAGCACTATGAGTACAAGAGAAGTGTATAGTTACATTATACTTGTTTGTGTTTACACGGATCTTTTAAAAAATATGCTGACTGTGGTTCAAAGTGTGCAAATTCAAATTTTGTTTGAAATTTTGGGGGCAATGTGTGAAACAGATTCAGCTGATTATTTAAATATATATGCAGAAATGAGCTATCGTATGAACAACTACATTAATGTTCTTTTGTCGCTGCATTGTGAGTGAATCATGAGACAAATGAAGACAGCTTGGAGGGAATCGGCTGCGAGGCTGAAGTGCTTCTGTCCCAGACAGCTAAACCGGTGTGAACTACTTCCCGTTCCTCTCAGTGTCGCCGCTTTTCTCCCCTTTTTCTCCCTCTGGACTTCTGCTGTCCTCCAAGTGCACACATAACTGGCTTGTTCCTTTCATTTGGATTTGACCCCTGCTTACTTTACTTCCGATTGGGCTTCATTAAATGTCTTTCTGGCTTTTTCAGGGCCTTCCTTCTCTTGCTCTCTCTCTCGCTTTCCACTAAGTGGGAGAACTGTAACAAAAGGAAAGCCTCCAATGTGCAATTCTCAGTGGAAGGGGCTGACCCTAACTTTAGGGAGAAAAAGAACCTGAGGATAATAGCAAATGAAGCCAAGGGCTGCGTTAATGGGCAGACACGGCACAGCGAGTTCCTTGTGCTGCCTTAACTGACAGACATGTATATTAATACTCAGCACTTTTTTTTTTTTATTGAAGTCAAAGAAATATGAATATTCATCCTCATTTATATTTCAAGGCATTTCCATTCCTGTGGGGGACTTGGTAGGTTTTGACCAATTTCCATCCCCATTACGAAAATGACAGCTCTCACTCTTGGGCTCTGACAGAGGTCTGCCCAATGCACAGGAGGTCTGACGAGGAGGGAGCCCGCGCTCATTCCCAGCTGTCCACAAACACTCATTAACAGAGGAAAATATCCAACGGAATCTCTGTGAGAATTTTTAATCACACAAAGGCCCTGCTAATTAGGCAGCTGATGGGGCATGGAGAGCACAAGGACGAATTCTTTAAACAAAGGACTAGAAACTTTAGGAGCCTTAATTACTTGGGCAAAGAGTTCATTCCAGAATGGCAGAGCACATCATTCCACTAATGAGACCAAGTGGCAGCACATATTAGTGAGAAATAATGTGGAAAGTTCAATTATATTGTGCTTTTGGAGCCTTTTCCCTCTTTCCCTTCCTGCTATTATGCACACATATAAGACAAAGCCCGGGCCAGCGGAGGAAGGAGGCAGGGGTGGAGGACACGTAATCACTGGCACCGGCACACCGTTCCTCACGTGTATCTTGGCAGGCTTGATCATCTTAATTGCCCATTAGAATGTTCTCCTGTTTGAAAATGAATATCATTATGGCACCCAGCTCTGGCCTTTGCTGGATAAAAGACTTGCTGCAGTTTTGTCATTAAGTACCACATGTGTCTTGAATTCCAACCACACAATTGACTATCAATTTGCAGTAACCAAAACCTTTAGAAATATTATGAATTAAAAGGGTGCCGGTAGAGTTAATTAGCAGGATGTAAGTAACTCCTTTTTTCTTGCTACACGGACAAATAATCTTAAAAGAACATGTTGCATGCGGCCCTTTTGTTGTTGCCAATTCTGTTGTTACTGTGTCTTTAGGGAGAAGCGTCTCAGTGTGTTGCCTTTTACTACAAGTCTGCTTTTGCTGAGATTTAAACAGCGGTGTCTTTTGTTGAAACCATTCTGCTTTTTTCTAGAAAAAAAAAAGTTTTCAGCATTAGGATCGCCGTTGTGAAGCGTTTGAACAAAAAAAAAAAAAACATTAGCCATAATCTCCAGGTTTGTTTCACAAAATATAAGTGTAAATAATTGTGAATGGCAATCAAATACTGTGGAAGTAAAGTAAAAGGGTAATATATGCACATTCCCACCTGTGTAAAAGATTGTATTAAAAATCCTAATGCCCACATCAGGAGGTGCCTACATACCAATTACAGCAAGCAGGAAGCAAATTTCCCGTGAAATAAAACTGCTAATGGGAAACAGGCAGCATTGCTTATTGCCCACTAAGCTGGAACAAGAAAAAGAGGCATGCAGAGGAGAATGTCCACAACTGTCCTGGTTTTACCCACTCTGCAGCCAAATACATCAAATGGGATAACGGAAATAGGACGATTAAATGCGTTTGCCCCGTCAAGATGATGTCACGCGTTCTTTTATATTCAGCAAAGGCTCTAAACTCATGGCTTAATTGTTGATGCTTTATGATGTGATCTGGTTATAATTTCATTCATCACTGAAAACAATCTGTTGGCACAAAGCTCACACACTTAACACAGACAGGGAGATGGCAAATAAACCAAGATCTTGTGCCCCAATTAGATCCATGATGTTATGATTGTGACACAAAACTATAAAGCATCATCTCCCCCCCCTTGGATGGGATTACGAGGGAAAAAAAATACCAACCAAGGAAGGTGTACTGGCCTCACAGCAAGAAGGTCCTGGGTTCAAATTTAGCAGTGAGAGGGTTTTTCTGTTTGGAGTTTGTGTGGGTTCCCTCCAGGTAATTTAGGTTCCTTCCACAGTCCAAATACATTTGTGTTAGGTTAATTCCAGGTGAGGTGAGGTTAGGTTAATGTGTGGTGGCAATTCTGAACTGGACGTAGGTGTGAATGTCAGTGTGAATGTTTGTCTGTGTTAGCCCTGGTTAGACTAGCGACCCTAAACTAGGGGGTTGTTATGAGCTGTTTGGAAATTGGATGGAAGGATGGATGGGGTTACAGAGGTCAGACACAAGAGGGATCCAGCAGAGTTCACTTACCGGAGGAGCCTCACTTGTAAGAATGTAATGATCTGTTGTTTGTCTGGACACACCAAGGACTGACTGCACAGTGCTTCTTTTCTCAGTTTAGGTGAAAAACTGTGCATAGTTCATACATCTCTCCCTTGTAGGACCTGCCACAGTGTCTTGTATTCAGAAAGTCACATGTGGAGAGGACAGCACAACGCTCAGGCACTTTGGGTTTATGGCTTGCAGTGCTGAATACGGACTTTCAGCAATTGCTTTTTCCATCACAAATGAGAAAGAAAAAGTCAATAATTTTTTAGCCTGCATATCCGTTTTTCTACCTCTGTCTTGTCATGCACTGACTGAGTGACATCATTTGCAAATATTAAATATCAATGAGCAGCAGCACAAAATCTCCTATCTCTTACATTATATACAGCGTTGCTTTTGCTGTATGGGGTCTGAAGAAACTTTTTAGTTCACTGAAAAAGTTCTTGGGAATCCACAGACTGTAAATAAAAGATGGACGAAGTAATTTGATCTGCTTTTTCGGGGGTTTGAGTTTTTAATTTAGTACAGGTTCTCAAACTTTTTTTCTGGCATGCCTCAGTCCAGAAGCTCAAAAAGTTCAGTCCACACACTGTGCAGTTTCTTTTTTAATCAATCATTAACAATAAAAAAAGGGTTGACGGATGGAATTTTACTTTGAGGTCTGTTCACTGTTTGTATTTATTTAAGATAGCTTATATATTTCACCATGTTATCTTCACCCTACCTGCAGTTGTTATGTAATATTAGTAGAGAGTTTTGCACAACCAAGTATCTTAGATTTACAGTAATGCAACACAGTGTCTTTAAATGATTAACCTACTCTAAAAATAATCAACTAAGTTGTTTGAGTAACAGTTTCAAACTCAAACAAGCATTTTCACAACTATTCTCACAGATCACGCTGTTCGGAAACTGATTTTGATATTTGAAATTGGTCACGTGCTCCTTTAAAATATAAGCATAGAATCACACGAGCCCCTCTGAAAACTCACAGTAACATTTGTGTGATAAACCCCGAACCGCACAATTCTGCAGTCTTCTCCGGTAGGTGTGTGGATTAAATGCACACGAGCTGCATTCACAGTGAAGTCCTATTATAAAAGAAATGTGGAAATCAAGAGAATGTTGGCTGTGTGCTTCCTCCTGTCTGCAGAAAGTCAAACCCAGAGAGAATAGTTTGACCAGAGAAGACCCACCAGTGAGGGAACCTATTGATTTTTTTTCTCCCCATCCCTCTGCCAGGGTTGTTTGTTTCTTTTTGCCCATTGCCCCTGTTTTATTTACAGGGAGGTGGATCAATAGAGACACTTCCTCACTTGCCTGTTTTCAGCTTTATGAAAACATATCTTTTAGACTTTTAAGCGCATTGGTAGATCTACATCATTTCTCCGGTAGTTCAAAAATTTCATTTCAATTGATTGACAAGTGTAATTGTATAAGAAGGCGGCTTAAAGAATAAAAAGAAATGCTGCGGCATTGAGATGAAGTCTGCATACATATTTGTTTAGCTCTCTTCTGAGCCACCATGAAGTGGAGAAAAAAACATATCCTGTATAATGACCTTTGCAGCCACCGTTTCATAAGTGGTTTGATATTTTAATTTCAGAAAGTCGTAACAATTAGAAAACCTTGTAAAAAAGATTGGTTGAGACCATTATTTCTCTGGCTAATGGCAGCAAATATAAATGAAACATCCTGCTTTCTTCTAAAGCAACAACGAAGTAATTATGATGGGTTAAAATCAGACTCACCAAACAGCATTAGTCATTATGTCAACATCATGTTCCGAAATATGGGTTCAGACATTATAAATTGTCTTTTGAGCTCGGGGTTGATGAATAGGTCAACAAAATAGAGGTTTTCAGTTGACAAGCAGCATCATAATAATCAATGTGTTCTCATCCCAGGGCGTCAAATTCTTCACATAAATGCGGTTTCGTCTGAGGCTGCTGTCGTCAAGAGATTTACTCACGAGGTGCCCTTTGGCATCAATGTCTCGCCACACTGCTTAGTAGTTTTGAATGCTGACCATTAACAGTTCTGTTAGAAAGTCCAACTACGTCAATATAAGGAGGCAAGGAGGTTGGCAAGGCATAAATTACATGCTTATGTCTTTTATTTTGTTTGCTTTCTTTTCATTCTCTAATTTTAGGGGACCAAACCTCTTTGGTTAGGTTTAGGTAATGATCATGCTTTTTTGTTAAATAGTCATTTATATTGATTCTCCACACTGTAAACATTAAACCAGTTTGAAGCTATTAGCCATTTCCAAAGACTCCCTCAGTTCCCAAAAAGAAACACTGAGGCTCCACTCAGAGTTAAAAACAGTCCGAATTCTTTAAATTCGAATAAAATGATCAGTGTGGCTGTTCTACCTGCTGTTACAATAAAGTACAGAAAAAGGTTAGCTTGCTAGCTTCCATCTAAAGATGATATACCATATTCTACCATTAGAGGGTTCTGCAATTGGAGGGTTGGTGGATTTGTGCTGGCTGACATACACTGCGCAACGTTTAAAGGAACACCTTTTTAATCAGAGTATAGTATATGTTGCTGTTGGTGCATTAGAAGGACAACAATGAGACAACCATCAACATGAACTATTTTAGAGGTGGAGCCCTTTTCTGAGGGTCACTGTCACTTGTGGTAGCATGGGGCAATACACAAACCTCCAGGTTTCAGAAGGTTTGTGTGTCTCCAAGCACAGGAGAGCTAAACAGGACCGTAGAACCCTTAACCCTAAACAGGACCCTAACCCATTAGCAGGAGGACAAGGGTGAGCACCGCCAGAGGCCTAAAAGGCCTAAAAGTAGGCCACTGGTATGAATGTCTCTGATCAAACAGACTTCACAAGGGTGACCTGAGGGCCCAGTGTCCTCTAGTGGGCCTTGTACTCACTGACTGGCACCATGTAGCTCAATTGGCATTTGCCATAGAATACCTGAATATTCAGGTCCACCACTATTGCCCTGTGTCTTTCACAGATAACAGCAGGTTCATCCTGAGCATCTGTGATAGACGTAAAAGGGTCTGGAGAAGCCGTGGACAACATTATGTTGTCTGTAACATTGTTTAGCACGACCGGTTTGGTGGTGGGTCATCGATGGTGCGGCATATCCTTGAAGGGAGGCACAAACCTCTACAGGCTAGCCAGCGGCACCCTGGTTGCTATTAGGTATGACCTTGATCCAACAGAGCACCTCTGGGACTTTGTGTTTCAGTTCATCCTAAGGCACCAGGTTGCACCTCAGACTGTTCAGGAGCTCAGTAATGCCCCGGGAGGACATCCACCAGGACAGCAGTTGTCTCATTAGGAATATGCCCCAATGCTATGAGGCATGCATACAAGCACGTGGGGGCCATACAAACTACTGAGTACCATTGTTAGTTGCTGCAGTGAAATTTCGTCAAAATGGAATTGTCTGCTGCATCATTTTTTCCACTTTGATTTTCCAGGCATCTTTGAATTTAGCCCTGTGTAGGATGATTAATCTAATTTCCATGAAAAGATGTGGCATCCTTTCATTCTTAACACATTACCCAGTCGATATCAGTATAGAAATCCAGCATGACTTTTTTTTCCTATTGAGATCTGATGTGTTAAACTGTTCCTTTAATTTTTGTTATTATTTTTAACCTTGGGTTTTCAAAACTTAGCTTAAAGACGTGACATGAACAGAGCTAATAAAAGGCAAAAGGATACCACATTTCTTTGTAATGCCAGGTTTCCTACAAAATAGCAGCATTTAATCCACTACATGTAAAAACCAGCTATAATAACCAACTGGTTTTTAGAAGGGAAGTCGAATCATGAGTGATGATTTCTTGCAGATGTGATGGTAAAATAAGTAGCAGAGTACAGGACAAATCTGGCCTTCACTTGAACATTTACAAGCTGAACAACCCACCCCATTTCGTATGTCTCTAAAGTCCTGGGAGAACTGTCATTTGTATTTCTGGCTCTCCTCTCCCACCTCCTGTTGACTGGCAGGCTGTTCCTGCCCTGATGCACAATGCTTACACACTCATTTTGGTGCAGAGGGTGCTACACATTGAATTAAAAGAGTTCTGATTGATAAGGTAGTTGAAGGCAAATCTGCTCCCACTAATTGTCTTTCAAATGCCCTCATTAATCAAAGCGGAGCCAGCGTGGTGACGGGCGGTCCTGTCAGCCGCTCTGCTACAGGCTCTCCTCTGGCCGCTCACCTCCCAGCATGATGCCTGCTTCCCCTCTGTCAGGCGCCACTGTCCGAGGACTACTGGAGCACAGGCCATCCGTCCGTCCGCTGCACACCTGCCTTCTGCCAGACAGGATCTGACCGCCCCCTGCCACTAGGACAGCCCCAGAGACCAATTTAGCAGCCACTTAATGATTCATGACTTCAAGTGGTGGAAATGAGGGCAGCATATGATAACAGGAATAAACACATTTAATTAGCTCCTCATATACATTATTTATTTATTTACCTGCACTCTGATTAATTTATATATTTTGTGTTGCAGGGGTTTTTTGGTATTCACAGCATCTGGCAGACAGCCTTTGTTGTGTGGTTGAGAGAGTGCTTTCTCCTTCTCATCTTTGTGTGTGCGTGTGTGTCTGTGTCTGTGTGTGCACGCACAAGCGGGTTGGGGGTTAGCAGTGTACCTCCTCCTTATCGGGTACCACCTCTTTATCGGGGGACCTTTTGCTTGGGTGGGGTATCAGCAGGGATTTGGCAAGCCCCCCACAATGAAACGAAACGAAATATTAGACTTTAAAATATACAGTTCCCCATGCTCTAAGTAGCCTTGTTTGTGGATTTCCTGACAGGTAGTTACTCCCCCAGTTTTCTTTGAGCATAGGGCATACATTTTCATGGAGGCACTAATCAAAGCGGTGCTGTGGCAAACAGCACAGCCACAGTAGGCCCAATCAAAGCCGCGTACCTGGCACTCTTCCATAAGGTGCTGGGAACGCTGATGACAACTCTTACCCTAGCATCTGCCATCACATCCATCACAGGTTGACTTCTTTCACTCTCGCTCTCACTCATAGACTCATGAGCACAGGCTGCTCTGTGAGCTCTCACTCGACAGTCGCAACTTGTTTGTGAACACGTTCCTTGAGAAAGTTATATCATTGGGTTTAAAGCACTAAATGAGACTGTCAAAATTGCCTAGCGATATTATAGTGAGGTGTCAGATTTCCGTGTCAAATACTCAGTAATTGTCATTTCTCCCGGAATCTCTCAGATTTGCGCTAAGACTGTGCTGAGAGGTAACGGGAGGAAGAGGTGCGTATAAGCAAAGAGAGAAAAGGCTTTAGACACTGTCACTGATATTCTCTTAATTAGCTGTTGCTGCGAAAAATAAACTCCAATTGTGCACATGGCACCAAATTAAAATGTCTGGTGTATAACAAGCAGAGAAACACAATGTGGGAGTGACCTCGAGTATTGTGTCCCTAAGGCCTGCTTTATTTGTCACTTTTGTGGAAGGAAATCACTGAGTGAAGAGGGAGATGAGGGAGGTGAGAGGGGGCCTACGTCCAAAGTAGCAGACACAGGGATTCCCACCGCCCGCTCTCCTCCTCTTCTCTTTTTTCCGCCTCTGTGTCCGCCCTCTAATCCCTGGCCGTTGAAGACCTCCAGACGTCCTCCTCACATAATGACACAGCTATCAAACCCAATTGCTGTGGCTCAGACCCAAGGCAGTGCATTAAACCCCTTAGAGTCTGATTGCTTCTCCAGAGTCAAGTGGTTGCGTCCTCCCTGTCATTTCCCAGGCCACCGCCATCACTGCGCCGGCTGCTTAGAGCTGCTGAGACTAGAGCCCTCACACAGGCCTGGCTGACCCACTTACTCAGACACACTGACCTCATAAATGCAACAAGACAAGGGCCTGCACAAAAACACACAGAGGAGTTGTGATTGCATAATAAGCTGCCAGGATTGTTTTGAAGATTAATACTTACTTTTGGAGAAATGAGCTGGGATGTTTTGTAATATTCAGTGAATTGTGTGAGCAAGGAAGCAAAGTTAAAAATGTATTGATTGTACTTTAAAAGCGAGTCCTCATTAAAGGTTTAGTAAAGTTAACAGTAAAGTTATAGACTACTTATAATAAAGTTATAAGTAATATATACAATAGTGTTCTTTTCTCTCATTTAAATAAAAGTACTCCTAACAGTAAACATATACTTTTTATGCTGAAAAGAATTACCCACTCGTATTTTTATATTCAACAGTTATGCTCTGTAATTCGAAGCCGCCTTTTGAGGAGAGCATTTAACTCTCATACAAACTTTTAGTTTAAAGTTTACATTTTGAGAGTGAAATGGCTAATTCATTAATACAATATTATGATGATGATGTATTAGTTCTGATAATTGACTACACTAAAATACAAACATCACCACATCACAAAAAGTCAATGCAAAAAAGTTATTGTGCTTCACAAATAGCATGTATACAACTTAAATGACTATTATTATCTATAATAGACTTTATGAGCATTATGAACAAAAGTCACGGATGTCCCTCCGGTGGTCCTCCTTGGGCTCTCGCACTCTGGTGCCTCTGGATGTCTGGAGGCTGGATCTCCTCCATGCCTGCTTCATGCCCTGGGGGACGGGGCTATGGCTCTCTACATCCTCTAGCAGACCATTACACGGGGAAACCTTTTGAATACAAGCGCGCTGATCCACACAGGTGTGCACACGGGTGTTCACTGTTCATAGACATAAACTACACCTTTATTGGCTGCTATTTCCAAGCACATTATGCGCTGTCGGTCCTGCTTGCTACACAACAACATTCAATATTTAGTATTTACTGCTGTTTACACTTAGCTAGATTAACGTGATGGTGTTGTGTTTAGTATGTTGCTCTGTTTTTTTTGCTTGTTTTCTCTTCTTTTTCTCTCAACAGGTGATCCAGGAGGGAGGTATGGGAGTTGCTCAGCCATAGAAACCCATGCCATGAAGCTCCCAGCACACAGTTTTCAAGCTGATGTTAACGCTAGAGGAGGTTTGGAGCTCTGTTGTTATTGAATCAGCAGACTTGGTGATTTTTAAGCACAATGTGCCTCAACACTCTGTGACCCTGCTCTGTAACATTTTGTGGTCTGCCACTGTGGTTTCTAAATGCTTCCACTTTGCAGGAATAGAACTTACAGTGAATGGCAGAATATCTAGAAGGGAAGAAATTTCACAGACGGTGCCATCCTGCTATAGCACCGTGCTCAAATTCAGTGAGCTTTTTAGAACGACCCATTTTTCCCCACAAATGTTTGTAAAGGCAGACTGCATGGCTGGGTGCGTGATTCTTTTTCACTTGGAGACGCCCGATTTGTTTTTCCATATAGTCTATGTGAACTTCACCTAAGGTTAAAATCATTTAAAAGGCTACTTTTTCCTGGTTCTGGTTACAGTATCAGTGTCCCTTCTTGTTCCACATTGTTGCACAGTGATTGTTGACATATACTTCCATAAAATACTTGAATTAAGCAGATTTGTGTTTGAAACATGCTGACATAGTCTGAGTGCACCGGGAAAAAGAAATCTTTGAATTAACCTGAAGACTTTTAGCAGTCAATCATAGACAAAAATTGCACAGTAACATGCACTGTAAATGGCACACAATGGGAATCTTGGTGAAATGCATGCTAACATAAAACTAAAATGTCAGATAGACTGTTAACAGAGAACAAACATCACACATTTAAAAACTGATTCATGCAACATTCAAGAGATTTCAGACTTCTTGACATAACAATTACTTGCTCAGAATGACATTTTTTAAACAGCAAAAATCTGATTATAAAATACACAACCTATTTTTTTTTTTTTTTACAGAGTTACAGGAAGGTGTTGGACTGTATTTCAAAACAACATGTTTTTCATGTTATGCATGATTAAGTGCTCAGCGCGGTGGACCTACACTACAATAATGATTTTGTGAGGGTGCCGTCACCAAACATTGCTGTAGGGATATTCGTACAGTGCAAATGGCAACATGTCGTCCATGTTGCCTGCACACCCCGTTGCACTGGAGGGGAAAAAACTAATGGGAATGAAAGAGCAAATATCTGCGAGTGTTTGTTTGTCAGTGTGTGTGTGTGTTCCTGTAAGAAGGTGTGTACGTGCACATGAGTGCTGTATGTGTGCGTGTCCCTGTGCTGGTGCGTAAGATGGAGTGCAGTGTCGGAGTTTGGGCAGAAGGTGAATAACTACAGTGCTTACAGTGTAATCATGGTTCCTGTCAGCCCTGCTGCAGGAGAGGAGGGGGCGACCAGCAGACTGAGCTCCTTGGTGATGAAGTACAGGCACTGAGGAGCGCTCTACACCTGGATATTTATTAACACAGGCCTGACAGTAATGAGGCCTGAACAGGTGGGCTGGGACACACATATCAGAGTGAGGAGCATCCGCCAGGAGGCAGAGGGGGAGATGGTGAAGACGAGTGGGAGAAGTTCACCCTGCAGAAACACAGCACTATCGAGAGCTGAGGTTGCACACCCACTCGTACCAGCAGTACATACACATCTGACTAAAAGAAAAAATAGCAAGCAAGAACAACAGCTAAATGGTTGTTTTTCTTCAACACTGTGCATGTTACACTTGTGGAAGACTGTGTATTATGTTTGAATTTAATATATCGCCATTGGTTTAAGGTCGAAGAAACAAGCTAGGCCGGTCAATTGGTGTAGACGTTGCTTATTTTCGTGCCCCCTTTTGTCGTGTTAGCAAACATACAAATAACTGCAGGAAAACTGCGAATAAAAAGGAAATGATGACACAGTGAGAGGTGTAATTTGCAGGCCAGCAGCAGTGTATGAATACCTGGAACAGTCACACTTGGCTTCTTACTCTTTCATTTGACAGGAACACACTACTGTTCCAGTTTTTGTTATTTACAGAAAGCATCACTTTAGTTTCAAAGAAATCACAGCAGAGTGACCTGATTAACTTTTAAGAAGATTAATGATATTTTCAAATCGTCTGCATTTCAGGAGAACAAATCAAATAAAAATTCAGAGCGCTATGAATAAAAAAAGCCTGATTTCTCCCCGAAGCGCTGTTGGATACAGTCCAGAGGTCGACATTATGAGAAAATTATAATAAGTAGTTCTCTGTCCGAGCAGGGTGGACTTTACCAACCGAGATGCTGAGATTAGGAAAAATAGACAGCTCACCAATACTGAGGGACGTATTCCAGACCTCATTAGGGTTAAGGACAGAGTCATAGTTAGGTTAAAGGTATGGGAGCAGGTAAAGTGTAGAAAGAGCATGTAGTGATTACAGCTGTACATCCTGTGTGTTTGTGTGTCTGTGTTCACCTTGTGCCGGCTTTCTGTACTCCGGTTGTCTTATTAAGACCCTGAGTGAGGCTAATCAGTGCTGTCATCTGATGCTGAACAGATGCGCGGAACAAAGAAGAGGAGGAGACCACTGCAGGCCTAAGGTGCATCTGCGGGGGAGGAGAGAAAGCTCTGCTGCCTGAGCTGATGCTAGCTGATGGCACTCCCTGTCAAGTAAGGCTCTCAGAGACTAATAGGTGGAGAAAAGGTAGAGGGGGACTACGTCCAACATTTTATGTCAAATCCACCTTAATAATTCGTCATTGCCAGCTGTGACTGACACAAACTGTAGGTAAGACGGCTTCTCGCGCACACCCAAAATGGCACATGGGGAAATTCACTTAACTAATGCAGTTGACTCTGGATCCAGTCTGCAGCACTGTATGTAATTTGAATTTCTGGTATGTGAATAAAGAGAGAAAGTTGCGCTTTTCGGAAGGGAACATTTGAAAATGATTGGGGGAAAGGGCTGGAAGACGGTGCCACATGAACCTTCCCCTATTCTGTGTTGTTAAATCTCACTTTGACTATCACTTTTGTCTCTTACTTCCAGCCCCCCTGCTTCACGTGTGTCTTTTTCAAACGGTATCCGCTCTGTGTGCCAGCCGTGGTCAGAGAATAGGGAACTCGGCAAGGACTGCAGACAGATTTTAAAACCAGAGCAGCGACTATTAACTCTCCAGCCTCCCTGCTGAGTCTGCTGGGAGCTTGCACTCATTTCCTATGCAGACACTCCTAACAGATGACCTTGGTCTTATCAGGACAGGTCTAGATCTTGCCAAAAGTTGGAGGACACGATATTATTGAACCAAAAGAAACAAATATCATTGTTCATCTATTATTGCGTGCAACTTTAGCTCCAGTGAGCCACACTGAGTTGTGGCTGTGAGCCACAGGCCACTGATCTCTGCCACCTAATCAGCTCGAACAACTTTTAGATAAGTCCTAATTCCAAAATGTTTGATACCACAGTATTTGGTTAATCTACATAGATGTGTATCTAAAACTGACCTAAGCCTCTTCTGGATGTGCACGATCTGGAAGAAAATCCACTACAAGTGTAATTGGAAAGGCATGCACTCTGCACAAATTCAAATGAATTCCATACATGTCCTGCTTTACACATCAGTAATAAAAGGCTTTCCCCGTGCAGCACATTCCATTTTTAGGCCTCTAGTCAAACAAGTCACATAAGCATAGAATAGAGCTTTACTAGCCTATCCCCCACACTGCCCTGCAAGGAAGACAGATCTCCAATCTGAAGAGAACAAGCAGTTCCCTTTAAAGATCCTGTTTCTGGGACTAATCTGGTAAACTCCCATAAATGCTCCTCAGCACCCCAGATGGAGGGAATTAGCAGCACCAGACAGTGCGGAGAGGCCTTTAAGCCCACGATATACCTCTGAGATTAATTAACTTCTAACTTTAGATATTATTATAGAATCTAAGGTTGCTACACAACCATGTCTTCAACTCCATTAGACAGTTTTGTGCCTCGGACCAGGCGGAGAGTCGAGGTGCTTAGCCAGGCACTGTCTTCCATAATGCATGTTGGCCTCATCCGTACTCTGACAGCACTTAAGAAGCCCACAGCCATTTGAGTGACAAAGATCTCATCTATTTTTCATTTTTGACTCTAACTGCGTGAGGGAAGATCTTATGTGCCATACAGTACGCGCTTGTGCGCGCGCGCACGTGTAAACGAGTGTGCGTGAGTGCAGGAACAATTAGAAATATGTTGTTGGACAACAGCCTTGGATTTACTCGCAAATTATCTAAACTCGGGAGCAAGCTGTGAGCGTCTGTATGAGTCACAGTTTTTAATGAGTTCTTTTCATGCAGTCCTTCGCAGCTTCACTCGCTGGCGCTGCAGATTCACTCTTCTGCTCTTACAAATCTCCGCGTTTGAGTGTATGTGCAGGGATAAAGCCTCCAACCGAAGCAAGATGAGGGATATGTAACGAGAAAGGAAGTATACCTTTAAGAGGAAGAAAACAGGCAATCTCCCACCAGTAAGAAATCTGTATCAAATTGTTTTGTGGAAATGACCCAGAGTGGACAGCTCAGACCTCCATCTCAGTGTGTGTCAGGAAGCTTAGATTGTCCCCATCGCGCCTTCTGCTCTCTCTGAAGTGAATTTTATTTGATGTGGTTTTAAATATATTAATACAACTGCTTAAATACACGAGCAATCAGCCAGGTAACATAAGGTCCATGATGTGCTCTATAATGAATTAATGTGAAGCAGATTCACTGAATTCAAAAAGCACTTTGCCTGATTGTAAGATGTTGGTCAAAGCTGTTGCATCACATAAAAGCTCGATCTCAGATTTGGATTTTTTTTTTTTTTTTGCACGCCAGTTTACGTCAAGAATCGTTTTGACAGTGCTTCTCCACACAGCGAGTTTCGGTTTCACAAAGAGGCAGGGCTAGATAATCCATTAACATAGCATTAGCCCAAACTTTTAAGCTTCTTCAGACAAGTCATCTCCAGCATTTGGCAGGCTCTGAGGTGGGCAGCTGCTTATTGCACATTAAGTGCTTTTAGAAACACGAGCAGAATATGTGGTGAGAGATGCATTAGGAGACAGACTGTCAAAGCCGTGCGCTCTCCCATGGATGCCACTTGTATTGATTTCTATAGCCTTTTAATTTAAGGGCACTTTCACTTAAGGCTGGAACAAATGTGAGAAAAGGCCGGCTGCATATTCAGCTGTTAATGCTACAATCATGTTCAATTAAATATGCATGAGGCCACACATTTCAAGATAGGTCGTTTAAATTGGCTCGCGTTTGGTTGTTATTATATAATTAGATCGGAAAAGAAAAGAAAAGCACAGCACGGTGTTAAAATTGTTTCTGATGATTAGCAAGCAGGAAAAGTCATGGATCAGTTTGTCAGAGAGCATGAATAAGACAGTGCAGGGACGATTAATCCCTCAGAGGCTCCTACTGACAGACCAAGCTCGTTCCCGGCTGCATGACCTTGCAGAACAGCCTTGAAAAGCACAGGTGAGCACTCTGCTGCTTGATAACTTTCCCTTGGCTGCATGTGCTAAGTGAAATTGCTGTTTTCAGCTGTGGAGATGTTAGGCTGCGGGTTGATGGCATGCAGAGAGAAAAGAGGGCGGGGTGCAAGGTAACTCTGTTGAGCAGGCTGAGGGCACCCGGTGTCAAGCTCATTAACCTCAGTAAAAGAAATGTTACAATGAAACAGACAATACGCGCGGCACCGGGTCACATGCTGAAGTGCTGCTCCTTGTAAAGCCTGAACTCTAACCAACTGACACAGCACCATCGGCATTTCATATATTAAAAGACCTTTTTCCTCTGAAGTGGTTGGATAGTTTTTGTGAGCAGGATGGGGAATTGTGTATGATACTGTAAGTAGATTTAAATATGCAAATGCAAAGGTGGCTCAAGCTGCGCTGATGTGAGGGATGAGCTCGCTGTGTGTCTTATGATGGAAGTCATTATACCGCTACCAGGGCTTCTCAGCATATCTTCATTTATAAAGCTTTGCATTCAGTCTTGTACAGTCCTAACCTGTTTAAACAAAGCCTTTGTCCCTGACAGACGCAATCAGAGTGATGAGTAAACACATACACTACGTCTATCTTGCCTATTAATCTGGGCACCCAGCTGTGAGCGGGGCTTTGCTGCCCTATCTCCTCTGGTCCACACAGTAGCCTGTTGGTATTGCTGCCCATGTTTAGATTTCATCAAGAGCTCAGGATTGTTTCAGTGCAACAAAAATCAGAGCACACTGGTGAATATATTGTGTGAAAATCTCCCTAGACAGCAACTCGTCAAGATTTTAGATCTTCAACTTCAAGATCTTTAATTTCTTTTACTTTAGTTAACTGAAATTGAACTACACTGTGTGATCGTTCGTCTCAGCAATAAACGTAATTAGGTGTACACATTTGTTCTCCTTGGGAATTAAAACACTTGGTGGCAGGGCTGTTGTATTGGATTGTATAAGACTGACATTTACTGTAGACAGTATAAAAGATAGCTGTAGCTTAAAGTGCCTTAACCCTGCGTTCTTTTTAATGACAATTAGAGGGCGACACTTGTGGTTGCAAAATAACTTCTAGTCCTATAGGCCAGCGGTCCCCAACCCCCGGGCCACGGACCGAGTCGTTTGGTACCAGGCCGTGAGAGTTGAGGCTCGGGTGTGAAATTTATGGTTTTCAGGGTTTTTATCATTATTTTTTAACGTTTTCATCGTTAACTCGGTTTCCCTGGGTCTTTTCCCGTGTGTTATGAATAAATTATATTTTGTTGTATTTATCTGTGACACCTTAAAGGCCAGTCCGTGAAAATATTGTCGGGCATAAACTGAAAAAAGGTTTGTTTTTGGGGTTTTTTTTCCCCAAAAAGGTTTGTTGACCACTTCTATAGACTGCCCTCTGCCCTACCTCTGCAAACAATTTCCTACTACTAGCATGACCACTACTTACAGGCCATGCTTAAAATAACATTATTTTAATTTGCTAACTTTGTGTCATTTTAAAGGCGATGTCATAAAGGAGAATTATGCTGGTTAATGTTTATTGGCTCGCAAATTTTTCTCTCACTTCAAAAGCGGCATGTTAGCACATTTTAATATGGTCAGTTGGCAGGCTTCAAACTGGGACCTCACAGACAGTGGTGATTCTAGACTCTGTTGGGGCCCCAGGCAAAAATTCACAGCCCCCTTCAGCATTCAGCATCATTATACTTCAAATATTCTGTCAACAACAATAGTCCTATAACATAACAAATAATAATACAAATGGCCATATTTTTTTTCCTAAGGGAAGTCAAAGCTCTCCTACCGTCGCTTTACTAAACTTTGACACTGCCGTAGTTGAAAGGTTGCTAGCCCTCGGGGGCCCCCACTAGCCTGGGACTCCAAACAGTTGCCGGCCTTGCCTCGTGGCAAACAGTGCATCTGCTCGCAAACAAAAGGGTGACGTCACATCTTTAATACTGTCTATGGATATACCCATACACTGTTGTAGCTGTATACGCTGTTGAAGCATTAAAATAAGTCTGTAACATTAATGTTACATGTGTTAGCGAAATGCAGAATCTGAATAGCTGCTTCGTTTGAGCGCAAAAGTTCAACAAAATTTCACTTTTTACAATTATTATTGTAAAAATTATTAAGATTTCTGTGTGTGGCCCAAACACAATAAACAAAAAACTAACAATCAAACAAAACACAAAAAACAGGATAAAACCAACTAAGCTATAAGCACATTTTCTCAGATCAGAACTCCCTGTCCACATTTTGGGCATGTACAGCTGTCACATGGAGGTAATGTATTATGAACTGGTACTTAATGGACCATAATTTCAACAAACTACAGACCAAATCACTCCAGGGGGCGTTACTTAGTAATGTTTTGTAATGGCAGGGCAAGGAGAGGCAAGAAGTGCCAGTGAAAGCTTTTTGGTATCTGTCAAAGCTTCTAAAACGAGCACACCTTAATGTGCTTCTTCCCAAACAAAAAGTTCAAAGTTTGGTGTAAAAATTATTTGAATTTACTTCTAATTTTTATTGTTTATTATGACAAAAAAACACAAGTTTTTAAAAAAGAGATGGTGAGCAGCAGTAAGGTTTTTAACCCTGCAGGTAAATATTTGATGATGTTTTTTGTGTAGTAGTATTAGGCTGTGGGACACACCCTAACAGTACTGCACAGTAGCCGTACAAGTATAGAGCTGGTTGAAGCATAAAACTCATTGACAGATATTTTCTTCCAGTTTATAAGATTAAAAATGACTATTATGGGGGGAAAAAACAGGAAATGAGCCCTACTTTTACTAACTGAGATTACTAGCTTTTTTAAATGCTACAGGATGTCCATTTCTCTTCTCATCATGACCACTTTGCCATCTTCAAATCCATCATGTCATTTTCAGATGGCTCAATCCAGACAGATGTATTAATAGAATACAAGAGAAACCCTATTACTCTTTTGAATCTGAGTGTGAAATGCATAAATTGCTAATGGGGGAGGGGGGGGGTATAAGAGACCTGTTAATGAAGGACTCTGATTAGCATTTGTTAAAACTCGGTGAAGTTCTTACATGGTAAAGGTCAGGCTGCTGTTCTGACATGAAAACGAGATGAAAACGTTCTACTTTTTGGGGGAATGTCATGATTTGAATTAAGATTGTCAGATTGGCTGTAAGCTCGTATCACGGTGCAGGCGTCTTGTATGACCTTTTCAAGGATTTGTCATTTTCCGCCCCTGTGATGCCACCATGGCTCAGCAGGAGAGAGGCCCCTCTTCTCTCGCCATGTAATTTGTCCTGGGTGTTACCATTCACACCGCACTACTCACAGCCACTCGCCCAAATGCCTATGTATCTACAGACCAGCAGGCTGCGACTACAAAATAACAAGAAGCTGTTCATGTTCTACTCTACGCTCTGTGTAAAGCAGCAAAGGCCTCTGCTGTGTGCTGCTGTTGGCCTGAGCGTCACACTCTTACCACAACGCCTGGCTCCAGTTGTGAAGCAACCACTGGTCTAAAGCAAATATGATCGCAGTTAAGGATATTAACTACACTTGCAACAACAGCTTCACTCGTGAGTGATCAAGCAGTGAAGCTGGCTGTTAAAAGTTGTTGTATACTTTGCAGTAAACCCTTCGTTCTTAACTCACAATGCCAACACCAAACACAAGTAGCGACTCGAATATGTTGTTCCTGTGAAAATTGCTGACATATCAACTGACTTTCATGTTAGAAAAAGAGAAAGTGGGACGATTTAGGCACCAAAACTACTGCTATAATTACACTTACATTTAAATGTAATGCCAAGGGGTAATCTACAAACATCCAGAGTTTGGTCCAAAACTTTAAAGAAAATCTAACATTAACATTGCACAAATGACTGACAAGCACTTTCATGTCCTGATGACTCCTGGTCCCTTCTTATGTCGTGACCAGTGTTGGTCAAGTTACTTGAAAAAAGCAATCAGTAACTAATTACTGATTACTTCCCCAAAAAAGTAATCCCGTTACTTTACTGATTACTTATTTTCAAAAGTAATTAATTACTTAGTTACTTTTTAAAAACGCGATTTACAACCTGAATAGGTGATAAAGTGATAGATCTTTCAGCCCAATTCTACTTTTTCTGCATAATCCATCATACAAAATGTAATCAAATGGAAAAGTCTCTTTTTAAAACTTGTTTTATTAGTTTTAATCTTTTAACTTTATGCATCAAGCAAAAATTTAATTATATGCAACATTCTCTGACTGGAAGAAATTTGTTTAATATTTAAACCTATTTTCTGCACATTCCAGCACATAAAATATATATATATTTTTTGTGTTTACACTCACTCTTTCAAATAGATGCAAGTGAAACACAGCAGAAAATAAATAAAGTCAAAGACTTAACGATCCTGTTGCTCTATTTTCACCTGTAAAGCAGGAGTGGGGTAGGCGGAGGTTTGCCCTGGTGCAGGTGTGCCACAGCGGTCAGTGGAAGAATCCGCGAGTTTCTCTGTGAGTTTCCCATTACGTCGTAGTGCACTCGGTGCTTGCTTGGAAGTTTAGGGGGTTTTTTTCACTGTAAAAATAAGTTTTCTTCCCACGCACAACGGACACTAATGTTTTTGTCACTTTTTATGGAATCAAACTCAAAGTAAGGTCAGTTCTTCCACGCTTTAAACGCTGCACGCTCATACTCTCTCCCACACTCGATATATTATCCATTGTTGATCTGCACACAGCTGTTGTCACGAACGTCGCACTTGCTGTCATGAGACATTCTCGCAAAAAAATCACGGTTTTAGTAACGCAGTAACACAGCGTTCCTACGGGAAAGTAACGGTAATCTAATTACCGTTTTTGCAATAGTAATCCCTTACCTTACTTGTTACTTGAAAAAAGTAATCGGATTACAGTAACGCGTTACTGCCCATCTCTGGTCGTGACATATGAACCAGACATACTATCTTAAATGCTGAATTTATATTTGATAGCTTTTCACTGTAACTTTAAATATAAAGCCCAAGGAGGTTCTAGTGAGTTAAGACCACACAACACTACTAAAGTGTTTGATGACAGGATTATTTTCATAGTTAACATAAGTTAAGAAAACCAAATTCACAACATCTAACCACGTCAGGATCACTCTGGAGGAGGTACGTATGTCACACAATCAAGAGATACCTTCATGATGGAAATACTTAGCGTCTACAACAAGGTGCAAACCACTGGTTACGATCTAGAACAAGCAGGACAGATTAAAACCTGCACACGTCTGGGAAAACTGTTTGGATGAAACCAAGAATAACCTGAACCAGAATGATGCCAAAACAAAAGTGTGGAATGAAAGGGAAAAACTCATGATCCAAGCACACCACATTATCAAACGTGGTGGACCCAATGTTATGGTGTGGGCACATATGACTGCTAGTGGAACGGAAACACTAGTGTTTATTGACGATGTGACTGCTGACAGAAGTGTACAGGGCTATACTCTCTGCTCAGATTCAGCCAAATGCTGCAAAATTGATCAGACAGAGCTTCAATGGACAAGTCAGACACCTAATCTCAACCCAACAGAGCAAGCAGCACACAGTTATTACATACAAAAATAAACTAAATACAGAGAGAACCACAAACAGGAAGCAACTGAAGGTGGCTGCAGTAAAGCACTAGCAGAGCATCTCAAGGAGGGAAATGCAGCATTTGGTGATGTCCATATGTTTTAGCCTTCAGGCGGTCATTGACTGCAAAGGATTTTCATCCAAGTATTAAAAAAGATCTATTGAAATCAATTTTATTTTTATAGTGCCAAATTGCAATAGGAGTCACCTTAGGGTGCTTTATATACCCTACAAAAATCCTTAACTTTAAAATCATGTTAGTTTGTCTAGTTTAGTTTGAGCTTTGAAAACAGGGGACTATGCATAAAATGTCTGTAACTCCTAAACAGTGCATTTGATAAAGTCCAATAGTCTTTGTTCAACAAATCATGGACCTAATTCTATGTAATGTGCTTGAGATGCCACCAGGTGACACAAAATATGCTCAACTGGGCCCAAGAAACAAGCCCAAGCATACAATAATCAGCCCTGACAAAAGGGCTGATTATTATTATTGACCACAGAAAATGGTCTTGTTAGAAAGCAGAGTTCTGCTAGGAGACTGTGTGTCAGTATTTATGTAGCACCCTTACAAACATTGTTGGATATCACTGTCCCAACCAAGAGCTGAAAGCTGTTTTGGCTGCATTAGGGGGAAGAAACCAAAATCAGGGACATGGCTGTAATATTGTGGCTGATTGCTGTATACACATTGCACAAAAAATGATAGCCGAGCAAATTAGTCGAGGCTGCACTGCAAATATTTGGTTCAAGAACTTTAGCCAAGTGAAAAAAAAATACAAGAGATTGAAATCATGATTTTTTTTCTCCTTGTAGTAATTATTCTAGTGTTGGTGCTATGCTACCCATGCATACTGCGACAAACAATGTCAGAAGCCCGCATCTTGAAGCAGGATTACGAACTAATGAGGCATCCACATGAGGAATCTAGTGAACACTGACATAATTTACACCTGCTACCTGCCTTACAGATGCTTATACCTCCTTAGTGACTTGGGAGATCCACACATCTAACCACTGTGACAGGACTTCTCCGGTCTGTCTTCTGAGATTTGCACCTACAATGAAGATCATGCAGCATAGCAGCAATATAGCTGATGTGGCACTGCTGCCCTTTCACAGCTAATTGGTCGCTCTGCGCTCATCATCTGGTTATCAGCGGTGATTGGCTGATGCTAAGCTGCGACTGGTCATTCGAGTGTCACTACCCTGTGTTCCTGTAATTAAAATCTGTCATCCAGAACCACATCCCTCGTCGCCACTAAACCCTTTCGTCAGATGGCAGAGCTCAGATAAACTGTCCTGCAGCTTTTTCTCCGATGAAAGAGTGTCACGTTTATGGTGCAAAGTTTAGGAAACAGAGGAAAAATGCTTGAAATATTCCCTCAGAATGGGCCGAAGTTGGTCTCATGTACCAAATGCCACATTATAAACAAGCTGAAAGAGAAACTACCAAAACTCAAAAACATCTGTGTTTGATTTACTTATTTTCGCTGTCTTTGCATTGTACTATACGCTGAAACCTGAACTCTTTTATCACTTTACAAGCAGAACTACTGTTGATGCAGTGAGAGAGATGAGAGAGCAGAAGGTACTTGATATTTTTTAATGATGCTGAACATTTGTTCAGGGCTTTAACTACTGGAGGGCACTCCACTAGTGAGCTTCTACAGGGCTGGCCTTCAGAAACGCGGACGACAGAAATCTTTGAAAATTAATTAGAGACAAATCCCTTCTCACTGCTGAAGTGTGGCATTTAAGGCATTGTCCTTGGTGCTCGTATAACACCACCTTTCAGTGTCGACCCTACTCCTTCCACTGGCTGGATAATGCAGCCTAATCCACATTAGCAATCACTCCAGTCCCTGTTGTGTAGTGACAGTCCTTCCTAATTGCTTGGCATTATTAGGTACTTTACTTGTAAATTCGAAGAGGAGGAACATCATTCTACTGCATCCAAGCAGCAAATGATCCAATTTGCTTAATTTCCAATAAACACCATCAGTGTCTACTGTCAGTGCTCCCCCTGTTGTTTGCCGAGGGGAATGATGGACTTGCAGGCATAGCTAGTAATCAGAGGTGGATGCTGGGCGATGGTTTTACTTGGCGGAAAAAGTTATATATATGTATTAAAAAAGCAATCATATATATCCTTAGACAGAGAGCAGAGGCCTCAGTATCTGACTGATGCCTTTATTTAAAATTTCTGAAGTCGCCAGAAGAAAAGCACCTCAATCTAATACGATGCTGATCCTTCAGCACTGCAAAGTTGTTTACCTAATTACAGACTACTGCTTCAGAATTGCTGAAGGACGTCAGCTAAAATGTTAATATCGGCGGCACTTAATCGGAAACTCAAACAAAAGCAGTCTGAGACATCCAAAATCCCCTCATTCTTCATTTCTCGTCTCTTTGTGCCTTCTTCACGCACTAAAACACAGCACGGCGTTCCCTTTCTCTCAACCTCCATGATGCCCTGCTGAAAGTTTCATAGTCGCTGTCTTGGCGTCTGTTTCGCTTTCACTCGTAAAGAGATTTACTTATGAGCTGTTGACTGCTGGTCTCTCTTTATTTCTCCGCTTGCATTAAGGGGGCATACGCAGCCCAATCCAGCTCATCTCCCTCTCTGCCTGTCAGTAAGCCAGACGGCCAGCGTCCCTGGACTGCATGTGGAGGGAGGGGAGGGGAGAGGAGAGGAGAGGCGAGGCGACGCAGGCCCAAGGCGTGCCACTACACACCAAGAGGGGGAACAAGGCAGACATGACAGCCTGATGACACTCGTGTTTGTGTATCATATCATTTTTACCAATCATCTGAATTTCATTTATGTGAGACTTTGTACTCCAACGCAAAG